>NC_141396.1:14818326-15395826 GCF_034619465.1 Leptosomus discolor | reverse complement strand
TGCAGTTATTTTTCTGCTTGTTAAGGAATTTTTTTTTTTTGAAGGGGGAGGGGAGCCTTTTCGAATTTGATTTTAAATTAAAACGTCGCCAAGAGATGTTTTATTGGTGATCACCCTTATGATAAATTTATGCTTCAATAATTACTTTTCACGGGATATCGATTTCCTCTGGCAAAAGCCTTTCTCCCTCCTTCCCAAACCCTGTCTCCCATTTCCCAAACAAGGCAGCGCTCCCCCCACGCCGCCTCCCCGGCATGGCTCCAGAGGCAGAAACATGGGTGGGGCTGGGGGAACCAAGAGGCCACGGCGGGGACGGGAGCGAGGGGGAGGCCGGAGTCCCCCCGTGAGCCGCCGCCTTGCAGCAGCGCAGCCCGACGCCCGGAGAACCCAGGGTCGGGTCGCTCTCTGCCCCCCCCAGACATGCCCCAGACCCTTCCCGGGTTCAGCAGGGCCGTAGGTGGAGGGGGGTAGTTCCTCCGACTTGGTGGCTGTCCCTCGGAGGGATGCCGGCAACCTCCGAGGCTACAGCTCTGAGGTGTTCTGACTGCTGAGGAGACGTGCTACTTCTCCACAGCCCCTCCCCGGCCTCCACCTCCCTCTAAATCCGAAGCAAACCTCCCCGTGAGAGAGTGCAGTCGGTCCCTGCCAGGGATCCAGCTGCCCCCTCCACACCACCCACAGCAAGCCCATCCTCCTCAACGCCAGTCCCGCTTCTCTTTTCTTACAGACCCACTAACCCACCGCTGGAAACACGTTCAGGGCACTCAAGCAGAGGCAGAAGGGCCGTGACAGGTTCATAGCCCAAAGCACTGCCAAGGCCATGCCAAGCCAGGACCGGCTTGTTGCAGAAATGCTCCCCACTTTCAAAAACATTGTTGTTACAACCAGACTGGAGTTTTCCGAGATGTCAAATTCATCCAAATAAATCACTTCTGATCTGTCCTTTCCTGACAAAGCCAGTATTTCTCTCAGCTCCCCCCTACTCCATTTATTACGGAAATAACTTCCCCCTTGGAAGGGACTCGCATCATGCTCAGAGGACAGAGTGGCAAGAACAGGACAGCACAGGGCAAGTCACCTCGGAAACTCTGAGCCTGTGCTGATTCCCCCAGAGGACCTGTTCACAGGGTTTTTGTCTCTTTACACAATTAGGTGGCTGCTACTTTCCTTCCCTCCCACCCTCCCCCCCCCTTTTTTTTTTTTTCAAATTTTAGTCCTTTTCTTGGGAGCAGGGACATGATATTTGGTGGAAAAGTGATACAACTGTGAGCATGGAGCATGAGGCTTGGTGGCTGTCGGGAGGCCACTTGTCTCTAAATGCTGGCTCACGCTCAGGAGGAGTTTCCTGGTGTTGGCACCTCATGTCATAGCTCCCAGAGGAAAAATCGCAGGTACTGACACGTGGCTGGATGGATCATCTTGTCCTCTATTTGGTTTTTATTTTAAAGGAGGGAATTAGGAGAGTGCACAGCACCATCCCCGTCTCCAAACCCCAAAGGCCAAACCCAAACGCTCCGGCAGCCGGTCAGGACATCGCCTTGTGCTGAGAGCGGGGGAAGGCCTGTGAACACGAACAGAAAAGCTGCAGTGGGGACCCAAGGCGTGAGCAGAGCCCGGGCACCCTGCACAGCCCTGCCTCGCCCAGGCACCCTGCACAGCCCTGCCTAAGCCAGACACCCTACACAGCCCTGCCTAAGCCGGACACCCTGCACAGCCCTGCCTCACCCGGGCCTGGCTTTGCAGCGAGGCTGGAGGATGCACTGTGCACCCTGCAGAGGTACAGCCTTGGCCAGGCATGGCAGGTTCCTTCCAGCTGCTTGTGGTACCCCTGCTTTTAGCTGCCACAGGGCATGGGATGGAATACTCCTCTTTTTTTTTCCTCTGGAGTGTCTCCGGTAGATACTACCTTTTAATGCAGCTGCAGCCAGTCATTGCTCCCCAAATTCCTGTACACTGCCAAAGACGGTGCAGCCACAGAACAGACATAGCCACAAGTTGGAGAGCTCCAAATCCGCCACAAATACTGGACCCACGAGCAGCTGGGGAGGAGGAATGGGCTGTCCTGTCGCATCCCACTCCTCTCCCCTCAGCCTCTGTTAAGTGCTGGCCTCTCCTCTTGGCATGACCCAAGGTGCCGCTGTCTCGCACCAGCCCTTGGCCGCCTCCTGCTCCAGGGGCCTCCTCGGCAGGGCAGGGCGAACCTCCAAGCCCCCAAATTCACGCTGCCCTTCTAGTTACAGCGTCGATTAGCTCAGGCTGCGAATTTTCCTGCCTTACCGGTACCCCGCTTCAAAGCCAGCAGGCTTCTCCGGGCTCACCTCTCCATATCCCTACGATAAACCCGTGGGTATCCCGACGCCGGTTTGCTCCGGACAGCGGAGGAGGGAGCTGGGCCAGGGGGATGCGATGGTGCCCCCCCCGGTGCCGCTGTCCCCTTCCCCGGCGCGGCGGTGCCGGCTCGGCGCTGCCGCCCTGCCCTGCTCTCAAAGCTTAGGCGAGGGGGACCTCTGCAGGCTGCGCCGTCGCCGCCTCCCCGGCCCCCCCAAACACGGCTGCCCACCCCACCTTGTGGGGCAGAGCAGGGTGTGCTGCCTCCTGCTAGGCGTTTTTAATAAGGGAAAACCCCTTTCTGAAGGTAAAAAGCTTAAAAACTGAAGGGTTTTGTGAGCAAAACGCCCCCTAGCATCCCTTCTTCTGCTAGGTGAGCGTTCACGTCATGTCCCGCAGAGAAATCAGTCGTGTTTTTCCAGGATTTACGACACTACTAACGTAAGACACTGTGTGAAGAAGCATATTGCCCCCCATACCCTATACCAGGAGCTGAGGAAGCAGGATGGTACCCCAGGAATGCAGGCTGAAGGGTGGAACCCATCCCCTGGTTCACTGTGATTTCAGAGAGAATTGCTGCTAAAACCAAAGTGACACCAGTGCCACAGATCTCGGGGACAGGAGGGAAGGTGAAAGCCCGGCATAGGGTCAGACACGACCTGAGCACTCTGAGAAACAGTGGAGTGGCAGGGAAGCAACAGGCAGCTCCTCCTTGGTGCACCTCATGCATGCCCCTCAGTCCCTGCCCCCCCCCCCCCCCAATTTAGGTGTCGTGTTGAATTTCAGCTAAAATGTGACTAGAGACATGACAAATACAGGAAACTCAGTCCCTGGTTGTTCCAAATCTTGCTGCCCTGGAAAGCTGAACTTCGGAGTGCCCCCTGGTGCGTGCATTCACACAGCTCCTTTGCAGCTGGGGTCACCTCCAGCAGAAACTCTCCTGCCTCCTGCTTCACCCCCAGAGCCAGGAGGGTTGCAGGGTCCCTGGGTGCTACGTGCCAGCTGATAGGACTTCACACCTGGAATGAGCCCTGTGACTCCCCCGTCTATGGCCTGCCCCAAACCTGCCAGCTGCTTAAGCGTTAGGAGCTGCTTTTTACTTCCACGCAGTTATAGCCACACACACACAACTGGGATGAACCCACTGCTCTGTCTGGCCCCATGGCACAAAGCTGCCTTCCCGAATGTCTTTGCCTTCCTTTGGTACTGACAGTCTGCATTTCCATATGCAGCAAGGGCTTTTTAGGACAGCCAAGCAGCTTTGAACCCATCACATCGCTGCATGAAGACACTGGCTGGTGTGCTCCCTGCTCTCCCAGCAGTAGCAGGACATGGTGGCTGGGCAGCAGCACTGCTCTCGGTTATCAGTGCCTGTGATGACATTGCATGACCATCCCATCCACAGAGCTGGTGACACAAAATAACCCTCTTCTCTGTAACCCATTCTAATATGCAGCAAAGCACCCAAACCATCAGTGTTGCGTGTCAACCAAACCATCAGTGTCTGCCCTTCACTGGTCAGGGGATCCTCTGCACCCTGTTCTGAGGGTGGTAGAGCTGCCAGTATGAAGCGCTACATATGTGCTGATGGACAGACACAGTTACACAGGCACCAGTTACATCCCTGGGTATTTGCCCTACATCTGAATCACACAAATTAATATTACAGCCACTTTACTTCCGATGAGGGAGTTTCAGAAAAATCATAATTTGCAGGAAAATATCACGATCTGCAGCTTTTTTGGTGTGTGTGTAAGTATTTAAACCTTGAGTGCAGGGGGTATCACAAGTCACACTCTTTTATGCTCACGTTGGCAGCTCCCCCAGGTATGCTGTGCTTGCACATCTCCTTGCACAGGCACCCTCATACATGCCAGGGATGCTTGGTGGGGTGTTAGAGAAGACAGAGCCAGACTCTTCTTGGGGTACAGGGAAAGGCTAAGGGGCAATGGACACGAGGAGCAATGGACACAAGCTGCATCAAGGAAAACTCCTACTAGATATTAGGACAAGAAATTTTCCTCCTGAAGGGTAGTCAAATACTGGACTAGGGATCAGACTTTGGGGTCACCAACCTTGGATGCTTTCAAAGGTTGAACTGAGCAACCTGACCTAGCAGCAGTGAGCCCAGCTCAGACAGAGGGCTGGATCAGAGACTTCCTAAGGTCACTTCCAACCTGAATTACGCTATGATTCAACGATGATGCAAACAACCCCCTGGCTGCTGCTACTGTATCCCCCTTACCCATCAGTGCTTTCCAGCACAGCAAAATAAACTGGGGCAGCCAAGCAACTTCCAAGACCATCAACACAAGCAGCAATGTAAAGCCGGTGTCACACAGCCTGTAATCAGCTGCTATTTCTCATTTCTTAAAATCATATTATTTTATGATCCACTAATGCTTTTCCCAAATAGTCCCATTTGTTCTTCACCTAATTCAACCATAGCCCTTAATTGTTTGGTACTAATAGCTTTCATTTCTCTCACTTCCTTCTCTCTTTCTTTGCCCTGCAGGGGGAATTGGCCACAACACCCATGAGCAAGGTTGTAAAACAATTTCTGCCTTCATTCCAGGTGCCCTGCCTATCCCAGGGTGCAGAAACCATGGCCAAGGGTGGAGGGAATTTGCCCCATTTGATCCATGAACATTTCAAGGGAAAACAAAAGGATACTTAGTGCTGCCAGATGTAGACACAGGCAGGATCACCCCAAAGTGAGAAGAAATAACAATTAACTGGTAACTTGGGACTGCCATCAGCAGTTTTCCAGAGAAGAGACTGGAAAGAAAGGGGTTGGACAAGAAAACTTGGGGCAAGGGAAATGGGGCAGGTATTCTCTTACCTGCAAACATGGCTGGAGCCTGTGTGCACAGCATAGACTCTGCCTTGCTCCTCTTTCAGCTGGTGTCCCCAAAGACACAAGAGCTCAGCAATGCTCCCTGAAAGGTGCCTGGTATCTTGGCAGAGACTTCTTGTGAGGTCCGCTTGGTGGCCTTGGCTGATCTTGAGACCCCTCAGCACCCAGTCAGAGGGAGCGCTGCTGCTGTGCAACAGGCAGGGTAAGCTCAGTGCTGCCTCACAGCATCTCAGGTGCTCACCTCACCAGGACAGGACCTGGGGATTTCCACGTAGTTTCCTACTGGGTGTGGGTCTGGTACGCGCTGGGCGCCAGAGTCCATCCAGAGGCTCTGACAAATGACTACCTAGATCTTTTTTTTTTTTTTTTTTCCTTGGCTTTCACCCAAGGCAGGAATCTCCCTTCAAAGAAATAATGCTCAAGAAAATCCATTTTTTAGAGAGTGATCCAGAAGGCGAATAGCTCATGGCAGCCCCAGAGGCAGTGGAGTTCACTCCCTACATCTCATATTCTTCTCTGTCTGCAACTAATTAAAAAAACCAAAACTCTGATGGTCTGATTTTGATGGAGTACTCTGCAGGTCTGCTAACTGTTTTCCCATTAGTCCTTGTTTTTGAAAGTAGAGCTGGATTGTAGTTGGAATAGTTCTGAAAATCTATCAGGGTCAAGAGCTGTGGCTTGCTTGCAGCAGAAAGGTGCAGAGGAATAGCTAGATGGGTATGTGCTAACTCTTCAGGTTACAGGAAAAAATCCCGGTGAAGTTTTTTCTCACCTGCCTCTTATCCCTGCCGTAGACACAGGCTCTAAAGACCACTTCTCCTTATCTGGCTGCAAGAGAAAGAAGTGGCAGCATCTGTTGGCAGCAGAGGGGCTGCAACCAGGAAGGATGGGTGCTTGCTCTCCCAGGGATATTTCCATTCGGTTTTGGTAGACTAACCCTAAAATTAACCAGTTCTAATTGATGGGGAGAGCAGAGGGTTTTGAAAAGTTGTGTCTTAATGAGAATGTTTATTCCCCTTTTTCTTAAAGCTAAGAACTGCCTGCCTTAACCAGGGCAGGTGGAGAAAGGTTTCTATGAACAAGAGAGACAAAAAGGTCTGTCAGGAGAGGATTAGCTGGAGCAGAGCCTGCCTCCGAGCAAGACAGAGGGCGAGGCGACCTTGCAAAGCCTGTCTGGGCTATTTTCGAGAGCTCTGGGAGGAAGACTGTAAAGCCAGTAGTGACAGAAGAGAGCTGCATTAAGAAAGGAAATTAATTTTACTCTAATACCTGCTGTTGTTGTTGTTGCTTACGCGGTGATGAACAGTGACTGCTTCTAGCCCCGAAATCCTGAAATCCCCCAGCTGTCCCCATCATCGAGCATCATCAAGTCAAACAGAGGTTTTTTTAATACCAGGAGGGCCCTTGCTCTTGTGGCCTACTGGGAAGTGTAGTTCAGTGCCTGCGTGGCCGTTTCTGAGCAGCCTCTGCTCTCTCTGGTTTGCAGAGCCTGAGGCTCAGAGCAGGAAATTTTGAGGGACAGGGTTGAGGTGGCTCCTTGGCTCCATTTGCTGCTTGCATGGGTTGACCATCCCTCTCTGGAGTTGGGATCATGAGATATTTCCTCTTTGCCAGGGGATCTGAGGGGAAGAGCTGCGGGATGCCCTGTCTGGCATGCTGTTCTGCAGCCCCAAGAGAGAAAGACAATCTTGGTAATGAGGGGCTTGCCAAATCCCACCCCCAGCAGAAATGAGGGTGGGTGCCATCAGACACGAGGCATGGATGGAAATAAGGAGCTGGCCATGCCTAACTGCAGGCGTGTGGTCAGAGGCTGTGCTGGGTGGGGATGAGTGTCCAGGGCTGTGGCGGTACTTGTGTGTCACACTGAGTCGGGGGCAGTGGAGGGGTGGTTAGCTCAGCTTTCCTGAGGGAAGAGCTCACACCGACAGGTCATCCACGGAAACAAAAGTGAGCACAGTGCTTCGAACCCTGCATGCCAGGCCAGTGAGTGGGCAGCAAGCGGTGGGCGTCTGAGGTTCAAATGCCTCACCCAGGTACAAAGTCACAGGAGAGGAGGAGGGTAGGAAGGCCTTGGCCAACTATCCACAGATACTGGATATGACCACGTGTCTAACCCTGGCAAACCCAGCTAATTCCCAGCACCTGGCAAAAAAGAGATGGTTTTGCACAGTCTAGAGCCTGAGGCACATCTTGAAGAATGTTAGACTGGCTGCATTTGGGGGTGTTTCATCCCAGATGGAAAATCTGAACTGTCTGCATTTCTTCCCATGTTTTTTTTTATTTCCACCAAAGTTTTCTTTTTTTTTTTCAGTAAGGAGTTGTGAGTTGCGTTCAGACTGTACCTCTTCATTTTCCTCCTCAAAATAATAATAACCTCATTTGCTAAAAGCACTATTAGGGTATTAAGGGAAAATGAATTAAGTTTAATTCAATTGTTATTTTAGGAGCTTTGCCTCGTCAGGGTTTTGCAAAGCTTCATTCTTCCGCTCACTGGAGACCGGCTTTAACACGCCCCTGCTGAGTTGTTGCTGCAAGCCACAAACCCATCACGCTGGGAGTTTTACTTAATGCTAAGGGTTGGATTTTATTTTGCTTAATGTCAGAGCCTGCCTGCCACACTGCTGGGGGAGAGGGGAGAGACAGAGACTGGTTAGCTCAAGTCCATCATACTCAGCTTAGAAACACAAGTGACTGCCTGGCTGGTGATCTCTTAGGCAAAACCCCCACACTTATGCGTCCAGAAAGCACCATGTCACTGCTCCCCTACTTCAGAGGGGCTTCACCTGCTTGTTGCATTGGGTCTCATCTCCTGGATCTGCATCTGCTGTGACACGATTTGGACCACCAGCACATGATGGTGGGGGCTGCCAGGGGTGGAAAGAGCTGGGGAGAGATTAGTCTTCATCTGCAAAGCACTCATCTTACCTGTGCTTTGCTCTTTAGATTGGATTTAAATGCAACAGAATAGCCCTGGAGAGCATCAGGGTCTGCCCTGGTCAGGAACCATTCCTCATCACCAGGGAGGCATCAGCTCAACCCAAGCCAAGAAGAAACTTTGGAAAAGGGTAAAAGAGGAGAAAAGGAGAGAAAGCAGTGACAGAGGGACCTGGACTAACTTGGGACTGATGCCCGTGCCTTTGCTCTGTGGGCAGGCAGGCTAATTGTGTGCCCTTAACCACATGGGCTTTGACAGGACATTTGGAGAAAATTCACATCCCTGCACAGGGCAGAGGGATGAGGGAGAATGTGACCTAGAGGGATGAGAAGAAGAGGAGCTCAGACTCCCCCAAAGATCAGCGAAAGGACATTTCAGACAAGCTGTCAGCTCCCATAGCTTGTATAGTTGAGCTATAGATGAGATACATCACATCCCTCTTCCCTTCCCCTTCTGGTTCCTATAGCAGAGAGGGAGAAGAGAGGACAAGACCCCGAAGATAAATGCCCACACATGGTGCCAGGACAGCTTGGTGTCGGCGGCAGCAAGCAGGAGGAAGGAGCGCTCAGAGCAGGGCTCTCCCAGCCCTTAACCTTGCTGAGAGCCAGCACCCAGGATTTATGGAAGAAAGGCTTGGCAGTGACCTCTGATCCACTCCGGCACGGAGCGCAGACTCAGATGGCATTACAGCGTGATGTACGGCCAGCGGGTCTGCCGGGCAGTCTCTTGTGAGCGATGGCGTGCGATATTTCTGGAGTTTATACCTAGCTCTCCAGCTCGACGGGCTTTCTGGGTATGATTTGTGCCCTATGTAGCTCTATAAATATTGAGCTCAGAGCATTATATATGGTGACAGCCCTACAGCACTCCCGGTGATATATCCCTGCGTTTGTGGTTGTAGGCGAATAATTTTAGTTTGAGTGGTGTGGCAATGAGAACAAGGAGGAAGTAAAATAAAAGGGTAATTCAAGCCCAAGTGAACGGCAGGGAGCGTGCGTGAGGCTCGGATGATCATTCAAAGCCTTTTCTATCAAATCACTCAGGGAATTGATGGCCAGAGTAATTTCCCAAATTAGTTACCTTATCCTTATGTGCTGCTGTCTGCAAAATAAAGGGATGTCACCAAGCCCGCCCTGCCCGGGATTTTGGTGAGAGGAGGTGCTGCAACAGGGCAGGGAAGGAGCTGGGGACAAGGCTGGCACTCCGAGGACAGGGTCAGACCCTCCCTGCCAGGGCATTCCTCAGGTTGGAGCATGGGGAGAACCGAGGCTGTTACCACCAGCCTCTCATCATCGATTCCATGGAAAGCTGCAGCAGCATTGCCCTAGGAAACCACCATGACAAGCAGCTTGCAGGCCACCATGCAAGTGTGGGGATAAGGGTTTTTTTTCTGCTATAAATGTGAAGACTGCTTAACCCACTTGGGGTTGCTGCAGTCCAGGTGTTGCTTCCCCACCCGTAAATCCCACGGCATTCTCTCCCTCCACGAGATGGTCAAAGGGGGCTCAGATCCATGCAGCCATTTATCCTGTTTAGGCAGATGTCTTCAGGGCCTCAGGACAAACTCCTGAGGGGGATGCTGGAATGACCAAATGCCCACCTCCAGGGGAAAATCGAGGCTGGGTTTCACGTCGTGTCCCATTTGCTGCGATGCTTCAAGATGTTCAGGTGCTTGCATCCACACAGGGCTGGCCAAGGCTGACAGGTTCAGAGAACCTGTCTTAGACCACTAAAATGAATCCTTTCCACCCCAGCATCAGAGCTCAGCACTTCCACAGGAAGGCTCATTCTTCAGCCCTGCATCCCACCACTGCAGGTGATGGGGGACGGCTGGGTGATTCAGCGCCATGTCCCTTGGTGAGAAGTCTGAGGCAGAGACTGTGGTTAATATTTACTTGTGAAATAGGTGTGTGAATGACCACCTGAGGAATGGGACGATGAGGAAGAGAAAAAGACTGGATGGACCCAGGCTGCTAACATGCTTTCCAACAGCAAGCAGTCTGCACTGATGTGTTTTGGGGGTGCCTCATTCCAGTGCAAATGCCATAATGGACACATTATACTTACTTTTCCATCACTGTACCACTGCAGACCTGAACCCACGGCTCTGAAAAAACCTCCACACACTGTCCCCAATTTCAGCATTGGTGTAGTGGCATGAGACTGTCTAGGAGGAATTCAGCTCAGTTTGTTGATTCACTGTCAGCAAAAAACTCCAGCTATAGACTAATGCAAAGGAACTGAGGCTCCTTTCTCCTGGGAAACCCACACCTTCCAGCTCCCTCATAACCATCCAAGGGCACCAGCAAGGACATGGTCCTGTCAGAGCATTGGGTGATGCAGGCAACAGGCCAAGAGCAGGAGAGACCATTTACAAGGAGCTGGAGTGATTTGCTCTGATTTCGTAAAGCAGAAGGTCAACTTCTTGTTGCAGTAGCCCTTTCTGGTGGCTTTATGTCAGGACAGGGACTGCAGTTGTTTGCAATCTCAGCTATCGTGAACACAAAGGATGTGAGAATTGATCTGATTTCTTCCTCCAGAAAAGATTTAAGCTACATGAGAACAAAACCTACTTCCACTGGAAGCTTCTGTTTTAATCTTGAAGGGACACAAAAGGCTCAATGAGTTCAGTATTTGACTCAAAGCAATTTGGGGTTAAAATTGCAACTTTTAACATGCTAGAAGCCTTGTAGGGCTGGGATAGATGGGTAAGTTTTCCATCACAGGGCCCCTTTAGTCAAATGTTGACATGTCTCTAGGAGATTTGCTACAAGTCAAGAGGAAGGAATAGTGTGAAGCATTAACTAAAGGGCAAAAATATTGTGTCTGGGAAATCCAGTAGGTCAGATGAATTGTAAGAAGGATCTGTTGTGGTCAAAACCCACATTAATCTCTCACATAAACGAGTCACTGAAACATTTCATATTCCTACCTCCATTTCTGGATTACTTTCCCCCCTGGAGAGACCCAGCAATGCCAGGCTCCAAGCCATGCAGTTCTCAGCCGGGACACCTGCAAACCAAAGCCAGTGCCCTGGCACAGCTAAATAGCCCAGACTTTCTTGATTGCAGCCCTGGACATATCTTTGTAATGTTGGTGCCTACTTGGGTGGAGGGACTTGATCCTACTGCTGGGGTGGCATTCCCTCGGCTCTTTCTGCAGGCACACAAGGAGTCTCCCGTGGGCTGCAGCAGCCGGAATAGCACCAGAGAGCCAGTGGCCTTAGCACCAGCATCCTGTGGGGAAGGTTGTTCCGCTGCTGCTGGAGCCAGCTCAGCTCCACGACCCCCTGGCCTGATGAGGGCTGTGGCTAGACAAAGGCACTCTGCAGACAGCACCATCTCATTCATCCTCCTGGTTCCCCACTTGGTGGTACCCATCTCTTCCCTTGTACCAGCGGCTGAGATTGGAGGCGTCCTCCTGAGACCAACTCTTTAGCCTGTTAATGCAAGATTTATGCCATGAAGAGCCCGATTCTTTAACTGCTCAGCCTTCTCTCTTGCACCTTTAGTTGTCTGGTGATATTTCTTGCCAAGAAATACAGATTTGTTGCGGCTGGGCTGTCATTGTCCCCCAGACTGCTCTGATGACTTGCATGTGACACTTCGCTTTACCCTTCTTTACCCGAAGCAGCCAAACACACCTGTGAGGAGAAATTAGCTGCTTCAGTGACAGAGCTCAGTTGCTTGGGAGATTCGCAGTGCCTCCAGCACAATGGATAAATGAAGCAGCTCACTCAGAGAGCATCTTCCCAGAGGAGCACGGCTCAGGGCAGACGTGCCCATAACTCGTGCCCTGCCTCCCCAGCCATCCCACCAGAACTGAGGACTGTGCCAAGCAGGGCTCACCTGGGCTTTATCCTACAGTGCTAATGCTTTCTCCTCTCTGCAGGAAACGACACACTCCAGCAGGTTTGCCATGCATTCCCCTGCCCTCCTTGCTACCAAACCCAAAGTGTTTCTGACGATTCCCAGATTTTCTTCCCATTTTGTATACGAGCGAGCAGTGTCAGCAGCATCCTGAACGTCTGGAAAAAACAATCCTCAGCTGCCCCAGCTATGGCTGGTGGGGTGGAAATGCAGCCTGGATCCTGCTGCATCCCTCACGCTCATCTAGCACCCAAAACAGCCCTTTTTTCCCCAACACTGACCAAAGGTCTTTGTGGAACAAGGACAGCAGGGTCACCTTGTGAGGACCCATCCAGGGCATCTGCCACTCACATGGTGACAAGTGTGAAATGCACCTTCAGGTCCAGGGACTGCTGCCAGCTCTTCTCTGCCCCAGGGAAATCCCATTTGAGCAGGGCAGTGAGGAGGGGACAGGCAGGGAAGGCAGAGCTCAGCCTGAGCTTGAAGAGGGCCAAGGGAGCAGCCATAATTTGGTCAAAGAGAAAAAATTTATTAGACAAAGATGACAAATACACACATCCACAGACTCACCTGAATGCAGCCACACATGCAAGCGCTCTCAAAAGTCTTGCTTTTGGTTTTGTTTTTAAACCAGGTTAAAAAGAGAAGACAAAGAAGAGAAAGATCACAGCTGGTGGAGCATCCAGAGGATGTTTAGTCCAAATTTCAGCATATTATTTTAGATCACACTTTGGCCTCTGCCCTCTGGGCACCATTTCACTACTAAATGCTCTGTGGAATAAATGCCAAGTGATGGTGAAACATTAATAATCCCTTCTCAGAGAGTATTACTTTTCTGGCAAATACTGGGGAATAAATGCAGCTTTAAAAAGCAATAGCTTGTTAAACAGACGCACACACATGGGCAGACCCCATTACAGTCATTTGATGTGAGCCGGGGAAAAGTATCTCTAAACCACATAATTATTTTAAGAGACGAAGACACATTTGCTTAAACTGGTGCAAATCACCTTTAGGGAGGGAGGAGAGAGGGTTTGTGTCTGCACCATTAAGTGCTTTGATTTCCTGCAGCTCACCCCAGACTCTTGTTTTAATAGCATTAAACATATGAATATGTGATAATAAAATATCGGTGGTTTCCTTGAGCTTTATTGACTACCTATGCCACAAAGAGAACATCAGTGCTTCCTTGTTTATCTGTTTTAGCATTTCTTGGGTTTATATTTTTTTCTCTTTTGATTAATGCGGCTTCTTGGCTGTCCTAGAGAGCTGCTGCAGCCACCTGCTTTGACCAAAGCGCATCTCTCTGTGCTTAAAAAATCCCGGCTGCTTGACCCCCGCACTTACTGCACCCTGCAAGCCAGGAGGTAGGGGGACATGGCCAGGAGAGGAATGAAGCGAGAACTCTATCTCCATGCCTGGTTGGAACTCGGGGAGTCGCGGGGGGGGGGGGGGGGGGGGGGGGCTTGCAGGGGTGTCAGCTTTGCATCCCTCGGCGTGGCTGCAGCCCCCGAGCTGTGCTCCTGCTCTCCGGCCCCTAGATGGAGCTCGGTGCCCACCGTTTGCTCCGGGACGGCCCCGGAGGGCTGGCAGTGGCGGGGCAGGCGGGGATGCTCGCCGGCAGCTTGCCCACCCCGTGCCAGCACAGGGTCCAGCGGAGGGGCAGGGTGTTGCCCCCCGGTCCCGCATGTTTAACTCACCCATGGGGGAAGGGGCCGCCGGGACACTGTTTCACTCCCGCTGGTGTGCGCCATCCTGCAGCTCTGGCCAGCTCTGTAGGTCACGGTGCAGCAGGTTCACCCGTGAAGGCGGGGTGTCATGCATTTTGGGGGGAACAACCATAACTTTGACCCCTATTTGTCTCAAGGCACTTGTGCGAGGGCTTATCTTGCCCTAGAACCATTGAATCATTGGGCTGGAAAAGACCTTTGAGATCACCGAGTCCAACCATCAACCCTGCTCTAGCAAGTACACCCCTAAAACATATCTTCAAGCACCATATCTAAACGACCTTTAAACACATTAAGGGATGGTGACTCAACCACCTCCCTGGGCATCTTATTCCAATGTTTGACGACCCTTTCAGTGAAAAAAAATTTCCTAATGGCTAGCCTAAATCTACCCTGGTGCAGCTTCAGTCCATTCCCTCTTGTTCTGTCATTAATTACCTGTGAGAAGAGACCAGCACCTACCCCTCTACAATGTCCTCTTAGATAGTTGTAGAGAGCAGTAAGGCCTCCCCTCAGCCTCCTTTTCTTAAGACTAAATAGTCCCAGTTCCCTCAGCCACTCTTCATAAGGCTTAGTCTCTAGGCCTTTCACCAGCTTTGTTGCCCTTCCCTGCACTCTCTCCAGCACCTCAATGTCTTTCTTGTGTTGAAGTGCCTCAAGGTGCAGCCTCACCAATGCTGAGTACAGGGTGACAATCACCTCCCTACTCCTACTGGCCACATTATTCCTAATACAAGCCAGGATGCCTCTGGCTTTTTCGGCCACCTGGGCACACTGCTGACTCATATTCAGCTGCTTGTCAATCAGCACCCCCGGGTCCTTTTCTGCCAGGAAGCTTTCCAGCCACTCTTCCCCAAGCCTGTAGCGTTGCATGGAGTTCTTGTGGCCCAAGTGCCGTACCCAGCACTTCGCCTTGTTGAAGCTCATACAGTTGGCCTCAGCCCATTGATCTGCCCTGTCCAAGTCCCTCTGTAGAGTCTCCCTACCCTCAAGCAGATTGACACTCCCCTCTAACTTGGTGTCGTCTGCAAACTTACGAAGGGTGCATTCTGTCCCTTCGTCAAGATCATTGATAAATATGTTAAACAGAAGTGGCCCTAGTACTGACCCCTGCGGAAAACCACGTGTTCCAGCCGCCAGTTGGGTTTAACTCCATTGATCACCGCTTTCTGGGCCTGGCCATCCAGCCACTGTTTTACCCAGCAGAGCATATGCTCATCCAAGCCATGAGCAGCCAGTTTCTTCACTAGAATTCTGTAGGAAACAGTGTCGAAAACTTTATAGAGATCGAGGTAAACAATATCCACAGCCTTTCCCTCATCCATCAGGCGGGTCCTCTTGTCATAGAAGGAGACCAAGTTCATTAAGCGGGACTTGCCTTTCATAAACCCACGCTGACTGGGCCTGATCGCCCTAGACCCTATCCTCTGGAGGAAACCAGTCAGAAAAGTGTCCTCTCTCCATCTGCTGCAGAAACGTCTGAGGTGCCCTGGCTCTCATCCAGAAAACATCCATAGACCCTTAAAACAAAGGCAAATAAGGATGGGTGGGGGGTGTTGAGATTGAAATGGGGAGGAGGGGACACAACACAAGGAAAGAAAGAAAGGTCAGAGCTGTGCAAGGCAACATCTGCAGCACCATCAGGCAATACTCACCCAGTCCCTGTCGCCCCATCTCTTGTACGGATGGTCTCCACACCCCCCATCCCACCAGAGCCAGTTTGGGTTGAGCTATCAGCCACAGTGGGGCTTTCCTCTGGGAATGGGAGCAGGGCTAGAGTCAGGACCTACCTCCTGCAATCCCACTTGTCAGCAGGGAAGGGAGAGAAACCAGCTCCCGAAATGCAGGAGATGTTCAGCAACAGGATATCACTCCTGGTTCCTCAGCCCTCACCTCTTTTGGCAGCGTCTGCAGCCTCAAGCTCTCTCAGGATATCCTTTCTGCGGAAAACATTACAGGTGTGTCTCTGCCTGTCCCTGGGCTTCCTCTGCTGTGGCTGTGGTGTGTTTGCCCAGGGGCTGGCACACACGCATGCACACTGGGGTCCCGATGTGGGGCTCCGGGTTCCCTCGCCTGACTGCTACGAGCCTTGCTTCTGCACGTGGTGTGCAGCATGGCTCTGCTCGAGGGTATATATACCCTCAGACCCTCAAAAGACCAGGCCTGGAGGGAGACTGCGTGGGAATGGTTGTGGGTCCACCAGCACACCCCTCTTGCATTGCCTCCCAGAGAGCATGCTCTGCTCTGAGTCCCACCTCCTGTCTCTGGATGCGGTGGTATGAGCCATGGCCAAAGCAGGTTCCAGACCTGTCATAACAACCGATAAGGTTTCAACATTTGTTTTCACTCCATCCCACAATGAAAGCCAGATCTCTTCAAGCGTTTCTGCCGGGACGGGGGGTGGTGGGGAATGCTCCCCCTGCAGATCTCTTCGCTCGCCTCTTTGAGCAGCTGTGCTGGTGGGCAGGGCGCTGGGGACGCCTCCTTCTGTGGTCACAAGGGTCTCTCCAACAGCAGAGCACAGCTTGGCAGTGGTAGAAACCCAACATTGTGGTAAGTGCTTATAAAACTTCCCGGAACTTAATCCTGGACGAAGGGCAGTGCCCTGGATACAGCCCAGCAGCTACCACCATGCTCCACGCCTGTGTCACCAGGTGATGCATAGCCAACACCTGCGTTTCAGCAGCAGCCTCGTGATGTGACATCTCCAGACCCTGCTAGCCTTTCCAGCACGTGCTACCCACAGCAGGGCCAGATGGGTATAGGCTCTGCTGGGGAACAGCCCTCCTCTGTGCAACCCAGGCTCCCACTGGACCAGGACCCCAAGTCCCAGGTACCCCCCACCACTCACCCCCCCCCATACCCTATGGGCCTGCAGAGGCTTGGTGCCTTTTTTTTCTGCAACTTTCGAAAGAGCATCCTTCTGGTACATCATGGCTCCCAGGGACCTGCTGGCACTTGTCCTCTTCTCGCCCAGCCTGGCCTCAGAGGATTCCCTCTTCGCCCCCAGGCTCTCAGGGCTCGCCTTTGAACCCAGCCAGATCAGCTGGGGAGGCTCTTACCCCTGGAGAGGGGGAGCTGTGCAGAGGCCTGGCCACAACTCAGTGTACTTGTGTTTACTCACTCATGACGACTAAGTGAGCCCCTTCCCTGCGTATACCTCTTTTTTCCCCTTTTCCGCTTTGGGGAGATCTTGGGGTCAAGCCCTGCCTCTCAGCACGTTTACATTCAACATACATGATATCCCAGTCTCAGCCTTGCTCCTGCTGGTCACCAGTGTTGCAAACCTAATGCTTTCTAGATGAAAACCCAGAGAGAAAGGGTCTGGGCAGCCCTGACACATGCCCAAAAGTCGAGCATCAGCAACAGCAAGTACCAATTGCTAAAAAAACCCCAACTTTCCAAAATATTCCTATTGCTGAGACAGGAAAGTCCCTGGGAATTGGAGCTTTTCTCCATGTTTTCGTCTATCCCCATCTTTGTACCACTTCCCAACTGTGGTTAAAAAAAAAGTATATATTGATTGATATTTTTTAATCACTGCATTGTTACTTTTAGGCGGCTGCAGTCTATGAAAGACAGACAGTTAACCGCAGCTCTCAGACCAGCGGGTTTACATTCTTTGTCGGCAATGAGAAAACGAGTTTTCTCAAGCCTTGTCCTTCTTGCTCAAAAATTAGAGCGGGGACTCCCCATCCACGTCTGCTCATTTTATTTTTGCTCCAGAAGCAGAAAGTCAAAGGGCGGCTGAGCTGAGGGTAAGTACTGAATTTCCAGCCCCAAGGAAGCATGGGGCCGGGGTTTGCAGCTTTCTGCAACAGGGGATTTGTGCACTTTCAGCACACAGAGTTTCGGCTGGAGCTTTGGCGTGTGATTAGGAGTTACACAGCTAAGAGCTGCCCGAGCCAGCCCCAGGCTTACCACAATTAGCTGAAAAAAAAAAAAAAAAAAAAAAAAAAGCAGCTAAAAATTCATTTCTAGACTTGGAAAATCAAGATTTTTTTGGTGCCTTTCGAAAAAAAAAAATCTCTTTGAATATAGTTTTAAGTTTGACTTGAATAAATGTATTGAATGCATTTAAAACTACCAAAATAACCAGGAGTTTCTGATTGATGGAAAGGAATAGAAGCAAAGAACCTTTGTCCTAGTCTTGGGCAAGTGCTCGTATATCAAACAGAAATTTCCTACTTTAACAAAGGCATTATTATTATTATTATTATTATTATTATTGAACCCCCAGCTAATTTCACAAACAAAAGATCTGCAAAAACGGAGACAATGTAGAGGGTTTGACTCCAGCAGAAGCTTGTTGTGATAATCTATAGCTTTGTGTGCTTTTTTTCTTCCCTTAGCATTTGTTAAAAAAAAAATACTTTAAAAAAAAATCTAATTTTTCTTCACCAGTTGAGACTCTTTCATTCAGAAAATTTTGAACTGGGATAGTTTCATAGTTCCAAATCTTATTTCACAAATATTTTTCAAATTAGCAGCCGCCAAAGCTCCCTGTTGCACAAAGAAATCGGTGTCACTCAGCCAGTCTGCCTCTGGCAGGGGTAAAAAAAAAAAAAAATTACTTCAAAAAGTTCCAGCTGTCCCCAGAACCCCAGAGAGGGCTGGCTTTTTACTGTAACCCAAACAGCTTTCAGCAAAGCCATATTCAGTTTTGTCAGTAAATCGGCTTGTGTCTTCTACCCCATCCAGCCCACAACTATGGAAGCTGCCCTGGGCGGCAAAGAGGGAGCAGCCTCCCACGAGGATGGGCTCCCACCGGTGCTGTGCTGAGTCAGTAGCCCCAGTTTTAAGCACCTTTTGGTGGGCTGGTTAATTAGGAGCAATCCAAAAATACCAACCTGCAGTCCAGGTTATGTAATCAAAATTATCCTATATATGGGTGTTCATGTGGTCAGAGTCTCCTTTTATTATCAATTATACAAACTGTATTAGAGGACACGAACATTCGTCTGAGTCTTCCTCCAGCCATTGACACATACAGGTGACTCTCACAGATGCTGCTGCAGGAAAAATAGCATTAAATATACAACAAACGCCCCATAGATGGGATAATGCCCAAGAAAAGCTGCATGTGGTCTTTCCAAGTACTCACGCAGAAACTGGGGCACGCATGTACTGCAAGGGGCCAAATGTGCTGGCCCGTGCCCAGGAAAAAGCACAACTGCAGACTCTGTTCAAGGCAGGAGGCTCCAGCAAAGACCCTTCACCCTTTCCTCGGGCCTGTCCCTCCACAGAGACAAACCAACTGATCCTCGTTTGGATGACTCATGTGCTTAACTAATTGGCTAAATGGGGGCCAGACCTCTGGTTCCCTCCTGCCCACATAGTTTGCTGAGCTGGGACCAAGCCCAGACAACCGCAGCCCGTCCAGCTGGGATTCGTCTCTTCCAGCTCCACACAGATGTTTAATACCCTGCTTGCTCATGTAAAGAGGGTGCTTTCCCACCCCCGCCCAGATATGGCCTTTGAAAGCTCAGTGCATCCATAGCTAACCCGACATGATGGATAGCTCTTGGTCCCTGGCAGCGTTGCGGGCGACAGAGGGGTGCACGACCACAGTGCGTTCTCCTGTGATGCCCACGTGCCCTCGGCTGCGGGTGTCACGCAGGCTTTCCCCCTCCAGCCCAAGTTCACTCTACCTTGGTCTGTATTTCCCAGATACAGGCAAACAGTGGAAAAACATTTCTCCTCAACTCCCATTTCACATTTGGGATTTGCTACATTTTGAGAGAGAGGGAAGGGGGAAATGACTTTCAAGACATCTTAACGCAATTTTATTCCTGTTCCCAAATAGGTATAATAGGAAGATTAAATCAGCCTTCAACGTGGTATGGATGGCCCCAGGATATGGCTGAGGTGATGTCAGTCTACAAAACATATCATTATGTGTCATTGTTCCATGTCATTGTTTCATGTCATTGCTTACTGATTTAATTCCATCATATTTCAGGCAACTTTTATTGTCTAGGTACAGATCATCATATTAATAACTGGAAGCACATATGCAGATATCAAAAACACTTCCTGCCACTAAACCAATTTTTAAAATCAATCCAGGAGAAGTATTTTAAGAGAAACACCTTCCAGAAGCAATTGTTCCAGGGACGAGAAAGACTGGATGACTATTTTTCTGGTTCCAATGTTACATATATTGTCACTTCATATCAAGATCTCTTTTTTCTTTTGTTTTGTTTGTTTTTTTTTTTTTTAAACAATAAAGATTGATAAGAAAAGGAGAAAGTCAACAGTTTCAAAAACAAGGTGTAGCTAAATATTGTATCTAAACACGTGCCCTCGAATATGCGTTATCATACATTCAACTTCGCTGGGGAACATTTTGGAATATGAACTGAATAATGTGGATATTATAAAATGGCTGTCTTGGAATTAAATTTTAAGATATTGATGTGTCATAATAATAAAATAGAAAACACTTTTAATATCAACAGTGAGCTCCATCATCCCTTTTTTATTATTATTTTGTGGTTGGTGCTTTTTCCTACACAGAAACCTTGAAAACAAAAACATACGCTGCACGAACTGTAAACCATTAAAGATTTGTACACAGCAATTCTCCTGAAGGAGTAAGCGCTAAGTCCAGCTTTATCTTTATAGTCAAAGTTGGGCACATATTGAATAATTAGCTTAATCAGCTCCTAAAAATCTGTCTGTGATATGAAACAGAATTAAAACGAAAGACTTTGGTGAAATTTATCTTGGAAAAAAATGCAAAGTGTTTAATCTTAGCAGTTTTTGGGGTATCTTTTAAAGATACCTCAAAAAAAAATGTGCTTTTTCTGTATTTACTTATTTTCCTTTTTTTTTCTTTTTTTTGGCTTTTTGTCTCACGCATTGGACTGCAGGATGGGAAAATCCTGCAGCACCATAAATTTTCAGCCCAATCCTGCAATAACAGATTTTGGATAAAGCAGGCTATTCATATGCTCCCTTACCAAGCTCCCCAGCAATGCTGCACCCAGAGGACCCAGCTTCCAGGAGCACTATCAAACAAGAGGCATCAAAGGCTCAGGGTATTTTATAGCCCATGTCCCACAAGCAGCCTGGCCCCCAGGGCCACGTCGGAGAGTCCCTGCCAGCAGCTCGTGGCTGGCTGCCCCTTTCATTCTCCCTCAAAGAAGCTGACAGGAGTTTTCCCACTAGTTTGATTTCCTCTGAGAAAGGCTTGCCTAGCTGGGGACAATGTCCCCAGGATGAGCATGAACACAAAACAGAGTCCCTAGAATAATTCCCTGCAAAGTTGTCTCTAAAACATACTCTTGCACATTTCCTTATATTCAAATTCCCCTTCCCATATAAAGTTTCAGCCACAAATATCTCTAGACGCCCCCAGCTCAGGTGAGACCCCACTCCAAGGTCTTATTGAAGAAATTAATCAACACAAGTTTAAGGCCAAGCCCCTGCGCGATTCCTGCCACCCCCAGCCAGCTCCCCAGAAGGGCTTCGATTAAAGAAGGTGCTAAATGCACTGCTGGGTTGAAGTGGGAAAATGTTTATGGGATCGGGGATTAAAATACAGCAAATTACCCCTGGAGTTTCCAAAGCCAAGAGGACCTGAGCGAAGTCAAATGGAAATGCTAACTTTATTTTCTTTTTTAAAAAATAGCAGAGGCTTTGGCAGTAGTTGTGATACACTGTCTCCTCTTGGGGAACTAATAGACAGGGAAGAGCAAGGCTTTAAATGATTTATTCAGTACCCTGGAGATTTTTTTTTTATTTTCTTTTTCATTTCCACATAAATTACACAAGCACTTTATAAAATGAATACACATAAAACACTTTATAAGTGCATAACTTAAAAAAACCCAAACGAATGAATGCCTTTAAAAATCTCACTCAAAATAGGTTTTCTGATTGCTTGTTTGTACTATCTGCTTAAATTGGCAGTACTGTTTTAGATTATAAGTAACTGAAAAATATATACTGTGTTATATATATATCTATATATTCCTGGCATTTGCTATAAGAAGTGCTTTGTTTAATTGTGTCTCATTCCCTCAGTACAATTAAAGAAACAACTAAGTCAAACGTTTGAGAGTGAAATCGATTTTTTGCCATCAGGAATCGCCTTCTAAAGGGAAACAGGTAAAATAAAACATTGGACAACATTTTGAAAATGATATGGAAATAATCCACAGAAAGAAACTGCATTACCCCTGCAAACTGCCACCAAGGTCTTCTCATTATTAAAATACATGCTGATGGGCACAGAGTCCATGGCAGCCGGGGACAGTTTGGGCTCTTCATACAATTGAGATATCATATTTACCGTCCTCAGGAGTCTGTCAGATCCTTCTCTTATTCCCCCCTTGTAAGAAAAAATTAATGAAAAGGGGGAGGAGAGACGGCGAGGTGAGATCCAAAGGGTTCCCATCTGGCACAAGCAGAAATTGCTGCTGTTTCCTCCATTTGTTGCATCCCCGAACGTCTCCGGTGCGGACGACGCGAGGAGGCTTGTGGCAAAGATGTGCTTTCCAGGCAGCCTCCTCCTTTTGTTTCAAGCTATCAGTCCAAAGAATACATATATATATATATACACACACAGAGTTCATGTGTGTGTGTATATATATATATATATACACGTATGTGGATATACATAAGCGGATATATAAGGGTGACTGCAGGCTTTGCACTGCCGCCAGCAGAATCCAAAGGAAGTTTTCTCTCCCCCAGCTGGGTGAACGCCGGCGGCCGTGTCTGTCAGGGCTGGGCTTTTGTCTGGCAGCACGTCAGCAAGTTCACGGTCGGCACTGGAGACTTTCAAGAGAACAAAAGGCTTGGGGGAAGGCGATACACCGCCGCTGTTCCAGCAACCGCATGGACGGGGAGAGTTTTTGGAGTGGTTTCCCTTCCTTTTGGTCCTCGTGGACGGTTACCCCGGCTGGACATGCAGGATGCATGTGTAGCTGGAGGACTGTGGGATGCCAGCCTTCCCCGGGGAGAAACAGGGATGCCATGCATCCCACGGGGGATGCCACATGTCTCCCTGGGGACAGCCCCGCCGGCAGAAGGTGCGCATGCCGCCGGCGGGTGCCAGCCTTATTCACAAGCGGAGGCGACGGTGGTGACGCTGGTGATCTTGGTGGAGTCGTCAGACCAAGGCTGGAGGTTCTGGAGGGCGAAGAGAGAAGAGTTGTGGACACAGATGGGGTCAGCTTGGATGGGCTGGTTGATAGTTTTTTGGAAGGCCTCCTGCTGCAGCTGCATGAGGATTCGGTTCGCTTGCTGCCGCTCAGCCTCCCTCTCCTCCGCTGTCTGCCTCCTAGAAGAGAGAGAGTGGTTAGGGGAGCAAAGGAGGGCTATCTTCAGAGAGAACAGGTTGCACTGACTGTTCAGGGCTGGTAGGGGTTAGGAAAAGAGGGTGCTTAGCCACAGCATGGTGCCACATCGTGCCACATCGCCTGCACAACCTGCCAGTTAATCACAAACCGGGGACTAGGGCTGTCTCTCTTACTGGCCCCAGCAAAAATTGCTCTGATCAAAGGCAGCTGGGAGTAGCCCACAGCTCTGTTTTATTTTCTGCCCATGGGAAAAACCCAAGCAGAGCCAAAACACCCAAAGGGGCACACAACGGGGTTGCAAAAGGGGCGATTCCTTGCAAACATGCTCTGTGACCAGCAGCAGGAGCGAATTGCACAACGTCCCAGCAAGGAGCACAGGCAGTGAGACATCACTGACTGGCAGTGCCACACGGCTGGTAGATGGGCAAAGTCACCCTGGGCACCCCCTTCTCAGCACCCAGGTCTGCCATCTCCTCTGCCAGGCTGCGGTGGCCAGCTGTCAAGAGTCTGGATGAAGGCAAATCACGGCCATGGCAGGCAGGACAAAAATCAGCAAAACATCAGCTAAACACTAGAAACACATTGTTAGCAATGAGAAGAATCAAAGCCCAGAATAAACTGTCTGGGCAGGGTGAAGTAAGATATTTTTAAGAACAGGTTGAACACGCATTTGTCTAGAATGACACCGGCAGAGCTGATCCTGCCGAGCAGGGGGATTAGGAGGCCTGCAGGGATCCTTTCCAGCACTGGTAGGGTCCCAGCTCTAGGCTGTCTGGGAGGAGGGCGTGGGATAGGTAAAAATGGCCTGAACACACTTAAATCCACAATGAAAATCCCACACCCCCACTTGCTTGGATGGTGAGTCAGTCTGGAGGCTGCAGCCTGTGGTCACCTCTGCTTTTACTGGTGAACATCACCTGGCAACCTCCAGTGACACTGCTGGGAAAACCTGGGGGCAGGTCACAGTGCCAGTCCCAGGATGATCCCCAAAGCAACTCCTCACTCACTCAGACCCCCGGGCCTTGCTGATGCTCTCCTGGCAGCTTTAGTGGATCAGTGACAGGGAAAACAGCAGCTTTTTCATTTAGCAACTCAGGGGGATGTCAGATATCTCATCTTCTTTGGCTGCGGGGATTGGAAGTGGCAGCTATAAGCTCCATGGTGACATCTCCGAGTCCAGGGCAGGGGGTCCCTGGCCCTCCACTGGGGAAGCAGGCAAGGGCTGGACATGGGCAGTGGGCTTCTGGGGTACACAAGCCTCCAGGTATGCAGCCAGGGCTCCCGCCTGGGAGCAGGTAGCTCATGGCTCAGTCCCTGCTCTAATCACTGTGTCAACATCTCACGTCAGCATCCCGGGGAGAGGGGGCTCGGAGCAGCACCAGCCCTCCCCACGCAGGCCGGGAACGGCTCAGTCTCTCCCTCGATGAATATTTAATGACTCCCTGCACAATGAAGAGATGCTCTGGGAGGAGGGAGGGAGCCCAACGTCCAGGGTGGTCAGAAGCATAGTGGCTGTGAGCAGCCAGCTCCCAAGTACCTCCCTGCTCCAAGCAGCTGTCCCGTTCACGAACTCATGTCAGGCTGCGATTTGCAGGCTCAAATCTGCCTGGAAGAAACTAAACCTCGATGCCGGTGTCTCAAGCAAGAGCCCAAATCTAGGGAGGAGATCACACAGCCACCTCACTCCAGCAGAGACACACGGGGCAAGCAGCAGAGGCGAGACTCTCCCCCCTAGCCTGCATTTATTTAAGCAGTTAAATCCCTCAGAGGGCTTAAAGTAACTCTCTTTTCTCAGATATTCCCCGCTGCCTAGTTCAGACTGCGCCTGCAAGCAGCTCCTTCAGCACCCAGTGTTCCAGGCACTGCTCAGAGCCTGTGCACAGGCCCAGGGCGGCGAGTCGGGTGTGCTATCGGCCAGGGGCACCCATGTCTCCATCACAACACCCAACGTGCACAGATACAAACAAGCAGAGTTTACCAGCCAGAGCAGAGCTTACAAGCCTGCACCCTTCTGGCTCAGGCTAGTGGGGATTCTCCCATGTCTAATACTACAGCCGAGGTCAGGCTGCAGCCTTTCTCTTAGCCAGAACCAGGATTTTGTTTCTCTTTACCCAGCTATTTTTTGTAAAACGTACGAATAGGTTTGAATCCCCGGCTCCTCTGCCAAAGGGGGCTGAACTTAGCCAACAGACGCAAAGAGTATTGACAGACAGATGAGAGCCAGCCAAGCCGCATTTGCCTCACTTCCCTAGGAAACCAGGTTAGAAGACATAGCTGACCCTGTTTCGTTGGCCACGGCAGGACTGTTCCTCCTCCAGGACTCTGCTCCTGGCCAACAAAGTTGACTCCAGCTGGAGACTTCCTGGAACTTGAGGAGCTGCTCTTCCAGGGGCTCTTTAGGGAAGGACTCGGTGAGGGGGGGATTCACCCACACCCTTGCTTTTAAGTTCCTTGTCTCCCGTTTCTTATCCATCCTCTGCATTCCCAGGCAATCACTGTCCCATTCACCAGAGACCCTGGGGAAGCCCTTTTCCCCTGCCCTGAATAAGCTACTGCCTGCCTGCGCCCAGTGCTCAGCACCCAGCAACATCCCCCTTCTCTGACCTGCCAGGGGACCTGCCCCTTGCCCAAGTCCCCCCGGCTGCGGGGTGCCTGTCCCCAGCCCGGGGCTGGCAGGGAATGCTTCCAGGACTGGGGTGCCTCCCCCGGGGACACCCCGGGAAGCTGCAGCCTGGAAAGGGCTAGGTCACCCGGGAAGCTCCGTGTGAGCCCGGTCTTCTCTTTCTCTCCTGCCCGGCTTCACCGGAACGCCCGGCACGAGAAAATATTTTTTTTTTTTTTTTTTTTTTTTAAAAAAAAAGGCATTTTGGCAAGGAGGTCCGGTAAACCCCGCGGGAGCTAAAATTTGCGCGTTCCGCAGAGCCCGATGTCCCCGCAGCCCCGGGTGCAGGGTCCGGCCCGAGCCGCGCTCCCACGCCGGGGAACGGCCCTGCCCCGGCGTCGGAGCGTCCCGCTGCCCCCGCGGCCGCGCACCGACGGGTCCGGCTCCTGCCCGGCCCCGGAACAGAACGGCGCGGCCGCGGCTCCCCGCCGGGGCTCGCTGCCGCCCCGGGCGCACCCCGCCGAGCCGGGCCGGGGGCTCCCCTACGCTGCTGCCGGGAAAAGGGGGTTTCTGGGGCCGCTGCACCCACTGGGCGCCCGGTGATACCGGCTGCACCCACCGCACGTCCCGGCCCCCCCATGCACACAGCGTTCATCCACGCCGCGTCCGTGCACACCTATTTGCACGCACACCCAGTGTCAGCACACGCGGAACGCGCGCTGCCTGCACGCCCGCGGCACACGCGTCCACACGTGGCCGTCTGGTACGCACACGCGGCATGGGAGCACACCCACGTGCACGGGGCCTTCACGCAAAAGCATTCGCACACGCTGTGCAGTGACACACGCACGCCCTGCTTGCACACGCACGCTGCATGCACGCACACGCAGAGGCACGTGCACACACGGCCTACACACACCTCTCCACACACGCACACTCCTATCCACAGGCGCTGCACGCGCACACACGCCCGTGCGCGTACACACGCATTCCCACGCGTGCGGACACGCATATTCACAGACACGCGTAACGCCAGCCACCCATGCCCCTGGCAAGAGCTGGTGGCAGCCGGGCTTGCTCCCCCAGGGCTGCCCCAGGACTGCCCCCTGGATCCCCGGACCCCCCCCAGCCCCGTCCCCCGGGTCCCCCGTCCCCCCCAGCCCCTCACCTCCACTTGGTGCGCCGGTTCTGGAACCAGGTCTTCACCTGGGCGTCCGTCATCTTGAGGGCCTTGGCCAGAGCAGCGCGCTCGGCCGAGGCCAGGTACTTCTGCCGGTGGAAGCGCTTCTCCAGCTCGCAGATCTGCAGGCGGGTGAAGGAGGTGCGGGGCTTCTTCTTCTTGGGGGGCGTGCGGTTCTGGTAGGGGTGACCTATACGGCGTGTTACAGTGAAGGGTGAGAGGGCCACTGGGGGGGACACGGGAGGAGGGGGGATGAGAGGCAAAGAAGCAAGCAGCGACACATCAGCAGAGGGGCTCCCGGCTCCCGGGAGCTGGGCTGGGACACCACCCCCCCACCCCCCCCCGCTGCCAAGCCGCCGCTTTTCCCCGCCGACGGGCTGCAAAAACACGGCGGCGGCGGTCCCGGCGCTTTCCCCGGGTGCTGCGGGCACCGACCGGGCACCGCTCGGCTTTGGCGACCGGGAAAGGCAGCCGCTTGCCCGGCGAAGTGCCGGGGCGCGATAGCGTCAGCCTAGCCGGGGCTCCGCGTTTCGTAGAAACGGGACTCGGTTTAATTTCGTTTGGGCGCGGCGGTAACTGCCGCCGTCCTCGGCATCGGCGTTTCATACGCAGGAAATAACTTCCCGGGATGGAAACAGCAGTTGCGATTCGTTGGTTTTGTTTTGTTTGGGTTTTTTTTTTAAATATATTTTTTCTTTTTTTTTACCCCCCATGAAAAATAATTGGGGAAAATAATCGCGGCGTGCCTCAGCCAGGCCGGGCCTAAAAGGGGCTCCGTGAAATTCAGCCCGGTTCCTGACAGGGGAACGGCCGGTTTGTTCGCCGTTGAACGGCCGTGCCCGAGCCGAGCGCCATCGGGTCGAAATTAAACGTGAACTTCCAAAAATCAGGCCTCGGTTTCCGCCCCCGGGAAGAAGGGCCGGTGCAGGCTCTGCAAGAGCGGGGGCTGATTTTTTCCCCGTTGCCGTTTCGTTGCTTTTTTTGTTCGTTTTATTATTTTCGTTGTTCGAGTTTTTGCTTTGTTAGAGCCGAAAGGCGAGCCCAGATCTGGAAACGGCGACGGGTCTAGAAAGCGGCTCCAGCCCGAGCCCGGCTCTGCTCGGGGCTGCCAATAAGTCCATTTTGGCGGGAGAAAGGCTGAGCCCAAACCCGCAGCCGGGGAAAAACAGCCCGGTTACGGTAGACACGTGGAAAAAAAAAAAAAAAAAAAAAAAGAGCCCTAAGCGGCCGGCGACGGGCCGGCCTTCCCGGGCAGGCGAGGGCCGGGGCCGCCGGGCTCCTTCCCCGCCAGGCCGGGCTGTGCCTCCGAAATCGCCCTCTTTGAAAGGAAACTTTCCCCGGGTGCGGGGCGGCGGGCAGCCGTGCCCAGAGCTTGCGGGAGGCGTGCGGAGTTGGCCATCCCGTTTCCTCCTTGCCGGCCTTTCCTGGGCCGCATCCCGGGGGAAAAAAAGAAAAACAAAACCACAAAATACAAACGAAGAAACAACAACAAAAAAAACCCTGATAAAACCCCACAACTAAATCAACAACAACAATAAAAAATCAAAGCAGAAAAAAATGAACACCCCAACGCATTTGTGGGGGACTGAATGCCCCTGATTTTTCCACCCCTTCTTGCTTCTGGCCTCCTCTGGGGCCGACTTCCCAGGGCGACCCGAGGCCGGATCCCGCTTTCCCCGTCAGGCACCGGCTGCCGCGGCGAGGCCGGGCGGCGGCGAAGGGAATGGGGCGGCGGGAGCAGGCGAAGGAAAGGGAGCGGGGGGGTCCCGTTGTCCCGACTCACCTGTGAACCTGTCTTTTGTGTACCGCCTGTTGCTCTCCATCCAGGGAAAGGTGAGCCCCGTGAGACTGTTCATGCCGTTTACCGCCGGCACGGCGGCGGAGAGGGGCTGGTGCACGCCGCCGGCCACCGGGCGATGGGCCGGGACGCGGATCACCCCCCCGGCCGAGCTCAAGGTGTTGCCGTTCATGCTCACCGCCATGTTCACGTTGTAGGAGCCGGGCAGGCCGCCCATGCTGCAGGAGGTGCCGGTGTAGGTGCCGGCCGCGCCGCCGCTCGCCCCGTAGCCACCCGTGACCGTGTTGTAGGCGCTGCCCACGATGCAGCCCAGCCCGTAGTCCGCCGAGTCCTGCAGCCGCGGGTGTGACACCATGCAGCTGCCCGGCTCCGACGTGTTGAGGATCTGGTCGATGCCGAAGCTGATGGGCTCGGCTTGGCCTTGGTGCAGGTGGTGAGCCCCGAGATGCTCCATGCCGCCGTCCAGGACTCGCCGCCGCCCGGCCCCGGCGACGGAGCCGCGCACAACGCCCCGGGGTACCGGGGCCGGACCCCCGCCCCGGGCAGGGCAGCACAGCCCCGCACGGCCCCGAAACACAGCAACGGCGCCGCGCACAGCCGGGACACGCCGGCTACACGCTCGGCCCCATAGCACGTCGGTCGCGCACCCCGAGACACAGCAGCAGAGCCACGCACAGCCGGGACGCGGTAGCTACACGCTCAGCCCGGAGCTCCGAGAGCAGAGCCATGCACAACCGAGGCACAGGAGCGAAACAACCCCGCAGCCCAGGACAAGACAGGCGTGCCCAGCCGAGGCACGGGAGTTGCACACTCGAGGCACAACCGCTCCACGCACACCCGCTGGACCCAAAAGCCTCCAGCAGCCAGAGACGCGACAGCCCCACCCACGCACACTGGTCCCGCTCCGGTGAGACCCAGCACCCCAACGCTACCAAGGCACAACCACCCCAAGCCAGGAACCACTCACCCAAGACACACACACAGATACACAAGAAGGTGCCCCGGGGACCCCTCGCCGCCGAGGGCGGTGGGGAGCCGAGAGCCCCGCGGAGCAGCGCACAGCGGAGCGCGGCCGCAGCGGAGTGCGAGTGCGAGCGCCCCGCTTGCCCATCAATCACGCTAGCCAAGGCCTGCTGCTCCCGGGCCCTCACTCTCCATTGGCTGGATGCTGAAAGGAGCCGGGTGAATGACAGCAGAGAAGAGCACACGAGAAAAGGAGTTTCTTCTTCCCCAGCTCCCCCCCCCCCCCCCAAAAAAAAAAAAAAAAATCACCACCCGACTCGGCCTTATAAAGTCAGCGCTGGGTGCGCGCAGGGCGTTGGGGTGGGTAAAAGAGAAGCTGGTACCCAGTAGCAGAGGGAGGATGTTTTGTCCTGGAGTTTGTGGCCGTGGGATGCTGGGTAGGGGGAAGAGGGTCCTGGCCGCCAGTCCCCGCGGGGTGGGTCAGGCCCTGGGCCGCGATCCCTGTGGGCTGCCAGCTCAGCCCGTACAAGGGCTGAAGCCGGGGAATCCCCCCCTGGAGGGGTCCCAGACCCGCCGTGCCCCTTTTCGCCGGAGGGGTGTTCTCAATTTCAAAAGTCGGCATCTCTCAAATAGCCGCGGAGGAGGAGGAGGGGGCTCCCCCATCTCCAAACCCCAGAATGGGGGGCACGGCGGCAGTCAGGAGGGCTCCCAAGGGTGCCCAGGCCCGTGGAGGGGGTATCATGGGAGGAGGCGATGGGCACCTGGAGCACACCTCCCCCCGAAGAACCGGGAGTCTCATTCCCCTAGGACGAGGGCCGGCCCCAGCGGCTCCCCCCGGGGCAGCGGCGCACACGCCGGCGGGGCGAGGGCTGGACGGGGCACCCGCTGCGGCCGGCCCCGCCGCACCTCCCACCGCCCCCTCCCGCGCCCGCCCGCGGCGAGATGAGTGTTTTCGTTAAAAAAAAAAAAAAAAATTTAAAGCCGCTGCCGTAATTTGCTGCAAAACTTGTTTTGGCCCTGGCCCGTCGGTGCTCCCGCTCCGCGCAGCCGGACGGGGGGCAGAGCCGCCAGCGGGGCGGGGGCACGGCCGGCTCCTGCTGCGGCCGACCGGCCCGATCTTCCCGGCCGCGGCGTCGGGGGTTTCCCCGCTGGTTTGTGCTCTGCCAGCACCGGGCAGCCCACTCCGTCCTCCCCGCTCCTGGCCGGGGCCAGCCCGACAGGCCCCCTCCTCCCTGACTGGGGAAACGCTGCCCTGTATGTCTTCAGTGTGCCGGTGGTTTAGTGCCCACGGGAGACCGTGGGGATCCCACAAGACAGCCCTCTCTGGGGCATCGCCCATGCAATCCAAATGCACAGGTGTAGAAAAGTCACACCCACGCACTCGGGTGTACCACCTGGCTCACCGCTGTCCATATCACCCCAACCACATCCTCACACACACACCCCCACTCACACGGACTCACCCTCACAAAGATGCACACACGCTCACAAACACCCTCATGAGGTCACAGGGACCCACGCTGCCATGCAGTTGCACACATTCAGTTGCACACGCACCTACGTTTGTGCACACTTATTCACACAATCCCTCAACCTCACAGACCCTTACAGCCCTCCCTGCACCCGCACAAATTCACATGTACACGTGTTCTTGCTCACATTTCACTCCCACAACATGCATTAATGAACCCCTATGCCTGTGCATTCAGGCACCCCCAGACACACACACTGACACACCAGTGCTCGTGGGTTCCTGCCACCCTTGCCCCAGCCACAACCCTGCCGTGGCACCCCAAGACCCACCACTATCACCACACCCACCAGCATGGCCCCACACCGGGGAGGCTGTGGAGGCACAGCGGGCAGCAGGAGCTCACGGCCACCCCTCAGCCTCGTGCCCAGCCACCAGTGCCCGGTGCCGGCCAGCCTGTCGTGTCGTGTCCCCCCCACCCCCGCCCAGCCCTGCCTGCCCGACGGGGTCAGGTTTCCCCCCTCCCTGTACCTGCCTCAGTTCTTGACTTCTGAACTCTTCAGGGAACTCACTGGCGCCAGCTCCATCAACCAAAGTCCTTGTGGTTAGGAGGAGCTGGGAGGGGAGGGAGGGAGCGAGGGCTGGGGCCAGCCGGGACCGGGAGGCTGCCCTTGGGCAGGGGGGCTTCTCATCCAGGGCGGCAGCTGCCCTTGCCCTTCTCCAGGGCCAGCCAGGGCTTCTTCTCCAGCCTCTTCCCACACAGGGGACATGAGGCAGAGCCTGTTCACCAGCCCTGAGCATGTCAGGTTGTCTCTACAGTGAAGCAGCAAACCACGCCATGCCAGCCCTGCACAGTGCCGCAGAGTCCCCTGCCAGTGAGCTCTGACATCCAGAGAGACCCAGCTCTGCTGCTGAGACCCGAGAAGTGTCCTCTCTCCTGTAACACAGATGTCTGATGCTGCTTGAGCATCCCAAAGGCCCCGGGTCGATGCTGGGCAAAGCCTTTGGCCTTCCCTGCGCCAGAGATCCCCCAGGCTGAGCAGATGCTGAGGCCCCCGGAGGGACTGGCCCTGAGAAATCACCAGGTCACCACCAGTGAGCCAGACTGGCTAATGAGGGTCACAGCCCCCAGCTGCTGAGCCCAAGGTAGGGGCTTTTGGGCAATAAACCTGCCAGGAGACAGATTACAGGTAAGTTGGGTCTTCTTCCACCCAGCAAGGACAAAGGAGAAGGGCAGGCAGGGCCAGGTCCCAACTGGGATTCAAGACTTTTGGAAGTCAATGAGAATTACTGAGGGATTTTAGGATGATGCACAGCCTCAGAACTTAATCCCTGCACAAGCCATAGACCTTGCCTGCAGCCTTGGGAAAGCCACGCAACTCCTGGCATCAGAAGTTTGGGCACTGCACATCTAAGCTCCAGGACAACACCTGGTTCAGATGCTCCAGTTCAAATTGCTCCTGGCCTCAGTTTCTCCTTGAGCTCTCTGGGGCTGGTGCTTGAGCAGTTCTGTAGAGCACGAGGTTCTGGAAATACTTTGTTTCATGAGAGCTGGAAATTAATTTATAGCCTTTGCATCCAGCTCCCTAATTCTGGGGCTGAAGAGGACTTTAGTCTGCTATGAGTATATGCAGTGCTGCAAGCTCACACACCAGGACACATCAGGGCCAGTCTCAGTGCTTTCGGGTTCACATGCCAATGGAAGAGTTTACAAGGGTCAGCACCCACTTCGAGGTGCATTCAATGATCCTACAGAAATGGATCCCCGGGGTGGTGGGCAGAGGTACCCCAAGTCCAGCCAGCTCTGCCTGGCTGATGCTTGCAGGCAGATGCCCATTCATCATCCTCCCACCTGCCAAGGGCTGGACTTGTCCATCTTTGCTAGGGCTCTGGATGTCAAGTCTTGCAAGAAATAATTCAGAGATTATACTTGAAGCAGAGCCCGGGACTGCCTCATTCTCAGATGTTTGCCCAAAGAGCTATTTGGGGCAGTGCCGTTTGCTTTCCTTTTCTGCAGGAAACATCAACAAGCTGAATCAGCCCTCTTTGGAGGTGGAAGAAAGCCTCCAATGCAGGAGCTGACACTCAAAGCCTTGAAACTTTTGTCCCCTCTCACCTGCCTCGAGCAGCTGCTGGGATAGGCTCACGTCCAAAGTGGTGGCTCAGTCCTGCCTCAGCTGAGGCTTGGAGGCTCGGTGTAGCTGTGCTAGGAGATACGACAATGGAGACAAGTGCCTTTCCCGTGCTGCATAAGGCTCTCCTCTCCCTCCTCACGAAGGCCTGGGGAGCCTTTCTCAGGTTCTCTCATTGATTGGGTGCATCTGCCTCCTGCTAGCAGAGAGGGGCAGCCCAGCCAGGGCCTGACCTCCACCCCCAACTCCCCTTTTCTTCTGCCTTGATGCTGTCTAGGGCTCCCCTTAGCCACTGAGCTCCTGCACAGCTTGGGGCTCCCGGGACCTCAGCATCACAAGCTGCCTCCCTGCCTCGCAGCTGCTGGCTGGGAGACTGCTGGGAAATACAAGCCCTCCTGCAGGGACCGGGGACAAAAGTGGTGTGTCTGGGACCTTGGCAAGGTCCCAGCCAAACGCACTGGGCTCGCTCTGAAACCGGCGCTTCGAGCGGTGCTTTCTGGAACGGGTAAAATCCTCCTAAAAGGAGAGTGAGAGACTCTGCTGCAGGCAGGTGCACGGTGGCAAACACACCCTCGCCCCCCCAGCAGAAGGGTGTACCCCGACTCCTTCCCTTCCTCGCCTCTGCATTCGTTTAATTCGTTGGACTGGACGCTCCCCCAGCCCTGGGTGATTATTCACCCTTCCGCACGTCCATCACCTCCCTCAGCCCTTTCTCTCCCGTCCCGACCTCTGTGAAATCAATCACGGCGGAGGAGCCGGGGGCCGTGGGGGGCCGTGCGGGCCCGATCTGCGCACAGGAGCCGGCCGGAGAGCAAGACGGCCCCGCCGGGCAGCCCCCGCCGCTCCCCGGAGCAAGAGGACGCTGTCCCCGCTGCCGTCGGGGCTCTGCCTCTCGGCGCTGCTACTCCCACTGAGTTATGTCACAAGTGTCGCGACAGCCGCCGACAGCGAAGCAGGGCGACCCCCGCACCAACCAGCCGGCCTCCCGCGGCGGTGCGGGCTTCCCAACGCGAAATCTCGTTTCCCGCAATTCCCACCGACACCCATCCTGTACGGAGGGTCCCCAGAGCCCCTCGCCCCGCCGCCGGTGGGTTTATCCCCGGCTCCGCGTCCGCGGGAAGGGCGAGCCGTGCTTCCTGCGCATTAAAAGCAATTAACACCATTTGGGGAATTTTTAATTGCTCTATAAAGCACGCTGTAAATAATTACTCCCAGCTCTGTTGATCCCTCGAATACGCACTGACAGTTGTAATTTATGGCTTTGGAAACGTGGCCCCTTGTATTCAGCATAACTCCTTATTACAGTAATGACTTAGCGCCGCTGCACTTAATGAGTATAAAGTGCCCGGCGCAGCGGGAGCGGGCGGGAGCCGCAGCATCGCCTGAACTTCACCCGCAACGATATTTCTCCCCATTATGGTTACAAACGACCGAGGGGCTGCAAGTTAATACGGCGGGGAAGGAGCGGCGGGGCCGGGGGAGCGCAGCAGAGTCCGGGCGGGGAGCGCGGCCGGCTCCGCACTCCCTTAACGGCATCTCCCGGGGGCAGTCGTTATCTACTAAAAAAAAGTATTTAGAGCAGTCCGCAAACTCCTTGTAACCGCTGGCTGCCTGGAGAAAATGGGTTCAGGAGAGGGAAGAGAACGGTCACAACTCATCGCACCTACGGGCGCACGCAATGCGGGTGCCGCCGAGCTCCGAAGGGCAGGTCGGCCTGCACCCACCCCCAGCCCGGCTGCCCCCCTACCTCCCGCTTCTCCAGGACCGACCGGCTCCGTGCAACAGGCCGGGGGGATCTCACCCCTCCCTGGCCCCCCGGCCGGCGGTACCCGCGGGAGATGAGGGAGCGGGGTGGTGGCCGATGGGGACTGAAGTACCCGGCGGCGCTCCATGAATATTCAATGTTGCCAGTTGCCGGAGGAGCATCTGCCAATAAATTATTGGTCCTGCGGCACCAGCCCCTCTCTCCACCGTGCAGAAATGCGTGTAATCCCATTAGCCCCGTCCCCTTGGCCACCCGGCCCGCACCAGCCCCGCTAATGAACGGCGTCTGGCCGCCACCCCCGAGGGCACCGACGGCAGCGGGGGACACCGGGGGCTCTGCCCCGTTATTAACTCCCACCTTAATTACGCTCTCCGTGCCAGTTCATACGGCCGTGCGGTAAGGGAGCAGGCGTGCGCTAGACACCCGCCTCCCTCCGCCGCCTTCCCCTGGGTCTCTCCCGCTCCGAAAAGCGCTGACCCCTGCGACAGCCAGGCCTGTCGCGACACGGAGGGTGGCAGTTGTGATACTGCCCCGCTCCTGCGCCTCCCCCGCGCCCACGGGGGCTGCTCGCCGCCCCCGGCCCCGGCAGCTGCTTGTTTGTTCGCTGGCCGGGGGAGCGGCGGCTGCTTTTGTCTCCCGCCGGCCCCGAGCCCTGGGCCTTTTCCCCATCGGACAAAGTCCTGTTGTGCCAACACATTTGTGTCTGTCTCCTCCCCGTCCCCCCTTCTTCAAAGCAGCCCTCAGGGGCAGGGGCCCAGGCAGCTCCGCAAACCCCGTGCAGGCAGGGAGCAGGCACGCCCTGCCGTCTCCGCTAACAAAGTAGCTTTCACTAATGAACAAGAAGATCCAATAATAATGGTCTTAATTATTGCAAACATTGTTACGGACTTAACTAGAAAAACCTCAAAATCCTCTTCGGTAAATCCTCACGTTTATTTTTTTTCCCCCCTTCCCTTCCCCGAGGTTAATTAGCACGCAAAAAGCAAATACAAATTATGGCGGAACCAATGGGTAAACTTAAAACTAATTTTCTGCTGTTTGCATTAGCCTTTGGAAAGGACGGCCGGGCAGGAGGGGCAGCCTCCCCAGCCCCAGGCAGCTGCCGTACAGGTGGGCGGCTGCGGAGACGAGCCCTTGCTCTGCCCGCGGGTCCCTTCGGTCCCCGAAGTTGGGGGACTCCGGCGGGTTCAGACGCTTTTCTTTCGCCGGCAGAAATACACCCAAGTCCTGGTAGGACACCTCTAAAACTCGCCGCACGTCGTTTGCAGCGCAGCAGGTGCGGAGGAGAAGAGCTTTTGGGATTAACCGTGACCAAAAAACTGGGGAAATGATCTAGAAACAGAAAATTATCGGGATTTCCAAACCCTAATCCTCCTCCTGTGGCACAACCCACCCACCCCACCGCACCCCATTCCTCCCGCTTCCCGCGGGGTAAAACAGCAAGCGAGCTCCGCCCGGGGGACCGGTGCCCCGGGGATGGGGAATGCAAGGGATTAGATGGGTTTAAACACGATCGGCCGTTTATGCAATTCTCCACACTTGTAAGCTTAATCAATTAATTGCGTTTTCCACTATTGTATTAATTGTATTTTCCACCTGTAATTAGTCGTAGTTTCCAGCGCTACAACCTCCCGAGTCACCGGCAAGCACGGGGACAAGGCAGAGCCGTCCCCCCCTCGAAAGGTTTCGGTTTCTAGCCGCCCAGGTGGAATCCCGAAAACCACCTTAGAGAGAGAGCGACAGAAAACAAACAAATTAAACAGGTTGTGTAAACAGAAGCCGGGGAGAAGAGTAGGTGACACGGGTTTTTCAGTGCCATGCACATCACCAGCGGCTTTGAATTGCCGGTTCAGTACCGAGAGGGTCGGGGTTTTGTGTAAAGTCTCTGTTTCATGTCACTGCTCCCTCCACGACTTTCCGGGGCGGGAACATGCGGGACCCCAGCAAAGCCCGCAGTGCCCCGCTGGCCGGCGAGGGTCACCCATGGGCACCGGGGACACGAAGGGACGGGGGTGGTTGCAGGTGGGGAAATGAGCTTTAATTTCTGGAGACAAGTATAGAAGGCTCCAAAAGAATGGAGCTGTCCGAGGCATCAAATAATCCTCCAAGACGGCTCTCTTCCGTACTGCTGCTATAGCTAAGCTCAGTACAGTATGCCCTGAGAAACAGGGACAACTTCCAGAAGCTCATACCCTGCTGCAGATTGTCCCTAAAATTGGAAGTGGTAGGAGCTGGGGCTTTAGAAGTGGGGGGAAAGGTGCACACCCAGATCGGGGATGCTGTATCCAGGATAAAACTCTATACTCTTCAGACCCTGCTATCCATCTGTGAGGTCCTACACAGAAATGCAGGGCTGGTTGGGCAGATTTCAGTCCTAGGAGAAATCCTGATCAATCACATCCTTGGAGCTGCTCCCCGAGTGCAGCCTCACCGGCAAGCCTCGCAGGTGAAATTAGGAGTAAGAGCTAACACAAGGCAGCAAGAGAGCTCGCAGCAATATCTGCAGAGAGGTGCCAGGAGAGCGTTGGGGTCCGACACAGCTTAGCGCAGGAAGAAGAGCCCTTGCAAAACCCGGATCCACACCCCAGCCTCATTCAGTTCCAGGAGCAGCTCAGTGGCAAAGCTCAAGCTTAGACAGAGTCCCATCAAACACTGAACTCGCTGCAAGGGAAGCAGCAGGTCTGACATCCCCTTCTCAGGCTCCCACAATCCCCCCAGCATAATTTTTTTTTTCTTCCCCCCCAAGACTTTTACTGCTCAGAGGAGATGAGTCAAGACATTTCCTTCTCCCCTTTCATAAATATTTCATCTCCCAAATGCAATTAGCAAGGGCGAAGCGACACAAGTGTTTGCTAAATAAGATTATATGATAATGTTAATGTATTTTATGCCTGTGCTGTGACACCAGACAATCCCCCTATTAATAACAGCTCAATGAGATGTGGAATTTTTTTGCACCAGGGGGAAGGCAAGCGCAATACCATGGCATTGGTTGCAAGGGAGGAAGAGCCATTCCCAGGGATCAGCTGAAATGGCAAGTGGAGCCCTAAGTAGCCCAGGGGGTCGGGCTGTGCTGCAGGTTACTCACAGATCGGTTAGCTGCTGACAGGGTGTAAATCACTCACAGCACTTCATAACACAACAGGCCGAGGGACGTTTGTGCACGTTATCATGACCCTACGACCAAATTACTGCCTGAGTATCAGCTATGCATTACCCAGCATGTGGGGGCCCTGTGGGCTCAACAGAAGTGCTCTGTGCCAGCCCACATGTCCCCAGCTATTAATAATGGGCAGAGCCTCACCTCTCTCCCTAGCCAATGCAAGACCAAGAAAAGCAACAAAAATCATCCCTCAGTCCAAATTCCCTCAGTCAGAACAAAATCTCTCATCAAATCTTAGCTCTCCTCTGCTGATCTCCAGCGCTCACCTTTATCTGCTTGTCTTTCCCTCTCTCCAGTGACCATGTCCATCTGCCACCTCCTATTGACCTGTCCATCCCTCGTGGTCTTTTGCTTTTATCATATGACTGTCAGGCATGTGTCTATTTGCATATGGTCGAAAGCAACTGGGAATGTTGGCTGCCCAGTCTGAGACACTTAGACGTGGCCCATTTTTAGAAAGTCCTTTCAAAACTCTGTACTGCACAGCCTGAGCTTTTCCAGCAGTCCTGGCTCCAAGTGCCCACAGGTCAACATAAAAGCACCAGCTGCCAGGTCCATCCAGGGCACACAGCAGCCCCACGGTGACTTTGCAGGACACTGTGGGAAGCACAGCAACTTGCTTGTGCCAAACTGCCCATGGGGCACGACGCTAGAAGCGTGAGCATCCCCAGGCCTCCAAGTCAGGGATTTCCCTGTAGGCCTTTCCTTCTTCAGCCTTTGAGATGACACAACATCCTTCCTAGAGCTGCTGGCCAGAGCTTGGTCCTCTGGGTGGCAGGGCCATCATCCCTGTGTGGATGCAAACAGTGATACACAAGTCCTTTGCCTTCTTTGATGCTTTCAGGGCAAATTCCTCTAGAGCCTGCAAAGTTTGGCTCTCTATTTCACATTAGCACTAGTTTGTAGCTGCCCTCTGGCCCCCAGGGTGGAAGGTCAATCCTTTATTTACTTAGTTCATCTGCAGCCCTTTCAGTGCTTTGGATAACAGACACAAAGCAGGCTGCTAACCTGCTCCCTGGCCAGGAACCTGCAGTCCCCAGCTCCTGTGCTGGGGAGAAGAGCATTGTCTTCTTCAGGTGATAACAGAGCAGCACAGTGAAGCAGGCTGGGAGGGCAGCAGCTCTTTCCTACCCAGGAGCAAGATCTGATTCAGCGTGGAATGAAATGAGGGATGCAGATGCTTCCAGGCACTGATATGCTCAGGTTAAAAATCATGAATGGGAGGGGAAAACTATATCCCCAACATGACCACTGGCCTGGCAGGTCCTGCTTGCTGGTGCCTCTGGAGCTGGTTGCACCAAGTCCTTCACTGCCCTGTGGAACAGCAGCATCCCTGGACATTGCAGCATCCTGTGCCATTGCCCTCCTGGAGTGACCCAGGGCCTGTCCTGGGCTCATGAAATGCTCCTGCACTTGTGAGAGCCTCAGCAGGCAAAGCCAGAGCCCTGTGCTGAGCTGAGGAAAGTGCCATCTCCAGGCTGTGTGCCCAGCACAAGCAGCCAGCTCCCCCCTGCCCAGTGCCCTCTCCGCTGTTAGAGCATCCCCAGGATGTTGGAGCCTGGTGGGTCCCAGTCAAGCCCTGGACCCCCTGGGGTAGCTGATGAGTGGGCTCAGAGACAGAAAGTCTCCCAAAAGCAGAGAGGTGCAGCTCTGTAAGGCAGCCACAGCCCCCCAGCTGGGGCTGACCACAAAACCAGCAGGTTTCAAACCTTGTCCACCTGCATGAATTCAGGGAGTGACATTTTCCCAGTCCTGTCCCACTTGGGGACAGCCACCCCTGAGCATCTCTCACCTTGTCCAGGATGCTGCCACTTGCTGTGGGGCAGCTGAGCCTCCTCTCAGCCCCCCATTGTCTGTAAGTGACATCAAACAAAAGCAATCAATAGTAGCAAACAAGCAGTATTAATAACCAAAAATGTTATCAAATCATTGCTATTGAATAATATATTAAAAGGGTAAATTAAAGTAGTTCTCAAGCACACCCACACTTGTGCAGGGTTTAGGTTCTGAAGAAGCAGATGAGAGATCTCAGCTTTCTCAGAGGAGACCATGAACCAGATCTCTGCACAGGAGCTGGAGGACAGTCCCGTCCCACCCTCTCCCAACAGCAAGGGACCCGCGGTGCCGCTGCCGGCACTGCTGGCTGCAAGGGGCGGAGGTGGTTTCCAAGGGTCAGCCAAAAGCAGACACAAAAGAGGTTTCCTTGAAGGCTTCTGGCACTGGGAGGGAAACATGCCCTTTGCCTGGGTGCCCTGGGCCGAGTGTTTATTCAGGTCCTGCAGAACAATGCCGCAGCCGGAAAAACTGGCCTCCCCCCTCCACAGACCCGGACGGAGGTGCCGTGCGTCCCCGCTGCCGAGCTTGTCCCCAGGGTAGGTGAGTGGTGCCTTGGCTCACAGCCATGCTGCTCATGTTTGTCACCACGGGGGATTTTTTTTTTTTTAAATCTTTTTGTTTCCATGCTCTCCCGTTCCTTCAGAGGACGGGAAGCGGCATCTTCTTGGAGAGGAGGTTGGGGATTTGGGGAGTTTCAGGCTGGGAGGGAACGTGAGCTCACCCATCCTGACCCCCCATCGCAGCCCTGTCCCACAGCATCCTCTGGCTGCGGCAGTGCCGGCTGTAACCCAGCACATGCTCCTGAGAGCCCGGCTGATCGCTCCTGCCAAAAAACCCAAGCCCCTGCTCTAGGGATCCTGTCAAGCCCCAAAGCTGACTGCAGCCAAGATCAGGGAAGAGAAGGGTGACCACAGCCTGTACTGTGGTCTGTGCTCCAGCCCACCAGACTTCCAGAGGATAGAGGCTTCCCAGGACACCTGCAGCCCAGGGATGGTGGGGTTTCAAGGCAACACTAAGCTAAGCTTTAGCGTCCCCTGCACAGCCACCTTCTGCTGGGCAACCAGGAGAAATCAGCCAAACAGGAGCAGTGCCCCTGCTGAGGGTTACGGGGCCAAGGCTGGGCTGTGCCCTAGGTGCTCAGCATTTAGCAGGATTAAACTCTCACAGAGGTGCAGAGTTTTTGTCAGCTGGAGGGTGTTGCAAGGCAGTGCTCTGGCTCCTGATTGAGTGCACCTTGTGTTCCCCCAGTGACATGTGTTCCCACTTTGATTGCATTATAGGATGTGACAAGCTGATCCCTGCCAGGAAATTAATGAGCCCTGAACACCTTGCCCATCCATCACCACCCCAATCAGCTACCTAACTCACTACGCACCCTGGCCACACACCCAGCGCTGCTGGGCATTGAAGGTCACCGAGATCCTGGAAACTTCACTTTCCAAGGACCTAACTCTGCTGCCAGGCTGGCAAGGGGCCCAGATCACCGTTGGGCCAGCACAGCACAGCGCTGCTCATACCGCAGCAACGGCTGTTTCTCCTGCTGATGCCTCCCTCCAGGCTGCTGTGTCTGAACAGTGTCTGTTTTCCCTGCCTGTAGCCTGTAGGAGTCCCTGAGGCCACCATGGTCCTGAATGCCAGGGACATGGAGAAATGCCCTATGACTACGAGCAAACTCAAACCTCATGTTCAGTGCTGGCTGGGACATGTTAACACAGAGCTGAAAATGAGAGTAGAAAACCTGGGAGGCTGGAGAATTGTCTTCTCACTGAAACAGAGCCAGGATTTGGAGAAAAAAAAATTAAGGAAAATGAATAAAAGTGGTTCTAGGATACATTGGTGGGGAGAGCATTGTCCCAGGGCTGCATTTCCCAGACGAAGGTGCAAAGGTGTTCTTACAAAACACTAGCAAGTGGTTAGGAGTTTTCATAAACCATGATAAAAGGAGCTGGAAGGTCAAAGGTATGCAGGCACTACCAGCTCCTAAGGGCTGGCTGTGCTCCCCAGGGTCTGGTCCTTCTGTGCTGCCACACCAAAACTGGTACTTAATGTGCTCACAGCCTTGCAAAAGTTTTTATGAGACACTGGTGCACCGTGGTACATTTGCTCATGTTTGCAGCTTGCAAAGTGGATCCCTTGAAGCTGTTGATGGGTTTTGGGGCACTGATGCTGAATGCCTGATGCTTAGCAGCCTGGTGGCAGCGAGACGACAGCTCCCTGGGTTTGTGCCAGGTGACCAGCCGTCCTGCCTGGCACCACAGCATCCTGCTCACGTGCCCCACTGAGTACACATCTGGGGCTGGTGAGGGGCAGAGGGGTGCTAGAAGGTGGGGGAGATGGGGTTCCCCACCTCCCTGGGAGGAGATGCCCCTAAGGGGAGGTCTCTGCTGAGAGACCCCGTGCCTGGGTGCAGCCCTGGGGAAGAGGACCAGGCTGGTAGCCACTTCTCTCCTGCAGTGGTGGGACTGAGGGAGCTGGGGGGCACTGATACCCCAAAACCTGCCCAGGAAGGACTGGTGACAGCACATGCAGGGAGTGAAGCATTTTGCATGGCAGACGAGGCCAAGCAAAGCCCCTGTGGGTCTTCATGGGGTGAGGGCATTTGCAATGCCCTTTTGCACATTCCCAGCACGTGCAAAGAGTCCAGGCAGGAAGCAGGGGATCGGGTCCCAGGGATGGGAATGTCTGCAAATGCTTTCCAATGAGCTGCTTCTTTCCCTGAAAAATGGAATTTCATTAAATCAGCTTTGAAGTAGTGGCGGAAATTCCCACGTTGTGCTTGCACTTCACTTTGTCTCCATTGGATAATTATGAAAAATGCTGCTTTCCAAGCATGTCACTTGTTCTTCTTCAACTTAAAAATTTCTCTTTTACCTCATTCTCCAGGCAGTATTTTTTACTTCATCTCAATTGTGGAAAAAAAAATTAAAATCTTCTATTTCTGTTACTAAAAGAAAACAGAGACCAAAACTTCCCAGTTTAAAACTTTCTCGCCAATAAAATAAGGACAAAGTGAAACATTTTTTTCCCAATTTCTTCTTTGTTCCTCTTGAAGAAATTCAAAAGTAAAAAAGCCACCAAAACACAAAAATTCAGTAGTTTCCTCCCGGAGCTGATGGGGGATCTCTCTAGAGGAAATGTGTCCGATAAGCTAAAGTGAAGCCGCCTCCCCTGCTTTATCTCAGGCAGTGTCAGATGGGTATTTCTAGCAGGATCTCTCCTGGACACTCAGGGCATCAAATTACTCTCCCATCCTGTACTCCTCCACTGAAGTGTTTCGGAGCTCCTGGATCAGCGCTTAGTGGAGACAGCGGGCAGCCACGCTGCAGCGGGATGTGGCCCGTGGCGGGAGGGAAGGGCTCTCGTGGCAGGCAAACGTGCATCTGCATCCTTCAACCCAGCTGCTTCGCTGGAGGGGGCTAGGGATGCCCCGGGAGCTGTGTCCCGTGCCATGCGGTATGGATGGGAGGGGCCCATTTCATCAGGGGTTTTTCGGTCTTAGGAAAGCTGCTTCGGTGCCTCAGTTTCCCCACTGTGTTGCAAGCAGCCACCTAACTGCTGCCTTTCCTAAAACACGTGTGGATCAGAAATGTTTGCATTTCCCAGCATTAGAGGCATCTCAACTCACCTCTAAATGCAAAGCCAGCAGCCCTTGCTTCTGCCCCCACCTGGGGCCATGCAGGGAACTGAACCCCTGAAAGCATCCAGGTCCCATGGCTTGGACTGGACACCAGCTGCCAGCCTGGCCAGGGCACAGATGTCAGTGGTGAGCACAGGGCTGGTCACGTCCTCATCCCAGAGGGGTCCATTTTCCCTGTCTTGGGGTTTGCTGCTAATATTCCCACTTGCCCAGGGAAATAACCTCCTCAGCTGGCATCACTGGGGGATCAACCTGCACCTCCATCTACCGTGTCCCTCGGGGCTTTGCATCCAGGCGCTGGGATGGGGATGCCCATCCTTGCAGCAGAGAGAGGGCCAAAAGGAGCCCGGGCCAGAAACTCTGACCTAAAATGAGGCCAATTACCCATTAATTGATGCCGCCCACTCCCCAGTGATTAATTGTCAAGAGAAACCATGTCACATTTTGCAAGCCCAGACTCCAGAGCAGCGACACCGTGGGTCCTTTATCAGCCCCGGGGCCAGCCATGGCACCAGCCTGTCTGAGCCAGCCAGGTACCTCCACATCCCAGGGCTTGTTTGTTTTGGTGTAAGCCTGAGTATAATTGGGGCTAAAGAAAAATACCCACAGCAAAACAAATGTGGCGCCAATGATGGACACAGCCCTGCAGCCAGCACAAAGACAGATGGGAGGAGACCCTGTCCCGAGAAGCCCAGGTGGAGGTGCTGGGAGTGTTCAACACATGGCTGTCGACCATTTCCAGCAGCCCCTGTGAGAATGAAGACCCCAGCCAAGCACCTCCTGCAGCCTGGATGTGCCCAGGGCTGGAGGGAGAGCCCCACCACATCCTGCTCTGTCCTCCCAGCCAGGGGAGCGGGGCTGCCTGCATCAGCCACAGGACTTTCTCGTGGCTTTCCTTGCCCTAGCACCACCCTGAATAATTCATGTACGAGACAGAGAAGAGGATAAATCACAAGCAATGATTAACATGAGTTATTTTACGTGCTGGGAAGATCTATCAGCCTGGCTCCACCAGGTTGTGGTGATTAATGCAGCGCTGCTCCCCTGGATAGAAGCCCTTACATTCAATTACAGATGCTGGGGGGCTCCCGGACAGCAAATCAAACAGAGACAAGACTGACTGGGGAGACCCCAGGCCACTGTAAGAGATTTCAAGTGGATCTGCCCCATATTAGCCTCAACCAGGTTTAATGGGGTTCAGACAGGTTGAGAAACCAAACACACAAAAAAATCAGGCACGCATTGACAACCCTGTGCATTTGTGATTTAGTGCAAAGCCATCAAAGCTGGTTCCTAGGTCACGTCCATCATGCGAGTCTGAAGGTTTATCAGGCCAGCCCTCTGATGCCCTGGGAGCAGGCTAGCCTGAGGTGCAGAAGTTATTTTAAAAATAAATTGAAAAAAATGCAACATCCTGGCTTGATTAACATTAATTAACTAACTAACAATTCTTTAACATTAATTAAGGATTAATTGAAGTAAAGTGAAAAATTAAAATAACTGAATGTTATTTTAATTCCTTGGTAAGAGCTGACTCTGAATGCCCTTCTTCACCCTGTCCAGGGCTGCCTCTTGTGAGGCATTTGTTTCCAGGCTAGCCTGGAAGCTTTGCTCTTTTGAGGTAGGATCCCTCCTGTGCCCCACAGATACCAACTGATTTTTTTTTCTGATGACCAGCATCCTTATAGAGATGCTTCTGCATCTGCTGGAGGGCCCAAAGAGGGAAGCTCTGGGGGTTTGTAGCCAAACCCTTACCAAGCTCACGGGTGTCAGATGTGATGTGGTTTGAACCCAGCTCCTGAGCTGGCTCTGCATAGTGACTATTTTTTGCTGTTTGATCTCTCTGCTGCAGTTATACTTGACTCCTTCCTCTTGTATCATTGGCTTCAATAACAAAATAACTGTTTATTCAGATCTAAATCTTGCTAATCAATGCAAGACCAAATTTAGGACCAGGAGGGCCGCCACTGAGCTGTCTCCATGTGGTTTGGCTATGACTACGTATTTTAGAGCCTTGATCACATCAGACCTGCAGCACCCATTGAAAAGAAGGGCAAAGGCTGTGGTCGCAGACCTCTCGGTGGCAAAGCTCCCTGCACTGCTTACTGGTGTGCGTGGCCCCAGTTCCTTCCGCAGCCTGGCCGGCCTCTCGTTCCCCACCACACGGCACAGCGATCTGCCAGGGATGAGTTGTATTAGCCCAAGCCATTAACACAGAAAGTTATTAGTAGGCTCTTGGGCAGAGTCTATTTTCATATTCATTTGGCTAATTGAATGTAAATCATTGCTCAGGATTGCAACGGAGGACCCCAACCCCAATCAGTTAGCCTGTATTCACAGGGGAGAAAGGGTGTCACCCCCATGCAGAGGTGATTCATGGTCACACAGGACATGCCCGGTCTGCTGTGGCAGTGAGTGGCTCTGTCACCCACGGGTGATGACAGACATGGGGGCAATTTGAGTTGCTCCAAGGAGCAGACACCACTGCTTTACAGCTGCGGGGTGTTTAAAGCAGTGACATCTGGCCGTAGCTCTCTGCAACGGCAGGGCTTGCAAGATCCTCTGTGAGCATCCTGGCCATAATCAATATTTGGAGCCTGCTGGCCCTGGCTGCCCTCCCCAGGGTCCCGCAGAGCATATGGGTGTTCCCAAGCCAGCGGGTAGTGTTGCAGCAGCTTTTAATCAACTTGCAGGGACCCTCTGCCAGTCATGTAGGCTGAAAGGGTGGGAGAGTCCAGGGACCTTTCCAGGGTCACACCACCAGCATGGTCACCATGCCCGTGTTGGTACCTGGCACATCACATGGCAGTGCTACAAAATCACAGCAAATGAGATTTTCTTCTCCACACAGGACACTGAATGGCTGCAGGTGGGGATAGGAGGGGCAGAGATGGGTGCCCTGAGAAGCGGCATGGAGACGCTTCCCTGTGGCCCAGGCACTCACACGAGTGACGTGGACTCTCTGGTGAACACTAGCATCCTGCCTCTGTTTACCATGTTCCCTGTGTTTGGGTTGGGGCCTCGCCACAAACAGCAGCAGAGTCAGATTTGGTTTCACTCCTTTTCTCAAAGCAAACAAACACAGACAGCATCGCCGATGTGTCGGCCTGGGGGCACCAGGGCAGGCGGGCAGGATTTGTCCTCCCGTGGGCTCTGCATGCAGCTAGCCCCAGGCTGGGTTGGGTGCTCCAGGCTGCACCCACCATATCCCCCACCTCAGCCCAGGCACTGCCTCCTCCTGGCATCCCACTGGTGGGAGGAGCCAGCTCTTTTCCCCCCATGGCAGGGGGTCTTGGGACTTCTGTACTGCTCGTACAAGGATGAAGCCACCCTTTGCGTGGTACAGGCAGGATGGAAGTCAATGCCATGCGTGGGTGGGGGAGCCAGTCCAGCCCTGCTGCCTGGTGTCTGCATTTCAGCACCTGCGGCAAAATCCACATGCCACTCAAAGCAACCCCGCATCCGCCTGCCCCACAGCTCAGCTCCAGCTGCATGTCCTGGCTGGTTGCAGACAGATGGGCTGGGAAAGCAGGTCCCTACTTTTTGTCTCCAGCTCCATCCCAAGGCTGGGCAGCATTCAGGGCCAGCACTGCTGAGGGTGCCCTGGGTACTCTTGCTGCCCAGCTGTGAGACAGAGCTGCAGCATCACGCTCATCCTCCGAATTCCTTGTTTATTTGGCATATGCTGCCCGGCTCCCTGGAATCCAGCTCAGTGCTGGTAGCTGGCAGCATCAACCAAGCCAAGCACACACCTACAACGAGCCTTGTGAGGTGGGGAAAGCAGGGGATAGTGTCTCTGGGAATTCAGGGAGGGCATGCCGTGGGCAGCCTGTGCCACCTGCCTGCAGTCCCATGGACAGGGAAGGGGCAGGGGGCTTACTCTCCATCGCCTCCAGGTACCCAGCAGCCCCTTGCCCCATAGCCAGGCTGGTCCTGCCTCTGTCGGCTGCCGGCCCCACCACACGCCTGTCTCTGCTGCCTCCTGTTATCAGCCAGTGAAATCCCACCTGTTTTCCCTGCCGTTTGTAGTAGTAGCCCCGTCCGTATTAACCCCTGACCCCGCTGAGCTGCTCTTTTTTTCTTTCGACAATTGTGTTTACCAAGTGCTTGCAGGTTGGCTTTTTTCTCCATGTCAGAGCTCAGCCATCCTGTCTCCAGCCCAAGATGTTTCCTGGCCCTTCTCAGCTTGGAAGGTCCACAGCAGCCACAGCCCAGCACAGAGATGCTGCTCCTGCCAAGCCAGCCGATGAGCCAGAACAGCCCTGTAATCACTGAGAAGCCCAGCAAAAGCTGGTGCTTACCTTTTCCTGGGAGATCTTTGGAAGAAGTCCCCTATCCTCTCCGATCACTGTCCCCACTGAGTTCCCACAGGACCCCAGCCTTGCCTGGGTACTGACGAGGAGGGTCCCAGCCTCACCCCTCCCAGGCATGGGTGACCTGTGCTCCCAGCGGCTGCCCCAGTCCCAGTGGAGAAGTTGGACCTGCCTGGGACCTTAGGAGCAGGGGCAAAAGGGGGTTTGAGAGGGAAGGCCAAGGGCAGAACTTGTGGGGTAGAAAAGCTTCTGCAAGTACTCACCAAGTGAGCCCGCCCCAGCCTCGGCAGACTTCCCTTCACCCTCCTCCCTTCACTCACCCTTCCTTAATTATTCTTAATGGGCAAGCTCATAAGAGCTTCTATTAAATTTATTACCAGATCAATTAGTGCTTTCTTTCCCCCCTCCTCCTCCCCCTGTGCTAATAATCCCATCAAATATGAAGACAGCATTCGTGCTGGTACCCAGCAACCTGGAGAAGGTGCTGGGAAATGCAGCCTAGCTTGAGCTCCAGATGCTTTGTTGGGCACTTCCGAGATCAATGGATCCTCCCCAAGATGTGGCTCAGCAAGGAGGGGAGGGAGCCAGGGAGGGAGAAGATTAATTGTAGAAGACTTTGGCACTGAACTGTTCCAAAATCCGCCGACATGAGCTGAGCAGGAGTGGCTTGGCACCGGGATGCAGCCTTTTGCCTGCAGCCCTGCGAGCTGGTGGGGCTGGTGCAGCCGGCAGAGGATACAGGTGTTTGTCGATGGGTCTGGGGGAAGGAGCTGTGCCATCAATCAGAGCTCTGCAGGACGGCAGGGATGGGGCCATGGGGACAGGAGATGGAGGAATGGCTGCGGCAGAGAGGAGAGGACACTGCCCAGCACAGGGGTGAGAGCAGTGCCAGCACCTCTGCTCCATGCTATGGGAGACATGAGGAAGGACGGGGACACGCCTGGAGCACACACCAGCCGTCACAAGATGGCTCCGGGGAGCCCTGTATTCCCTTCAGAGAGGGAGGGATGCAGAGGATGAGTGCTGGCACTGGGCACATCATCCAGCAATCTTTCCCCAACCTCTGCCCCCTTTGGGGACCCAGCCCAAGCAGCCCGAAGGCAAGTGCCTCCCTCAGCCCTCGGCACAGCCCTTGCATACACACATGTGCTGGATGCACAGGTACAGGAGCTGGCTGTGAGCTGCAGCCGTGCTGGGTGCCCTGGCTGGATGCGGGGCCATCGCAGCCAGACTGACGGCCCCTGAAGGGAATGTACAGGGAAACTGTGGGAGCGAGAGGATTTTGAAATGTTTGACCAGGCGACCTTGCTTGGAAAGCAACTCCTCTTCCAGGGGCGCCAGCTCCCACCCCCGAGTGTTTCTCAGAGACCCCTCAGCCGCCCACGCAGTTTGTTCCAGCCTGAAAGGACGCACTTGAGCATCCCAGAAAGGCCACAGCATTCCCAGCAGCCTGAGCCATGTGTCCTGCTTGTGTCATGCTGACGGCTTGCAGCTTTGGCACTTGGAAAGGATTCCAGGGCCACTGCAAAACTCCAGTCTGCCCGGGCCATGGGGCAGCACAGCTCTGAGCCAAAGGACTACCAGCCCAGGGGCTCAGCATGGGTTATCAGCCTCTTGGTGAGCTGGGACAACCAGAAGGGCTGGAGTATAGGGAGGATTCGTGCCAGAACCTTTCCATTAAACAAGCACTCACACTCAGATGGGGTCCATGTGGCCACCAGCCACCAGGAGTAGGGCCCTACAGAGCCAGCTCCCAGTCCCTATGCATTTGGGCCGTGCTTAGCACTTGCATTCAAAGCTAGGACCAGTATGAGCTGGCTCACCTGGCCAGGTCCCCTCCCAGTTCCTGGGGATGCCAGATAGGGCACCGTATGTTTGGCCTGGCAAAAAAAACCCAAGAGCTTTTGGTGGCTGCTTGCAGTGACTTCTGCATGGAGATATTGCTCCCTGACTACATCTTCTGAGAAGATGTCCCCAGCCAGAGAGGAGTCAGCAAGGGATGGTATCCTGCGCTCCTCATGTAAGGAGGTCCCACTGCCTCTTAATGTCATGGGTGTTTTGCTATGAACAGCCAGCAGCTGGGTGCACATCTGTAGCCAATGATCCGATGGGGCACTGGGCATCTCCCAGACATGCTGCAGTGCTGGCTGCTGGCTGAGCACCCCAAATTCCTGCTCTTTCGGTCATCTTTCCAGCTGGCCCAAGTTTAGCTCCCTCCTGAAACAGCCCATTCCCAGGTCCCTGGCTGGACTTGCCCCTGCTCTTGCCTGCAAGCCTCCTTCTCTCTGTGGGGCAAATCCAAGACTCTTTAGACTCCCAACCCTGAACCTGTAGGACCTGCCCCATCCACTTGTGAGGCAGGACCAGATAAGGTCTCTGCACAGCACCTGGCCAGCAGAGAGGTCTCCAGCCAATACAGGTACAGCGTTCCTCTGCTGCCTGTGGGCTTGTCACTCCCAAGGCTCAAAGCAAAGAGAGAGCTGCCCAGCTCTCACCACTTCTGATCTGCTTCGTTAGCACTCCATTCCTGAGGAAGACCTCCTAAGAGAGCTCCTGGCCTTCATCCGCTATGGGATCTGCAGACTCAGCTACAAGAAGCTCCAATTTCAACTGACCCAGGGTGGTTCAGTGGCTCTGGGACCCTTTGGGGACACAAGGGGACTGTGCCTGTCTAGGGGATGCCCTGGGCTGAGCGTCACAAGCCTGGGGCCAGTCCCAGCCTCGGGGCTGGTGGGGAAGAGTAATGCCACTGCCATGGGTCTGGGAAGAGGAGGAAACCCAGCCTGAGTCTTATCAGTATCAGGCAGAAAATCCAGTGTTGTCCCTTGGAAAACTGACCCCAAAGGCTTCTAACTTCATGGCCGAGGGCTTCCGCTTCACACGTGGAGGTGGCAGGCGCAGGAGGGGGAGAACGATGCTCTGCTTGGATGGGGCTATCACTGCCGGGGATGGAGGAGGAGAGAGCAAAGCTCTGCTGCCTGCCTCCCCGCCCCCCCCCCCCCCCCCCCGCGCCCAGCCCTTCCAAAATAAACAGGCCTAGGAAATAATAGTCAATGTGAAAGGAATTAAAAAGGCTTCTGCATGTGTGCGTGTGTATGTGTGTGTGAGTCCTGCCAGGTTAATACTGCTGCCTATTCGCCTGACAGCTCCAAGATTGATTACCCGCCTCAGCGCTCTTTATAACTTGATCAGTCGAATTAATCTCTGGCTGCGGGCCCATCTGATGCCAGGCATCACAAATTTAATTTGGAGGTGTACAGGATCTTTTATTCCTCCCTCCCCCTGCCCCCCCTCCCATCTCTATCCCTGTCCCTGTCCATTTTTTCTCAGCTCACCAGTATGCGTGATGCTCCTACCAGGGATGATCTGGGCTGTCAAAGCTTCCTTGGGGCTGCAGGGAATAACGTCAGCAGGTAAACCCATGCTACCCACAGAAAAAAAACCCCAACAACAACAAACGGAAAAAAACTAAAAAAACCCCACCAACAGAGGCCAAAGCAGACACTAAGTAAGACATATTAATGTACTAAAGACTTAATGAAGTTTGGGGGGGGGGGGTGGGGGGGGTGGAGGGGAAAGTGCTTACTTTATTAGTTTATGGCCGATTAATGGGAACGGTCATTACAATGATGGAGATGGATTGCTCCCATCAAACCCAATCACCAGCCCCTTTTGGAAGGTAGAGGGGTGCCAGTGTTAACGCCTCGCTGCTCGGCCGCGGTTTGGGAAGTTGGCTGCTGGGGAGGGAGGGGAGATGGGGTCAGGGTGGGCAGGGGGCTGCAGGGATGCCAGGGGTGTTTTGGAAGACGCCATGAGCCAGAGACTGAATGAATGAGGGGTTCAGGTGGTGGGACTGAAAGATCAGTGCTTTGGAGGAGGAATCCTGCAAAGCAGAATAAAGCAAAGGGCGAAAGTGAGGAGGCAAAGGAGACCCCATGCCAGCAGGCAGACTGGAGGTGATTTCAGGCCCCCAAAGCTGTGTTCAGCTTCCAGGTCCAGAGGGATAGCACCTCAGATGTGTTTTAGTACCTGGCTCCCAGACAAGGAGAGCACAGGACGGACAGACGGACTAGGCAGGAGCTCAGGAGATTGGCTCTATGGGTAGTAAGGAGCTCTCACCCCCTGCCCCTCCTGGGCTCTGTGCTGGGACTCCCAAGTGGGGTCTGCAGGACCAGATCCTGGCCAGGATGTGAAAGTCACTTTGGCTCACTCGAGAACATGGTTAATTACCTGCTCACAGTCCAGGTGCCCCCTGGTGATGACCCAGAGGTCCCCAGACACCTCATGATAATCAGAATTATCCAATAACTCTCAAGACACTAATTGGTAGTTACCCTTTAACTCCCTGGGGCAGATCAGTAATTCTCATCCCCATGAGCCACGCTACAAGGGCCATTTACTAGGGCCAGGGGAATAAATGCAGCAGGGAAACGCTCACACTTTCATTTGCTCAACAGCCTTTGATTCCTCCTGTACCATGTTTGAAACCCCTTTCATTCACCTCATGTCAAAATTTACACCAACCATGGAGGGTAGTTTACTTTTTTTACCTTTAATGGCACTGAAGACAGGAGTTGGGAGACAGGAGGGAAGATCTTAGACATTTGTGCAAACTTTGCTGCTTATCTGGAAAGCTAAGGTCTGTTGAGCTTCACATATGAGGGAAAGGGGCAGAGGGAGACACATCTCTTGCCTTTTTCTTGGATGCCAGAGGGCACAGCCGGGACCTGCTCTGGCAGCTTCCTGACCCGTCTCTCCAGGCACCGGGTGGCAGAGGTAGAAGTGCATCTGCCAAACCCTTGGAAGAAGCCGACTTGCACCCAAAGCAGCTGCCTTCCCTGTGCAGCCTTACCCGTGTCTGTTCAAGCTGATGTTAAACCCAAGCTCTGGCCCAGGCTGGGACGCCGGCCATCCCTTCTCCAGCTGCCCAAGCTCCGCTCTCACAGATCATGGCCTTTCTCCATAGGGCTAGGACCAGCTTGTTGAGCATGGTAGTTTGTGGGTTGGCAGAGCAGTGGGAGATTGGTTTTGCCCTGCAAGCTTACCGTATAATTAGCCCTCAGGAGCCATAGGAGAGTCTGATGGAGCAGAGTGGGGCCATGGGTTTCCATCCCTTCAAGTCCTCTTCCAACCCAGAAGCTCTCCACCTGCGTGCATTACCCGGTGCTTCAGCCAGTTTCCCATCTGATTGCTGGACAAGCCTAAGACGACTTGGTCTCTGGAGCTTGGAGGAGCAAGACTAGCTTGCAATTTGGTGCTATGATGGGATTGGGATCACCCAGCAGCTCACTTGCCATGCCCACAGGCGGTCAGGCTCAGCAGTGAGGGAAGAGCTCACAGCCGCACGCCGGCATCGAGCAGTGCTGCTGCTCTCCAGCAGCCACGTGGACTCTCAGCCTTTCATCATTCCCGAGTGATGAATAACCACCCTAATGAATGGAGAGAAATTGGATTAGTGCTGAACACCCATGTGCTTAAACTGTGCCTGATTAAACCCCCATCTGTGCAGGGAAAGGCCGAGTATCACCGCCGCTCAAAAGCCAGGGAGCTGGCAGCACTTGTGCATGGCCTCATCTGCAGCCTGTTCGGACATTTCAGGTGTTCAGGAGCATTTCCCCCCTCTATCCCTGGCAAACTACCCCTTGAAGGCTGAACTGGAAAGTCTGGGGTTGTTTTTTGCACTCTGCTGACCTGTTCCCAATGGATGCTTTTGCAGCTAGAAGAGGAAAGATGCATGAGACTTCGAGTCATCTCTGGGCTTGCTACCAGGTCCCTGCCTCATCTGGGAAAAATCAGTCTCATCCTCTGTGCCTCAATTTCCCGATTTCCAACTGATATGAGCAACAGTTTCTTACATGCAAAGACTGTGTTTACTTTAAAGCAGAGACTGTCTCCCACTAGGAAATTGCCCCAGATTCTGGCCTGTGCAGAAGCCACCTCTGCCTTTCTTGATGGCTTTTCACAGACCCCTTAAAAACAGCCTGGGGACACCAATGGGGCTGACAGTTCATAAGACATAGGTGCCAGGATGTGGAGTAAGAAACCTGCCAGGACCAAGGCTGCAACTAGAGAATTCAAGGCTAGGAGAGATGCCAGGATCTTCTGTAGTTGCCTCTGAAATTACCCAGGCCAGGTCATATCAACCTGCCTGCAAACACTGATAGTTGTAGCTTGGATTTGCTTAAAGCATCTCTATGACAAAACCACATGGAAAACGATCCCAGTTTGCTCTGCAGACAACAAGAGCAGGCTAAGCCGCCTCTGATCTTGGTGGATGGGCTTATTTCAGCCACTTTCACAGTTAAAACAAAATTTATCTTATTTTAAAGTGTTTTTCTCTTAGTTTGAACTCAGGTCCAGATTCACGTTTTCCCTTTCTCAGTTTCATAAGCCAATCCTTCAGTACTTGGTGATTCCTCCTGACAAAGTGACCAGGGGCCCTTCTGCTCTTTTTGATAAGCTCAATCCACCAGATCCCACAAGGCATTTCCTCTGGGCCTGAAATTGCACTGTGGATCTTCCCTGTGCCAGCTCCAGTGGCACCTCCATCCTCCCATCCAGGAGAGGGCACTGACCCACTGACCCTTCATCCTGGGAAGCTCGCAGACCTTGTATGATCATTCCTTGCTGCAGGCCCTGGGGACGGCAGTGGGACCTGATGCCGAGCTCCTGGCTGCTCACAGTCCTGGTTGCTTGGGACAATTTTTGTGGAGGAACAGCCACTGCAACCCATCTTATGGGCAAATGTGACATGCCAGTGCTACCCCAAAGACACATCCCAAGGAATTCTTTCTGCTCCCCTCCCCAGACACAGGACCTTCCATGTCCAGGGCACTGCAAGACACTGCACAACAGCACCTGCCACACCAGGATCTGCACCTACACCAAGTCCCCAGCTCTGGCCAGTGCTGCCCCATCCTTCCTCAGCCTCCACAAACCCACACAGAGGACCAGGAGTTTGATACATTGTCAGCCTGACCATGAGCCACTTTGGATCAGCACGATGCCAAGTGCTTTTGGCATTGATTTTCTCTCACGCTCGTATGAGATGAGGCTGCAACATCTGCTGAATGGGCATCGGCATGTAATGAAACGCAGTCGCTGCTCTGATTGACAGCCCGGCAATCCTGCAGAAGAACTGAGGAGCAGACAACCAAGCCAGACACTAACCCTGGATGGCTTTTACCTGACTTCCATGCGGGAAGCTTCCTTGGGCTCCATTGGGTTCACAAGAACAACTGTTGTCTTTACATCTCATGGAGCTTGGCTGCTTTAATTGCTGGGCTCCTTTGCTACCAGGTCCTGAGCAGGCAGGTGCAGAGCTGACTTTGTCAGCTGTGCAGTGTCACTGCTGTCCCAGCCTTGCTGGGAGATGGCTGTGGGGCCACCCCATCCCAGGGATTTAACACAGGGACTCACAGGCATACAGGGCAGGGGACTGCAGGGACCAAGGGGGATGTCCAGCACCGTCCCTTGCCAAGATGGCATTACGGTCCAGCACAGCATCACAAGAGAGCCCAAAAGCCCTCAGCCCCTCTCTCCACTTCATGTCCCCATTGAGGAAACTTTCCAGTCCAGGACACGGTTGCCACCAAGGATCTATCACAAATAACGGGCGCTCAGGCTCCGTAACACCCAGGGTCCTGCCCTAGACCTCAGGCACATCCCAGCAGCTCACCCTGGGGCTGGGACTACCCATCCCAGACCACCTCACCAGCTCTACTCCTGCACACTTGCATTCCAGCCACACCAGAGATAACTTCAACACGTAAATGTACCCCCCACCTCCAAGGACTGCACCATGAAAACCTGAACCCAGCCTGCCTGCAAACACCCCGAGCGAGTTTTGCCTCCCAGCTCCACAAGCAAGGGTGGTAGGGAGCCTTCACTAATGCACCCAGCAGGGAAGGGCTGCGGGTGCCAGCAGCTCTTCAACCGTAATGAAAGTCTCAGGTATCCCAGCCTGGCCAAATCACCTCCTACAGATGCAGCAGTGTGCTGGAGTAGCAATAAAAGTGTCAGGGACGTCTCCTCGTGCATCACCAGACTGCAGCATTTCAGGAGCGGCCTGCGCAGAGGTTAATTATTGCTTCCCTCTCTTCCCCTCTCGCTCCCAGTTTAAGATGGATCTGACTGTCAGGAGGGGTGACAGATGAAGACAAAGCACAGGTACGGCTCCCATGAACTCTGCGCCCGCCTGTATCATCCTAGAGCAGCTGGGAGAGTGTGGAGAGAAGCCGGGGGGAGGCAGAGGAGGGGGCAAGGAGGGGGAAGAGCTGAGAAAGCAGCAACCCTACCAGTGCTGGAATGGATCCACTGTGGGGGACGTGGGGTTGCTAGACTGGGAGAAGAGAAATTACAGCTCCTTTCACCCCGCTTTTATGGGAGAAGGATGTTTTTTCCTCCTTGCCTCTTCATGCAGCTTCGGGACTTCACATAAGATTGGCAAAGACCTTTCCCCAAATATCAAGGAAAGAATGAGAAAGAATACATGGTCAGATGCCTTCTGCTCCATGGAGCTCCCATTGCTGCAATCACAAATACATATTTGAGCATCTCCCCTGTGAGACTTAATGTAAGAAAATCTGGGATCAGGGTCCCAGCTCTGCCACCATCACAGGTCTCTGAAGTCCCATTCCATAAACGAGCCTCTGGCTGGAGTAACATTTGAGTCTTTTGGGTGGAAGAACGTTTGGAGGTGCTGTTATGAGCAGTCCACAGCAGAGAGACATCTCTGAGCATCCCTCCTCCAAGTGTAGTGACAGGTGACTTGTCCTTCACTTTCCTCCCTGGCCAGTGGCTTTAGTACTAGCGTAATCATTGCCATTAAAACCTTGCTTCAGCCACTGGAGGTGGAAGAGATGACCATGATCTTTCTGTTTCTCAGGATGCATCCCTCTCTCCAGAGAAGCTTTCAGATTTACTGGCCTATTTTGACCATCATTGCCCTCCCAGTGACCAGACCCGCTGCCCAGGAGGCACCGAGCCTCGCTGTCCCCAGCAGGGACAGGACACAGCTGCCTTCGAAGTACCTTCTCTGCATTTTCCAGCCAGATGGGGAGAATCAGTTCCTATGGAGCAGACAGGAGCACATTGGGCTCTCCCAGGAAAAGCCAGCTGCTTTGCCTCCCAGGCCGTTTTCTAGTAGTTAAGGGATGCCATGACAGGGGAGCACGTGCCCTGCTGTTGCTGGTTTTCCCTGCTGCTCCCACACAGGAATTCCCCAGGCGTCAGGAGCAGGGGCCAGTCTTTTCCACTCCAGGAGGGTTTGGAGGGGGCTCATCAGGAAGATGGATTCATGCCCCTTCCCCTGGTGCTCCACACAATCTGGTTTAGCTCTCGCCCATGCGGGGGAGCTGCCAAAACAGTGCTAGGCATCCGGCTTCAGGGGGTCTGCAGGCTGGGAACCACAAGCCTGAGAGATGTGCTGGCTCCTCGGGGCAGAGCAGCATCCAGGTCTCCATCTCCTGCCTTTCCCTCGCTCATAAGCACAGACCCTGCAGCTAGTTCAGAGGGGTAGAGCTGCCCTCAGGCACCCAGGATGGCAAATTACCCCTGTTCCCATTCCCAAAAGGGTTTGGATTTTATCCCATGCCACGAGCTGAGGGATGAGAAATGCCAGCATTGGCAGTTTTCATTCCCCCTGGAAAGGCTTTTGCGGATGATCCCAATGGCAAGGTCTGCCTCGAGCCATTCCCAAACAGTGCCTTTCCTTTCCAGGCTTTCCAGACATTTCAGCTTCATCCAATGCCATTTAGCTGCAGTTGCTGAAGGAAACATCACTTCAAATTAAACCAAAGGGGAGTACTTCAGCTGGACATCTTTGAAGTAGGAGGTTTTGATAAAAGCCTGTATTTCCTCCCCCTCTTGATCTTTTTTTTTCTTCCCCCTCTCCAAATGGCAAGCTTTGGTATGGCTGCTCCCACACAGGCAAGGGAATGCTGCAACTGCCCCCCCCACCCCCCACCCCCCGGGCATCTGCCCTCACTCGGCCAAACAGCCTCTCCTGCAGCACGATGGGCTTGGTACCAGCAGCTGAACCCAAGTTCAATCCTTCCATAACACCCATCAGAATTAAAGAAAAGCCTCTGGGTAGAGGTCCTTTCTCCCTCCGTGTGTACCCTGAAAAGCCAGCTCCCTGCTGCTAGGATGGTGCTGAGCCCAGAAGATATTTCAAAGGACTTAACTTCCTAGAGGAAAGGAGCAACACAACTATCGTAACCCACTGCCAGCCTGCCCCACGGCTTATATGCTGAGGTTGCCACACTGCAACCAGGGTAGGATAGCCTCTTCAGAGCCAGAAGTGTTCTGCTTCATTATACCAGGGCAATAAATGAGAAGATAATTTTCAGCTGCCATTTAGTTACCCGCTCACTTCCAGACAGCTCTCATGACCCCAGGAGGCTCCCATCTCCCCAGCTGCTTTCCCGAGCCTTTTCAAACCCCAGTGCTCAGCCCCAGGCAGGCTGGGCCATAAGTGCACTGAACAAGCCAGGGCTCTGCCCATTCCCTGGGAAGCCCCCAGTGCTGTCCTTGGATAGAGGCTCCCACCTCCTCCTTGCGAGGCCTCCTGGAAGGCAGCAGGAGCACCCGGGATGCAGGCAGCACGTGTGCCTGCCAGGCAGGACGTATAGGGAAGGCTGAAGAGCTCAGAGCACATCCCTCCCCATGCGACAGCTAAACGAGCAGAGACAATTAAATGTGCCATTTGATGGCTGCCTGGCAGAGCTGGAGTCTCTCTCTCTCTCTTTTAATAAAAGGCCTCTTTCCCAAAGTCGCTCAGGCTGTGGTGAGGACTGCAGCTTGTGAAGGGCGAGAGCCCTTCACATTTAATTAAACAGCCCATCCAAGCCTGCCTCGTGTCGGCAGAGCTCGCCGCACTGCCAGAGATACCCCAGCACCTTGCTTGCACTGCAGCCCTCACTGGGTGAAACACCCCAACCTGGGCTGCTTGGACACCCTCGCCCCCTTCCATCTGCACCCTTAGCATGGGCAGAGCTGAACCCCAGCTTGCTTGGACTGCACGATGCCACCCTGAACCAGGTTGCCACGCCCTCAGATATCAGTGTCCGGAGGGTACTTAGACCTTGTAGAGCTGCCATCCCCTGTGATGTGAGCCCTGCTTTCCAAAGGGGTTGAGACCCAGCAGCTCATTGCATGCAGACTATAGAAATGAGATTCCTCTGGAGGTCTCCAGAGTATGAGACAGCCAGGGACAGGGGACCCCCTTGGTGGGTCCAGCCCCATGGTGGACCATACTACCCCTCCACATCTCTGACCTGCAGCTACAGGGTCCACCCCACAGCCAGGACACCACGGCCATGGCCTCCCTGAGAGGCGCGCGCAGGCAGCACCGGCTTCCGCCTGTCGCCAGCTCTGGTCCTCGTCAGCCCGAGCAGGGGAAATGCCCTGCTCTTGCCCAGGGCAGATAAGAGAGATGGATAAGGGCAGGGGCAGAGGGGAGGCCAGCATTTGGGTAGCTTGGCTGGCTTTTTTGGAGAGCACTTGCTTTGCTGAGACTTGCAGTTTAACCCTTCCTTCACCAAGGCCAGGGCAAGATGGCGCTGGGAGAGAGATGGAGTTTGGGACAACTCCTGAGGACACCACCCTAATGTGCTTGGTGCTTTCAGCCCTCTCCCCGTGTTTAAAGTGAGCCATGTTGAGCTGGAATCAGCAGCACTTGTTTCTGCCTCCTCCATCCTCGGGCAGGACAGGCAGCATCCTCCCTCCCAAAATGCTTGTGTGTGGGGAGGAACTGCCACTCCCATCCTGCAACCACAGCAGCCCAGTGGCTGATGGTTTTTTATCTACAGACAAGGGGGCTTCAATCCACTGGCTGCAGCTGTACTTGCAAGACACACCAGACCAGGGTCCCAAGACCCTCTTGGTCCCACTAACCCCAACCAAGATGCAGTAACAGATGGGGTTTTTTTCTGTTTTTTTTCCTCCCTACCTGAGCTCTCCTGGCGGGGAAGAAATGGCTCCAGCAGAAGTCCAGGACAGATACTGAACAGCAACCGCAGCCTTCGACCACATACAGCAACACATGGCTACAAAGCGGGAAGTGTGGATGGGAACGGGAGATGTGAGTCTCCCACCACTTCAGTCTTTCCTCCCAGCCGTGGCTGGGAGATGGAGGTTATTAAAGGGGAGGACTCAGGCTGTGCTTTGGCTGTGGACATCCAGCCAGGTGAATTTTGGGGGGTTTTACTAGTCACGCAAATTTGCTGTCCCATGCTCTCCTCCCACATTCCCAAACTGGTTGACCCCAGGCAGCCAGGGAGGCTGCTGATGGGTTTGAGTGCTCCCCAACCTAGAGGTGCTCAGGGGCTGCTCTGCAGAGACCCCCATCACTCACACTTTCAGACCTGCCAAGACAAAGGCACAGTAATTGCAAGCCAGATACCCCCCCCCACTTCCGAAACAGTGTGCTCCGGCAGGGACCAGGCGCGGGGGCTCCCATTTCCGCCTGCCTCTGGCTGTTACGGAGCAGAGAAGTGACAGAGAGCAGCCTCAGGGCAAAAAGGGCTGCGAGGAGAGACAGCAACCAGCTCCCTGATAAGGCAGGTCTCTGCTGAGTACCTTCTTGCTTCCGAGATAACCTGCCCCAGGCGCTTTCCAAAGGGTACCTGTGCTCTCTGCAGGTTGTACCCCCTGCTCCAGCTCATCCCCCTCTCTGCATGGGGTCAGACCCTAGTCCCACACAGAGGGGAAAGCCCCAGCCCAAATGGAGCGGTGCTGGGCACGGGGAGCAGTCCCAGGACATCAGATGAGCACATGAGCTGAGATCTAACCAGGACCATCTCCATAACATCCCCACATACCACCAAGGGCAGGTCTGTCCCCCAGCTGACTGTCGGTGAAGGTCAAAAACCCACCTGTGCTGCAAAGTTACTCCACTCCATGTGTGGACCTGCAGAGGCCCTCCAGCCCTCCTTGGGCTGGTGCCACTCCTGATGGCCCTGCACAGGGATTGTCACCTCAAAGGGACAGGCAAGACACCGTGTGCTTTCCCTGGATCCAGGTTCAACATCCCACTCACAGCCTTAGTAGTGGAGACATGGAGTCACATCAGCAGCCCTTGGGCTTTTAAAGACAGAGGTAGCGGAGCTTTCAGCAAACACAGCTGACAAAAAAGGCGTATCAAGTTAAAGCCTTTTACAGGCTCCATCAGGCACCAGTCCTGGCAGAAGCTGGGGGGGGGTGTTACCCAGCATCAATCCCAGCATGAACCCTCTGCTGTCAACACCAGCTAAAGAGCCCATGAAAGCTGCCCCACGCACAGTTCTGCCAGCGCTTCAGCCAAGCTGGAGGATGGAGGCTGCCTCCTGGCTTTATCTGGCTGGAAAGTCCTCCTTAAGATAGGAGGCTGCTTGATCTGCTGGAAGGAGCTGCAGGTGCCCTGGAGCCTCTGGCTCGGTCCCAGGTTGTCATTTGGCTGGACTGGGACAAAGTCCTGCATCTCCCACAGCCTTGGTGGGGGAGGGACTCTCTGTTGTCTAATATAGCATGAGCAAAGCTTGCATGCAGGGAACTGCCTTTCCTTGAGGACATTCCCCCTTACCAGAGCAGGGGGTGGTCATACAAACCCTGTTTCCATGGGGAATCAGCATGGGCAGTCCCCGCACCACTTCTCACTTCTCTTCCACCTGCCATGCTGGTCGCTGCAGGAGTGGGTACTGGGGTTTGCCAGGACCCTTCCCAAACAGAAAGAGTGCTGCTAGGATGCAAGACAAAGGAAAGGAGGCAAACCCCCGACATTCCTGGGGGAAGTGTTAGCATTCAAGTACCCAGGGAAGCCCACAGCAGGGACAGTGAGAAAGCAGTACCTGGCTCCTGCTAGGTAATGAACATGGGATGCTGCCACCTCCTTCACCCCTCATCTGTGCACAGAAGTGTCTCCAAAGGTAGCTGGACCAGCTATGTCACACCCAACTCCATCCCCCAGCTGAGCCACATCCCCACAGAGCTCCTGCTTTTCACCAGCCCTTGAGCAGATCCATGGCTTGAAGGGACAGCCGTGCAGCCCAGTGGGCAGCACACATGTTGCTGCAGCACCAGCCAGCAGCTCCTGTCCCCCATACCTTGCAGCACCTCACCTTGCACAGCCACACTGTCCCCAGGAGGCTCAGTTGTCCCCTCTGCTTGCTTTTAAAGGGAGCCCCAGGGGCAGCAAGGCTGGAGCAGGGCAGGGCTGCCCAGGTGGAGCTGAGTTAGGAAGGGATGTGGGTAAGAAAGTCTTGGGGGAAAGGGACTAAACCCAAGGCTGCAATACCAGGGCAGAGCTCTGCCAAAGCTGTCCTGGGTGGCTGGGCAGCTGTAGGGGGTGCAGCAGGCAGGGTGAAGGCAGCAGGCAGTGTTTACATCTTACCCCTGTCCATGTAATAATCCCCATTTTTCCCTGGTCTGGCTCACATCTCTGTGCCCTGCCTGGGGTCCCTGTGGTCCCAGCTTGAGAAGCATGTGGCAAAGCAAACCCAGCTCTGCGTGCCACTGCAGCCAGCTTGGCCAGCCTCCCCCCACAGCTAGCACCCTGCCGCTTGCTGTGACTGATACGGAGAACCTGGTGCTTTTATTAAACTCTTTGCTTCCTGTTTTAAGCTTAATAATAAATTGCATGTCACATTATGGCTGTGTTTATTAAAACCCATTGGCGTGGTCTCTGCTCTGCAACGGCATTTGAATTATTGAAAGCAACCCCCCATGGAGACCTATTTGCTGCAAATGCAGGAGGATTTATTTCCATTTTGTTTATCAGATGGCGTAAGTGCTGGGTGGAGGCAAGGAAGCAGTCTTGCTCTTTTTATTTTCTCCCTGAGCCAGCACAGTGGGTTGAAGAGATGCCATGTAGAGGGCACAAGGGAAAATATCACCCCTCCCTGGGGATGGGGACAGGTTGGGGACAGAAGCCCTGGGTGTAGCTGGCTGCTCTGCCCTGTTTGTGTCCCTGGCTGTGGTTGAGTTCCCCATGCCTGACAGCTCTGTGCCTCAGTTTACCCGCTAGCAGAAGGAGGTTACAGCACTGCAAGTTTCCATCCAGGTATGACCAGCACTCAGTTCAGGCTGGCCAAGATCCCTGCCAGAAGCCATGGAGAGATACCCACAGCATGGGGGGACTGGCAGGGTGGCCATGAGGGGCTTTGACCCTCTTGCAGCCCCGATTTAAAGCACTCCCTCAAGGACAGCAGCTGAACATCTCCAAGCTCTGCCCCATCCCAGCTGTGCCTGCCGCAGCCACCCAATGCCCATGTCACGAGGATGCTCTGGCTCCTGTGAGCATCCGGAGGGACAGTATAGCACCCATGTCCCCTGGGATGGCATCACCCCCCTCAGCAAGGCACAGCTGCTGCCAGGGGCAGGGGGAAGGCATGGAGCAGGCAGGGCTGGATTTAGGAGGTCGGGATGCTCCAGGGGTGCCCAAGGTCCTGTGTGCCTTCGCCAGCCGCCCAGCGCGGTGACAGGGCTCGGCGTGGCCGGTGGCTTTGCCAGGAGATGGCACTGTTCAGCGGCTAATCACGCCGGTGGCCCAAATCTGGACTCTGGGATGGAGGCGCAGATGTGCCTCCTGCCAGGCCCCGGCCGGGGGCAGGTCCCCGCACCCCCGAGGGCAGGGAAGGACAGGGACAGGGTGTTTTCTCTGCTGCGTCCTACTTACCTGACAAACCTGGTAGGGTTTCCGTACAGATCACAAAACCCCATGGCTTGGTGGCTGCTCAGGGTGCCTGATGCTGGATGAGTTCTGGGCAGCACTGGGGGGTGTGAGGATGAGGGAGGCACTGGGGGTGTCAGGTCGGCTGTTCGGGGAGTAGGGCACCCTGGTGTCACCTCTGGGGCAGCCACCGGCCATCCCACTTGGCCTCCTGTCCTGTGGTGATCCCTGGAGCGATCTGGGGACCTGGATGGTGCCCCTGCACCGAAGGTTGGAGTGGTGGGAAGAGTCAAGGTCCCACCAGCAGCCTGCAGCAGGGGCTGGGTGTGACATGAACTGCAGGTTTGGGGCAGAAAACAGCTGCTTTGGAGGCTGGGGGGGTGGGTGGGGGGGGGTGGGTGCTGTTTTACTTGAATTCCCCCCCTAGCACCCAGAGCTGCGAGTACATAACAGAGGTGGCCGAAACACTTGATGGTGGCAGGACGGTGCCAGCACTCTGCATGTCCCCGCAAGGGATTGAGGTCTGGTGGGTTTTAAACCACAGGGTTTTGGGTCCATTAGCATGTGTCTTCAGGGTCTTTTGGGTGCTGGCAGGACGAGCTCCACCCTTCTTCGTCCCCAGCCTCGTGGTGACCTCCGGTGCCTGGCGAGTACCTGCACCCTTCTCACCACAGGCAGACGGGACCTGCTGGGGCTGATGCGTGCCCAGGGCTGGTGGCCACGTTAGCACTTCTTTGTCCAGCTGACCCCATCCCTGACGTCAGCCTGACATCTGGGCTGAGCTGCTGCTGCTCTGAGCAAAGGCAGTTGGGCTGGCAGGAGCCGCTTGGCCCTCTCCATCCATGGAAGGCAATCGCCCCAAAAATCGGCCAGCAAAGGGATTTGGTGCTGCATGCCATCGGGGCACACTCTCTGTCCCAACACTGACACCAGGTTTGGCCAGGTCCCCAGGACCCTCCAGCTGCCCAGAGGCGAGGAGAGCATCTGCAGAGCCTGGAGGGACCCCCTTCTTGGGGCAGGGGCTGCAGAAAGTATCCAAGCAGCCAGTGGCAGAGCTGACCAAACGTTTTTAGAGCCAACAAATAACCTCAATTAAGCTCTGTGGCAGTGACCGATTCCAGCTGTGGAATAATATTGGCTGCTTTAATTTTTAAGTGGCTGGAAATGGCAAGACCGTGAGCTGGAGTGGGGGGACACCAGCCTCCTCCATGCCTCTGGGGCAGATCTGCTGCCCCTTGTCTTGGGGGGGACTGGAGCCCCAGTACTGGCTGAGCTGCCAGCCTGCAAATCAGCCCTTTCCCTCACTGGGATCTGAAGAAACTGGGAGACATAGCTCCCAGTTTAGATAATTTTGTCCAAGAGCCCTTGCTGAAGTTCCCCCCTCTCTCAGCCACCACATCGCTGCTGCCCTCCCTGCGGGGCAGGAATGGGAGTGGACAACATCCCCTGTCAGGTACCACAGGGACCAGGTGAGGAGCTGAGGGGGACAAGGACTGAGACAAAAAAGCAAATGCCCACCCATGCGCAGGCAGGGCATTGCCCCGCAGAGCACAGGGATAGCCAGGGATGGGGGTCCGGCCCATCGGAACCCCCCCAGCCAGCCCGGCCCTGCACCCACACCTGGCACAACCTGGGTTCGATCCAACGTGGGCAGGGCAGGCATGGGGACCCTGGCCCTGGGGAGGGTTGGCATGGCAGCCCTGGCTGGGGTCCAGCCCCAGCACTGACGAGGAGCCCAGCGAGAAGCTCCAGGTTGCTCTCAGGTTTCCCTGTGGCAGCCTCAGCCTAAGTGTGGCCCAGTTCCACCAGCATGCAAAATGGGGAGGGGATCAGGATGGGTGAAAATGCCCCGGCTTTGCCAAAAGCAGGTTTTACACCCAAAAAAAGCAAAATAAAAGCCAACAGCACATTTCTGTCCCTGGTCCCTCCTGAACACCTTCCAACTCTGATGTAGCAGCCCCAGGAGGATGTTATTACACTGTTAGATGGAAGGAGAAACTGAGGCACAAGTGGCTTTCACATTTCCCCAGCCAAGAAGGGGTTTGCTGCCAGAGAGGATAGGCAGCCCAGCAGGTGGGCAGGGAGGGTGGCAGCACTACCAGCTGTGCCCCGTCAGGCTGCGGTACAGGGGCCAGGGCTGGCCCAGCCTCACCGGCTGCAGGAATTTTGCTCTGCTGCCAACTCCAGACAAATCCCTTTTATTTGCTTGTTCAGGTTTCAATGCTGTAATTGCATCGTCTGAGCCAGCTCTCAAGAGAAAGAGGAAGAAAAGAAAAGAAAAAAACAAGGGAAGGAGAGCAGCGTGGCGCCCAAGCCACCAGCCTCCTTGCATCCTGCCTGGGGACTGGCCAACTCCTTCCTCGTGGGGTCTGGCTCCCAGCCACAGCTCTGGACCTCCCCAGAGCTGGGACAGAGTAACTGGGAGCAGTTTGGTCCATGGGGAGGTTTTGATTCCCAGAAGTCCTGTAAATGCTGCTCGTTTGGGGGGGAAAAGCACCCCTTGACTGTGAGCTGAGCCCCATGGTGCCCATGAGAAGAGGTCCTGCCAGCCCTCTCTGGGCACAGAACAGCACAGCACAGCTCTGGGCTTCCTTCCCATGCTCCCCCAAAATGAGTTTGCTCTAAATCACCAGCTCTAGGAAGCAGGTGGGTTTTGTTCTGGTGTGGGGTTTGTTTGTTTGTTTTTTAAAAAAGGAGCACTTCCAGTGGAAAAGGGAGCCTTCCTGTCCTTCCTCAGCCAGACACAAAGCTGTACTACCCCTCCATACTGGCAGGGCTGTGGCCATCTGGGTGGAAACCTCGGTGTCACCAGGCACAGGACCCCAAGCTGAAGCTGGGCAGAGGTGTGATGGGATCCAAACTGGCAGGGGTGCAATGAGCCAACCTGATGCATCCCCACTGCACAGGGGATGGTCTGCTGGGGACCCCATCCCAATACGGGGTGAAAGGGGCAGAACCCATGCCAGGACCAGCTGTGAGCACTAGGATGAGCAGGAGGGCTCCTTGACCCCCACAATGGACAAGGTATCATCCGCAGTGTTTGCACTCTCCCTCACCACCAGAATAATCCTTGTGGGTGCAGGGCAGTCGACTGATCTGTGTCGGCTTTGACCAATGTGTATATTTTAACTAACATCAACCAAAATGGCAAAGAGAGCTGCATGGAAGGGAAAGCACAAAGTCAGTCGAAAAAGGCCAAAGTGTTTCTGACCACATGGGTGGCTGGGCTGGAGAAAAGACAGCACTGAAAACCACAAGTGTCTGGTTTCCTCAGATCACTACTTTTGTGGTTAAAAACAAAACAGAAGACAAGGATGTTTTTGGCAGCAGGCTCCCCAGGTCCTGAGGAGAAGCCTGGCTATCCCTGTGCTCAGGGGACACAGATCAGCCCCGAGGGTGACACACTGGCTGTGTCACAGCCATGTCCCAGCCCTCCGCTCTGGCTTCCCCAAAATGCTTCACACAGGGCAGAGATGCCCCTGCCCCTGGCCTCCCTCTCCCAGGGGGTTGCCTCCACCCCCAGCAACAATTCCTTGTCACACACACCCCCCTGCTCAGCGCTGGAGGACAGACCCACCCTGGCCCAGGTGGGGCTGCGCCCAGTCCCAGCCCTGCACCACCAACCAGCCAGTGTCCCCTCCCCAAGCAACCCCAGCAAAGGGATGTGTCACCCTGTCCCCCACCCCAAAAAAGACGCTGCTGTGCCAGTAGTGTTCAGAGAAGGAGTTTTGGGCTGCGGGGTGCTTGCTCCAAAGATGTCCCTGACCCCTGGGAATGGCCGCTGTGGGTAAGGTGATCTCTGCAGCTGGACATCCCGCCTCTGGGCTAGTAATAGTCCTCCTCGCTCTCCCCGTAGTCTTCGGGTGTCGTGCGGGGCTTCGGCAGGGAAAAGCCTGTCAGGTTGAGCTGGTCTGAAACAGCAGTGCAGGGACAATGTAACGTTGCCCCCTCCCCACGGCTTGTACCCTTCCCCACCAGGACCAAAGCCAAACTGTGCACGGCAGCTTGCTGGGGCATCCCCAGCACAGCCTTATGCTCCAGCAGCTCCCACCATACCAGTGCACCCTGCCCAAACATCCCCTCCCTCATGCCAGTGAGACTGGGGGTCAAGGATGCTCACCTGGTGTGAAGACAGTCAGGCTGGCTAACGCCACCACCTCCCCGACCCTGTTCCTGGCGAAGCAGCGATAGGTGCCTTCGTCCGTCACCCGCACACCCTGGATCTGGAGCCAGCCAGTCACTTCATATTTCTGGGGGCCGCCTCTGAACTGCAAGAAGGGAGAATTTCAGTTAGTACTGAGGCCAGAAAAGCCCCAGGAGCTGGGATGGATGGGAAGGGGGACACAAGTCCAGGGGAACTCTCTGCCCCCCCACTAAGTACCATTCTGGGGTCAGGCACAGACCCCCTGGATGCAGGTCCCTCCTTTTCCCATTACCCAGGGGAGGTGGGAGGAATGGGCATCTTCTTGCCTTTAGGAGGGTCTGGGAGCCCTGCTTTGGGCACAGCCCTGCACACATGCCTGGACTCCCAGCTGAGCCCCTAGCGCCACCGTGGTCCCCAAATAGCGGGAGGATGCTGGCTTTGCTGCTCTGCAGGGTGGCAGAAGCAAGTGAGCATCTGTGTCACCAGCATAGCTAGCTCGGGACAGCTCAGAGGAGCCCCCTGTTTCAGCAGACAGTAAGGTCCCAGGAGTGCTCTGGCACCAACCACGCTATTTTCTGTTTGTCCCCAGCAAGAAAACCTTTTCCTGACCCAGCTGGGCTGCAGCTGTGTTTGCACACTGCTATTATGGTGCCGTGGCTGGGGGTGGAGGACAGCTGAGTCTCCTCCAGCCAGGCAGGGTAACTCTGCTTGGGATGAAGGTCCTCAGCTGGACCCTTTGACAGGCTATGGGACAGCACGAAGGGCAGAAAGATGGAAGGGCACCACCACATCACCCTGCAATGGTGCCGGATCCCACCAATTCCCCTGGCTCCCTGCAGCCATCCCATCACAATTTCCTCCCTGCTGGTGCCTGGCTGCGGTGCACGGCCTCTGTGCCTCTGTCCACACCCTCTAATAGCTGGGTACGCCCAGCTGGGCACTGTATTTGCGGCCGGCTGCAGGCAGGATCCTGACCCCTGGGCCTGCCAGATCTGGGAGAGGAGCCTTGCTCAGAGCAGCAGGCCAAGAAGGGCAGAGACTGCTTTAGTCTGCCGGTGGGATCAGAGGATAACCCAGGCTGGAAGGCGCGTCAGGAGGTCCTCTCCTCCAGCCCTGCTGGTGGGGCTGCAAGTGAAGCCAGCAGGCAGGGAGGTGGGAAACTCTCTGCTGCAGGACTCTACAGGTCCTAAAAAAATATTCATAAGCTCAAAAACTACTAGAGAAAACTGCAGGAAAGAGCTACGCTAAGGGTTCCTACCACTGAGACACCAGCTCTGGCTCAGTCAGTCCTCATGGTTGTACAGCCTCCAGTCGCCACTTCTTATCCCCAGACAGCCAGGCTTGGCCACCCTCAAACTATGAACACCCTCAGGTCTGGTTGCCCATGAGTGGCTGGGTCACCCTGGGGCCACATCCAATGCCCTAGGCACACCACTCACCTGGACAGAGATGTGGGGGTCATCTCCAGGCAGCAGCATCTCCATGCCATCCTTTCTCCACTCAATGGAGGCCATGGGGTAGGCGAAGACCTCACAGCCAAAGATGACATCCTGCCCAGTGATGTTCCACGTGTCATAGGGAGGAGAGGTGATCTGAGGCTCTGGGGAAGGGGACAGGAGAACAGGGTGGGCTCAGAAGAGGTTCCACCCATGGCAGGTCCCAAGGCTCTCCTGGGCTGGTCCCCTCTGGGGTGGCAGCATTTGACCCATACAGAGATGCTGGGACCCTTCCCATGCTCCTCACCTCTCCCACCCATGGCGGACCCTCACCTTGCCCCAGGACATGGTCCCTCCTTGCAGCTGGGACTGGGGGCTCCCTCCCCAGCCCCCCTAGCCCACAAGGGGTTGCCATCCTGCCTGACCTCCCTTTCCCCACCTGTGCAGTGATACTCAGGGATATATGGGCAGCAGGAACAGTTAAATAACAGCAACACTACAAAGCAAAACTCTCCTGTGCAATCAGAGCATGCTCCTCCTGTGGGGGGAAACTGTGAGGGGCACTCATCCAGCAAAGCTGGTGGGGATGGATGAGGTGGATGAGCTTTCAGCCGCAGGAGGCTTCTGCTCTGGCACAGGGCTCATGCCAGCAATTAAGGAAGCCAGCAGGTCCCCAGCTGCTGTATGGAGCCAATACCTCCAGGTCCCATATCCCTTCCCTGGAAGGATGGAGTGAGGACTACACTTCCTACCCACGCCTGCTCCAGGATCTGGCCCATAGCATGGGCCAGAGGTCAAGGAAAAGCCTCCACCTCCAAAGATACCTGGGGGAAAAACTCAAAGATGTGATGATCTACAGAAAATAACGTCAACCTTGATGCCCCTTGCACTGTGGTAACAGCACTGGGTGACCTGTGCCAGACCAGGCAGGCTGGGGCATGGCCTCCCCACCACAGCCTGCCCCCTCAGCCAGGTTTTAAAACAGGAGATGGAAATCACGCAGCCAAGTCAAACTGACCCAGGTTTCCATTTGCAGGAGGCAGCCGCGTTTCTTGGGAGCACCGGGCCAGCGTCAATCCAGCACCGCCGCCAAGAATTCGCTAACAATTCCCTGGAACTTCCCCATCTGCTCCAGCAGGATTTGCTGCTTTCCATAAACCCAGCTCCCACTTGGCAAAGCAGCTCTCAGACCTCTCCAGGCATGGGTCTGCAGGGACCGGGCATGGATCAGCAGGGTGCGGGGACCAGGGGGGACCTGCCACTGTACAGAGCAGCCCCCAGTGCTGCCGGGTACCTGTAGACACCATGGGTTTGCTGCCAGGTGAAATAGTTAAGCCAGACCCCCTTGTTGTCCCTTCCCGAGAGGTATGAGCCTCTGTCCGGCTGCCCACACAGCTGCTCTCAGGGCACTACCTGACTCGCAGGGACCCTCGTGGGCCACGGTGAGGTTGGCATCAGGGTGAGCACGGGCGACCTCCAGGAACCTGCAGATCTGGGCATAGGTTTTGCCGTCGGAGCCACAGAGGGCCAGGTGGGAGAGGCAGGTGCACTGGGGCTCGGGCACCTCTCCGTGCCGCAGGTCCCCGGCATCCAGCTGGCACTCCAGGTGCTCCCCACACTTGCCATAGAAGTGGTTGGTGTTGTCCAGGTCACAGATCTGTCCCTCTAGGTTGGCACACTCCCAGCAGCAGTCACAGGCATCCCGCACTGTGCCAGCCAGGCACCCCCGTGGCGTCGGGCACTCCTCCGGCCGGCACTCAGCACAGCCCTCTCCTTCCTCCAGCAGCCGCTGCCAGCCCCGCTGGAGGTAGTCGGAGGTGCTGGGAAAAGCCTGGCCCAGCTGGAGCGAAGCCCAGTGCAAGAAGAGCAAGGAAAGCACAAGGCAAGAGGAGCTCAGGGTCTTGGCCTCAGACATTCTCGTGGCAGCCCCTCTATCCTAGTCCCACCATCACTTGGACAGGGATCTCCAGCACTGCTCTGGCCTCCCTGGCTAGATCCAAGGAGACATCCTGGCCTGTGAGGAGAGACGACGTGTTAACAGTGCAGGGAGCATCTTTCACTGCTCTAGCTCCCAGCTGGTTTGCCCTGAGCAGCAGCACTGCATGATGTGCAGGGGAGGGTTGGTCCCAGTTCCTCTCACCCACAGCCACCTTTCCATCCTGGGGGCCCCCAACCAGCTCCTGCCCTGAGACACTGAGCATCCTCTAGTGGGATGGGGCTGCTGACCATAGACCCATCAGGTTTCATCTTTCTTCCCTGGCATCCCAGTGGGCAGAGCTCAGCCTGCTCTGATCCCACCATGGCCTGGGGAGCCACAGGGCTGGCAGGGGCCAGACAGGCTGCTCTAGACCATCTTGGCTCAGCCAGTTTGTACCCTGCTCCTCATCTCCTCTCAGGAAGCTGCTTTCAAGCCAGGCACCCCTTTCCTTTCCCACCACTTTGCAAGTCACGAGCCCTTTTTTCCTCCCTTACCATCCAGACAAGCGCAGTGGAGCGGCTGATCCTGCAGACAAGGGTTTTTTTCCACACTGGAGACAGCCAGCCAAGAGGAGCTGAGCCAGGAGGATGCTCCTGGTCACGCCTGGCTTTTGTCCTCCTCCTCTCCCTGCACTGTAACTCTTCTTTTTAGGCACCACCCACCTGAGCAGGAGAATACACACCCCCACACACACCCAAGAAAGCTTTGTGACCCCCTCAGTTCACACAGGCAACTAAGGCTGAGCACGGGGGAACTCAGTGCACAAGTGGACAGTCAGCAGACTGGCAGCAGGCCCAGTGTAGTCAGCCTGTACTGGCACAGCAGAGTCCCTGTCCTCAAATCCTGCATTATCCCTTCAACCCGGGAAAGCAGAGAGGCTGATCTGCCCCGGGCTTCCAGTCTCTGCTGGGGGCCCGCATGGGGTCTTGCAGCCTGTGCCCAGAGTGGGAGATGATGAACTGGACCCCTTGGTGAACACCCTCGGGTCCCCGGTTACACCCTGGCTGCCTTCCCCGAGATGGAGTGAAATCACAGTCACCTGTCCCAGGGCCACCCACCCAGCACGAGTGAGTGGGGCTGGGGAGGGGGGACCCAGGCAGTCGGGCTGTCCCCTCCTCTCCTGCTGGGAACAGCACCGAAGGGCAAGCTGCAACCCCCACAGCTGCACCCCGCAGACCACCCACCCCCCCCCCGAGGCTAACGCAGCCCAGAGCTGGGGTGGCGTGATGGGGGTCGTCGGTGGGTTACACATACATGCACCCCACGGATAAGAAAACGCAAAGCTTTCACCCGTTTACTGGAGACCACCGAGCCCCCCAAGGGTGGAAAGGGGCAGGGGGTCCCCGTGCCCTCCCTACGCCGGGCTGTACGGAGAAAGGCTCCAGCCCGTGATGGATGTGGGGGGGCAAGGAAGGCGGGGTGGGGGTGGGGGTGGATAACTGCAAAGATAGTCTTTGGCTCCCCAAGTGTGGAGTGCAGGCGCTGGGGGTCCTGGCTGAGCCCTGGGAAGGGGCACGGCGTCCCCTGGGGTCCCCCGGGAGCCACCCCGCCGTAAGCCGCCACTTACCGGAGGTGCCGGTGCCCGGGAGCGGCGGTTTCGCGGGGCCGCGGGCGGGCAGGGGCAGGCGCGGGTGCGGAGCGGCCGTGGCGGCGGGGCTGCTGGCCCCCGGCTGCTCCGGCACCCGCCGTGATGTCAGCGAAACGTGAGTCCCCCCGCCCCTCTCCGGGCCCACGGCCCATCCCTGGACCGGGCCACAGGCTGGCCGGCACCCCTTCCATGCCGGGGTCCTGCCACCCACTGCACCCTGGCCCCGGGGTTCTGCCGCTCCAGCCCCCCCCCCATCACGGGTACATCCCCGCGGACTCCGACACTGGAGTCACCCCAAGCCGTGTGTTGGTTCCTGGGGTGATACTCAGCTCTATTCGTGAGGCAGGTGGGGACCAGGGTGAGGGGCAGAGACCAAGGGGTCTGTGGGGACAAGTGGATGGGAGGGAAAAGCCATGGGTGGGCATGGCTGGGGAAGTGGGCAAAAGCATCTCTCAGCCTGTGATTTGGGGGAAACACAGGCTGAAATGCTGAGCAGCTGCTGTAATTAAACAGGGGGATAATTTCTGGGGGACGTCTGTGCTCACCCCACCCTGAAAGCCAGGCACAAAGGGAGTATTGGGGTGCAAGCAACGGCATTACCTTGGCTGGAGTGGAGCTGTCAGGACCAGTAGTGAAGCTGCTCTATGCCACAGCAGTGCAAAACCCACACGCCTCGCTGCTCTCTGCTTCAACTTCCCTGGCTCCAAGGAGCAGGGGACCCAACTTGCCTTTACAGTGCAAACACACCATGCATTTGCATTTTGCTCCCGCTGCTGTGCCGGTGGGGATCCCCCAGCCTGCTCCCCTCCTCCAGGCAAGGAGTTCACGGGATTTGCTTCCCTAGCGAAGCAAAGCTGTTGCAGGACCCCCCGGAGGATCTGGTTTCCTTCAGCACGCTGCAAAAATCTGTTTTTGCTTTCCAACACCCTCCTGCAAATGCGTTGCGGGCTCTGGGGCTTTTGCTTGGTCACATTATGAATCCGGCCGTGGTTAACGACTGAAAGTGCACCAGGCTTTGGGCCCCCTAAATCCACCTTTGCCAGCCAAACCCCCCTTCAGCCCCCATTGCAGAGGGGGGTTTCCTGCTGGCTCTGCCTTCAGCCTTGCATCCCGCTCCCCCTCCGCGGCCCCCAGCCCCTTGGCCCAGAGCTGCCTCCCTCGCCGGCTCCCCTCACCCAGCCCATGAAGCACAGCCCCAGCGTGCCACGGGTTTTTGGGCCCCGCATCCATGAGTCGCCAAGCAGCTGGGGCTGCAGCTGCTTTTGGAGCAGGGGAAAAGTCAGGAGGGGCTGAGATTTTCCTATGTGCACCCCCATAGCCAGTTCAGAGCCTGAGCAGAGAGGGGACAGGCTGTAGGTGACTCAGCCAGGGGTGCTGAGCCTCCCAGGCTGCCCCCGCTGTGCCCCACTTCCCTGCCTTGGGACAAAGCATAGCCTGTGCATTCTGGTGTCCCTGCACCAAGCACACCCTTGCCTCCCCCTGCCCCACACAGGGGGCAAAGCAGGGAGGCAAGCCTGGCCCCAGATGCTACCTTCAGTTCACACAGCTCCTGGCCAGCACAGAAATAGAGCCAGCGCTTGAATCCCAGGCACTGCTGAAAAGTGGGGCCAGCAATGGCCCCTGGTTATTTGCTTCTCTTGCCCTTGGCAGGGTGGCAAGGGGAGCAGGCCCCGATGCTGCTGTCCTTCCCTACACACAAGGGCCCCAGCCCTGGCTCCTTCTGCTGTATGCCATGGCCGTGGTGCCTGGCATGCCCCTGTCCCCGTAGGGTTACCATGGCCTCTGGGTGGCTGGGCTCATCTGAGCATCACTGCAGCATCTGCCACTTGCAAGGTGGGGAGAGGCCACATCTCTGGATGCAGATCCCCTGGCCAGAAGCGGAATCCAGCCGTGGATCTGAGCAGGGAAATCTCCAGCCGTAGTGCAACACAGCCCAGCACCTAGAAACCATGGGCAGCTCGGCTAAACAAGATGGAGCTCAAACCTGGCAGGTAATTAAACCTCCTGCTTAATGAGACCATTGAATGTGCTAATAAATAGTAGCAGCTATGAATGAGGGGTGGAAGATCTAATCTGTGCTTAATAAGGAGCTGTGCTTAATCACACCTCAATTCAATCAGTGTGGCCCCCAGCTGCATCCTGGGCTTGGAGCTCCAGTTGCTGGGAGCAGGTTTGTGGGGAAAAGGGTGGTTGCAGCTCTGCATGGCCTGCTGCTGGGTTAAATCACATTCCCGGTTCCCTGCCCGTGCTGGCCAGTTATCCCTCCTTCTTCCTCACTTGCCCCAAGCCCAGTAAAGCTCCTGAAATTGGGCCTCGAAGGTGCAGCAAGCCTCAAGCACCAAATCCCTCTCCTCTCTCCCTGGTGGGTTGTTCCCCATCACTGTTTCCCTTCCCTTCCAGCCCACTGAAGCCACGGATGCTCTCGGCAGACCCACAGCCATGGCACCCCTCCAGAGCTGTTGTCAGGATGTGCCACTGAGTGCAGAGTTGTCACAGCGGGTCCAGGGTGCCCCACTGCTCCCGGCCCCACTGACTCCCCCATGGCCCTGGGCTGATCTCCTGGACCACTCCACAGGGATCTGGGGCTTCCAGCAGTTGAGGCCGAGGAAAAAACCCACCCTGGAAAAAAAGCTCTGGGCCAAGTGACTCAACGCACGTCATGTCAGAGCGGGTTGGCGAGTGGCGTTGGGGCTGGCCGGGACAGGAATGCAGATTATGTCATGGCAGAAGCAAATGTCACCAGGAGATGCTGGGTCAGGGGGTGCTACCATCACACTGCCTGGGGCCACGGGGGTTTCATTCTGATAATAAACCAAATCTCCTTTGTTTCACCTCAAACACGCTCTTCTGTTTCCTGCCATTTGGAGCAGCCTGACACAGCCGGGATCCAGCCAGCCCACCCCAAGGCCATGCAGCTCTCAGGGGGTTCCAGCCGCATCCCGGGGGTCTGCCGTCGGGACAAGGGACGGGCAGCAGGGAGGTCCCTCCCACCTGTGTGCCAGGCAGGACCCGTGCTGGGCAGCAGCCAGGCTAAAGTTTTTCCAGGCTTTTCCAGAGCAAATTCCTCTCAAGAGTAAACCCGTCAGCAAATTCTTGGGGAAAAGGTGTCAGCTGTCAGCAGAAGGGACGGAGGGCTCTCAGGCCGGCCCCGAGGAGCCGTGGCCAGGTGGCGAGGGATGCTCTGGTCCCCAGGCTGTCACGGTGTCCCCGGCCAAAGGCTGCCTGGCCCCTTCTCCCCGCAGGATGCAGCTCAGCTTCTTCCCCGCAGGGATCTGCCCGCTTTCGCTGGAGTTTTTCCACCAGCCCCATCCAAGGGCAGGTCGTAGAACCCGGGGCCAGGAACAAAACGGGCGGCGGGGGCTGCATTCCCGGGGATGCCCCCCCTCTGCCCGCCTCCCCCCCCCCCCCCCCCCCCCCCCGGCTGACACGGCCGTGCCAACTTTGACACCTCGGGGCCGGGTTAGCGCGGTCCCCACCGCCCTGCGACATGCCAGGCTCCCCCCGCACCCCTGACCCCGCAGCAAACAGGAGCACCCCTAAACGTCCCTGCCTGCCCCCCCCCCCCGCACCGCCCGAGGGGCTGACCCGGCAGAGGGGTGCAGGCAGGCGGGTGCCGGCAGGCGATGCAGGCAGCAGGCTGAGGGGGTCTCTGCTGCCACCTCCAGGGCACTGCTGGCCTCGTCCGCGTCCCCTTGCCGTGATACTGTCCCTGTACCTGGGGCCTGCAGATCCTGGAGCAATGCATGGCCACCTCAGCACACCACACCACCCCCCTCCCATCTCCTTGTACCCCAAAACAGCCCCCCCGCCCATGAGCCCACCCTGGGGTCCCCCACCACAATGTAGTGTCCTGAGGAGCTTGGGGACCCTCCTCCTGGGATGCAGGGACTCTCTGCTCAGTCTGCCCTGTGAGTGGGTGCTCCGGACAGTGCTGACAGCTCAGTGGCACCGTACCCTGTGCCCGCTGTCCCCTTTGCCACCCTCCCTTTCCCCAGCCTCCAGCAGCACCAGCAGGGCTGGGACATGGCCAGGGAAGGTGACCCGCTGCCAGTGCCTCAGCACCCCCTGCCACCAGGGACGGGCACTGGAGAGGGGGAGCCTACCCACCCCCTCTGCAAGAGGCTGCCCATTTCCAGGCATCATTAAAGAGCAATTAACTGGAAATTAAGCTGAGAACAAGTATTGATTAGCTCATTAAGGCTGGGGGAGCCGGCTGTGGCGGTAGGAATTGCTGCCGCTCGCCCTCATTATGGGCAAGGTTAAAGCTTGCGGTTGGGCAGGTCATTAAAAATGCCAGGGACCAATCGATATCCCCAGCCCAGCGCCACCCAGCACCCCTGGGGACGCTCAGCCACTGCCTTTTGGGGACTGGCCCATGACCTCTGGCACGAACTGGCTCAGGAAAGCACCGAGCATCCTTGCTCCTCTGCATCCACTGCTGTACTCTGAGCTCCTCCACAGAGGCAGTGGTGTCGCCTTTGGGCTTGTCAGCTCCCCAAACTCACCAGCCAGGGAGGCATCTTTCTCTCCCCCCCAACCAGGGCATCCATGGGGACGGGTCCCCCCTAGCCCAGTGAAGTGACCGAGTCTGTGGGCTGACAGCAGTGCTGCCAGCTCCAGGAGAGGACAGCCAGCATGGATGGTTTTCAAGGCAGCACCCCAGACCTGCTCCCCACCAGAGCAGCGTTTGTCAATGCCAGCTTGTGCAGGTGGGGGACAGTCCAAAGGAGATCTCAGGGATGGGATGAAAGCAACTGGGGACATGGGAACAGGCGAAAGACACCCAGTGTGTGGCTGAGTGCTGCCGTGCCACCCTGCCCTGCATCCCAGCCCCACAGCTCTGGAGGCTCTTGGGGTAAGCCCAGACCCTGCCCAGCCATCCAGCCAGACGCAGCCACCCCAAGCCCTTGTGTCTCTAGTCCCCTGTCCCCTCCGGTGTCCCTCCCACCCCCATCTCTGCCTCTTGCAGCTCCCAGCCGGTGCACACATGAAGGGTGTCCCCACGCAGGCTGGTGGTGCGGTGGGCGGGGGGGCAGGTGTCATCATTATTTTTGTTTTCTTTGCACTGCCCTGGAAATATATTGTATTCTCAGCTAATCCCGTTCAATTACACCACAATAAAACACATAATAAAAACGTAATTCATTTTTCCCGAGCGCTCCATCTCCCTGTGTCTTGGCAAGCTATTAAAAATTTGTCTTCATTTTTCTGGCAAGAGCCTTGTACCTTTTCATCTTTAATTTATGAGAGCAGAATAGCTACTGACAAGCCCTTATTGCACGGCGAGGGGCTGCATTATTTATAAGCTGCCAATGCCTGGCTCAGGGGAGATATTTGCAATATGCCGGGGCCAGCAGAAGGAGGGGGACAAGTCCCCGATGCGCCTGTCCCAACCTGCTCCCCTGCTCTGGGTGGGTGCTGGGTGCAGGTGTCCTGCTGGCTGCCTCTGGGGGGAAGCACCCCCTGCCCAGCCTCTGCCAGACCCTGCCTGCCGAGGAAGCTACAGCACAGGGTGGCTCTGGGCTGCTTGGCCCTTATCTCGCCAGCTGCTGCATCTGCCCATCTTTGGCTTTGCAGCAACTCTCGCTCCTCCGTCCCAGCTCGGCACCAGGGCTCTGCAGAGCGTGGTTGCCTCCATCCTTCTTCACTTTGTGCGGACGTCCATTGCCCCTTCTGGCTGCCCTGGCCTGTAGGTGACACAGCCATTGCCTGCAGGCTTGCCAAGGTCCCACGACAGCAGCGACGTGCTCTCCGATGGCTGTGCATAGAAAGCGGGATAAAAATATCCTTGCTGGAGAGGCAGGAGCAGGCCCGGGGCCCAGATTGAAGCAGAGCGTCCTGTGAGCGGGCTGCAAGAGGGGGTGGGAGCGTGGGCAGAGCCGGAGGGATGCTCCAGTCTTTCCAAACCAGCAGAATCCAGAGCAGCAGCTTGCAAGAGCCCTCTGCGCGGTGGCGAGGTGCAAAGCCCTCGGTGCTAAAAAAAGCCCTCCCGACAGCTGGATGAGCTTAACCACAGGCCGAGCCAGCCGGCGCCACTGCAAAGGCAGCGGGCTGGAAAACAGGGAGCAGAGCCCGGCCCCGGGGGGGCACAGGGGCACCCTGGCAGCTGACCTGCTCATTCCTCCTCCTCCCATCCTCACCCTGATGGCAATCCCTTTCCACCATATACAAATTGGCAAGTGACATGCTTCTCTTTGCTTTTGGTTTTGTATAAACAACCTGTCTTTATTATTTGGTATATATAGGTACATTATACGTATATCAAAAATAACTAGAGGAAACCACAGTGCACTTAAAGCTATTTGAGAAGGTCCACCTGAAAGCAAGCACTCCAGGAGGGGGTAGAGTGACCCCTCGGGGGGAGCTCAGCCCTGAACAGAGATGGCATTACAATGAGAATAAAAACGTGGACTCTGCTGGGATTAAAATGTGCCATTTGCTCTGGGGATGGAAGGAGCAGAAAGCCAGATTAAATCCCTGGAGCAGCCCAGAGGAGAGCAGAAGGTGAGCTGAGAGTGCACGTCCGGGCTGGGAGAGCCCCCGTCTTGGGTTCGAGCCACTGTGTGCGCTTGAAATCACTCGCCCATGGCTATTTTGGATATGGGGAGTTTTTCTCTCCAAAAGCTGCTCTGCCATTGCCCAGGCACCAGCTGCTGAACCGCTGGGGAATGTGGAGTGCCTGCAGAGGGATTCAACCCTCAAAACGCCATGATTGTCCACAGCCTCCTAAAGCTGGGGAGCACCATTTTCTTTCCCACCCCACATCCCTGCTCACAAGGTCCTTGGTGCCGCTGCCCACGCTCCCCTGTGCACTGCACACAGCTACGGGCACACACAGGGTGAGCATGGGAGGAACGCACCAGGGTGCCAGCCAGGAAGTCCCCAGAGCAGGGCTGAGCCTGGGCGCTGGGATGGGGTTCACCACGGCACGGTGCCGTGTGGCTGTGGGCGCCCCGGGAAGCAGGGCTGAGCACCTGGGACCTACAGACACATGACGGCCAAGGGAAAGCGGCGGCGGCAGCCCTGAGGGGCTCCGAGGGGCGAAGCTCAGCGATGCGCCGGCCCAGCGGCTCTGCAGCACGCGTCTCAGCCGCCCCGGGCCCCCCGTTCAGAGCCCTTTGTTGAAGTAGACGGTCTCCAGCCACGGGGTTTTCTCCCGGATCCGAGCTTGGACTTCAGGCTCCAGGCGGCTCACTTGCATTGAGCTGCAGAGGAGACACGGATGCAGGGGATGGAGGGGGGATACCCACTGGGAGCCCCAGGTTGGGAAACCACCCGCTGCCACTCTTTCCCCACCTGCACCCCATGGGGATGTTGTCCCCAAGACGCAGCGCAGACCTTGGGGTCTGCACCGCTGCGTGTGGACAGCAACGTGTATGTGCACACACAGTTTCAAGCCTCTGACAGCTCGAAGGAGCAAAGGTATTTCTTGGAGGTCAGAGAGCACAAGGAGCCCACGCACCTCCTGCCTGCACCCCATGCCCCGCCTCACGGGGCTGCATACACAGGCAAAGTGCCCGTCCTCACCTTTTCTGTGGGAAGAGTGCGCAGCACAGCGGGGTCGCAAACACCAGGCTGCAAGGGAAAGACACAGTGAGGAGAAGCTGGGCTGCATACATCACCCACTCCCACCCACAGCCTGACTCCACAGCAGCAAGGAGGCAGCCCAGAGCCATGCTGAGTGCTCAGCCAGGAAAGGGGTAAGATGTCCTCTCCAAGCTCCAGACCCTGCATTCAGCTCCTGAAGTGGGGCAAAGCCTGTCCCCATCAGTGTGGGGGAACAGCAATGCTGAGGAAGAGCACATGGCAGGCTTCAGAGACGTCAAGATGGAGCAAACCAGCTCCCGGCCCCAGGACCTCATATCCCATCCCATCTGCCTCGGGGGGCACCAGCCTGGCTGAGCTCCGGCATCCCCCCAAGGAGCTCTGGGGCAACTCTCACCTCCCCTGCCAAGCAGACCCCCCAGCAGCACTGTCCCCCATACCCGGGCTCAGTCTGCGTCTGGGGCGGCGATGCCATCGGTGGAGGGTGACTTACCAGAGTCCCACCAGGCCGACCTGCAGAGGAGCGTTCAGGTACGGGTACCGCTGCCGGGGACAGGGAGAAGCCAGACGTCAGTGGGGCGGGTGGGGTGGGAAGGTGTCTGTTCCCCAACGGGGTGCCAGCCCCGAGGGGCGCCAGCACTGTGACAAGCTAGGGGGGTGTCTCCCTGCCCACCCTCCCACCCTGCACCACCAGTACCTTCAGGAAAGCTCTCTTCTCCAGCGCGTTCATGATAACCGGGGGGATGGCTGGGGCACAGGGAAAGGAGATGAGCTCCCAGTGCTCATAGAGCCCCGACAGCCATGGGACCCCATCCCATGCTGCCCGGGACCGGCTGCAGCCCCCAGACACGGGCGGATGAGGGGACACTCACCCATGGCCGGGGCTGCCATGCCGATGCGAGACACCACCACCTGGAAAATGGCCTTCTGGGCCGCGGCCGTGGACTCACCCAGGCGGTTCCCGTTCTCATCTGTGATGGGGATCCCCAGCTTGAGCTCTCTGCAGGGAGAGTGAGGGTGAGGGGGCCCCCAAGAAACAGGGTGTGAGGGCATCAAGGGACAGGAGAGGGACATAGCACTGGGGCACATCTCCAAGGGAGGCTGGCATCCTGTATTCTCCATCCACTGCCTACATAGTAGGTCGGGGGGGTCTCAGCTGGACCCACATTCACACTTGTGGGGTCCTCAACAGGGCTCAGTGGGGATGGGGAGTCCACAGCCAGATTAACTGATAAACCCTTGGGATGCAACCAGGTGCTTGTACACTCAAACCAAACCCCCAGGGTAAGGGATGCCAGCAGGACCAGGAAGGACATCCCTCGCAAGCCCAGGGCACTGCTCCCTGCATCCCCCACCAATGCCCGGCGAACCCCAACACGAGCCCAAGCACCCCATCCCAGCCCAGGGGCTCACCTCTGCCTCATCAGCGGGATGTTGATGCAGTTGGCAGCAGCCACGGCCGCAAAAGGCACGTACCGGCCGATGATGGCTGGCAAGTGCTGGGAGGGCAAGCAGGGAGCACATCACACAGAGGGTCGGGGGCAGAGCTGGCTGTCCCCATGTCTGCCACTGTCCCCCTGAAAGACCCTGGGGTGTCCCAGCCCCACTTTCAAAACTGTTCCCTCCTCCCCTGCAACTCCCAGGCAGTGAAAGCTGCACAGCCCAGGGGGTCTCATGTCACCTCCCAGCATTGGAGGGAGGCCGAGGGGCGAAAGAAGCCTGGAGAGATCCAGGTGGGGATGGAGTGGGGGAGCTAGAGGGACAGGCCATCTCCAGCATCATCACTGGGGAGAGGGGCTGCCTTGTGCAGGTGTCCCCAGGAAGCCCCATTCCTCCATTTTCTCCCTGACTCAGGTGATGGGGAGCTCAGGAGACCCCACGGGGACGGTCCAGGTGCCCCAACCAGAAATGGCCAAGCACCACCTTACCTTGGTCAGCGACTTGAGCCCCAGTGCTGTGACAACTGCCCCTGTGGTCGCGCTCACATAGGCCGTCCCCAGCTGGCTGCGAGCAGGAGGTGACACCGATGAGCCAGGGTCCCCCCATCCCACCAGCAGCCCAAAGGAGGTGACAGCACGCCCGTCAATAGCAGCAAGACACTTGGGTTTCTCTCCCAGCTCTACCACCAGCCTTGATAGACCGACTGGCATCCATCCCTGGCTGTGCCAGGGCCCCATCATCCCACCTCATAGCCTCCCGCTACTCAAGAAGCTATTCAAGGCCCGCCCCCCCCATGGCATTTTGAGGTGTCCCGGTGACCTGGTCAGAGGGATGATTACCTGGGGGTGATGGGTGCATCCCCGCTGCGGTTGGTGTAATTGACAATGGCATTGAAGGACTGGTTGACCCACTGCCAGAAGAGCACAGCCGGGGTGGTCCTACCAGAGAGAGGAGGGTGCTGGTGGCTCTAGAGGATGCCACCCATGCTCCTATGGCATGGGTGTTTTGCGGGGTACAGGGCACGCGTCCCTTCCTCCCCTGCCTGGGCACCCTCCTGGCCCTGGGGTGAGGAGGGGACAGGTACCTGTAGAAGGTCAACATGCAACCAGTGATGGTCATGTTCATGGGGACCTGGGCGGACATGCGCCCTATGAGGAGCATCTTCTCGCCTGTGTCAGGGTGGAAAGCCGAGTCGTAGATGTACTTCGCCCGCCAAAGCTGGTCCTCCGTCAGCCCCGGGGGTACCGTGCCTGCCCTGCCAGGTAAGAGTAGCACTCGTTGGGAGACCCTCTGCCAGCACCCCTGCCCTACCTTGTCCCCCGCCCCATGAGGGGCAGTTGGGAGATGCCTTAGGGACCCGCCAGGCAATAGGGGGAGGGGGGCTGGCTTTGGCCAGGAGGTCCAGCACCGCGATAGCCCCTGGGTACCTGTAGTCCTCCACCACCCGACGAGCCTCCTCCAGCGTGGCCCCCGAGAGCAGCAGGTTTCGGGGGTCGGTCACCATGAAGAAGTGCTTGGCCCGGCCCTGGAAGGTGCTCTGGTCCCAGCGGGGCTCCCGGATGTTGATGGTGGCAGGGAGGGACGGTGGCATCTTCTGGTGGGGGTGAAGGGGGGGGGCCGGGCGGTGGGTATGTGGGATGCGGTGCCTGTGTGCCCCCCATGCATTCCTGCTGGGGCAGGTCTGGAGCTCCCCTAGCCTGGGGGGCACACGAGTGGGGGACAGGGAGCCCCCTTGCAACGGAGCTGAGCAGGGACCCCCGAGCCCACCCAGCAGACAGGACAGCTCGCGGGAGGGGTGACCCCACCACTGCACCCCCCTCACCCTGCCATCTGTCAGTGCGGATCCCCCCAGCCCGGCTTGCACTTCACCAGGAGTGGTTAGGGACCCCCTACCCCAGCAAGGCACCCCGGCCACGCGTGGGGGGACGGGGACCCCCCTCCTCTGGGCCAGAACTGCTGCCAGTCATGGGGGGCGGGAGGGTGGGGGGTGCGGAAGGGCACGGGAAGGTGGAATATCCCCCCCGGGAAGGCAGAATATCCCCCCCGGGAAGGCACACAAAGGCACAGCCCACACACCACCCCCCAACCCCACCGCTAGAAGCGGGGCTCTGCTCTCCCCCCCCCGGGCCGAGCACCCCCCACCCCCCCGCGTTACACCCCCACCCCCCCCACCCCCCCCCCTAATGACCCTGGCCAGGGCGCCCCCGCACTCACGGCTTCCCGGGCAGCGCCCGCCGTGCCCGCGCCACCGCCGCCGCCACCGCCCGGCGCGTTGACGTCACGAGGGGGGGTGGCCCCGCGGCGGGAGTTGGGGGCGGGGGGGAGCCGTGCGGCGCGGCGCGGGAGGCGGCGGGGGCCACGCGGGACCGGGCCGGCTGCGGTGGGGGGCGGTACGTGCCGAGCCGCACGCGGCGTCTGCGGCCCCCCCTCCACCCCCCCGGATTGCGCGCGTGGGTGCGGGTGCGCGCGTGGGCGTCCGCGCGCGTGGGCGGGCGCGCGTGCTCACGTGGGTGTGCTCACGTGCGTCTCTGCGTGTGCGTTCACGTCGGCTTCCGTTCGCTCGCGTGCTCGTGTGTGCGTGTGTGTTTTCACGTGGGTGATTCACGTGCGCGTGTCCGCGCGTGGCGGTGCGCACGAGGGTGCCCCCCCTCTCCTCCTTCCAGCCGCGTGTATCCGCGGGGTCACGCGGGTGTCGGTGCTTGTGCCCCCCCGCGCGCGCGCGCGTGCCTGTAGCGTCGAGCTCACGCGCGTCGCGTCGGTGCTCACGCGTGGCGTGTGCGTGACGGCGAGGGCTGCGCACACGCGCGTGCACCGCTCCGCGGGTGAGCGTGCGCAGCGGCGTAAACGCGCATGCCGTGGGCGTGTGAGTGCATGGGGTGCGTGTGCTTGTGGGTGCGGGTCCCCACCCCCGCCGTGCCCCCCCCGCCCCTAACCCCGGCGCTGCCCCCACGCCCCGTGCGCCCCGGGGTGGCTGCCCCGGTCCGCAGCGCGGACCCTGCGCCGGTGGGAGCTGGGGGACCCTCCCGCCCCGCCCCCCGCCCGCGCCGCCCGGCCGCAGCCCCCCCGCGGCCCCCTCGGCCGCCGCGCATCACTTGAAACCGCCGCGGTGTCGGGTTCGCGCTGGCGGCGCCGGGCCCCGCCGGGGGGGGTCACGGCCAGTCCGGGGTGGAGGCGATGCCCCCCCGGGGAGGGGGACACGGGGGGACACCGACTCGCAACACCGGAGTGAGCGGGGACGACGACGACACACCCCCTCCCCTGGCCGTGCCTCAGTTTCCCCTGTGTGCCCCAGCGATGCTCCGCGCTAAGGGACGGGCTCGGGGGGGGGGCACCCCGTCGCGAGCCTCACGCAGCCCCGCGGGGGGACGCTGCCCCCCGAGCCCCGCCACGCCGTGCCCGGGAGGGGGGGCACGACGAGGGACACAGGACTCCCCCCTCCCCAGCTACAAGGCCAGCCCTGGCCGCTCGTGATTGACAGCTCCCGCGCCCGATGGCCGCGCCGGTCCCGCAGGGGCAGCCAATCCCTGCGGGCGGGGGGGCAGGAGGCGGCGCTGCCCCCCCCGGCCTCTCCATCCCCCCCGCGCTGCCGGGTGTCTCTTTCGCAGGTGGCACCATGGGGACAGGTGAGGAGGGCACGGGGCGGGAGGGAGGGACGGCGGTACGGGGTGGTGGTGGGGGTGTCCCCAGCGCCCTTTCAGGGAGAGGGCACCGCCGGCTGATGCTGGGGGGGGGGGGCGCCATGGGGGGCGGGCGGCGGGGACAGCGGCGGGTTCCTCTAGCCGGGGCCGTCACTTATTTATCGAGGTCAGGCTGAGGCGAGCGGGGGACAAAGCCGGGGGGGGGGGGGGCTGGGGCGGGGTGTTGGCCCCGTGATGGCGTTTCACCCACGCCTGGAAAATCCCCGCGGGAACAGCCCTGGGGGGACAGCGGGCGGTCCCCTGCTCCACGGCAGCTCCTGGCGTTGTAAATCCGGAGGGGGTCCGGGGAGGATGGAGAGGGGCTCTGGCCCCCCTCCTGCTGCAAGGCCACCCCGGGGAAGGGCCGGGGGGGTCAGGCCCTGCTCTCCAGCGTAAAGCTGAGATCCCCGCATCCCCTCTCCAGAGCCCTGCCAGATTTACGCTGCCAGGTAAAGCCCCTTTGCACCCCAGCATCCTTGCCCCAGAGCAGCCTGTGCCTGCCACCCCCATGGTAGTACCCGGGAGCCCTTCAGCAGTTTGGCCCCTGGGGTGCTATAGGACAGGAGGGGACGGGGCTGGGGAGGGGATCATGAAGCTCCTTGTCCCCCCAGGCTGTGCTGCGCCCGGGACCTGTCCTGCCAGCGCCGAGCACCCACGCCAGCTGGCCCCGGCGTCGCGCCGCTAAGAGGGAGCGGTGCCCGAGCCCGGGCATGTGCTGCTGGACTATGCCATGTCCCCCCCCGACCGGCGGGCAGCCCCAGCCCCGTGAGGACGCGGCCAGCCCCGAGCCGGACGCCGGGACGCCGGGGTGCGCAGCGCCGCCATGGCCCAGGGCTGGGACGCGGGGCTGCCGGGGATGATGGCGGGCAGCCGGTCGCGGAGCTCCAGCAGTGAGGCCAGCCTGGCTCCCCGCTGCCTCCTCAGCAAGCAGAGCCGCCTGCTCAACGGGGCCACCCGGGGCAGCCATACCGCCTCCCCCATGGGCCGTGTCATCCTCATCAACACCCCCATCGAAGGTGCGTGGGGTGTTCCAGCTCTCTGCCCACACACGTGGCCAGGGGGGCCCAGATGCCTGGGTTCCTGGGTCTGGGGGCAGGGAGAGTTGTCCTGCAACCGGGCACATCCCCAGCAAGAGAGACACTCCTCACACCCAGTCTGGGTGACACTTCCTGTCCCCCATCCCACAGCCAGCAGCAACGAGAGTGACATCATCAACGCCATCACGGTGGAGAAGAGCGTGGACGGCAAGCTGGGCTTCAGCGTCCGCGGCGGCTCCGAGCATGGGCTGGGCATCTTCGTCAGCAAAGTGGAGGAGGGCAGTGCTGCCGGTAAGTGGGACAGGGCAAGGGACACCACTGGGGACAGGCATGTGCCAGCAAGACCCTTTTGGGGAGTTCCCAGTGACATGGTGCAGCAGTAATGATGCCACTCTTCATGGTGGCAAGCTGCCACTTGCTCCCTGCCACCTCTGGCCGTGGAGTTTTCAGGCTTACCACAGAGAAGGGCAGGGGACAGGAGTGGGCAGCCCTGTACCAGTGGCTCTGAGCTCCATCCCCAAGCCACAGTGAGGTGACAAGCCCCCCATGCCTGCCATGGCCTCAGTGTGATTGCCAGGCATCCCCACCTCTGTTCCCATTGGGTTTGGATCAGACTGGGGACACATTTAGGGAGGGGACACCAAACAAGGGCATCGATGCCATGTGAGGTGCCAAGCCGAGCTGTGTGCCTCTTGCAGAGCAGGCCGGGCTGTGTGTTGGTGACAAGATCACAGAGGTGAACAGCGTGAGCCTGGAGAACATCACCATGAGCAGCGCCGTCAAGGTCCTTACCGGCAACAATCGCCTCCGCATGGTGGTCCGGCGGATGGGCCGCGTGCCAGGCATCAAGTTCTCCAAGGAGAAGACGGCATGGTGAGTCGAGTATCCTCCATGCCAGCACCCCAAAGCCCAACCCCATGGAGGGCATGGTGGGAAGGCTTGGTGGGGGATGCTGGGGGGCAGGAAGGATCCTAGAGCTGAGGGACCTCGGGGGGGGGGGGGGGGGGGGCATCAGAGGTCTCTGACAAAAGTGGGGAGAGCCCAGGGTGGAGCACAGGATGGGATAGTAAGGTTTGGAGCAGGTAGGGTGGGTGCAAGCCTCATTCCCCCTCCCCGTCCCTCTCCTCCGCTGGGTGACACCAATGACTCCATCCTGCTGGAGGATGAGAGCTGGACCCCCAAACCCGCCCAACACTGTGCCCGTGCTCCAGGGTGGACGTGGTGAACAGGCGCCTGGTGGTGGAGAAAAGTGGCTCGACGCCATCTGAGAGTGGCTCCGAGGATGGGCTGCGGCGCATTGTCCACCTCTACACCACCTCTGACGACTACTGCCTGGGCTTCAACATCCGCGGCGGCAGGGAGTTCGGCCTCGGCATCTACGTCTCCAAGTATGGCCATCCCGGGGGGCACAAGGGGAACGCGGCACCCTGATCCCTGCTGTGTCCACGCTGGGGCTTGGCACCCCCTCTCTGGCTGAGCCCCCCACGCTCATAAGATGGTGGGCGTCACCACTGTGGCTGCTGGGGCATGGGGCCGCCCAGGCAGAGGTGTGGGGCAGCACAGGGCTCCAGCGAGGGCTCGGCCCCATCATGTCCCCCTGCTGCTGCCATAGGGTGGACCCTGGGGGGCTGGCGGAGCAGAATGGCATTCGGGTGGGAGACCAAGTCCTTGCAGCCAACGGAGTCAAGTTTGAAGACATAAGCCATAGCAAGGCAGTGGAGGTGCTCAAGGGGCAGACCCACATCATGCTAACCATCAAGGTACCAGTGCCCAGCCCCACGGGGACCCCAGGCAAGGTAGGGGATCAGCATGTCCCCGTGCTGGCGCTGCCCCAGCTCGGCCCGGCGCCTGTGGGGCTGGTGCAGCTGCTGGCTGGTTGGGTTTCAGGCGGGTGGTGGGGGGGATGCATTATTCATGGCTGGTACCAGATCGGGTTCACCTGGGGTGGCCGGTGCGCGCTGACCCCCTCTTCCTCTCCCCCTGTGCCTAGGAGACAGGCCGGTTCCCTGCCTACAAGGAGATGGTGGCCGAGTACTGCTGGCTCAGTCGCTGTAAGGGCAATGCCATGCGGGTACCAGCAGGGACACTGGGCTGGGACATGGAGGGGCTGGGACCCCCATGCAAGCGGCATCTGGCCACTGAGGGGAGGGAGAAGGTCCACGTGCAGGAGGTCCCATGGCCTTGGAAGGGGCATGAAGCTCCTGGTGCCATGGTTAGCATCCCCACCGTCCTCATGGGCTTGTAGGGTCCCAGCTGTCCCCCATCCTCAGAGGGGGACATGAAGAGCCCCATGCCATAGCCAGCAGCCCTGTGGTTCCTGTGATCCTGCAGGGTCCTACACATTCCCATCCTTGGAAGGGACGTGAAGATCCCTATGCAATGGCCAGCAGCCTGCTGGTCCGCACGACCCTGTGGGACCACACATGTCCCTTGTAGGGGACACAGAGCTCCCCATGTGACCACCAGCAACCCTGCAGTCCCCATGGCCCTGTGGGTCCCGACATGTCCCCTGTCCTTAGGGGGGGAACTGGAGCTCCCTGTGGCCACACAGTGTGTCACTCCTTGTCCCTGCTATGCCTTTGCAGTGACCAATGGGCAGCTGCAGCAGCTGTCTCAGACCTCAGAGACCAGCTCCTCCATCTCCTCCTACTCCTCGGGGCCGGCACCAGGGGCAGTGAACGGGCTGGGGATGGCTGCCTCAGGGCCCCCCACCCGCACCGTGGACGTGGCCATCTCCACAGAGGACGGGCCGCGGCGGGGCTGGGCACGGGAGCGTGCCGAGCGGGCCATGCAGACCGAGCCGGCCACCGAGGGGCTGCCAGAGACACGGCGCACGGTGCGGCCCCCTGAGCTGCTGCGAGACACAGCCATCCGGGGCCAGGGTGCCCGTGAGCCCCCTGGCACCCACCCACGCCGGACCTTCGCCCACTCGCCCAAGACGGCGCTGCTGCTGGCGCTGAGTCGGCCCCGGCAGCCCATCACGCGCTCCCAGAGTGACCTCACTGTCGCTGGTAAGCATCGGGGCACGGCCCCATGTGCGGGACTCACCCCTGGCTGGGGTCCCCCTCCATCCCTGCACCCCCAGCCCTGGGAGTTCCACAGGTCAGTCCCTGCCCCACCTGGAGCCTGTCCCCGACTCGAGTGTCCTATAGCCCCTGACCCACATGGATACATGGCCCCGGCTCCTGGGCATCCTGTAGCCAAGTCCTTGGCCCCTGCCCTGCACCCTATAGTCCCCAGCCCATACGGACAGACCCCTGGCCACCAGCCCTGGGCATCCTATAGGTGTGTGTAGCCCCAGCCTTGTCCCTAGGGCTTGCCAGACACCCCAAACCCCAGCCCCATGGCCCCTGGAGACCCCCTGTACCCCACAGAAGGACTCTCTTCCAGTCAGTGGCCCCAGTAGCCCCTACAACCCCACCAAGTTCCCTGCCCCCAAACACCATTTGAGGTGGCATACCCTCCACTGGCTCTCCACTCCAACTCCCACTCTCTGTCCCCAGAGGAGAAGCGGAAGAAGGAGAAGCCAGAGGGACAAGGGGCACGGGGGGCCCCCCCAGGGCTGCACCGCTCAAAGACCCTTGTCAACCTCTTCTTCAAGGGGGGCCGTGCCACCAGCCAGAGCTGGGCACCCCCCAGCCAGGAGCCCCCCACCGCCGACCGCCGGGCACGCTCCAAGTCCCCAGGGCGCCTCGATGGGGACAGAGGTACCAGGCTGGGGGACACAGCGGAGAGGGACCCAACCTGGGACTGGTGCCCCCTTCTGTGGGCACTGTAGCCCCATTGTGGCATCCCTGGCACAGAGGGTGGCATGGGGAAGGGAAGGGGTCCCCAAGCATGCAATTTGGGCAATAGGCAGTGATGCTGCTGGCCCCTGCCAGGGGCACTCACCCCTCTTCATCTCCCTTGCAGTAGGCGCTGTGCAGAAGTTTGTCAGCCGAAGCCTGAAGCGGGGTAACGGGGGTGCCCGTGTGCCGGGGGGGAGGCTGCAGGGCAGGCTCGGCATGTACCTGGCCCTGCACTGCATGTGTCTGTCCACCTCTGGAATGGAGTGAGCTGTTGGGGTGGGGATGTGGGGCATGTGGGGGTTTGTGGGGTGCCTGGGGCTGTCCCTTGCCCTATTAGCCACCCCTCCTTGCTGTGCTCCCCCAGAGAAAAGCCAGCGTGCCAGCATCCTGGGCCCCACGGGCATCGCCGCCCTGCAGCCCAACGGCAGCGATCCCGAGGCCCGGCTCCCGCACATCCAGGACACCGCTGCACGTCTCCTCAGCCCCGACGAGGTGACAGCCGTGCTCCGACACTGCTCCAGGGTACGGTGCCATGGGCAGGGTGCGGGCAGGGTGCAGGCAGGGTGCAGGCAGGGTGCAGGCAGGGCAGCGCCAGCACCTTGGACTCATCCCCGGGCAGCTCCTGCATCCCAGGGGGCACTGCCATCAGCACTATATGCCCATGTTAAGCTCTGGGTGGTAAACTGAGGCACAGGTTGGGGGGCAGGGTGGGGGCAGCCATCACTGATGCCCCTCTTGTGCCCACAGTACCTGCATGAGGGCAGCGTGGAGGATTTGGTACGGCCACTGCTGGCCATCCTGGACCGGCCTGAGAAAGTGCTGCTGCTGCGGGATGTGAGGTGGGTGGTGCTGGGGGGGTACCTCGGTACCGCCCAGCTGGGTGGGATGGACCTGGAGCCTCACATATGCTCTTCGGCCCCGATCACTCACCATCCCAGAGGCTGCCACAAACTGTCCCCTCCTCTTTGCCCTGTTAGGAGCGTGGTGGCCCCAACGGACCTGGGCCGGTTTGACAGCATGGTGATGCCCCTGGAGCTGGAAGCCTTTGATGCCCTGAAGAGCCGCTCAGGTAGAGCCCAGCCCCCCGCCCCGTACCTTGGCTAGGGGGGCAGCAGGCAGGAGTGGGCACAGCTCAGGGGGGTAACTGGTGGCTCTCCCTGGCTGCAGTGCGCTCGCCTGCCCTCCGCCCAGCCCACCACAACGTCACCCCCAAGAGACACCTCATCACACCAGTGCCTGGTGAGTGCCACCTCACGGGGTCTGCCTGGCCGCTGGGCTGCCCCGTGGTGGGAAGTGCAGGGTGGAGGGGATATGAGGGCAATTTGGAGGAGGGGAAAGGGAGCTGGGATGCCTGGGTACAGGGAGTTTGTGAGGAGAGGGCATCCAGTGTCCCTGGGTGCTGGGAGGTCCTGGAGTAGCAGGATCTGTGGATCCTGGGTGCCAGGGGGTCTTGGGGAGGAGGACTTGGAGTCCATGAAGAGAGCTGGGGTGCCTGGGGGTCCCTGGGTGTCAGAGGTCCTAAGGAGGGGAGCTGGGGTGTCTGAATGTCCCCGGAGGAGGAAAATCTGGGGCCATTGGCACTGAGGGGGTCCCTAGGTGGCAGAGGTCCCAGGGCTTTGGGGTCCCCAGGGGATGCCTGGATGGCAGAAGTTCCAGGGAGCGGGGCTGTGGGGTCCAGGGTGGATCCCCGCGTGGTGGTGGCCCCAGGTAGCCAGGCTATGGGGTCCTGGGGGATCCCTGGGTGACAGGAGTCCCAGAAAGCAGGGTTGTGGGTTCCTGGGGGGAGAACCCTGAGCTCTTCTCGTTGCAGACTATCGGGGCGGGTTCCTGCTGAAGCCGGCAGGGGCCCCGGAGCCAGAGGAAGTTGGGGGGCTGCAGGCGAGCTCAGCCTGGCTGCGGGCCTCCCCCAGCCCCCGCCGGCTTCACCCCCGCACCTACACCCCACTCCCTGACGTGCCAGTGGACGCCTATGCCTGCACCAGCCGCCCCCTGCCCGCTGCTGGCCCCCGGCCTCCCAACTGGCTGCTGGCCGAGCCCCCCCCGGGTGAGGGGCACAAGCACTCGCACAGCCCCAGGCCCACCTGGCGCAAGGAACCCCCCAGGACGGTGCCCGACGGAGGGGCCGAGGTGCTGGGGAAGCCCCGGCGGGCACGGCCCCCCCTCGCACCTCTCTTTGCGGGACCAGGGGGTGAGGCAGGGGCTGGCGCGGCCACCAATGGTCCTGGGGATGCTGACAGGGAGGAAGAGGAGGAGGAGGAGTATCGGCTGCTCACTGTCACCCTCTCCAAGCTGAAGCACTCGCTGGGTAGGTGGCACACGGGTGGGATCCCAGGGGTGGGGATCCTCTTCCTGGCACCAGCATCACTGGGATGGGTGTCACTCCCTTGGCAAGGGGCACCCCATTTAGGGGGCAGGGGGGGCAAAACCCTGAGCACCGCTCCAAAACTAAAGGGGGAGAAGAGGAGCTGCCCCAGCCCCTTGTCCCTCATCCATGTAGGACCTACCAACACAGGGCAGGACAGAGCCACAGCTGCCCAGGGAAGCGGGTGTGGTGCCTGGGGGAGGGTGGGGGTCCCAGCCTACCTGGGTGTGAGGGTCTCCTGGCTCCCTTGCAGGGATCAGCATCTCTGGTGGGATTGAGTCAAGGGCGCAGCCAGTGGTAAAGATTGAGAAGATCTTCCCTGGGGGAGCTGCCTTCCTCAGTGGCATCCTCAAGGTACGAGGGGACCCAGCACACCCCGGGGAGTGGGCAGGCATCCAGACACCCCCATCCCACCATGCTGCTGGGTGCTGGCAGTCCCCTGGCACCCCAAAAGCAGCTGTATTTCACCCTGCTGCCTTCCATTGTGGGGGCCAGGCTGGGCAGGAGCTGGTGTCAGTGGATGGGGAGAGCCTGCAGAACGTCACCCACCAGCGGGCTGTGGACATCATCCGCCAGGCCTACCACAACAAAGCCAAGGAGCCCATGGAGCTGGTGGTGCGGGTGCCTGTAGCCCTCCCAGAGTGATGCTGCGCCCCACGCTCCAGAGGAGCCGGATGGCTCATTCCTGCACCAAGTTGTGGCCGGTCTCAGCGCAGCCAGAGAGTGCGATAGCCAGACCCACCCCATGGGCCTGGAGGAGCTGCCTGCGGTGGGACCCAAGGGGGGACACCACTGGCAACACAGGAGGACCACAGGCGGCCCCCCCAACTCTGCTCTGGACACACAGATGCAGCCCTGAAAAAAAAACACAACCAGGGGCTTGTTTTTAATCGGCGTTTCCAGGTGGTACATGGGCAAGCCGGGCTCTGGGAACAGGACACGACTGAAATAAAGTACAAAAATCCCCCCCTCCAGAGCTGGGGGCGACCAAGCCAGAGCTGGGCACAGCCAGGCTCTTCCTTTGGTTTGACACCCCCTGGGAACCCAGCTGGGCCCCCACCTCTGCCCATCCCGGGGGCATCCCCAGGGTGTCCCCAGCTGGCAGCCCTGGCACCACACCCCTCTCCCCTGGCAGGCTGGGCATCACAGGGGCATGGGCCGGGCTTTTTGGGGGGGGGCAGGAGGGGGAACAGAGGGATGCTGGGGGCAAGGGCGTGGGAAAGGCACTGAGGGCAAGCTGCCCCGTGGCAGGGATGAAGGGGGCACAGACAGGTGGGGTGTGAGCTGGGAGAGGGTGATATGTTTTGGTAGGTCCTATAAAAATAGAGTTATTTAAAATGGCACAGAAACAAATCCCCTGACAAAGACACGGGGGGCAGGGGGGAGGCTGGCATGGGCAGGGACAAGACACAGGCCATCCCCTCTGGATGTGGCTGGGTGACAGTGCCAGCAGGGACGAGAGGGAGGGGACGTGCCAGCCCTCCCCCTGCCCAAGGTGACCCTGGCTGAAGCCAGCACAGCTAATCCCCCGGGAGCTAAGAGGATCAGCAGGAACCAGCTCCGAGTGGCCCCAGGGCCGGCACTCGCACCCACCTGGCCCCACATCTCAGAGGCACCCCCTCACGCTGCAGTGGGTGCTGATGCACCCTCACCCCAACACCTCCCTGCTGGGGAGGGGGCAACGCTAGCAGTCTCTGCAGAGCTGGGGGGAGAGCAAGGATCCCCCACAGCCCCACGACTCCCGAAATCCCAGCAGCTGGAGGCTCCCCCCATTCTCTGAGCACAGGGTGAGGGCAGGCAGCATCTCAGATCTCCGTGGCCGTGATCTCCTCGAAGGGTGGGTCAGGGCCAGGGCCAGGAGGGTCACAGGGCTCAGGCGGGGGGTCTTCACCCTGGAGCCGGAGATGCTGGAGCCGCTGCTCGAGCCGCCGGTTGCGGCGGTACATCTGGATGTAGCTGTACTGCAGCTGCTTCTGGTAGCGGATGACCCGCTCCTTCTCGCCCTGCCACGTGCCGCGTTCCTGCTCGAAGGCGTCCCGCTGCTCCTGCCCACGCCGCCGCTCCAGGGCCACCTCCGCCCGCAGCCGCTCCAGCTGCTGCCGCAGCGCCGTGCCTGCCCGGGGCTCCTCGCTGGGTTGGGGGCATCCCTCGCCGGGTTGGGGGCAAGCCTCGCCGGGCTGGGGGCATCGCCCACGGGCGGCTTCCCGCAGCCCCGCCACCTCCTGCTCGAGCCGGCCGGCTTTGGCGCGGAAGAGGTCAGCCTCGCTCTTGCGGCGCTGCAGTTCGTTGGCGCAGACCTCCAGCTCCAGCGCCTTCAGGCGGGCGGCCTCCTGCAGCCCCTGCGCCCGCCGCTCGCCCGCCTGCAGCTGGGCCCGCGCCTCCCGCAGCTGAGCCCGCAGCCCCAGCAGCTCAGCGCCCCGCTGCGCCAGCTCCGCCTGCGCCTCCTTCAGCTGCTGCTTCAGCAGCGAGATCTCCCCCGACTTCTGGCACACCTGTGGGGACAACGGGGCTCAGACGCCGGATGGGACCCCCGCAGACGAAGCCTGCGCCCACCCTGACTCGCCCAGCGCTGTGGGGCAACTCACCTCCCACTTGGTCTCCTCCAGCCGGGGTGCCAGCTCGGTGCGCTCGCGTTGGAAGGAGGCGCAGCGACGCTCCAGCAGCTCCCGCTCCTGCAGCAGCTGGGCGAAGTCCTCTTGCAGCTGCTTCTTCTCCTGCTGCAGCTGCAGCACCTGGAGCTGCAGGACCTGCTGTCCCCGCTGCGCCGCCTGGGCCGCCTGCCGCGCCTGGGCTGCACAGCGCTGCCGCAGCCCCTCAAGCTCCTGCTCGCAGCGCCGCTGCTTCTCCTCGTACACCTGGGCGGGGGGGGGGAGAACAGACATGCTGGGGGGGGCAGCACAGCACCCCCGCACTCCTGCTGCCCTCCCCAGGATAGGCACCCCTTGCCCACAAGGAAGGGGGCAGTGCAGTGTCCCCCCCCCAAAAGGAGGAGGGGTGCAATGTAGTGGTGCCCCTCTCTCCTCATGCCCCCCATCCCTTGGGGTGCTGGCCCCCCCCCCATGTCAGCGCCTCCAGAATCTATAGGGGTCCTCCAGCCCCACCACCAGCAGGGAGAAGTCCCAGGTGCATCCAAAATAGGGCACCCTAAGACAAGGCACCCCAGTCAGTACAGTTGCCCCCCACCCCAGATCATAGCAGGGTCCCCCAGGGACTATATAGGACCACCCACTTCTGGGGAAAACCCCGATTCCCAGACCCACAGAAAAAAGTATGCCCATACAAGGGTCTGTAGAGGGTCCCCAAAGGGGGTCCATGCCCTGCAACCAGGTGGGATGTCCACATGAGGGGCCCCAGGGAGGGGGACAGGGACAGGACGGGGGGACTCCAGGGGCGTACCTGACAGATGGCCACCTCATTCTCATCCAGGCTGTCACGCAGGAGCCGCAGCTCAGCCTCCCTCTCCCGCAGCTTGTCCTCCAGCTCCCGCACCAGCAGGGCCTCCTCGCCGGGCAGGGGTGAGCGACCACAGGAGCCACTCTCTGAGCAGGGCCGGCCCCGGCCGCTCAGCGAGCCCGTGCTCTTGCTGGAGGACGAGCGCCCGCTGTCCGAGTTGGAGGGGCGACAGCCCCCCGAGGGGTCGGGGGGACCATGGGGGGTGGCCGGCAGGGTGCCCACCTCGGGGTGCTGGCTGCAGCCCGTGCTGTAGGTGGGCAGGCTGGAGAGGGAGTTGCGTCCCGAGTCCGAGAGGGTGCTGGCGCGGCAGCTGAGGGAGCCAGGCTTCTCAGCACCCAACAAGTGGGTGAGGCTCACCTGGCTCTCTGAGAGCCCCGGGCGTGTGCTTGGCTGGGTGCTCCGGAGCTTGGGCACCACCGGCTTGAAGGCCATGGGGCGGATCAGGGTCTTCTCCACGTTCTGCCAGGGGGGAAGAGAGGAGAGCAGGAGGGCTTGGGGGGGCCCACCACCCTCCCAAGAGGTTGCCTGGGGCAGCGATGGGGGGGTGCCCCCAGCCCCGACACCTTCGCACCGCAAAGGAGACAAGGGCTGGTCACGTCCTGCTCCATCATCCCTCCACGGGGTGCCCAGGTGGGCTCCCACACACAGCCCTAGCAACAAGGAGGGGACATCAAGGGCATGGGGACCACCACCTCCCCAGGGACACTAAAAACATGGCAACGTGGCCCCAGTTCACACACCTGAGCTAACAGCCCCATCAAAGCCAAGACCCCAGCACCCACCCACCCTGCTGCCACCCCACACTCACCTCCTCCAGCTTGCCGGAAACAGGGATGAGCTTGGGGGGTGGCCCCCGGAGGTGATCGCTTGGGGCTCGATCATCGCGGGGCTCATCCGAATCACTGCAGGGGCTAGTGGGAGAGGGGGTGTCGAGCCAGTCACCACAGAAACCCCCATTGGCGTAGACGTGGGTGACACCAGGCGCAGCCGCTCGTGGCTCCTGTGGGGATGGGGGATCCCGGGGGGTGGCCCGGAGCAGCCCCTCCTGCTTGCGGAAGGAGGCAGCGGGGGGCTCCCCATCGCAGGGCTGGCTGGCACGGTCGTGGCGGGGCCGGCCGGGCAGGAGGCTGCCGACACTGCCCATGGTGGTGGGGGGCGAGCGAGCAGCAGTGTGGAGCTGCGCAGCCCCCTCAGCAGTGGTCTCGAGGGGCACCGGCAGCGTCTGCACGATGGCCATGGCGGGGGGGCCCCCAGCGGGCAGGGGCACGCGGGCAGCCTGTAGGCAAGGGAGACAAGGCATCAGAGCCAGGTGGGCACTGGGGCACCCCCAGACCCCCAGCCACCATCCCCAGTCTTGTAGGCATGGGCCAGCCCAAGGGGAAGCAGGCAGGAGGAGATGGCAAACGAACAAGAATAAACCCAGGATTAGATGGGGGGGGGGCACCAGTACCCCCCCAAGCTGGGCTCAGCACCCTGGTAGAGCATCCCCGGGCTGCCAGGGCCTGTGGGGTGCTGGTGGCACCGTGGGGCAGTGGCGATGCAGTCCTGCCCCCGCCCCCCCACCGTGCCCCGGCGTGACCCCGCTGCGGGAAGCGTGCCAGGGCTGGAGGCAAATCCCGAGAGGCCCGCGGAGAGCCAGCTCCCGGGCAGCCTGCCCGCCTGCCCGCCCCACGGCACCGCCTGCCCCACGGCACCCGCCAGCACAGCCCCCACAGAGAGTGGGGGGCAGCCCCACACACTGGGGACAGCCACTCCTCCTGCCCCACAGCCCAAACCTCTCTGCAGTGACACCACAGAGGGTGCCCCCCAACCCTAACCATCCACAGCGGGTCATAGGGTCCCCCAGAGTGGGCCACCGAGGGGGCAGCTGCCAGGCAGGCGGGTGGTCCAGGATGTGGGCACCATGTTCTTACCCAGCCCCAACACATGGGTGCCCCTCGTTCTCACCCTGCACGCCTCCTTCCAGGCTGGGGGGGGCTCTGCCAGTGCCCGGCTGCAGCCCCCCCTGCCCCAACCCACGCCATACGCCCGCGTGACGGGAGCCAGCCGACGGGCTGGATCCGTCCCCCGCTGCCTCACTGCATCTCGCACATGGCTGCGGCTGGCACAGGGCGGCGGGGGGGGGGGCCGCTGCCCGCACGGTCTCGCCCGCCGAGCTGTCACCTGAAATCAATCCGCCTGCCAGCTTCTGGTGCGGGGGGGGTGGGGGGGGGCAAGCAGGGGAGAGATGCCGGAAAGCCAGCCCCCCGCGCTGTCACCCCCACCGGCACGTGCCGTCCCTGGGCACTGTGACCTCACACCGTGCCCGTGACCCCCTCCGGGTGGGAAGGTGGGTGAACCCCCCCCCAGCTCCACTCACCTCGCCAGCCGCTGCCCATCCGTCCGATCCACTCGGGCCCCTGCACAGTGAACACGGCTCCGCCGGCCCCTGGAGCGGGAAGGAGACAGAGGAGGGGGGTCAAATAGCAGTGGGAGTCCCCGTGATCCTCGCAGCCTCCCCCCCCAAGCCCCCCAACTGGCAGGGCCAGGGCAGGCGGTGCCAGCGTGGCACAGAGGGTGGCAGGGGAGCCCGGTGGCTGCTCCCAGTGCCCAGGGAGGGCTGTGGCTGCTCCGAAAGGGGTGCTGGGGGCAACGGCCCCCCGTGGGGACCTGCCGCTGCCAGAGGGGCAGGAGCAGGGATGAGGGACCAGGCAGGGAGACAGAACTCCCCCAAAGGGACATCTCGAGGCTCCCCAGGCACAGCCAGCCAAGGCGCAGCACCCCAAATCAGCGAAACGTCCCACCCCGGGGACGTGCGCGTCAGGGGGACGCCCCTGGGGACACCCCGCACAACCGCGGAGGGGACACCGCCACCGCCGGGGCCCCGCACTCGGCAGCCGATGGGAAGGGACTCCATCTTCTCCCTCCCGCAAGCCCCCACGGCCCGCCGAGAGGGTCCCACCGCCGCCCGAGGGGGACAAGTGCCCAGGGAGGGGGTAGCCAGCTCGGCAGACGCCAGCGCCCTGTGAAACCTCCCTCCAGCCACCCAGTAAAACCAGTCAGCAACTGGGGCGGCGTCACCTTCAGTCGCTCCGGCCGGAGTGCAGCGAAGCCGGATCCCACCGTTCCGACCCCAAAACGGCAAGGGAATACTCGGCCCCTGCTCGGCCGGACCCCCACCCTGGGCAGCTGCTGGCTGTTTCGGGCCCCCGGGGACTCCCGAGCCTCGATGGCACCTCAGGGCCTCCCCAGGGCAGGGGGAAGCAGCCCCTCATCCCTTCCCATGCCTCCGGCATGTGTGGGGTGGACATGCCCCCATGCCTAGCTGTGCCCCCCCACATCCCGAGGGTCCCTGGGTGGTGCTGCCCCCCTTGTCCTTCCCATGCCCCCCTTGCCCTCCCTCCCACTCACCCCATGCTGCTCCACTGAGCCCCACAGCGCCCAGCCTACCCCATGGTGCTTCCACCCTGCCTGACCCCATGGTATCCCTAAGTGCCCCACGGCACCCCTGGACTCCCGCTGCCCCACAGCTCCCCCCAAGTTCTCTAAAACACCCCCAAAGTTCCCCATGACACCCCCAAAAGTGTCCCACAGAGCCCCGGGGCCTGTACTGCCCTACAACAACCCAAAGTGCCCCACGACACCCCCAAAGTGCCTTACAGAACCCCTGGGCTTCTGCTGCCCCACAGCTCCCCCAAAGCACCTCCAGTGTCCCCCTGTGCCTCTGCTGCCCCACAGCTCCCCTAAAGTACCCCTAAGGTACCCCCAAAGTGTTCCAAAACACCCTCAAAGTGCCGCACTGCACCCCTGGGCCTGCACTGCCCCCCAGCTCCCCCAGAGCGCCTCCAAAGCACCCCAAAAGTGCCCCGCGACCCCCTAAACTGCCCCACAGAGCCCCTGGGCCTCTACATCCCCAGGACACCCCCAAAGTGCCCCTGAAACACCCTCAAAGCACTCCACGGCGCCTCAGGGCCGCCGCTGCCCCCCAGAGCGCCCCGGAACACCCGCCCCCCAGCGGCTCCTGGGGGCCCGGCCCCCCCCCAACACCCCAAGCACCAGCAGCTTCCCCGAAGCACCCCATAAACCGCCCCACCCCCCCGAGCGCCCCCGGGGGCCCCCGGGTCTCGGCCGCCCCTCGGCTCGCTCCCCGCGCCGCCGCAGCCCCCCCCGGCCCCGCGGGACCCCCGGGCGCCCCCGGCCCCGGCCCCCGCACTCACCGCGGCCCCGCTGCCGCCCTCCCGCGCCGCGCCGCGCCCCGCCGCCCCGCCCCGCGCTAGGCCCCGCCCCTTCCAAAGCCCCGCCTCCCCGCCCCGCGAGGCCACGCCCCCAGTGGGAAGGGGGTGCGAGTACGGGGGCTGTGGGCGGCGGGGGCTGTGACACACGCACACACGACCCCCCGCGTGGGTCACCCTCGCCCAGCACAGCCCCAGCCACGTCGATTGCGGGGGATTCCCGCGCTGCGAGGGGGCGGCGGGGCAGGCCACCCCCTTCTTTGCACCAGCCGAGCCCCCCCCCACCTCGGGGCTCACCATCCCTCAAACCAGCCCCAGACCCGCAGGATGAAGGGCGCCCCCGAGGATATTCCCCCCCCCCCCCCCCCCCAACTATCTGGGGAGCCCAGCACCCCACAACGGCTGAGGTGGGGCTCTGCCCCGTTTGACATCACCCCCCCCCCCCCGGCATCTCCGTGAGATGTTACAGCTATTGCCACCCCCGGCTCTCCGAGAGCCCCAAACGGGGGGAAAATGGAGAAAAAAAACAAACCCTCACCAACCTACCCACAGCCCCGGGAGCCGTGGGTGCCCACCTGCCCCTCGCAGTGTCTGGGATCACCCAGTGTGTGTGTGTGTGTGTGTGTGTCCCGGGCTCAGCTCCATCACCCCCTCCCAGCCCAAGGAGGGATGGGTGGGAGATGGGGGTCCTGAGCTTTCCCACTGCCCCGCTCCCAAGCCACAGCCCCACAACAGACCCGCCCTGAGCCAGACTGGGGGCAAATGGGGACCAGGAAGATGGAGGAGGCCCTCGGGAGGGGGACACCCCCAGCCCCCACCCATGCCGTCATACAAACCCTGACCCAGTGGCGCTGGCGGCCTGGCTCCCCCCACTCCCCACCCCACTTACCTCCACTTCCCTGGGACCCTCCTCCACCATCCCCCCCAGCCTGCCCTGGGGCAGGGGGTGTCCTCACACCTGCACCGAAAGCACCCAAGGGTGCTCTCCAGGCCAGCCAGTGCACCCCGGAAACCCGGGGCTGGGTGTGTACTGCCTGCCCGCCCTGGCCCCTCATTATGGCTCAGGTTAAAACTATGCCTGGCACGGAGGCAGGTAGCGACCCGTGTGCCAGGGCCGGGATGCTTGGCACAGTGGGGACCATATCCCCCCAGCCCTCTGTGGGCCACCCGCTCTCAAGCCAGTGGTGTCCCCGTCCTCCCCTCCCGGTCACAGGGACAGCAGCACAGAAAAAGCACTCACATTTATGTTTTAACGAAACTATGAATGGGAATAAACCCCAAAAGTATTAGACCAAGATCCGGCCATGAACTTGTCCTACCATGGCGAGGACTGGCCAGGTCACAGTATTTGCTGCCTGCAGCCCAGAGGGCACGGGGGTGGTCACCCTCCCAGCCCCCAGCCCACCAGAGCAAGGCAGGACTGCTCCCTCAGAGGTTTTACTGCTGGTGATGCTCCCTGGAGAATGGGGCTGGGGAGACCCTGAGCAAAACGGGCCGGGACAGGCGTTAGCTAAGCAGGCAGAGCTGGCACAGGACACCAGTGCTGCCTTCAACCCTCCGTGAGCAGCGATGCCACCGGGGTCCAGCACCCACCCTCCCACCGTGTCCCACGGGGAGCGCGAAGCTCCCGTGCAAGAGCCACCCACAACCTCCCACACTTCCCTCCACCACCTTCCGCTCACTGGCTCAATCCCAGCCACGACTGAGCCCACAGAACTCCACCCGTGACAAGGGGGTTCCTGCCGTGCCTCCCTCTGTACAGTCGTGTCCCTCCCCCCACAGTCCCTCCCACCAGTGACAGCCCAGGATTTTGGCTCCATTTTAGCCACAATTAACGACCTGCCAACGTCCAGAGATCGCCCAAGACCTGGGGCTGCAGGTCAGTGCCCCCCATCACCCAGCCCATGCCAATTCCACTCCTGCCCCGTGCTCCCAGCACTCAGCACCAGCACTGAGCAGCCAGTGTTTGCCAAAGCACCCTCCCCTGGCTGCTCTGCTCTCATGGTGGCCCCACATCTCAGAGACACCGTGCTGGTGGCCAAGAGGCTTGTTCGTGCAGAAGAAAGGGCCACAGCAGCACGTGGCTGCTGCTCCTGGGGGAGAGGGGCTGGCATACCCCAGCCCCGTGCTCCCAGCACCAGTCCCTGTCCCTCCTAATGGACGAGGAAGAGACCTGCCAGGCTCATGACTTCTTGGAGGCTCTCGAGCCTCCCTCTGGGGCTTTCTTGACTAAAGGCTCCTTCTCCTCCTTCACCTTCTTCAGCTTGACCTTGCTTTTGCTAGAGGACGAGAAGGTGAGTGAGGCCTTGCTGAACTCCAGGGGGAAGACGCCCACATCCCCATCGAAGCGGTTCTTTGACACCTGCAGGTAGCGCTTCCCTGGCCCCGTCATCAGCTTACGGTCCTGCAGGATGAGGACGTTGTCGGCCTCCTGGCTGGCCTGGGGAGAGAAATACATATCCAGGAGAGTGCTGGGGATGCAGCCAGAGCCACAGGGCTCGGAGGTGCTCATGGGCTGCCTGCTCAGCTCCTTCGAGCCCCATTACAGGGCATCCAGGCAACTCCGGCACCTCCCTGACACCAACCCCTCGTCTGCCCTGGGGACATCCCAGCGACCCGCCGAGCTCGCCCTGGAGAGCACAGGAGGGCTGTGGACACTCACAGCACCTCCTGCCCACCACTGCAGGGTTGTTCAGCATCACGGCACAGACTGGAACACTCAGAGAGTCCATCCCCACACCCTCCCTGGCTCCTTCTTTAATTATCTCGTATTACATCCTACTCACAGTCAATGAGCATTAATTAACTGCACCCAAAGCCCCAACAGAGCTTTAGCTGGCAAAGTGTTTGCTCCCTGTCTGCATGTCCCTACCAAGGCCTGGCCACATCCTGCCTGGGGACATCCTGTCCCTCACAGTACCTTTCAAGTCTGCAGCCATTGCTCAGGGTGCCGCTGGGAGCTGGGGACAGCTACCCAACATATCCCAGCTGCTTCCTGGGAACACGCTGTGCCCAAGTGACAGGAAGGGCCACCCTGGCCCAGCTCACCTTGGCTGAGCCAAAGATGGAGGCCGTCTGCAGCTCCTTCTCGTCGTCCTCCTTGCGGGGATGGATGACCAGTGTGATGTGGCAGGTGTTATCCGTGGCAAACTTGCGGAAGGCACCAATGATGTAGTCCTGGGCAGCAAGCCTGCCACGGCAGCGAGAACAGGGTCAGGGGCTGGAACTGCTCGGTGGATGTGGAGCAGGGGCAGCGAGGAGCTGTCAGGTTCAGCCCCACGGCAGGAAGCACCCAGGGGTCCGAGCTCACACTCCGTGGGGCAGATGGGTCCACGTGGGCAAAGGGATGGGGCGTGATAGGGATCACAGGTAACCTGCCATGACGCCCGACAGGGCCAGCTCCAGCAACGAGGGTGGCAGAGGAAGGAGGGGGCAGCTTGGAGAAGGGCTACCTGTCCACAGAGAGGTGCTCTTGTCCCATCATGAACTGGAGGTTGTCGACGACCACGTGGGTGATGTCGTACATGTAGACGGCATGCTGCATGGTTTCAATCACCATCCTGGGCGGGGGGAGACCGAGATCAGCCCCGGGGGATCAGCGGAGGCGGGGATGGGGACACTGAGCTGTGGAGAGGCAGAGCTGGGAGGTACCAGGCTGGCTCCCACGGGGCCCTGGGCACATCCCGCCTCTGCATCTCCTCGGCCGCAGGACGGGCGCAGCCCCGTCCCCACAGGTGAGGTCGGCTGGATCAGGAGGACCCAGCTGCTGCCCACGCAGCCCCTGCCCACCATCCCGCGATACTCCCAGCCCGCGGGGACCCTCGGGGTGCATGGGGATGCGTGCAGGCGCCACAGCACCTGGTGGAGGTGCCCGTCCTCCCTCCTCAGCAAATGGCAATGCCGCCAGGTGAGCAGGGTGTGGGGAGGGACACATCCTGCCAGGGGCAGAGGCTGGTTTTAGGATAGCCAACTAGCACAGGGACAAATCCCCTCCCTTCACCCCCACCCCAGAGGGAGGCTGTGACAGTCCCCACGACAGCAGGAATGGAGCCTGTTGAGCCACACAGTCCCCCCCATGCCAAGCCCGGGACTTGAACAGGCCCAACGTGCCTCTGCCCAGCCCCAAATCCGCGACCCACCACAGGGGAAGAGCCCCTGCTCCCCAAGGCCCCGCAGCACATGCTGTGAGGGGTAAACACCACTGGGGACGAAGAGGGGAAGAACATACTTGATGTTCTGCTGGCCATGGAAGGTCATGAAGTAGAGCGGGAGGTCCTCGAAGCGATCGGCCCACTCGTCGTACAGCTCCAGCTGGTCCTCCAAGCGCTGGGCAGCAAACTGTGTGAGCATGATCTTGGCCAGGCGGACGTTGTTGATCTCAAAGCTGCCCCAAAGTGTGCACACCCCCTGCATGCACAGGTCCAGCGCGTACTCACTGATAAAGGTCGTCTTCCCGCTGCCTGTCGGGCCTGATGCAAGGACAACGACAGGAGGAATTAGCTAGGGGAGACCTGGCCCATCCTGAACGCGCTGCGGGGTTGTTTAGAGGTGGAAGCTCTGGGGAGCGGGATAAGAACAGCCCACCCGCAGCACTCCGGCCATAAACAAGCAGTGTCTCATGCCAGGCTGCATGTCTGTGTGCACATGCACTGCGGGGAAGGGCTAGGCAGCTGGCGGTGGGGCAGAGGGAGGGCTCAGACAGGAGGTGGCAGGTGGAAGCAGGGGTAAGGGACACCCCAGGACTTCCTGTGCCGCCCCAGGCACGGAGCCTGTCATTACACCAGCGTTCCCAGCCCTACCACACCTAGGAACACCCCACAGCCTCTCGCTCACTGCCAAGTCAGGCTCAGCCAAAGCCATAAGCAGAAAGGGACCTGGAAGACACACAAAGTGTCACCCCCAGGAGGATGAAGCCACCACAGAGCCCCCTGCTCCCCCCACCCACCAGCCATTTGCCCATCACCTGTGAAGATGGTGAGCTCCCCTCTGCGGTGCCCTTTGAGGAGCTTGTTGAGCTCAGGGAAGCGTGCCCACTTGATGCCGGCCACCTGCTCGGTGTTGACCAGCTGCCCGAACACCTCCTCGCGCAGCTGCCGGAAGGAGACGATGGATTTGTGGCCAGCGGGCAGGGCAGCACGTAAGATCTTGGTGAGGTTCAGGCCCTGCTTCAGAGCCTCCAGCGGCCGGGGCTGCAGGTTGCCAGGGCGCACCAGGGAGCAGCGCCTGAGGCTCAGCTTGCGGGCAAAGAGCTTGGCGGCTTCCCAGGAGCGCAGGTCCTCGCCCAGCCACAGCGTGATGCGCTTGAACTGCTCCAGGTAGGGGAGGAGGGCGGGGGGCAGGCAGGTGGCCCCCCGCGGCAGGGCCAGGCTGGCCACCCCTGTAGCTTGGTGCAGGGCCAGGGCATCCAGCTCCCACCCAGTTAAGACCAGCTCTGTGTCTCGGCGGCCGACCAGGGGCAGCCCAAAGAGATTGTGATAGGAATCGAAGCGGGGTAAAGTCTCTTCCACGTAAGCTATCACATCCCCCTTCTTCTCCGCCCTCAGGAGCTTCAGGCCCTTCAGGGTCCCATCACGGGGACTGAACCAGGGGAAGACGAGGGACTTGGCAGTCCTCAGATAACGCACCCCGAAGCGTTTCAGGGTGGCGTCCGTCACCAGGGAGATACCAAACATGGCCTTGGTCTTGTTGGTCTCATCCTCGTCCAGCAGCTCCCAGAATGGCAGCGCCCGGTCCCAGATGCAGCGGGCATCCTCGCGAGTCCGTCGCATGTCCTCCTCTGTCTCCTCCGAGCTGGCAGGGGGAACGCCACGGTGCCGCAGCTCCACATTAGCCTGGAAGTCCTGCCACGTGCCCTCGGCCAGGGTGGCCGTGCACAGGAAGCTGCCCGTGGTCTTGTCAATGAAAAGCGTGTATGGGATGCTGGCGGATGGCGGTGGCTGGTCCTCCCGGGCGCCGGTGAAGAGGCTGGGGGTGTGCAGGCAGCTGTACCCGTCATAGAAGGGGATGCCCTGGGCCCGCAGGTACTGCCGGATCTCGGTGATGGAGACGGAGGGCACGGGCCCCTCGGGTGAAGGCAGCACGTCCTTCTTGTAGCGCCGCTGGGTGAGTCGGCCCGGCACCCCGGGGTTCAGGGACACTCCTTTGCTCCTCGTCCCCCCGCACAGCAGCGGCAGGAGGCGGCCGGCGGCTCTGCAGGGCCGCAGCGGCACCACCGCCATCCCGCCCGCCTCCGCCTCCGCCCGGGCCGCCCCGGCACCCGCCCGCGCCGCTGCCGACCCGCATCGGCGACGGCGACGGCCCCGCTCCCCGCCCGGCCCTCCCGGCCCCGCCGCCCGGCGCCGCTCAGGCCGCCCCCCTCACGTGGAGCTCCACGGACGCCGCCATTGCCTGACCCCGCCGCCGCCGCGCTCAGCGCGTCACTTCCGGGAGGGGCGCGGGAAGCGGATGTTTTCCCTTTCCCCGAGCGCTTCCGATTCCGGGTGAGGGGACGCCATGACGGGCCGAGGGACGCCCAGCCGGTTCCTGGCAGCCGTCCTGCACAACGGCGTGGGCCGCTACGTCCGGCAGCTCCAACGGCTCCAGCTCCTCTTCAGCCCTACGGCGGCCGACTCCCGCGGCGCCAGGTACCGCCGGAGGCGCCCCGCGGGCTGCCCCCGACCGCCGGGATGGGGGCGGAAGGGAAGGCGGCCTGGTGACCCCGGACTTGGTGGGGGCGGGGCTTACGAGAAGCTGTGGTGACCTCTGACCTGTCTGTATAGGGAAGGGTGAAGGTGCTGCTGACTTCTGACCTACAGAAGGGGGGGGGGAGGGGCTGTGACCCCCGATATCTTCGGTAATGGGGGAGGGACCAGAAGGTGGCACTGCTGACCCCCAGGCTGGGTGGCGACCTCTGACCTTCAGGGAGCGCCCCCCCCGACCTCTGCACTGTGACCCCTCCCGTGGGCAAGGCACCAGGGTGGGGGTGTGACCTTTGCCCTGGGGCAGAGGCCACGGTGACCCCCGCCCTCTGACCCCGCTGGGGCTGACACCCCCCGTCCCGTCCCCCCCGCAGGCAGTTCGTGGAGGAGGCGGCGCTGGATTTCGCCCGGCGGCACCCCGATGTCGTCCTCTACGTCAGCCCCCGCTCCGGCCCGGCCCCGCTGCTGCTGGCCGAGTACTGTGAGTGCGGGGGGGGGACACGGGGAGTTTGGAGGGGGGCAGGATGGGAATGGGGCCTGCCCTGCCCTGCCCCACCCCGGCTCTGCGCTACCTCTGCCCGGCCTAGTCGGTACTGGGCCCGGCTGCCCTGTGGGATGGGGGATCAGCAGCTGCCCCCCAGGGGCTGGCTGGGGGGGGGAGGGGGCGCCGGCCTGACTCCTGTGCTCTGCCGCAGTAAACGGGACGGTGCGGGAGGAGCCCATCGCCAGCAAGACGAGTGAGGAGATCGTGCAGCTGGCCACCAAGCTGGCCGGCCAGTCCGGCCTGGACATCATCCGCATCCGCAAGCCCTTCCACACTGACAACCCCAGCGTCCAGGGCCAGTGGCACCCCCTCACCAACAAGCCCTCTGCCCTCACCGTCCGGGGCCCACGCCTGCAGCCCCAATAAAGCCTCCGCTCGCCCCAACCCAGCGCCTCCGAGTCCATCTCTCCTCCTGCCCGCAGAGGGACGCCACCACGCCACGTCCAGACAGAGCCGCGTTTATTGCCAGGGGCACGTGGGGCTGTGCACGAGGGATGCCAGACGCGGAGGGCAGTGCCTCTCCATGGCTGGGGGGGGGGCAGGGTGTGCTTGGGGGTGGCTCTCTCCCCCTCCCTTGCAGAAAAAACAAGGGTAGGGGCAGGATGTGAGAGTCCAGGCGTCCGGCTCTTGCCTTTTGCCACTAAGCCTTGCTCTTCTGGGGCAGGAGGGCCTGGGGTCCAGCCTATTAGTGACCCATGGGGCTGCCACATCCCTCCTGCCCCTCTCCCAGGGGGGCTGCAGGGCTCAGCTCCAGGGTTATGTCCTGATCCTGGAGGTGACAGCAAGGAACACGGAGGGAGGACACACACCCCAGCAAGTCTGTCCCTCCTCGGCTTCTCCAGTGTCACTGCCCTGTCCCCGGGCCATAAGATGCTTTTGTCACCCCAGTCCCTCGGGTTCCCCCAGGAGGCAGCAGGAGCAGAGGTAGTTGTGGGGGATTTAGGGACAGTGGCTGCCCCTGGAAAGTGCCATGAAGAGCAGGAGGCCCCAGAGGGAGGCAGGCCCTTGTCCTGGACTTCTTGCTGTGTGAGGACATTTCCCCTCCCACATGTCGTCCCACAGGGCTGTGCCTGAACCTCAGTTCTCCAACGCCACCATGCAGGAGGGCAGAAACACGTGGTGCCTGAGGCTGCGGGGGCACAGAGGACATCAGGGGGATGTTGGTGCTGTGTTGGTCCCCTGCCACGCTGCAGGGCACGGCGGTGGCTCTTGGTCCTGTTGCCAGTGCACCTTGCTGCCTGCTGCTGCATCCTGTTCTTCCCCTGCCGTGCCCTGGGGAGAGGGGGCACTGTCAGGGTCAGAGGCCCCGGCGGTGCCACCTCCCCAGGGCCCTCAGCCCTGCGTTTCACCTGGGGCCTCCTTGCAGCGGGCACTCGCCGCTCCACCAGCTGCTCCGGGGCATTCTGGACGTCGGCTCCTCGCCCTGGCTCCATCCCTCGCCGAACCGTCCTCTCCCGGAGAGGAAATCCTGGGGGGCAGACGTGGGAGAGCGGGCAGGGGCTGGCAGCCACCAAGGCCACCCCCCCACAACGCGAGATGGCCCCTCTCCTGCCTGTGAGCGGGCAGCTGGGGAACCTCCCCCCCAGCCCAGGGAAGGGACCCCCGCACCCTGTGAAAGGCACAGGCACTGCGTGGCAGCCCCCAGCCCCGCTCCCCGCTCCTCACCCACCTCTCAGCAGCCGTCTGGCTCCCGTGCGCCGAGGGATGCCCAGCGGGGCAGGCCGAGTCCACGTGTCCACAACAGCGTCTCTCTCTCCCGCCTGGACAGGCAGACAGAAACTCTCCCTCCCCCCCAGTGTCCACCTTCAGCCAGGCGCCAGCTCCTGCCTCCAGCTCGTGGCCGCCGTCAGTGGGTTTTTATATATAAATAGAGCTCCCAAATTTAAATAGATTCTTTTTCTTTTCTGTTTTTCTGTACAGTGAGTCACAGAAGTGAGTGAAAAGCCAAAGGAACGGCCGAGCCCGGGCCCGGCCCGGCTCTGCCATCCAGGAGGTAGTTTCGCCTGAGTCTTGTAACACTGCTGGCAGGGGGTGGTGGGAGAAGGGGCCGGAGGTGAGGAGGGTCCTGCTGGCAGGACCCCCCCACCGGCCCCTACACGGAGCTCTCGTCCAGCTTCTCCACCAGCTGCGTGTGTTTCCGCTTCTCCAGGATCTTGCTGAGCTCCTCGGTGAAGGACGCGCTGTAGAGCGGCGAGGCCAGCGGCTCCTCCTGCTGCTGCAGCAGCATGTAGCTGTTGCCGTTCATCTTGCGGAGGACGTTGGGCAGAGCCCCCACGCCGTTGGTGAGCTCGGCCGGCAGCGGCGGCGGCGGCGGCAGCGGGGACACGGCAGCCGGCAGCTCCTTGACCGGGGAGGTGGCAGCTGTGGGCGCCTCGCCGGGGATGATCCGCAGGCAGCCGTCGGGGTAGGCGAGCTCTTCCTCCTCCTCCTCCTCCTCCTCTCGGCGGCCCTTGCGCAGGCAGTTGGCCGAGACGGTCTGCAGCTCCACGCTCGCTGGCCGCGGCTCCCCGAGGACGTACTTGCCCTTGCGCTTCTCCAGGCAGGACACGTAGAGGAGGATGGTGCTGAGCACGGCACACAGCACCACCAGGGCGACGATGGCAGAGACATAAGCCACCTTCATGTCGCCGGCAGCCTGGCTGGCAGCGTGGGGCCGTGGGGCAGCCGTGGGGCCATGGGGCAGCTCAGGCAGCACGGTGAGGCTGTAGGCGGCCAGCAGCGTCCGGAGACCCCGCTCCTCCCCGTAGCAGCGGTACTCGCCGCCATGCTGGGGCAGCGTGTCCGTCACCAGCAGCCCGTCCACCCCCACGCGCAGCCGGTCCTGCCCCACGCTCGACACCTCGCTGCCGTTCAGCAGCCAGACGGCTCGTGCCAGGTTGGAGCGCTGGTCGCAGGGCAGCAGCACATCGTCCCCTTGCAGCACCGTCCGGTTCTTCCCTGGCAGGGAGCCTGCGGGGACACGCACTGCCTCGCACCTGGCCCGGCCACCCGAAGGGACACCCGGATGCCAGCATCCCCCGTGACCCCGAGGGGTGGCGCAGACTCACCCCGCCCGGAGATGCTCCGGCATCCCTCGTTGCCGCTCTGAATGTCCTGCACCAGCCCTGTGCTGCAAGACGCGGCGGGTTCAGCCATACAGCTCCGGCTGAGCCCACTCTCATGGTGTCACGGCCACCAGCAGACCCACCGCCGGATGCCAGACCCTTGGGGGTGCCACCGGGGCGACTGTGCCACGGGGTGATGTGCAACGGGACGGGGCAGTTGGAAGGCTCGTGGGGACCCTGCAGGCTGACCTTACCTGTCGGCGGTGGCGGTGGCGCGGCAGGCCCTGCCGTCCCAGGCGCAGTAGGGGTCCCGGGCGAGGATGCAGTCGTAGCAGGAGGCGTACCTGGCGCAGGAGGCCAGGGGCACCTGCAGGATCCCGCTGGCTGCCCCCACGTACAGGCTCCTCTGGGGGGGGAAAGGGCTGGCTCAGCACTGCCCTGGCACGGTGCGGCTGGGCTGTGGGGTGCCCCGTGGTGCCCAGAGATCCCCCCAAGCCCCACAGCACAGCTCTCCCTTGGGGCAGATGCACGGGGAAAGGCCCCCAGCTCCAGTCAGTGCCAACAGCTGCAGCTGGCACCTGGCAAGAAGGTAGGGACCAGGCTGGTCCCTTTCTCCAGGCTGCTCCACTGGCTTATGGGACGTATCCCAATGTGGGGTGACCCAGGAGTCATGTCCCCCATATCCCCCAAACAGCCCAATGGCAGCTGTGCAGCACAAACATGCCCTGTGTGTGGTGTCCCCCACACTTCTTCCACCCCTCACCTGGGCGTGGGAGATCACCAGGCTCTCCACAGGTTGTGGGTCCCTGAAGACCTGGACCTCCTCCACGATGTGGATGCCAGAGCCCACCACCACGGCCTTGTGGATCCAGCCGTCCCCTGGAGAACAGCCAGGGGGAGTCAGGAGGGAGTGTGGTGTGCAACCCCCCGCCCCGCCCAGCAGAGACCCAGCAAACTCATCCCGTGCTCACCCGTCCCCATGAAGAGCACATCATAGGAGAGGCCGTCGAGGGCCCGCACCCTGTCCACGGCCAGCTGGCTGTACGCCACGCTCTTCTTCACCAGCAGCGGCTCCCCGCCGGCCGGCTTCACCTCCTCGAACATAAGCGGGTGCAGCTTGACGAAGTCCAAGACGCTGTTAGGCAGGTCCTGCGAGGAGTTGTAGCCCTTCCTGCGGGAGTGGTCCGTGATGCACTGCCCGGGGGGAGACAGGGGTCAGGGGGTGGATGTGGCCACCCCACCCCACCCCCAGCTTCGCACCCTCAGGGCACTCACAGAGCCGGGCCTGGGCTCAGGCACCGCACCATCATAGCGGGACCACTTGCGAGCCGAATCCTGGTACTCCATGTAGGGGCCCTCGAAGGCGCGCTGCACCGCCGAGATGCTGTAGCGGCACACGGCCGAGGCCTCCATGGTCCTCCTGGGGGGCAGAGCCCCGCCTGAGCCCGGGCAGATGCACGGGCGCACCCCCGGGTGCTCAGCGCCTGCCTGCGCACCCCCTCGAGCATCTCAGGTCCCCCCAGTGCCGCAGACGTGTAGCCCCGGGCATTTCGACCGCTGCCCCGCTCACCACTGTGCCGAGAGTGTGAAGGCGGCGTAGAAGACGGTGCTGGCCCAGCCGCCCCCGTCCAGGCTGCAGACGCTGCGCAGCACCTCGTAGTAGGGGATGTAGCAGACCAGGCGTGCCTTCATGAAGGACGTCCACTTGCGCTGCAGGATCTTCTTCCCCCCCACGTCACTCTGGCAGGGCGCAGGGAGCATTTCTGCACAGGCTGGTGGGGGGGATGTGTCCCCCTCTGCCCGTGCCTGTTTCCCCTAAGATGCAGGCACGCAGCCCCTGGGCCGGGAGGAGCAGCACTTGACTCCCCGTGGCTGAGGACATGCCTACCTTGCACACACGGGCCACACGGGCCACACGGGCCACCTGGCTCTTGTCAAAGAAGGATGTGGTCTCCTCACCCGCCCGCTCCGTGAAGAAGTAGTAGATTTTGTCATCGTCACCCACGGGGCTGTCCTTGCTCTCCCGGAGCAGCACAGAGGCCACAAATTCAGCATCTGGGGGACGCGGAGCGAGAGGTGGAGATTGGGGACCCACCATGGGATGGGTGATCCCTCGCTGCCCTGGTTTCCTTTCATGGCAAAGCACCCCCAACCCCTGCCCCCGAGGTCATGCATGGCATCCCATGGCCCATGACACCGGTCCTGGAGAGGGGGGACGGGGACATCTCACCGTTCAGCCAGTGCAGTGGGGACTCCTCCGTCTTCAGCGGCCGCTGGTGCAGGTTCCTCCGGATGTCGGGGAGGCTCCGAAACTCGTAGCGTGTGGCCGTGTACAAGCCGCCGTCTGGGCAGGGCAGGCACCCATCAGCATGGCCCCACACCCCGGGGACAGCAGGGACAGCCCCAAAAATCGCCAGCATCCCCACGGCCCAGGCAGAGAAGGAAGAGGAGGAGAAGGCAGAGAACCAGGGCCTGGCTCGCTAAGGCCCCCCCCCACAGAGCCCACCTGGCTGGGGAACCCCCGAGGGGAAGCTGGGGATGGGGCCAGGGTTGGTGGCATCCTGCAGGTCCCCGCCAGCCCTTGGGAAGGTGCCACTTACCCACGATGAGGCCGGTGTAGCCACGGGCAGGGTCGTATGGGCACTTCTCCTTGCCTTCCTCAAAGTGAGAGGGCAACATGAACCTGTCGGCATCCTTGAGGGGGACAGGGGACTGGGTTAGGCAGGAGGGGACAGACCTGCCTCACCTGCCAGCCCCAAGGCTCTCTGCAGAAGCTGCTAGTGGGGACAAAGCAATGCCCATGGCCATGCCCTTGTTCGGGCAAGACAGACCCCCCAGCACTTTCAGAAAGCACATGGACAACCAGAGCCCCCAGCTAAGAGCAGGCAGAGGGCTCAGGGTGGAAGGGGAGCCCCAGCACTCCACTTTGGCATCATGTGGGCACCAGGCAGGAGCCGGCCAGCGCAGCCGATGTTCCTGGGCTGTGCCTGGCTGGCAGACGCTGCCCAGCCGGGCTGTGTTCCCCTGGGTGATGTCCCCATCATGGCAGGAGTTATTTTCTTTGGGGTTTGCAGTTCAAAGCATGTCAAATAATGACGGGGCCCTTCCAGCTCGGCGGCTCCTCCACCTGACTCCCAGGGCGTGCGATGGCCAAACCGGACCGGCAGCATGGCCGTGGGAACGGGCACAGCCCCTCCAGGGCTCCCCAGCCATGCTGGGGACACAGCCCCAGGCCCCTTTGCTCCCCAGCTCAGGCAGGGAGGTGGGCAAAGGACAGCCTAGTCACAGGGAGCCACTGCATGGGGGGTGAAAGTCCCACTGCCCAGGGACGTGGCTGCCCCTGGCCTCCCTGCTGTGAGTCACGGCCACATGGGGACCCCCCAGCCTGGCCTGGGAAATCCCTAGGGAGGGGCGGCTGAGTCAGCCCCATCACCATCGTCACCTTCCCAGCCACTGCCACCCTCCCCAGGCACGCTTGCCACCGGCTACAAGCCAGCCTGCAGCCCCTGCTTTGGGAAGGGACCCTGCAACAGCAGGGGCTGGGGACCAGCTCCAGCGCTGGCACGTCCCACCCTGCCGGCCCCGCTGAGCCCACGCGTCCCTCCCACGGCACCGATCCCCTATGGGATCACCGATCTCGCTATGGGGTCAGAGTCCAACCCCAGCGCCGAGGTGGGGACTTTGGGCATCTTCGTCACAGTGCCTGCGTCCCCAAACTGACTCACCCCAGCCGGGGGGTCACTCGCCTTCCCCACCCCGAGCCAGGGAGGGGCTGGGACGAGAGCAGAAAAGGAACAGGGCTGCATGTGGAGGTGGTGGGAGAGGACAGAGGCTGTGCCACGTGGGGGTGGCATGGTGGCAGGGGATGGGTGGCAGCTGCAGTACTCACGATGGCGGCGCAGAGCGGGTGGAAGGCGTAGGTCCCGCAGGCGTAGAGGTGGGTGCTGTTCAGCCGCTGCAGGAACCGCACGTGGTTGAAGCACTCGGTCTGCAGAGGGAGAGGACAGGTGTCACCACCCAGGGAAGGCGGCAGAGGCCCCCCCCGGAACCCGGCACCCACCCACCGGCTCTACCTTGTTGTTTTTGCCCTTCTGCAGGCAGTCCATCTGCTTCTCTGGGGAGGCTTCCCAGTGGATCTGCAAGGGGAAAAGGGAGTGTCACTGCACGACCCCCCATCATTGCATGGTCCCCTCCACCACTGCAGGCTCCAGCCTCTGCCAGAGCTGTCGGAGATGCCAAAATCCTCTCTTCTATTTAGAGAAGGGACAGCTGCTCAGAGCATGAGACAGCACCCTCCCCATGTGCCCCCAGCCCAGGGTGAGAGTGGCCCCACACCCCGACCTATGGGCAGAAACCCCAGAGCACCCGCAGGAGCCTGGAGCATTTTGGGGTGTCCTTCCCGGAGGGAGCAAAGGCGTGTGCTTCCCCCCCCTGCCCCTCATCCTGCCGGGCTGTCCCTGGAGAGGGCAGCTCTGAGCTTGGGGACATCTCCCACCGCTGTCTCCATGCTGCCTGGCTGGGGACAAGGACCAGACATCCACAGGGGACCAAGGGACAGACCTGGGGACAGCACCTCCAGGCAAGACCTGAGATGGTGAGCAGGAGGATGAGCAGGGACAGGGCGGCCATGATTTGGGCAGGGACCGGGCAGCGGGGGACAGGAGAGGACAAGCGGCCGTCGGCGGGCAGAGGCCGGGCTCACCGTGCGGTGGGAGCCGTCGGCCACGTCACTGGAGTTGAGGGCGAAGATGGCTCCCCTGGCGCCCACGTAGAGGATGCCCCGGTCGTCCTCCAGCAGCAGGGTGCTGTAGTTGAGGGTGCGCGCGCTGAAGCGCCGGACGCCCGACAGCTCTGCAAAGGGAACGGGGGGCTGAGGGGGGACCCCGGGGCAGGCGCAGCGCAAGCCACTGGGAGAAGAGAGGACGGACCTGGGAGCAGGTGGGAATGCACCCACCGAGGTTATCAGGCAGATGGTGCCGGGTGCCAGTGGTTACAGCAGGAGGGAAGGAATTGGGGAGGTTTGGTAGGAGGCAAAAGGCACTAATTCGGCTCAGGCTTACAGGAGCAATTTCTCCCTGCTACGGCAGCTCAGGGGTGGGAGCTGCAATACTCGTGCCCAGCATGGACCTGCCACACTGTTTGAGGAACTGCTGGAGGCAGCAAAAACATGCCAGCAGTGACCCCAGCTCCAAACCAAACCCAGCCAGCCCAAAAGCAAGGACGCAAAAAAACCTGAAGCAAAACTGCTGTTCAAGGGGAAGGCTCCCGCAGCAATGCGGGGCACTGCCTGCCCACAAAGCCAGAGAAACCATCCAATTTGGGGTGCTGAGAAGTGTGAGGTGGGACTCAGCCCTGGCCAGAGGGATGCCAGCCAGGTTCGGACCCTCTCACCACAGCAGAAGAAAGTCCTGTGGGGCTTGGGACCCTGGAGGCAGCTGGGGAGGGAATGACCCCCCTGAAAGGAGTCATTGCCTGGGGAGAAAAGGGCAGCGCAGCTGCAAATGAAACCCTCTCCTGCCATTGACCCCCGAGCTGGGCTTCACTAATGAGGTCAAAGAAGTTGTGTGGATGTCCAAGGCACGATGACCTTGTGGGGCTGGCTGACACCACAGAGGCTGGAGGCCAAAAGCCCCATGGCAGTTAGAGAAAATCATGGAAGAAAGCTCCCTGCTGACTATTTGGGCCAGGAGAGCCCAGCCTGGGTGTGACGCCCAGCTCAGGACACCCTCCAAGGGCTGCTGGGCAGGGCTGGGGGCTGGCCAAAGCTGGCTCCCTGCGCCCCCTCGTTCACCCCTGGCTTTTGGCGAGATGCCTTTGCCCTGCTCCATCCCTTGGGGCACATGGTCTCCGGGCACCCGACGCCAGACAGACATGCAGGCTCCGGTTTCTGGAGCCCAGGGGACCAGAGGCTCCCCTGTAGCCACACCCACACACCCCCCCCCCCGCCATGTTGAGCCCCCCACTCCAGGGGGGCTGGTGAAGGCTGGATGCAGTCACAAATGCACCAAACCTGATGCCGGCAAGATCCCAAACCTCACCACCACCACCAAGACCTGCACCCCCTTACCATCAAAGGTGACTGTTGTCCTGGGGGTGGCGTCCAGGTCGGTGGCAGACCGCCGTGACGGGTAGCCTATCGCCGCTGCTGCCGCCATGAAGAGAGCCGTAAGGAGATGGGCTGTGCCTCCGCTCATCTTCCCGCTCCCCCGGCGAGGGCAGCTGCCCGGCCCGCTGCCGCCACGCCAGCACAGCCGATCCTCGGGACGGGCTCCCCAGCTCCCCAGGACAGGGCTGGCCACAAAACCCTCCTGAAACACAGAGCACTGGGTCAGACGCTACTGCTGTCCCCAGCACCTCACAAGCAAGTGGGCTTGGGAAGGAGGTGGCTGCGCACATGCATGGACGCTTGACCGGGCACAGCCTCAGCCCAGGGACGGCTTCAGGGAAAAGCAAACCCTCGTTTGCCAAAGGGGAAACTGAGGCACAGTGCAAGACGTCGCGCCTGCAGCCAGCACAAGGCAGGGAGGGGAGCTTGAGTGGAGAGACCCTCCGCAGCATCCCCCTGGCTCAGCATTTGCTCCATTGCAGCAGCAGCAGCCGCTTGCTGGGCGCTTCGTTCAGTTGCTCAGAGACTCATTTTCCACCAGGTCTGCTCCAGGTTCCTCCTTCCATCGCTCCCAGCCATCTTCTCCCACACCTCCTCCTGACCAAAGGACATGCTTCAGAGGGGCCAGCTGATCCCCCTTTGCATTTCCACACCTGAAAAGCAGGCATGTTTTCCTGCAAAAGCTCGAGAGTGGAGCTCAGAGCCAAGCCCCTCTGCAGGTCTCTTGACGTGCTGGGGTACCCCAAGCCCCACTCCCTGGAGTGGCTGTGGCAGAACAGGTGGCAGGGGGCTCCCAGGGAGCCTAAAGGCTCCGCTCCTCCCAAAAGCACGGCTGGCTGTCTCCTGCCGTGCGAGACACTTATCCCCAAAGTTTTGCCTCTCCTGAAATGATGAGACTCCCCAGGACAAAGGGCGCAGGGAAGGATGTTTCAGGCATGCACTGACGCAGGGCAAAAGAAAACCCGTACAGGAGCTGCTTGGCATCTTCATCAAGTCTTTTCAAGCCAGAACAGTTTTTCCCCCGCAGTGTTTTTCCATGAGATTTCAGTTTCTCTTTCATCCCAGGCTCCCCTGAAGCTCAGCATCTACCTCAGCTCTCGCTTTCATGCATCCAATCCCGCCTGAATAACCCTCCGCCTCTCCCAGCTGCTTCGAGCAAAGCCACTGGTTCATTTTGCACGTGCTAAGGAGGAAGGAGATGACCCGGTATCTCCGAACAGGAGACCTCCCCATAAAGTGACCAGCACCTATATGTTTGCTTAGGGTTGGGGTTTTTTATATATATATATAAAGCAAATACCTGGCCCCCAGAAGCTGTTCAAACACGCTTGCTGCAGACAGTTTCCCTGAAGCAAATACCTTGCCGGGTCTCAGGCAGAGGGGAGGTAAAATCCAAGTGAAATGAAAGTGAAAAGGGCTTTAGGGCTGAAAAGGAGAAGCAAGTGGCTAGGTGTGGGATTGAGCCGTAGTCCTGGAGCCTCCATTAAACCACTGTTTCCTTCGGGGTGGGGTTCAGACCCAGACCTGTGCTGGCCACTGCCCTGGAGCATCCCAGGAATGGGGCAGGGGGGAGATGTCTCCCCCTGCTCCCTCCTGCCTCGCTGCCCCCCCCAGGCACCAGCCCAGTGCAGAGCACCTGTAGAGCATCCAACCCTGGGCACAGGTGGGGTGCTGTCCGTGGGGCTGAGCCAGCCAGGGAGCAGAGGACAGCCACCCAGAGCACCCTCCCTCCAAGGAACTGCTGTTCCCAGGATGAGCCCTGGCCGGACCAAGGGTATGCCCGCGAGCAATGGGCCTGGCAGGGCGATGCAAGGCGGGTGAGGGGGGATGGAGGTCAATGGGAAAGAAGTTGCTTTGGTGGCACCATGTCTGGCACAAGCCAAACCCACTAAGCTTTTTGGGCAAAGCCAGCGGCTGGGTCACATCTGGAGCACCAAAGCACCCTAAAGCACTCCAGCCAGCCCCACGCTGACACCTCTCCATCCCAGTGGGACCAGGGCCACCCCGGCAGCTGTGGGGACCCGTCCCCAGGCCTCCGTGTGGGGACACAAGCCCGGCATAGCACAGAAGTCATAAAAGCTGCCGTGCACCTGGGCTGGGAAAGCAGAGGGGAGGAGAGACCTTCTTACGACAAGGCAAACAACAATCTCTAATAAATGAGTAACAGCCCTGTTTCCTGCCTGCATGCTGCCAGGTGTCCTCGCCTTATCACCCCTGAACAAACAAACCCTGAACTTTGCCTGCTGCCCAGCTCCTGGCGTGACGAGGACTGGAGCCGGGAGTGCAGCCGGGCAGGGATGGTGCTTATCGCAGGGCGAGCGCTGCGCTGTGAGCCAGCCCCGGCTAACGTTTAACCAGCATGAGAACCAAGCAAGCACAGGGAGAGAAAAATAAAAATAATAAATTAAGATGTGGGGTTGTGCAGGGTTCCTAGCAGGGCACGAGCAGGGGACAGCAGCCTCCCCTGCCACTGGGGCTGTGCTCCTCTGCTTTTCCCAGGGGAGCAGCTACACCCATTTCCAAAGGCTCCTTTGCCCGAGATCAGATGTAACTTTGTCCTAAAGGACATTTAATCAGTTAGCCATAAGAGCCAGTTAATATTTTACTCAAAGGGAAGGGCTGCTCTGAGCTTCTCTATTTATTTTTTTTTTTTTTAATTTTTCATACCTAGGATGAGGGAGAAGGAACAAGAAGGAACTGAAACCATCCTTGGCCCCACTCAGATCATCACCCTGGGCTGCAGCTGCACCAAACACCCCCAAACCCATCATTTCCCCCTTTGCAGGGTGCAAGTTCAAAGCTCTGGGTGCAGGCAAGGGCCGGGGCGGAAGGCAGAGAAGGTCTCAGTCTGTGAGACCCACTAGTCGGGCTGGGGGTGGCTGGATCGCTCAAGCCCAGCACTTCCATGGGAAATGGGGAAAAGCCAGGAGGGGAAACACCACAGAGAGCTTTCCCTTGGGGAGGGACACAAAAGGGGTAGAGGAAAAGGCTGAAAAGCAGCAGGTGCAATGAAATGTGGAGTTTAAGAGAAAAACTGCCCAGAAAAGCCCATCCCATCCCCAGGAGCGAGCTCCCAAGCCCCTCAGCACCTCACCTACTTCCCAGCACAGGGGGGGCTGACATAGGACCTGAAATCTGGCCCGAGCTCCCACCCCGGCTGGCGACGCTGAAGGAGAAGGGTGGTGGAGGCAGGATCCGGCTGCGGGGCAGACGGCCACCCCGAGAGCGGGGCGAAGCCAGGAACCAGCCGCTCTAATCACAACATGCAACGTCCACAGGGGCCAAAGCCCACCCTCCTACCGCCGGCTACCAGTGCTCCTGCAGGATGCAGCCACAGCTCCCAGCACAGAGCCGGGTGAGCCCGACCCAGGCACCGGCTCCCGCTGGTGGGGTGAGTTTGCTGGTTCCTGGGAACGCCAGGAAAGCAGTGGGGCAGAGGAGGCATGCGTGAGCGTGCAGGGGAGAGAGCGAGCGAGCCCTGGTCAGGTCTGACTGGGTTTACTGGGTCACGACGGAAGTTGTGCGAGCGTGACTGTGCTGGCCTCAGCCTCCCACCGGCAGCTAACCGGCACAGCACACCCAAACAAGCTAGCCCAGTTAGCACCTCCTTAAAAATCCCCACGACCAGCGACCAGCGTCTCTGGAGGCACAAAAAGCTTTTGATGAGTGAATTTCCTGGCGGCAGGTCTCACCAACCTGGATCCAGCCAAAGAAACCAGCCAAAGCTGCCGCACCCCTCGATGGCCGCTGCACCGGGAACTTTTGCTGGCCATGGTGACCCCTTCCTGCTGCCCCACCGTCCTCAAGGCCACCAGGCAGCAAAACCCGGGAGCAAGAGCCAGCTGCAAGCTGTGGTGCAGGGAAGCTGTGCTGTCAGTGGGGCTGGCAAATATGGAGGGACCTCAGCGGGGGTCTTGTAGGCCCCCCCATTGCTGTTTCCTCGGTGGCAGAGCTGAAAAAGATGCCAGCTTTTTAATTCAGAAGGAACCTGTGAGAAATAATGGAAACGCCGGGTTGGAGCAGCCTTTCTCCAGCTCACTCCCAGTATCCATCCTGGATGGCAAGACAGAGATCTGCAGAGCGGAATCGCACGCTTCCCCATCCTGCTGCTCCCTGGACAACTTGTGGTTGCTCCACCGAGCTCTAGCAAAGCGCAAGCAGGCTCCCGGAATGGCTGCCAGATCTTTCTCCCCTCCTCATGGACTGCCCCTCTTGGCATCGTGCGTTCCTACGAGCAAGGGCTGCTGGCTTCCCGGTGGGGGCCAGGTTTCCAGCGGGTCTCCTCCAAGTTACAGGGTTGCAAAACAGCCTTAACAATACTCCCAGCAGGGACTGCCCCAGGAGCCACCATTTACACCTCGCTTTTTCACAGCAGCCCAGTCCAGACACTCCAAACCCCCCACAGACAATTCAGCTTTACTCATCAGGGCCAAGCCCAGCACGTGATCCCCCCGGTCCCCTCGATCCCCCGCCGCTCACACCCCCAGCCATGTTCCCACTGGCCCAGCACCGTTTTACCCCCGCCAGGGACCCGCGTGAGTCGCCCTCGGGTTCAGCTGAAACAGCCCGACCTGTTCCCGGCGCGGCGGGGGGAAAAGGCGCCTGCCCCAGAGGATGAGGCGGAGAGAGCTCCCGGCTCCCAGGCGTGGGAATGAGCCAAGGAATTACGGGAAAAGGGCCATCCAGAGAGAGGCAAGCCTGGCTGCGAGCACGGTGCGTTTTGGGCCCCCCTTTCCCTGGAGCCGGCAGACCTTGGGTGGGAAATCCTGCGAGATGCGGGAAGAGGAGCCGGGATGGAGGTTGCCAGGCAACTTTAATTCAGCCCTTGACGAACTTCCAGCACTTAGCTTCTGCTGTGGAGCCCAACCAGCAAATGATAAAACATCAGGTTCACCTCGAGCCCATGGTGTCCATCCGTCCGTCTGTCCATCCATCCATCACGGGGGGTTGCTTGTGACCCTGTTCCGCAGCATCCCTGAAGGCCAGCCTGAGATGAGCTGCCCTTCCTGGCAGAGATCTGCAGGGGCAGGATTTGACCCGTGGGACTGGGCTGGCGCTGCTGCACGGATATTTCTCAACCAGCTGGGATTTTTGTCAACAACAGCAAGAAAAAAATGCTAACGTGCTGAAAGCCCTCCGGGAAAAGGGGATCCGTGCTGGGTTTAGGGGCTGGGGACGGGGAGGGAAGGAGCATAGTGACCTCCTGGCAGCCCCTTGCTGAGTTTGTTTTAGTTGCTTTCTTTAAACAAAACCATGCTCGACCCTGAAGTGCTTCAGCGGACACACACGAGAGCTTTGGCGATCTGGGAAGAAGATATAGTCCTTTACCCAAATTTGGGATTCAGGCACAGCAGAGGGGAGGGAAACCAGTGACACTGGCTCCTCTCAAGGGGCATCCTGCCCCTCTCCCACCGCAAAGCCCCCACGCATGGCAGAGCCACCATGGAGCCAGGGGGGTGGGTGGCAGGCACCAGCAGGCCATGGGAACAGGCTCTGAATTCCTCCGGCATGGCACGGCCCCCATCTGCCACTGGCAGAGCCTGGTTCATCCAGCGGAGGAGAGCACCCAGCTCTGATCCCACCACTGTCACGGTGGGGAGGAGGCAAGTGAAGAAGTAAAGTGATGGATGGGAGGAGAGTGAGCAGGGCCAGCCGGGGACGTGGGCCTGTTTAAGGCGCACTAGTGCCAGCAGGAGCCAGACATCTAAACATCCTGAAAAGACAAGCTGATCCGTCAGCGACAAAACTAACAGCAGCCCAATTTCTGACAGACTGGCCCCACTGGCCCCCCAGCACCATGCCTTTGTTTCTGCCGCCCTGCAGCGTCCCACTGGGGGATGCTGCCTGCTCAGTGAGGGGCAGGGTCCAGCCATGGTCTCCCCCTGCACGGTTGCAGGGTGCAGGGTGTTTTAGCTTCTCCCCAGTTCCCTGTTTTCACTGCTCTTACAAGAATTTGTTCCTCTCCTCTATCAGGTAGGGTCTAACGTGGGCCAGGAGGTTCAAAGGGGCTGCCAGGCAACGATGCAGCTCACTGCCAAGCGTCTGCGAGAGCTCTCCCAGCATTCCTACCCAAACTCACCCAAAAAACCCAACTGAGACAAAAAGGAAAGGTGCTCCAGCCTGTGCCATGGGAAGGCATCACCCGCCAGGCGTGGGGACAGCTCCCCTCCAGTGGCTCCCAGAGCACCACAAGCAGAGGGCAAGAGCACAGTGCCCAGGACGGCAGGACAGAGTGCTCCTCTGCTCTGCTCCCCGTCCATACGGAAAACCCACCAACGCTGGCCATCAGTCAAAACAGCTCCTTGCCTGGCCCTATTGCCCCAAAAGCCTTGCTCAGAACTGGCCCAGGAGGGAAAGGTGCAAGGAGGGGAGGCTGAAGGGCAAACCTTTGCAGCTCAGCGGCAGGACTGGGAGCACTAAGGGATCCCTCGGCCAGCCCAGACCCAGCACCCCCAGGCAGGGCAGCAAATCTCCCCTTGCAGGAGCAATTCCCCACGTGCCAGAGGCTGTTTGGCTCTTGCAAGCTGGCAGTGAAGACACAGTCCCCGCGGCTTTTCCCTCCCATCCAGCACATCTCCCCCTGCAGAAACCCCATGGCAGCAGCCCTGGGCTGACCCTGCAGCTGGGGAGCACCGGAGAGCCCAGCCAGGAGCCACGCAGGAACCGGGAAGTGAAACCGGAGGACACAGAGACGCAGACGCTGGCTTCACCCTGCTGCCAGCCCACCCCCACATCCAGGCCACAAGGGAGGCAGAGTGTGGCCACCAAGCCTTGGGACACGGGGTGCAGACCCCCGGGGCTCCCACCTCCTCCATGGCAGGGAAGAGGCATGCTCAGCGCTAGCAACATCACCCCCAAACCCCAACATTTTCCATCCTTTCCCACCTCTGCTGCAGCAGGACAGGCTTCACTGCTTGCCGGCAGCCCCTCGGCAATCCGGATGGACAGAGAGACTGACAGACGGACGGACAGACGGACGGACAACCCTCCACATCGCAGCAAAGTTTCCCAGTGAGAGGGCGTTCGTATCCAAGTGGTTCAGCGCTGGATGTGATCTGCAATTCAGCCTTCAAAGGCTTTGTGGTTGAAGCACATTGTCTCCACGGCAGAAGTAGGAAAATAATTGTAGCATTAAGTTCCCAGGAACAATTACAAAGAAAACGAGAAAAAAAATCCCAACCCTAAATGTAAAGGGACATTTCAGAGCCAGCAGATTTCGGTGCTTTTTGATGCATTCGAATCCATTTGCTTGTCCCTGCGGCTGCACTGTGTTTCATTCCACTGGGCTCGTACAATGCAAGACAAGGAATTAACTCGGGTGTTTGTTTAGAGCCGGTTTGTCTTCCATTTTTTTTCCAAAGCCAGGTTTGAGTTTCAAAGACGTTTCTTGGCAATGCCCAGGGTTCCCACCGTCAGCGCAGCACAAGGCCTCCCTGAGGGGAAACGGAGGCTCAGAAATCCTGTACGACCTGGGGTCCCCTCGGAAGCAGGGGCAAGAGCTGGAGCACAACCAGCCTGTCCCTCTCCCTTTTATTTATTCCAAAGATAAACTGTTTTCTTTTCAACAGTCCAGCAAAGCCAGATGACGGGAGCAGTTTAATGGTTTCCAGCTTTAACAACCTCTTCTTGTCTCCTCCGCTTTCCCTCCAACAAAGCTTCAAATTTGGGGTCAAACCCAATTTGACATTCAACTCCACGTTCAAAACTGCACGGCGCAAGGCAGTAGCACCTGGCCTTTCTTACAGTCCTTTGCATACCACCAGCTTTGCTGGCCCCAAATCACCTTATTTGCATGGGCTGGGCTTTGCAACAGGCAAACCAGAGCCCTCCACCAGATAAGGGGAGATGGGGTTGTACCTGGGAGGAGCTTTTAAACAACAAGAAAAGCACAACCTGGAGCATACCCTGAACCGCCAAGCTGAATCCCGGCCCCCGCACCAGTGGGTAACATGGTGCCTGAACCCTTGGCTTCCCTTGCCTCCGAATGGCAGAGCTCAGGCCCCGGGAGGAAGGAGGGGGTGGGTTCGGTGATGACCCTGCTACGGCAAAGCCCTCGTGCCTGTAAATCACCAGGAGCGGCGGCACAGCCAGACGGGCAGGGACGACGGCGGCATTTCCTCCTGAAGCTCCAGCGGGGCAGGGAGCTCTCACCTTTGAACGGGAACAAGCGCCCGCGCAGCACCCACAGCAGCAGCCAGCCACTGCTGGGGGGGGGGGCTTTCACAGCAGGGGAGCGTAAAAAACTCTGGGGGCATTGTCCCCCAGCTCCTCGAGGCAGTGGGTCTCCCTGGGACTGGCTCCCCCTCACCAAACTACCCATCACATGAGCTGCTTCCCAACAAGTCCCATCAAGATGCCAAGCAGAGCCGGCGGGCAAGCGCAGGGAGGGAAATTCCCCGCACGCGGCCAGGCGAGGCTGGCACCAAGTCCACCGCACCCACCGCTGCCCTCCTGCACGGGGTGCTGGCAGAGCCCCCCCTCGCCGGCCCTGCCGAGCGCACCTGGGTGCTTTTTCCTGGTGCTCAACCTGCCAGATTTGCTGAATAAACCTCCCGGCTCCGGCAAACCCGCTGCATTCCTGGTGGGGAAAGCGGTGAAAGGTTCAAATGGATGTTGGAAAAGGCACGGGGCGGGGGGGAGAACAAGCCTACGACACAAAGCCCTCATCCGCAGGAACCGAAAGGGTTGTTGGGGTTTCGTTTTTTTTTTTTTTTTCCCATCCGGTTGCAACACAAAAACGAAGTCAAGATATGGATCTCGGCATGCTGGGGGGCAGCTCCCTGCCCCTCGTCCCTCCGTACAGAGTGAGCCTGGCCAAACCGAGATGAAGCAGAGACGCGTCCTGCAGGACACGCGTGCAGCATCACCACAGCCATCCCGCCCGGGTTCGGGGTTCAGGCGGGGGGAGAGGCAAAGCAGCCAGAGCCCACGCTGGCAGGCCAGCTAGCACAAAAAATGCCATCGTTGTTATTAATAATTTCCCTGCCTCTGGGGGAATCTGCTCTCCTCATCCATTTTGGGCAGTCTCTTTGTCTTGGGAGACTGTTTTTCTTGGCACCTGAAGAGTCCTTTCATGGTTCACACTCCCACTTCACGCTCTTGGTTTTAAAGATCAGGCACAAGCCACTGGCCCACCTGGGTACTGATGGGGAGGGCAAAGAGAGCCCCAATTCCCAGTGCTGCCTGGCTGCACGGCAGGTCCCTTCTACCCTCGGATCAGCAGAGAGATGTAGCTCGACCCCAACGCAGACAAGCCCCCAGCACAAAGCCGGACCCCTCTGCCTGGGGGCATCCAGAGTCCCCACAGCAATGCATCACAAGGAGCCAGGGCTCCAACAAGCCATGTTCCATGGCCCCCCACCTCCCGAGGGGAAGGGGAGGGAGGCAGGGATTGTACTGCAAAACCTGAATCTGTTTAATATCTTGTCCCAGCTGGGTGAAACACCAGCTGCCCCCAGGTAACACCCAGCCTCCCCAAATACCACCAGTAATCCCCATCCTCTCAGACCCCAATCCCCCCTCCCAACCTGCTGGGGAAGGGAGGGGCTGTATCTAGCCCTCCCCTCAGGAGCTGGTGCCCTGTCTGACTGCAATTGCCACCTTTGTCTTCCCTCATGCCCTCAGCATGTCCCCCCCATCACTCCTTCCCAGGTCCCCCAGCCCCACCTCACCCCAAACCTGTCCCCAAAGAACGCTACTTGCGTTGACACCAGATCCTGCATATCCCCACCTCCCCTCCAGCTTGTCACCCCCAAATCCTCACCTGCACCAGACCTCCCCTGAACCCCTCTCCATCCTGTCCTCAAGGCTCTGCCCCTCTGTTTCCCCCAAGCCATCACTCCCTGGACTTCAGCCACAGCAGGTCAGACCCCTGCTCCTCCTTCTCTGGACCCTGTCGGTATGCCCAGCACCCCGGGCCCTGCCTGTGCAACAGCACCTGCACCCAGCACCCCAGATCCTGCCTGTGGACTCAGCACCTGGACCCAGCACCCCAAACCCTGCCTGCAGACCCAGACTCTGACCTGGCACCCCAGGCCCTACCAAGAGACTCAATACCCACATCTGGCACCCCCAATCCTGCCTGTGGGCTCAGCAGACACATGCAGCACCTGAGCACCCAGATCCCGAACCCCCAATCCTGCCTGTGGGGTCAGCACCCAGACCCAGCACCCCAAATCCACCTCCTCTGGACCCTGTCTGCAGATTCAGCACTCAGACCCAGAACCCCCGACCCTGTCCTGAGGACTCAGCCCCCAGCCCCAGCCCCCAGCCCCTGCCTGTGCATACAGCACCCGGACCCAGCACCCCGGATCCTGCCTGTGGACTCAGCCACCCAGCCCCAGCACCCCCAATCCTGCCAGTGGACCCAGACACCACCCGGACCCAGCACCCCAGATCCAGCTTTCTGGAACCCCCCTGTGGCCGCGGAGCCCAGACCCAGCCCTCCCGGTCCTGCCTGCGGACCCGGACCCAGCACCCCGACCCGGACCCAGCGCCCGGCCGGCGGCTGTCCCCGCTCGCCTCTCCCCAGCACTTGCCCGGTGCGGTGCGGCTCGGCGCGGCTCGGCGCGGCTCGGCGGCGCAGCAGGTGCGGGCGGCCCGGTACAGCGCAGCGCAGCCCCGGCGCGGCCCGGCTGTGCGCGGCCCCGCCGTACCGAGCCGTACCGAGCCGTACCGAGCCGCGCCGCACCGCCCCCTGCCGGCCCCGCCGGTGCGCGGAGGCTCCGGTGCGCGGAGGCGGACGGCCGCGGTGCTCAGCCCCGGAGCCAGCCGGCCGCCAAGCACGGCCGGGAGCGGCCGGGAGGGGAGCCGGGGCCGGGCCGGGCTGGGTCTCCCCAGGAGACGCCGGGAAGGAGGTGGCAGCGCAGCAGAGCCGCCGCCGCCGCCGCGCAGCCCCGCGGGTCAGCACCGGGGGGTTCGCTCCGCACGGGCGGTGGGGGTTACGGAGCCCCAAGAAAGGCGTCTGGCAGAGGAGCCTGTGTTCAAGCCCTTTGCAAGGTCAGGGAGGCAACGGGCTGGTAACTCGGGCTTGTAACTACAAAAAAAGCGTTACCGAGTGCAGATAAGCATCATCCCGCTCTGCCAACACAGCACACGCGGCGTCATCGCACCGCAGCCACCCAGCCGGTGCCACGGTGCCCGCCGAGGCTCCCCAAACCCACCCTGGCTCCTCGCATCCTGCACCCTGCCGTATCTTCTCCCTCCTATTAGCACATGCCTCCCCATTTAATCTGCATTTACCCATGGTGGAAGCTTGTTTGGGAACACGGGCAGGTAATGGTTTCTCTAGGGCCCTGTGTGGAGCCTTTTTGTCCTGGGTGGCTTCTGCGGCTCCTCCCCACAGGCAAGAGCTGCCAGGTTCAGGCTTGTGTTTGCTTTCCTTTCGCAAGCTTTCAGCGCCTGGCCAACTCTCCCTCCACCCCCATCACGGCGGCAGGCCTCCCAAAAGCAAAACCCCGAGCGCTCTTTGTAATCAGCAGGTTGGATCTAGGGCAACTGGAAATCAGCTGGAGCGGGAGGTGGGGAGATGCTGTTACCTGCACACGCTGGATTACAGCTCCCAAAGCTGGCAGGGTGAAGGGGTGCTGCCAGCCTGTGGTTACAAAGCCATGTGGTGCCCAGTCCCAGCACCAGCCCCCTCAGATGCTGGCTCATCCCCTCCACTCCACACCGACCCCCGATGAGGGGTGAGGTCTCCAGGAAAGGGACAAGGGCCACCCTGACCCTACACCCTGCAGACCTGGAGGTGGACCCGCAGCAGGGCTTAGCGTTGAGCAGGTTGTGCTGAAGTTGCTGAGCATCATCTGGGGATGAGGGTCAGCCCTGGTTGAGCTCTCATCACCACTCAGATATTTTAGGGTTGGTAAGGGTGGCAGGGGCAGGGTGCTCCCTTGGGGAGCCCGGCTAACATACCATTCTCAAGGCTTCTCTCTGCCGGTGTCCTGCCTCCTAAAAACCTGCCTTGGGTGGGAGGGAGAGCAGTAGAGACTTGAATCCCCCCAGTCCCCATGCACCAATGGGTCTCAGACGAGGAGGAACCTATCTGGGTGCTCCTGTGGATGGCGTGGCTCCCATCACCCTTGCACACATACACCAAGCAGCCACCAGCCCCTTGCCTGCCGTGAGATGCCAGAACCCACTCCTTGTCCCCACTCTCAGGGACCTCAGGAGAGCAGAGCAGATGCTACCCACCTCCTCCAGTGCTACCAGTCCTCCTGCCCTCACCTCCTGTAAGCTCATTACCATTTCCCCCTGTCCTTGGGCAAAATCCCATCATCTCCTCCATGCCTGGCAGCACCTTGCTTCTCCGCCCACCCTGCGGAAGCAGGACGCCCATGCACCGGGAGCTGGGCTCACCCACAACCCTGCCCAGCCGGACCTGGAGCACAGCACGGGCAGCAGGAGGGCAGGCTGAAGCAGCAGGCACTGCCCATGAGGCAGGGATGCTTTTGGCCAGCCTGTCCTACCCAGGGATGGGGGGGGGTTGGGTGCTGTGAAGCGACCAGTCCCCCACATCCACTCCAAACCCCATCCCCTACCTTAGCAGAGGCGCAGCTGAAGGCTGCGGGGCCGGTTATGGGGAGAACTGGTCCACGAGCGCTGAGGAAGGGGGTGCCAGGGCTGAGACAGGGCTGCCCAAGGCTCCCTCCCTCTCCAGGGCGCTGCGCACGTCCTGTCCCCCAGCAAAACTCCCTGCCCGCGCAGGCAGGCACCCTCCCACGTGGCTGCAACCCTAACCCAGCACAAATTGGAGCTGCGTTAGCTCCTGGCCTTGCAATGGGGTAATTAGTGCGTGAGCAAAGAGCGAGCAGAGCCTGGCGCGTTCGGCACTGTGTATTTACAGGCCCGAGCTTGCGAGGCTTTAATTAATTAACGCGAGTCATCGGCAGCTGGAAACAGATCTATTTTCAGAGCCTTCGCCTGCTCTGCTGCCCCCGTGAGATTAACTGGAGGAATTTAGGGCCCCCGCGAGGCTGAAGGCCAGGGCCTTGCTCTTATTTGCACGCCTTTCCCGAGAGCCGGAGCGGGATGCGGGCAGCAGCGGGCAGCAGCCGAACCAGGCCTGACCCTCTCCTGCGCCTGTGTCCCTCTGCCCCGCAGAGTGGTGCTGCCAAGCGGGGAGGTCTTGCTTCTGCTCCAACCTCAGCCCAGAGCCAGAAAGGTGTTGGAACTGGAATTTCCCATCAGAGCAGCCCTGCAGCCCCCAGCCCAGCCCAGGGGACAGTTTGGAGCAAGGGACCCTTTGGGTCATGCCGCAGCACCTTGGGAAACCGCCCTCCCCATGGCTACACGGGGAGATTTTATCCCTAATGCTCTCTCACCGTTAATCCAAATGGCCTTTAGGAAAAGGAGATGCTTTAGTGCCCTGATCACCAGCCCAGATTCTGGTTACTGTTTAATTGCTTCTTGTTGTTACTTAAACACCATGTCCCATGGAGAGAGGACTGGGCAGAGCAGGCTTGTCCTGTGTCACAGCCCCGTCCACGCCAGGGTCAGCTGCCCTTTGCCTGTGCTGGCAGCTGCCCATCACAGCACAGCCCCACCACTCCGGCACATGGCAAAGTCAGGGGGATGCCCATGATGCCCATGCTCAGCGGGGATGTTTGGGTTCACCCATCTCTGCCAGATAACCCTACCCACGGCAGCAGGTAGAAATGCCCACAGCCAGCCCCTTTCGCCCTTCCAACGTCTGAGGAGCCAGGGCAAAGCCACAGCAGCTCTCGTGTCTCACTTGGCACTATACCCCCATCCCAGCCAGCATCCCAGATGACGTGAGGAATTATAACAGGGCCACAGCGCCGTGAAATATTGATGGGATTAGCACGGATCAGCTCTCCCAGCACACATGCTGAGCACACCCCGAGCCCGGGAGCCAGTGACCTGCATGAACTCAGGTTGCAGCTCGGTGCCCGGGGCAGCAGCACTGCCCAGTGCTCCCTGCCGGGCCCCCAGCCAGAGACATTTCTCCAGCCACCGCCAGCCTGCAGCCTTCCTGGAGGGACACGGGGGATCCCATCGCAGCACAAGACATGCGTTAAGTTGCTTAACGCACAAAACCGCTGCGCCTCAGGCTCTGCTGGGGATGAAGCACTGTCTGGTTTGGTTGCAGCTCAGCACCCACTGCCACCCTGGGCCCGAAGGGACCCCCACCCTGCCTGCAGCCCTGAAACGTGCCAGCCCCCAGGCTCCATCCTCTCCAGCCCATCTCAAGTTCATTCTGCACATCCAGGACCACAGAGGATGCCCCATACATGAGGGTGCTCTAGGTGACCAGCGGGAGACCCCCACCCCCCCTGCTGCTGTGTGACCCTGCTCCCACCACTGGGAACCAGGTTTGGCTGGGAAGAGGGTTTTGTTATGGATCACAGCAGCATAAATACAAACAACTTAGCAGGATCAAATAACAGCCAGCATTACATTGGAAATATGCTGGCAGGGGCGCACATTATGGCAGCAGTATGTCATGAAGCCCCCGGTTTTGGGGTTGCAGCGCAGATGGGGTGTCAGTGCCTATCAAATCCATGGGGCTGACCAGGATCTGCAGCCTTTGGTAGGAAAGTGGCTGGAGCAGGTCTGGCTCCTCCTTGGCAGTGCCTGCAGCCTGCCTTTCTCTTGCCCAAAGCAAGAAAAGCGGGATAAACCCCTAACATCTGGGATTTGGTTTGCCAGCTTCTGCAGTCTGAGGGGCAGCAGATCAAGCTGATCTCCAGACTGGTTTGAAAGCCACCTGGGAGTTACAAAATCATGGCACTCCAGCAGCTGAGGATTTATGAAACCCGCAAAAGAGTTGTGAAACTTATCCTAAAGCTGTGCCAGCCTGCACTGTGACGAGAGGTGTGTTATAACGTCAAAACCACTGGCAGAAAAACGGGTACCTTTCCCTTTCAACATGAGAAAGCAACAATGAGCAAACCAGCCTTTCGCCGGTTCCCTCCATCCCCCAACCGCGCTGCGAGACCAGCATTGCTGCTTTGTCTGCCTCCGTGGAAGAAAAGCCCAGTGGGGAGCACACCAGCCCCACACCATGGGGTCAGTCTCCCTGCTCCAGCATCCGCCATCTCGGCAGTCCGCTCTGCCCACCCCAGGACCAGCCTGCCAGGCTCTGGGCCGGCAGCACTGCTTGAAGCAGATGAGTAGGAAAAAAAAAATCTCACTGGCTATGCCTGGAGCCCAGCAGCCAAGTGCACGCTCACCAGCCTTGGCTTTGTTTTTTGAGAGCATCATGGACTCGTCAAGCCAAGCGTGATGCTCCGCGGATTAGCCCTGGGAAAAAAAGATATTCCAGGGGGCACAGAGCATGAAAGGCTCGGGAGCCTCTTCCCTTCGAGTCATTGAGCAAACTTTCCAAACCACTGTTTCTTCAGGCTGAGAGCCAGCAAGGAAAATTACAATTGCAGAAGAATTTGTCTGAGAAAGTTATAACGAGCTGGAAAAAGGCGGGGGCAAGCCAGAAGGGCAGAAGGCAGCCCAACAGCCAGCCCCTGCTGCAGCCGCTGCAGCCTGGGGCTCTGTTTCAGGTAGGGATGGGACTTTCCCCCCAGCTCAGTACAGCAGTGGAGCTGCTGCCCCAACTTCCCACAAGATCAGATGCTGGATTTCTCCCCCGTAAGTGTTTGGCAGTGGAAATTAAATGTTTTGCCCAAGGCCATTTGTTGATGAAGGCTGCCAGGTGCCGGCAGCCCCAGCCGCAGAGCCGAGCGTGGTGCCAGAGTGGATTTTCTCAGGGGAGAAGCAGCTGAGTCACAGCAGCCTCCGATCTGTTCCCACAAGCCCGGCTGCGAGAGACGCGCGGGAGTTCACAGAGGACAGGCACTCGCACGGGGAGCCGGCGGGGTTTGGTTTGCTTGTCTGCAAACCTCTCCGAGCCGGTGGAAAGCATCTCCCTGGCTCGGGATCTGTCAGCATCGCACCTGCGGGGAAGGGCTGGCAAGACTGTGGGAGGGCAGGCTCCTGACCTGCCTTTCAACCAGGCAGGGCTTCTTCGGGATGCTCCTGCAGCACGGGGGGGCAAATGCCAGCAGCCACTGGGAAACCTGTGGGAGAGGCAGCTCGACACAACGTCTCGTCCCAGCTCTGGGGCAGGAGCAGGACCAAGGTGGTTGCAGGCAGGGAAGGGGTAGAGCCACAGTTCCAGCCCCAGAAGAAGTGGCTGGCTCAGATGGGCACCGGCAGACCCTCTGCCCATCATCCCAGCTGCTCCCAGTAAAAGCAGGCAGGCTCCAGCCTGGATAGAGAGCACAGGGATCTCTCTTTCTGTTTCTGAGGCCGGGGTACGGCCCCATGTTTTCACCTGCATGGCAGGTCAGGTCCCTGCCGCACATTGCCAAGGGCAGCGACGCACATCCCTGGGGTTGTACAGGGGCTGGGGAAACACCAGTGGCTTTTAAGATCTGTCCTTTTAGGTGAGCTAAAGCACATCGCCCCAGAGCGAAAGCCAGGAGGGTGTAATGGCCCCCAGCATCCACCCTCTGCGCCAAGCCACCACCCAGGATCCGCGTCCCCATGGCTTCACCTTTTGGCCATCTGAGCCCCCCTGCCCAAGCAACCTCTCCCCAGCCCTGCCTGCTCCAGCCCAAAGCTCAGCTGACCCGTGGACAGCCTGCCTCTCCTTCCCCAGCACCGAACCCAAACCCTGCCATCGCTGCCACCGAAGAAGAAACCACCCGAGCAGCGCAGTAAATAACCCCCTGCGCGCGGGCAGAGCACTGGCAAGCAGAGCCGGGTGCATCCATCACTCTCACTGTTTTTCTTCAGCTCTGACACTTCGATAGGGGTGAGGGGGTGGGGAAAGGAGAGGAGCTTCCAAAATTTATGAGCTTGGATTTAAAAATACATGTCCTAAAAGCGCTGCAAAACCTGGAGACGGTGAAGGCGAGTGGCTTAAAAGCTGCCTTCAGGAACAAATGTGAAAGCTGTGCCTGCTGTGGAAAGAGGGATTTGGGAGAACTGCGTGGCTGATGTTGCAAACTGTGTCCCTGTTGGGATCGTTTTGCAAGTCACAGCTCTGTGCCATGCATTACAAGGGAAATGAAAGGTACAGGTAACAAATGTCAGGTTAAAATCCCTCTGGCCCTATGGTAATGTCAACCTTAGCGCAGAGAGGATTTAGACTGTCACCTTCAATCTCCCAGAGTTTCTCCTTTACATCCCTGACCTCCCACTGCTCCACGCATAGCCAGCCTCCCGGCCCTGTTTGGAAACAGATCCCGTTATGCAAAGAAAATAGCTTGTAGCTGTAAATTTAGCTGAAAACATCTCTACCACAGGGAATCACATATCCAATAATAAAGCCAAACGAACGTCAGGAAGAATATCCAAGTCCTTGGTCTTTGCAGAGGGACTGTCCCCCAGCAGGGTGCTACAGAATGAACAGCTGAAAAGTGTTACCCAGTCATCAAAACCGTCTAAAAGTAATTTAGCCTGAGTAACAATGATGCTCAAAGCAAGTTGTTTGTCTGCTGAGATAAAATAAGCTATTTCAAGCTTGCCTTTTATTTTCTTTTAAAGTCAGAAAGCACTGAAAAATGCTGAGCCAACAGCCTTGCCGGCAGAGCCCGGGTGCTGCGGCAACGGCACAGAGCTGCCGTGATCCCCCCTGCCATTGTGCTCCCGCCTGCCCTGGAAGGATGCTCAGAATGGACCAGGAAGATGGTCCCCAGGGCCATCGCCGCTTCTCTGCTGAGTTACAGTGCCATTTAGGATGATGGTTTTGCCATGGAAACATCTCCCTCCTAACAACAGATCTATCAGCCTATGTCCCAGAAGCAGCCCGGCATTCATTACACAGTAATTTTTGCTTCCCTGTGACAGAGGCCAGAGCCTTATCCTTGCCATGCTTTTGTTTTTTCTTTAAAAAAACCAAACTTCTGGGTTAACCCATCAAAAGCATGGCATTAGCCCAAGGTTCCTCTAAAATCTCCTTGTAAGCAGATTTTTCGTGGGCTCCTTAGATACACAGAGCATTTCAACTCCCCAGTGCTAAATATTTCAGGTGAAACATAACTCTTCTGAGTGTAGCCAACCTCGCTCTGAAGCTCCAGGACAGGGAAATTTCTCTGCAGCCTTTGGGAATTGATTTGCCTTTCGCTGGTACCTTTTCCCTGTATTGTTCAACTGAGTTAATGTATTCCAAAACTTGATTTATTTTTTTTTCTCCCCCTGCGTAATCGGATTTTGGGAAGCTACGGCGAGATGCCTTACAAGCAGTTTTTGTCCTCAGGTGTTTTCCAAGCAGGCTGCATCCATCACGTCCTGGTGCTTTAGCACATCTCTGTGCAAGTGGCACATTCGAGAGTCAGCTAAATTCCTTTGATTCATGTTCCTGCATATCCGTACAACTAATTGACCTTTATTTAAAAAAAAAAAAAAAAAGAGGGAAAGAAGCAGCAGGAGCTATTACGAAGGACAGTGTCAAGGCCAGCAGAGTGTGTGCCCAAGGGCTGGGTTAATGAGCTGCATTGTCGCTGCTGTCCGAGCACCCAGGCAGGTTGGAGCCAGGAGCTGCTGTCCCAGCAGGACTGACAGTCCTTCATCGGGCAGGAACGCGCTGCAGCGTCCCACACCCCTCTTTTGGGTAGTCCCTGTGCTCCAAGGTCCATGGTTAACCCCATTCGCTCCAGCCTCCTTCGCCAGTGCTTTCCCAGGGGGTTCCTGCATGTGTTGGGCTTGGGCCAACCCCCCTACCCAGCCCCAGCTGCATCCCTGCGCTTTGGGGAGAAGGTGGAACAGGGATACAGATAAGTCGATCTGCCCTCGCACCTCACATGAAGGCCACCCCATTGGCCTCCCACAGCCAGACAAGCACGCTGCCTCCCCCTCTGCCTGCGCCAGCAATGTCACCGAGCTGCTCCCTCGCAAGGACACTTCTAAGGTGAGGGAGCGGGGATTTGCAAGACACCCGTCATGATCGTTTATTCTTGTCGTTTCTGACCCTCAGGGTAAGAACATCATCAGAGCACTGCAGGCACGAAACAACAAGCTTTGTAGGTCGTATCAGCGTGTAAAGTACCATTAGGAACCACAGCACGAAGCATGAATAATACTCCCTTTACCTCAACGCCCTTTAACTAAATGCAAATGGTTACTTATGGACAGGGTTTGTATAGGATGCCTGCTCAGGAACACGGGGCTAAAACATGTTTTAGCAGTACGTTTGCTCTCTCCCCTATATACGAGTCAGAGCAACTGCAGCACTACTCAGTGGGTTTAGCAATAGTCCAAGGGATCCCAGGCAAAAGAAGAGCAGGGAAACCACCATAAATCTTCCTCACACAGATTTACGATCTGTCCATTAAACCAGAGCCACAAAACACGTGTCCTTCCATGCCACCCTCCTCTCTGAGAAGGACAGCAGGGCAGGAAAACCTTTGAAGGGCTCCAAGCCTGGAAAGGGACCTTCAAGAACCAATCTTATCATTTCTGAAAAGCTGCAAACAGTCAACCTTGACGGCTTTCCTTAAATCCTTTCAGCAAATAACGACCTCGATTGCCAAAATTGACCTGCTAATGCAAAGGCAGCGAGAGATGAGCAGTGAGTCATCATCTCCCAAGCACGTTGAGCTCCCTTTTGTCTTCACAATGACAGAAGCCACGCTCCCAGCTGGAGCAGGGCGAGGTTGCCCCCAAGAGGCAAAGCTGACACAGCAACTAGAGAGGGGAAAAAGCTGAATTCTCTTCTGAAGGTACCACACAGGAAGAACTTTTTTAAAAAAACGCCCTTATTTTTACCTCTCCCTAGCTGAAAACATCTATGGATGGGATGGGAGAGGAAGGAGGCCAGCTTTGGTGTGTGGTTGGTTGGGTGTTATTGTGTTCTGCTGGAGCTCCTGAACCACACGACTTGTTTTCCTAGTCTCCCTTGCAGTGTCATTAGAAAGATCAAAAAAAGCCACTGGGTTTTCTTCAGCTGCATGAGCCATTTGATGCCAAACACCTCACTAGGCTCCTTCAGAGCAAGGGCTGGCAGCACCTTCAACAGCAACTCAGGAGTGGAAGGAGACACGCGTTTGTGTGCAGGACAGACAGTTTGGCAACTGTGAGGTGACACGACATGAAATCCCTCAGCCGTTCACGTAAATCACACAGGCAGCCCACCACACTGGACCAAACCCCTAGCCCTTACAGGGCTACAGGAGCGGGGTTACCTCCCCCCAGCACACACTCCACCCTCCAGGGATCAGCAGCCTGAAGCTTTCTCAGCCAGGGATGGCCGCTTTGATTTCATAGACCCTGATGGATTTTTCTGCCGTGAAACGCTCTTTGAACCCCTAAGCTTTTAGCATCCACAGCATCCTGAGGCAAGCAGATCCCCAGCTCCTGTCTCCTTTTGTTTGCTTTGAGCCTTCCTGCTAATAAAAGAAATACCGAGTCTGAAGCCAAATTACAGAGCACCATTGAACAACTTCTCCCTATTTACCCTTTTTTAGGCCATTTGATTGTCGAGCTCTCCATCTTACTTTCCAACATTACAACTATTTCTGAGCTGGAGACATGCAGCTGACTTGGGGCCACTGCTATTTATTCCTGTCCTATACACACACATGCAGATTCCCTCCCAAGGAGCTAAACCTGCGATACAACCTAGAATTTAACCATTCCTGGAGCTGCTTTTCAGGAAGACACAGCTTAAATACCCCAGCTGAGATGTACCCAGGGTACTCACTGCTCCTGCGCCGGGCTCCTCCTGGGTCCCCCTGCCCCACTGCCCCGCTCAGCCGGAGAACATCCCCGCATCCCCAGCACCGAGCCCCTGCCGCAGCACCCCAGCTTACTGTCAGCTCCAAACTGGAAGCGTCATCTCCAAAATGACTGTCGCGCTGGCTCCTGCCAGACTCTTAATTACGAGGAAGGCTGACACAGTTTCTCAGCAAACGGTGTTCACGTACTGCGGGGAAAAACAGAATGAGGGCAAGAGGAAAAATGGGCTAATAAGAGAAAATCGACTGGAGGGAAAAACACGTTGTGCTGTGCAAACCTTACCATAACAATGCTGGAGCCCAAAATACTGGAAAAAAAAAAAATAGGTTAGTACACAGGGGAGGCAGGCAGCGCTCCACAAACGTGGAGGAGAGCTGATATGCAGTGCAGCATCTTGGCATCCTCGTCTGCCAAGCCTCTCCCCACAGCTTGGGTTAGGGCAAAGGGGACAGGTTCAGTTTCCAGCACGCAGATTAATGTGTCCGAGAGCCCGAATGATGCCATCTGAAGAGCCCACGGCCATCCTGCATGATTTATGCTGCCTTTATAAAAGCCTGCAGCATGAATAAAGCATGAAACTTAATGCCTAGCCATCCTCTCCCCACCGCCAAGCCTGGCAGCTTTAAGCTATTATTCTTATTCCAGCCCCAGCCTGGTGGTCAGCCTGCAGAGGAAAGGGACCCCCTGCTCCTGCCTGCCCTCCGAGAGCCAGGACTTTCATCTCCAAGCAGGCTTTGAGAGAAGAGAGCCCCAGACCCAGAGGCAAAGCCATGGAGCCTGTAAGCCGAGCACCAGCTTGCAGCACTCACTGCTGGGGTGAAGGACTCGCCCGGTAGCACAAAAGCAGCAAAAGTCTATTTACCCTTTCTGCTTCTCTCTGCGAGAGGGAAGGAGCATCACTCGCCCGGCTTCAGGCAGCTGCAGTGGTGAATGCAAACCCAAAGGGAAGCACTGGGAGAAGGGTGTGTGAAAATGGCCCGGTATCCTGTGGCCAGGAGCCCTCCCCTACACACCATACGAGCCAAACCTGCCTTAAAAAGCTTTAGGTCTCCCCCGAGGCTGATGGCAAAGACGCCTTGATGACAACGAAGGGAACAATTCCATTCAAGTTTCCATCCCTCCCCTATGACCTCCCTATGGGGAACTGGGAGGCGGTAGGGAAGCTGAAGGAGATGAAACATTCACAGCAGCTCACCACGCAGAGACAGGGGAGGCATTCAAAGAAGTACAACATATCTGAACACCACTTAAAAGTCACCTGAAAATAGACCTTAACCAGCAGCCTGCAAGTATGGGGACCAGCTTTCAGCATCCAGACCAAAATATCCAGGCGGGAAGATGTGAATGTTTTTCTTCTCTCACCACCCAGCCCTCCTTTTGATACCAGATAAAACATTCCCTTTTAAATTCCTTCCTGCAAAGGCGAGGAAGCACTGGCTGAAAAAAGCAGCAGTCAGGCAAAACTAAAAGCACCTCCACAAGGACAAGCCCTTCGAGGAATTTACTTTCTCTAGGATCCTCCCCGCCAGCAGCCCACGCTGTTCCCCAGGACTGAAAGCGCTTTTCAACACTAGGTAAGAAGGGGCCCCACCGGTAAAGCTGGCAAAGCATCAAGGTATTTCACAGGCCAGGGGGTGGGGGGCGGGGTGGGGGGGAGGATGGGAAAATGGCAATTTGAATGCCATTAAGAGCCTTCTGATAACTTAAATCACAAGGAATGAGCTAAATCCACTAATGACTGTCTGACCTCTCTGGTCAGCTCCTTTGGAGCTCCAAGGGAGGATCCCACAGCAGCTGCCTAGGCTCCTACCAGCTCACCAAGCCCCTTCTCTGCCCCACACCAGCCAGTCCCAAGAGCCTTTTCTCTTTCTCAGGATGCAGAAACAAGCACTAATACGTCAGTGCCAACAGCTGCCCCCCTGGCACAGCGGGGGGCTTCCCACTTGGGCAAGAAGTTTCTCAAGCTCATAAGCCCAAGGAGTGAGGCCCCAGAAGAATTAGGAGGGTCACCTCCAGCAGCACCCTTTCCGATTTGTCCCTTCCAGAGGAACAGAAAGTCACACAGTGTGTGAAGCCAGTGGAAGCAAAACAACCAACCAACCAACACATGAACCCAAGCCAGGGTTACTACGCTGTACACACAGCTCTCTGGGAAAGAAGAAAAACAAACATACGAGACCAGTGTTAGTTCTGTGGCTTGAGGTATTCCTGCCAGCAACAGGGTCAGCAGAAGAATCCTCTTTGTAACCCAACCAGAAGTGCTTGCTCAAATCTCCAAGAGACAGCCCAGTCTCTCTGGCAGCCCACGTGCCTGGTGTCCACCCCTGGGCTGGGCCATCTCTGAGACCCAGAACTGGCTGCTACACGATGCCAGTCGATGGAGACAGACCTGGCTCGTCTGCGCTCAGAAAGTTCACGCTGCAGTACCCATCCCTCATTATTAAAAAAGTCTTTTTCCACACTGAAACGCTACTTCCAAGATCCTATCACAGAGCAACCTCACCAGCTCCTCCGCCAGTAATAGCGGCGCACTTCCAGCCGCTTGCCTTTCCCGAAGGTATTTACAACGCAACCACCACCAGCTCTGGGGACTTGGGAGAGTTCCTGCAGCCACCACGTCAATGAAGCGTACATGTCCTACTGACCTTCAGCCAGGCCTACCTGCAAGTCATTACTCACTCCTGAAATCCCCGTCCATTACCAAGTTCCACAACGGGAGCAGTGAGAATACGATTATATTTTCGCTGGCAGGTTTCTGCAACTTAAAGACAGAAGCTTTTTTTTTTTTTTTTTTTTAAGCTATACAGAGGCTTGTCAGAAAATAATAAAAAAAGGCAAAGAGCCACAAATGTGTATTTTATATTCATCCTTTAATTTTTTGACTGTGGTTACTGCAATAAAGTGCACCTAATTTCACATGAAATGAGATATCATGGCTCTTAATACAGCCAACACAATATCAAAAGATAAACGTCAGTGCAAAGTGCTTATCTGAAGACAACCAAAGCAGTTAAGACATCCACTGTGCAAACAGCCTTTTTCAATCCATGTGGCTTCTGGATGGGGGCCAGTAAATGACTCGGCAAAACACAGCAGCAGCAGGTTTGCCATTTCATTTCCAGGAGTCCTGAAGCAGCGCTCAGCCCAGCAGTCCCTGGTAAAGGCTCTGTAGCAAGGCTTTGGGATCACCTCGGTAAGGATTTTGATGAACTCCAATTCAACCTACGTCTAGACTCCAGCAACTGGGGAATTACTACTCAGCTCCGAAACAGATGGAAGAAAAGTTCGGACAAAGCAGGAGGAGGAGAGAGAGGGAAAACGCCAGAATGTATACACAGGCATTAAGCACAAAAACACACAACTGGCTGAGCTGAGAATGATTTCAAGACTTTCTCCATCTATAGTGAGCTAATCAGCTGTGAACCTAAGGATTACACCGTGCCCTGAGACCAAAACAGGATCCGCAGCCATTTGTTGTGAAACAGAGCTGAGGCATGCCCATTTTGTCCAGGGACATTTAATTAGAAAAGCATGTCTGGTTTTATTTTTCCACTGTTCTATCAAATAAAAGTAAATATCAAAGTGGTTATTTCACCTGGAAAAAAAACCTCAGCAGTTTCAATGTGCTTTGAACTGCAGTACAAAAGCTCTTCATCTAAACCCCTCCCCTTTCCTTCTCCAAAATATACATGACAGCAACTTCAACTTCACATGGTAAGAAAATATATACACATTACACGCAGTAAACAAATTCTGCATTTTTTTTAAGACTTTATACAAATTAGTGAGGGAAAAAAATTAATAAAATTACATACAATATATTCAACAGTGAGAAACTGCTCCCAAAGGGAATACTGACACACTACCAAAGACAGGCAAAGGATGGTGTTGCCACACCTATATAACACCACAATTTAAAATTTTTTTTTTTTTTTTTTTTTTTAGACTAAAACAGTTTTATTGCCAAACAAAGACACCCTTTGAGGTAGATTCTTCCAATTCTTAAATGACATGTTGAGATTTTAAAAACGGGATTTCCCCCCAAAAGACAATGCCACGAGCATAACTTTTGTTTGAACAAAGATAAGCTGATTATCCTGTGAAGGGCACAGAGACGCTGCAGTCTTAGGCTAACTCTCTAACACTTGAAATGAAAGATAAAACATTTAATATGAATTTGCAAATAAAACACCTTCCCTGTTAGACATGTGACCATTCTATAGCGGTTCCTTCATATGTAATATATATATACTTAAATCCGAAGGTTGGTTTTGTTTTGTTCTTTTCTAAGCCTTATTTTACATTCTCATCTTGAAATGCTGTAGGGAATTTGTCATACAAAACAAGACAGGGCAATCTACAAAAATTAAAAGGTAACAGTATTATAAAACACACGTGTTGATATTATAAAAATCTCACTTGTTAAGGGAATCCCAGCTGGTGCTTGACCCAATACCTTAACTACCTCTTCATACCTACAGACATCCTACAGACAAACCCCAGTGTGAGATTTAAACGCTGGCATTGGCATGGAAAGCACAGATGGAGACCACATCTTCCGCTGGCCGCTTCACAACCAGCGCCCCAAGCTCTGCACACGTGCTGTGCGCGCAGCAAGGCTGCACACGCAGGAATCCAGACCCCGTACAGCTTTCACACCGGTGGACCAAACGCTCATCTCCTCAAATCTCCACTGAGATGATATTGTAGGATTAGTATTTCTCCATTTAAGAGAAAGTCCCGAAGCCAGATAACAAATACAGATGCGTTTGTTCCTTAAAGAGCAGGACAACCACACTACTGGTGTAATAAGATCTCGTTTATAACTTGGGCTTATAGAAACACTTCCTGTGCACTCACATTCACTGCATAAATAAATTAATGCCTGAAGATGAGGAAGTTCAGTTAAAATGAATCCATCACCGTAATAACAAGTTATATTTTGTTATTTGATAAAACACAACCACAGAGCAAAGCAGCATCCACTTCACCTGTCTGGGCAACAACCACTCTTAAGCTCTGTTTCCACCCTGAAGCGAACACAAGGGCAGTCACTCGTTCACATGCAACTGCTGTATTTTGTATTCTTTAGACTTTGGATGGTCATACCAATTCTGCTTTGCAGATTAACACGTGCAGGCAATTCTGGTGTTCAGCCCAGTTCTGAACCACTTCCTCACCTGCTCACAACAGGAGAGGTCTAACACTGTTTCTGAATTCTCATTCCACATCACAGGGCAGTTCTTTCCCGGCCATTCTAAAACAATGCTTGCAGGTGTGTGCTGGCAAGAAAACTAAGACACATTTTTCAAGTATGTCATGTGATTAACAATGGAAACAAGAAAACTTCCCTCAGCTTTCAATGATAAAATATTTGTAGCCAGTTCAGGCAGGGCTATACAAATAGCTGTTTTGGGGTTTTTTTTCAGCTTACCCACTTCCACTTTTCAGAAGTAGTGCAAGAGCAATGTTAACCATTGTTATATCCTTATGTTTGTCTGAAACAAGCTCAAGTTCTAATTCAGGTGACTAATTTCTTCTGTTCCGATCAAGGTGAAGCTCCTTTGTTCTACGTCTCCCTTGGCTTCAGAGTTTTTCTGTTATTTTCCCTGAACTAGGCAAGATTTCATGAATCTGGCTCCCAGAAGTCATGTAGTTTTCCCTGAAGAGTAAAAACAAAATAGTAAACAAGTCAGAAAACCAATGACAGAAGTAAAGAGTAGAGCAGGAAAGTGCTTAGCTTGAGATCACCACAGTGTGTTGCAGGGCCCTAGAATTTTATTCAGAAACAATTGTCAGTCTCCCCATATGTGAATCAACCCCAAAAACAACTCCGGAAGAGCTGCTTCATTATCAACCTTCATCAACTGCTAAGAAGTTTCTGCAGCCATGTGTTATTGTCCAAGTCCCTTCCCTCCCTATAACAAGAAACATACATGAAAACTACAAACGATGAAGTTTTTCGCACTTTGCTAGGAACAACTAATAGTCTTTACAGACATATGGTTGACTACACAATTTTTAACTGAAATCAATACTAAGCGTACAGGTATGATTTAAACTTCATATAAGTGATACATGGCATTACCGGAAAGCTAAGCTTTTCCAAGAGAGGCAGCTTTATATTCCAAGACAGGACTCAAGCAGTTGGTCTGACCACATTACAGAAGAAACCTTACAACCCTAGACTGGAAGAAACAGCTCTGAACTCTGGATAGCAGTAGAAACGATCCACCTGTTCCACCAAGGCTAGGTACCATGAAGGCAAACAGGCTGCCCAGAGAAGCTGTGGCTGCTCCCTCCCTGGCAGTGTTCAAAGGCCAGGCTGGATGGGGCTTGGAGCAACCTGGTCTGGTGGAAGGTGTCCCTGCCCAGGGCAGGGGGTTGGAACTAGATGGTCTTTGAGGTCCCTTCCAACCCAGACTGTTCTACGATTACTTACTACGGCATCCTTTTACAGAGCACGCAATGCTTTGCCTAATCACTGCATGAAATCTGACACATCCGAAGGGGGAGGAGTTACCAAGAACCATTACACATCTGTGGATAGAGCCTTGGACTCAAGGAGCCGAAGTCACACGCTGCCAGACCACAGCAGGAAGTGCATCACCACATTCCTGCCCAAACGTCCTTTTCGACGCATCTGCTAATAGCTATAATCAGAAACAGGCCCTGTGACCTGACTCAGTACCAGGATTTTTGTGTATTACACAAGCTACTTACAAAATAAGCACTTCTAAGGATAAAGATGAAATCTTGGTTTTACTGAAACCAGAAAATTAAGAATTTTAATTAAAATCTATTCTAATGCATCTAAGTGTATTCCACAGCCACGCCATTTATGAAGGAAAAAAAATTATCTCTAAAAGAATATGCTATTTTCAAATGCTAAAAAAAGGGTTAAATGCACCCTGCAGTATGAAAAGAGAGAAAAAGGTTTCATTACAGTACCTGAGTAGGCCGAGTGGTTTGTATCATATCTTGCCATTTGCCATATATCCTAGCAACTAAGTCCTTCACCTGCAAATTCAGATTGATTCACTTAGCCACTTATGTTAAAAAAGCCAAAATCACACCCCCTCTCTCCTCCCCAAGCCCCAAACTCATAAAACCCTGGATAACCCAACACCCGAGGTTTACTGGGAGGGAACAATTTTACAGCTAGCACAAAGTACCACCAGCTCAACTCCAACCAGATCCCTGTAATTTGGGACTCTGAATTCAAAGTCATGTACTCCCCACAAACACATGACAGGCACATGACTCCCCACGTTAAGTGTCTGGAATCAGCATGCAAGCCTCTGGCCTCCAAACACCCACCTCATCCTTCAGGGGAGTTGGGTTTGTTACACAAGTCTGCTCGTACCTAGAAAAGGTGCCTGCAACTGCAATCACAAAAGCCAGCTATGTTTGCTTCTGAAATGAATTCCTTACACAAAACTGTACTTTATCCTAACCCATCACAAGCAGGTGTTTAATCCAAACCATCCAGAACTGAGATTTGCTTCATGTGCTACGTTAAAACCCTGCACAGCAGAGTCCTCTGGAAGTTTCTGTACTATTATGCAAATCAAGTGATGGGGAAAAACAGAGCAAGATTTTCCCCTCTCAGTGCAAGGGCAATAGAAACAAAAGTGAAAGTGACCTGAGACAGAAAAATCCAAGGCAAGAGTAACTGTTAAAAAGGACCCATGCTCTACCAATCTGGCTGAATAGAAAAGAAAAATCTTCTTGAGAGGCAAGGATGCACACAACTGCAAATGTCTGATTTAAAGCTGAAGCAGACAAGGCTTTTCAAGGCTGAGGTCGGTCACTTTATCACTGATCTGATTTGGTTTGCTACAACGACATGCAAAGCATGAAAGTCACAACATTAGGACTACCATTAGTAAGCCCCACACCACAAACCAAATGAAAGGCAATTATCCAAGCCCCATGCTACATCACACACATTAACACTACTGGCTTAAATCCACAACATTAACTCATTAATTTGAAAATAAACCAGACACACACGCAAGACAGGCTAGTTCTTCAGTCCTCTCTATCCTGCCCTGAATCTAGCCTCTGCTCTTAAAAGTAGAGTCAACTATCAGTGACTGCCAGGAAAAGAAACAGAGCAACTCTGTGGGTCTAGAAGTTGAGATGCCTGGCGAAAAGACTGCAATCTCGCATTTTACAGTGTTCAGAGTCCCGTTGTTAGCAAAACCAGAGTATTTTCACTGCATTGAAACGGGCCTAAGTTTATGCACACACAAAGATATGATGCAGATAGAGAAACCAGAAAAAAAAAAAAACCAAAAAACAACACAACAAACCCAAGAGGAACTCTCAGAATTTCTAGGGCTGGGATGAGGGAACAACACACATCAACACCACTAAAAATCACCCCAAACTAAAAGAAACCCCCCAACTTAGGTGTCTTACCTTAGTTCGATAGAACAGCCTTGCATCTTCCCTAATATCACATTTTATGTGCTTATCTAAGGCACCACAAAGCTTCAGTAAGTGTTGCTAAATAAAGACAAAAGTGTACAGCTATTTAAATCCTCCATGTCAAAACTAAAAGCTTTCTTCAAATATTATGTCAATTGAAAAATTATATAGTTCACTGAGGTTTTTCTCAGAAATATACAGGCAGGAAGAGGGAAAAGAAAGAAAACAAGATCACAAGATCCTCTATCAGTTGCTAGCACGCACCTGGCAAACCAGGTCTAAGAGCTTTAAAAAACAGTTTCAAATTAAAGAGCTACACATTACAAATGTTAAAGTTCCTACTAACTAATTTGTAAATCCTTTCCGTCCCCAAAGTAGCAAGTGCAGTGCCATTCAAATCTTTTAGCATCAAAAAAAGTTCTAAAGTTACAGTAGCTAAAAATAACCTTTTCACTAATGACGACTCAGGTCGTTTTCGTTTGTAGGAACTGCCTGAACATGTAAAACATATCCAAGGTTTATGCACTGATCTTTTACTTTCCTCTCAATCTCTGATTACTTTAATAAAGTAGTTTTGCAACCTTATAATGTCTTGATAATAGCTCCCAAGACCTTTCACATTCTGTGAATTTCTTCATAAAATTTCTGTTTTCAGTCCCTCACTGAACAGCTTCAAAGAGGCTCTGCTCTACAGAACAGCTGAGATGTGCTGAAATTCTATTTAAAAACATTTGCCGGTGTCTCAAGACCATCTAACTGGAAGAGGACCAGAAACGAAATAGTTACAGCGATTTTATACAAAGTCCAGCCTGCACAATATTCAGTCACACCCCTCTTGCCACTCGATGTAGCCATCACAGGTCAGTGAATAAGACTTTTTCTTCATTAAGAAATAGACATTAAGAAAAAAAATACAAAAAAAAGATCAAGTTCTCCACAAACCTTCAGGAAGGCAGTCGTAAAAAACAAATCTCCAAAGATCATCACAATATAATGTAGCAAGAAAATTATTTCCTTTATCAAACATGGTCTTGTTTCAGATTAGTCTGTGATTATCTTTTTGCATTGAGTAGGAAACTGAGACACTTAAGCTCCGAAATGGAACCAAACATTACTGCTTCACCTCTCTCAAACAGTTCTATGACAGATTTCTTAAGAGCCAAGAGTGATTCCGTGGGGCAGAAGGTGCACACAAACACCTTGCAGCAAAAAACTACAGCAATCTGAATAGAATTACTGAAAAGCTAAGCAGAAGGTATTACTTAATGGATGTTCACGTCCCATGGCACTATGGAACCAACACTACAGAGGACAGAAGAGATACAGTCTCAGCTTTCACGTGCTGCACGGCTGCGCCCCAGCACAGAAAACTGTCACGTGTTCGAATACATTTTACTGGGTATTTTCAAAGTGGATTTCTTCTAGACTGGAAAACTCCAGAACTTCACAAGTTCATAGGATCATCGTAGTTCTTAGAATTTCTGTGTGGAGCTAATCTCCAGTTGCTTTCTGAGGAAGATTATCAAAATACATGTCTGCTGATCCACAGCCTTATGTTTTGAGGTAGCTCCCTCTGCAGAAATGCAGAAGAGGTTTCTTTCTCTGAAGTAAGTGCACAGAAAGCTCTTCTGCATTTACTTTGCCCCGGAACAAAAGTTTCCCCCAGTGCTATTATTCACTGGCGGCCTTCTATCACATGACAGCTCTTACCAAAACAGAGCAAGTGTGCATGATAAACAGTCTTAAAAACGAAAGATCTAGCCACTGAAGTTACTTACCCTTTGATTAGAATTTACAACATCAAAGAAACTAGCCTCACTGACTAGATGAAGGAGGACGTAGGTTAGGTAGTATGCCTGGAGAGAAATCAAAAGAGCTTTAGCAGTCAAAGCACAATCATAACTCTTCACATCTAGATATAGCACTATCTTTGCTTTCTGGAATGATTCCTCCAACAGCCAGACCAACGGACAGGTATGTCTATGCATTCACCTAAATAACTGATCACAACATCCATATATTAGAAACATTTTAAAATGGTATTACACTGGTTTAAGTTACCCAAGTAATCTACAGCAGTTTCTGCAGTTTTATTTACTGAGAACTGAATTCAGCAGTTGGCTTTATTTTTCCATTATCTACATCCCGATCAAAATACTTGCTAAGACATTCCATGATAGACCCAAATAACCAAACCAATACTCAATTTTTAGATGGAAGGAAATATTAAATCTTTCTAATACTTGTTTATGAGAAAAGATTAATAAATCTCTTTCAGAAGCCTGCAGATGAAGGTCTGGCTCAGCATCAAACAGTTTCCACTGATTACATCAGAAGGGAGGGAGGATGGTCCTCGATTACAGAAGACAGGACTCAAGACATCCATGTGACTTAGCCATTCAGAAAATCTGATGATTTCCCAGTTTGTGAAACAGCCTAACGCAGCTTCCTCCACCACACACTACTTGTTTCTTTCCTCCCTGACTATAATCAAGATTTAACACTAGTAATATTTTCATTATACAGATGAACGGCAACAAAGCAGCGTACATACAGTTCCACGTACAGAACCGTCCTCAGTTAACAGAAACTTTCTCAAAATCATAGAAGATACACAAAAGGACAAATGCAAAAAAGCACCATCAGCTATATACCTCCTGTTCTAGGTCTGTATGAAGGTGCTCTCCATCGGCATTCTGCTGCTCCAGTTGTTCTCTCATCTTCTTTAGTAGATTAGAAGGTTTCATGTACACCAGAAACTGATACAGAAGAGACATCTACAGATACAAACATTAATAAATCGGACTGGTTTACTAGCAACAGACAATTGGAAACGGAGTGACACTACAATATTCTTTGTCCACTAAGACAAGAACAGAAAAGGCATTTTTAATTAAAACAGAAGTTTTCACGCTTTGGGTAATTTTTGACTACTCACAAACTAAAGCGTTTGTACATTGCCTCAACAAAGGACTGACACTATTGATAATGAAGAGTGACTCTAGACAAACACAACAGGAAGACCGAGAGAAGTGTAGACCTCTTTCCAATGTCCAAAAGGAACATTTAGGCACATAAACAGTACTGCACTTACAAGCTGCAGAACATGCAGGTTACACACGTGTGCCAGTGTATTTCTAATACTAATCTAAACTAAAAATTACTAATTGGACATTTTGCAAGTTCTTGAAAATAGGCTTACAGTATTAAAACATGAAACACAAACACAATCATAGACATGTTTTCTAAACTTCCAAATTATACACACACAACACGTATGCAGTACCTGGTTGTCACTGTCATCAGGTATTTCTATATGCTTTTTATTAAGAAGCTTTGAAATTATCACTAGGCTAAGACGTCTTCTTACTTCCCTGAAAAAGAATTAAAAAAGTTTCTTTTCCAGAGAATTTCTTAAATCCATCCTGTTTCTACAAAGTATATGAGGCTATGCATGGCTTCCCTAGACATAAACTTGCCTACAACTATTAAATTGGATTTTTCTGAATATGGGTGCTATTAAACTAGTAAAGAGGCTAGTAAAACATAAGTACCCTTATCTCATTGCAGCTTTCCTTCTCCACCAATAAACATTGCTAGATATTTGCCTCCAAGCCTGAAATTGAGGACCCAATTCATTCTCCTCGTCAGACACATTGTAATTTATTCACTTCAAAGACACAGAACTCCTAACAGACTGACACTTAAAAGCAGACATGAATCACCCAAAGAAAATTTAATACCTATTGCATTTATCAGACTTCAAGCTTATACAAATAAATCGGCTGTTAACGACACGACATATTTCTGATGTTACAGTGTCATTACCGTCCACGGATTATCCAGCTAGGCACCAGCTGAACCAGCCACAGGAGATTATGGTGATGACTGGAGAGTTCACTCACTGCCACGCAGAGCTCAGGCATCTTTAGAACAACAACAACAAAAAATCTGGATACTGACGAACAGATATGGTGGGCATGTGCTTTATTTCAGAAGGAGTACACATCTACTCCCTAGAAACACACACAGCATCAACTTTAAAAGGAATTGATCCAGTAACAGATGATGTGCATGAAGATATTTCTGCATTGTACCTGCAGTTAAGTCTGCTAAATATTATTTTACAGCAGGATAGTTGAGGTCACATTGCTTCTAATGACATTTTATCAGCTTAGTGTAATCATTTTCTCATTCTTTCAGAGAGTCATTTTAAACATACAGCTATTTTAGTAAATATAAGATTAAGTTCAATACAACAGTTCCCCTGCAGAAAAGGACAGGCAAGCATGATGTCATGTGACAAAAACCCTCTCGGTATACCCACCCACCTCCCAAATCCAAAGCTCCCAATTTGTTCATAGCACATTTTCAAGCAGTACTTTTCTGATATGTCAAGAAAAAATGAAAACTTCAGAAGTTTCTTGGAAATTAAGCTGCAGTTTCATAAATCTAGCACAAGAAAATTATTTATGAAGTTACCTTTGTGTTCCAGTCTTCTATACTTAACAGAAGCTTTATGAAAAGGCACTGAAAATCCATCAAAGGAATTTGCTTTAGCTGTTTCTCCAAGCTTATTTTAAATAGCAGTAGAATCAGCAGCAATATTTCTTGATCGGTATATCCACCTTGGATTACTGTTGTACAGAAACCTAGAAACTTTAAAAGAAATGAAAAGCATCAAAATCTGAAGTTGGTTTGGCTTAAAGTATGATGAGAACTTAAGTTTTCCCCCTCACATTACAATGTACCTCAAATGATTGTTCTTGCAACACTTGTGTACTGACATCTCCCAGTAGCTGTGCTGTTTTGTTTGGTTTGGTTTTTTTCATACCTGCTGGAGGCTCATCTTTTGAACATGGCAATATGCCCTGTTACATCACAGGAGTAGGAAAGATCTTTCTCCACTGCACATATAGTCCTCATCCAACTGAACGGAAGACTGACAGACTTTCTAAATACACAAGTAATACTGAAAACATAAATCAAGAGGTTTTTCCCCCAACCAAGTATTATCACATGGGTTACTTACAATATGGGATATGTGTGTAAATGAGAACACAAATTAATCAAGAGACGCGTATTCTGCCCCTGGTGGATATGCTCCAAGTGCTTCCTCTTGAACTAAATGATTTTATAAGTAAAGATCTCTAAAGAAATGTTAGGAGGATTCCAGTACTCCCACAAGGAGCTCTGAAATCAGTTATAAAGTCGGTATTTTCACCATACAACCCTGAATCATAGAGAACTAGCTTGTGAAGTGTGACCAGCACTTTCAGCCTACGGTCTCACAGGACACAACATGTGGACCTAACAGCTCACTTCCACAGAAGAGTCAGTCCCTGCTCCACCTGCCCTCCACGAGTTCCCACCTCACTCCCCTTGTGCTGCATGGGGACTGAATGCATACCTCAGAGTAATACACTGAGGCAGCATAAAACATACCACCCAACATCACTCCCCTTCCCATTTCCCCTGGGACACAGAAATGCATAGTTTCTTCTACATGAGGGAAGAAAGATGTTGGATAAAGTGCCACAGCTGGAAAAGGGAGGCAGCAGAACTGTGTAGTCTGAGGGAAGCCAATGGAAGTCAGGAAACTAAAGTTTGCAACAAGCCTGCAATAATCTCTGCTGAATGTGAAACTGAAACCCCAGGATAGCATCTACTCACAAAACATGCCCGGGACTAGTTTAAGACACCGCAGTTTTTGCTAAAAACCAAAACAACCCCTCACCCCCCCGCCCCACCCCACACCCCCACCCCCAACCCACAAAACCCCCTCCCACACCAACTGGAGTTTTCTCACCTTAACCACATTAATTAAATTGTTTTCTGGTAGACTGGAGAAGGCTGGACTGGCAGAGGTTAGGTTTCTTCTTGGCTGTTGTTTACTCACTGTTTCTTGCATCTGACTTCTAATAAGAGAGACACTAATCTGAGCAATAAATCAACAAATTAAAGGCTCACAATGGCTTATTTGCATCAAACTGAAGGAAAAACAACACACCTGCATGTTTCAAAATGCCTTCAAATCAAAACAATCCTCAGTTACGTAGCGCACACGCACATCTATCTCAGCCTCTAACCAATTACTTGCAATTCTGCCCAGCTACTTAGGCAACAATTCTTGTAAACCTCCATGAGGAAGTTGCAGGACAAAGGACAATGCTCTGGTTTGCTGAATCCTTGCCTGGCAGGCATTGTCTGAAGTTTTAGCTTATTTACTTTTACTAAGACCTGAGCTGAGAATTTAAAGAGCAGAATGGTTTGATGGAAGGGAGGGAAATAAAGGAGAACCCTCTGATTCTACATTCTAAGCACAAGGCTTGTTTTCACAGGATCTAAGCAATAAATATCAAAAGGAGAACACTTACAAAATATCACTTTCGTTAAAGCCGGGCTGAAGATGCTGCAATGGAAAGAGAGATCTAAACGCAACACCCATATTGACAAAAACAGCTGACACGTCAGCTAGTGAAGGAATCCATGGTTTAGACTGTTCATCACTGATGGAAGCTACAAGTAAAAGACATGGAGTGGATTAGTTTTAAATTTAGTTCTTAGCATTAGTTCCTTTTAAGGGAAACAAGTAAGCTCACCAGTCTGCATCAATTCTACCAGCCCCCATCTCAGAAGAGCTGGTACATTGAACAATACGATTATTTTCAGAACGATGGGGGGGGGGGGGGAAGGAGTCTAACACAGTATTTTATGCTAGAGGAACCTCTTGCCTATGTAACAGGAGAATTTATACTTTATAAAGTTCCACCCATTTTCCCTCACAGTGTGCTCTCATCACAAACAGAAAAATAAGCAAGGAGGCAATATTTACTTTCAAGAATACATAAATTACCATTCTGTGTAGGTACAGGTAAGAGGGGGTTATCACAGTGGGACTGGAAGTGGAGCTAAAGACGACTAGAAAACAGGCAAGGTTTCTAGAACAGAAGTGCTAAACAGGTGGAATTCACTTATTTGATAGAAATAAGAAACAGTGCTCATTTGGTGGATGAAAAAATGAATATGAAAACTGAGTATGAAAAACTGGTGGATGAAAAACTGAATGAGCCAACAATGCGAGCTTGCAGCCCAGAACATCAATCACATCCTGGGCCGCATCAAAACCAGTGTGGCCAGCAGGTCAAAGGAGGTGATTCTCCCCCTCTACTCTGCTTTGGGGAGACCCCACTTGCAGTACTGCGTCCAGCTCTGGGGCCCCCAGCACAAGACAGACATGGAGCTGCTCAGGTAGGTCCAGAGGAGGCCAGGAAGATGATCGGGGGGCTGGAGCACCTCCCCTGTGAGGACAGGCTGAGAGAGTTGAGGTTGTTCAGCCCGGAGAAGAGAAGGCTCTGGGGAGACCTTATAGCAGCCTTCCAGTACTTCAAGGGGGCCTACAGGGAAGGTGGGGGACGACTCTCTTTATCATGGAGTGGAGTGATAGGATGAGGGGTAACCATTTCAGACTGAAAGAGGGCAGATTTAGACTAGATATTGGGAAGAAATTCTTTCCTGTGAGGGAGGTGAGACACTGGCACAGGTTGCCCAGAGAAGCTGTGGCTGTCCCCTCCCTGGCGGTGTTCAAGGCCAGGCTGGATGGGGCTTTGGACAACCTGGTCTAACGGAAGGTGTCCCTGCCCATGGCAGGGGGTTGGAACTAAATGGTCTTTAAGGTGCTTTCCAACCCAAACCATTCTGTGATTCTATGATTGCGGAAAGGGGTGATTTGTACGATGACTTGTATCTGAAAGTCTGCGAACTGTACAGAGGATTCTCTATGGGACACTAAACTAGCAAGGTAACATCAAACTAGACACAGTGTTTTCCAAACAATGACATAAGTCTCTAGAAGTCTGAATTAGGTCAATTTTGTGTCTTAGAGCTAAGTTTGTAAGAAAAAACCCAAACAAAATGGAACATAACAGTCAAGAACTGCAGGTTCAGATCTCAACGTTCAATTCAGTAAAAAAGCAACAACAAAAAAGATGCATCCTTAGTTAAGCACTGTAACAGAATGTCTCAGAACGTTTTAGACTCTACAGTTGGCAATTTTAAAGTGGTTAGATAACTTCCCAGGAACAACTGTAGCCTATTTGATCCTGCTCTGAGGTTGGAGATCTGCTGGCATTAATTCTTTGAATGCTCATTCTACAGCTTCAACTATTCATTCAGAATCAAGCTTAATGCCGGCAAAGCACAAAATGAAGGAGGCTACACTACCTCTCCTATCAGCTCACAGTCTGATTACAAACAAGATGCAAAATATGAGGTACAATCTGGACAGACCTGAGCAAGTACTTCAAGAAAACGGCATTACTTTAACAATATTAACTGGCAGGATTAAATGAATTGGTGACTTTGGACGGATCTGAATAAAGTGAAGACATGGAGAACACACAAAGGAACTCGTACTGGAGAAGCATTTGAGAGTACAGATGAAGGAAGGTAAAACACCAGACACAAGCAGCAGTGTAGGCTGAAGCAGATTCTTGAAAGTGTTTTTGTGCAGGTGTATCATTCTTTTCACTTTCGCTGTTTATCTGGAAAGTAAACGATGCAGTGCAACAGACTGGGTATGACTATGTGAAAAACATCTTGTAGGCCTTAAGCTATGAAACTGATTTCTGCATCTTCCAAAGTAAAAGATGGAAAGGAAAGTAAACTTTTCAGCAGACTGGTCAAATCTATTTGTGAAATAACATCAGTGAGTTTAAAAGGCTCTGTACTGGATGCACTGCCTTGCAAATACTCACCAGGACCACATCCTGTGGTACAGCTTGCACACACTCAGTGAAGACCAACTCCTAGCATTTGTGCATTACGTAAGTAACAGAAAAACCTAAATTCATGCCAGAATCACAGAACAGAGCCAGTGCCTTCTACTCCCCCCCGCCCCATACCCTTCTATACTTAACAAAAGGGAAATGCCTTAATTCAGGTGGCATATTTTCCATCCTTCAAATTCTCACCATTTTTTAGTGTTATCTCCATCAATCTGTCTAAAATCTGGGTGGAAACATAATAGTCAGGATGAACAGACATCATCTGTGGAGAGAAAAGCAGCTACATGTCAAACACCAAGTTGCATGATGGCATCAGTTTTCTTTTAATTAAAAAAAAAAAACAAAACCAACTCTTTGTTAAAATAAAATAAGAAACAGTAACAGAAAAAAAAATTACCAACCCCAAAGCCTCTAAAGGAAAGTACACCAAGGAGACCAGAATATTGTGAATATTGATTATTTCAAGTAGTGCACAGATGCTATGAATACTTTAATTATTTGCAGTATTAGAATACTGTAACCCCGTGTGGAATCTCTTGGTTCATAAGAAGGTATGAGGGTTAAGAGAAGGGAAAGTATCATGTATTCCCTTGGAACCCATTTGCATCTGTGATCAAACTGAACTCCTTGATCAGGAGCAGGGGCAACACCGTCAATTACAAGCTTTTCCAGTCACGGGCGACTTGAACATATACAATTCTAAACCGAAACAACGAATTCTTAGTTTTTCACAGAACTCTTAACTACAAAAATACGACTACAAAGTACAGTTCAGGTTTCCAAGAGCACTTCACTAGCCCAGCAGAAAAAACTCTTCTTTTTCTCCCCCAGGTGCTGGACAGTTTCCTGTTCTGTAAGTAAGCTGAACTGGCTCATGCTGCCTCCTTATTAGAGGAACGCCAGGGCTCACAGAAGGGGCGGAAGGTGACTTTTTACTGTCTGGAGGGAGGGACGCGGAGAAGCAAAATGTTTCCCTTTCAGCAAAAGCAGAAAGCCAGTCAACAGACCTCAGCTGCAATTTCAGAGGCAGCCCAGCTTTCTTTTTTGTTTCAGGCACAGTTAGAATGTGGCAAATAATAGAATGGAGAGTGGAGAGGGGCATTTTTGTGAGTAACAGAACAGTGTAAATTCCTGGGGATTTAGACACCAACACAGGCACCCAGAAAGCAGACAGCCACCATATTTCCTTTGAGAATAGCTCCAAACTTCTTCCTGAGCCATAATGCAAGTCAACCTTTTCCAAATGACTCAGAAGGTGATATATGTAGAAATGCTACTTCTACATTTCTGCATACTGCAGCACATATTTTGTGGTTTTTTTTTGTTTGTTTGTTTTGTTTTGTGTTTTTTTGTTTTGGTTTGGTTTTTTTAGGGTGGAAGGAAATAAGATTAATATTCTCTTGTGATTTGGCCCATACTATTATATCCTGAAGTCTCTTCTCACCTAGCAAGTACTGTGCCCTTTTCAAAGGCAGTAACACATATGAAGATGGACAGAGACGTGCAGCTTTGCAGTCACTCAGAAAGCATGGAGAAGAAGCTATCCCTAGTGTCTTACCCCTAGTGACAATCAAATTTCAGACTTGAGAACGAATCAGAACCCCAGAAAAAAGTTTTTTTGATTTAAAAGCTGTTAACCTAACGCAACAGATTCACAAACTTGTTCTGATTATCCCTGCCACAACTGGCTTCCAGAAAGAATATTATTACTGGAAAAAGTATAACTGCATGAGTAGCATAGTCTTACCTGGAAAAGCCACTTTAGAATTGGTACGGGACACAAGATACAATTGTAAGCAGAACTCAGAAACCCATTAATAGCTAAAGCAAGCTGCTGTGTTACACCAGAACTGTAAGACAAAGATGAGGGTGGGGAAAGAGGAGAAAAATCATTTACTCATTGATACAGCACTTCCACAAAAGCCTAAGAATTTCCCCACCCCTCAGATCATCATCAACAGCAAATAAAGATCTGAACATCTGAAACAGATGTTATTCTTATGCTCTCACCTATATGAAATACTACAGTAATTAAACCTTATTTGTTACTCAGAACAACCACATTTTTCTCCAGAATGCCATACTATATAATTTGGAAACATTTGTATTACTATAGAACAATAGCTTCAAACAAATATTGATTTACACTATTGTACTATGAACCATTGTGCCTGTTTACACAGACAGGCTGATATGCTCAATGAGACCAGTGAATAAGATTTTTTTTTTTTTCTATCCAGTAACCTTTACCAAAACTTTTAGAAGAAAAGGGGAAAAAAATTGTTTGAAATTTTTAAAATCATCTTTTAAATAAAGAGTCTGGAGGCAAACAAATCAATTAAAATCAAATAGTCTGATCTGACTGCGTAAAAATTCGTGAGGTGCAAGAAGTAGCTGTTGGAAGAACAGTCATTTTTATTACCGAATTATTTCAGCTTTAGACTTCTTTAGAAAGTTAGGTATGTCATAAACAGCTGAATCAATGATATCCAGTTTCCCACATACCCTTCTTCAGTCCCCTCTATTCCCATAATCTACTAAAACAGGCAGCTCTCTTGAAAGATCTGTCTCCCAACTTCTCCATATACCCTCTACCTGTCTGACTGAGCAAGTGGCTACGAAGACATCCATGTGCCAAGTGGACAGACAGTACACGCCAGCTGTGCCAACTGGGCAAAATGCATAAGCAATCAAATCATAATTGCCTTCTGCAAGGGATAATTAATTTAATTCTCATTCCTTCAGTCACTGATTTACAAGACACTTCTAAAGCTTATATCCTCAAGATCTTCAAAACACACTAATAGCCCGAAGCCAAAGGAGTGTATCACAACACCACTTCCTCAAGAGACAAGGAGAAGCCACCCTCCTCTTAACAGCTACAAAAGCACACACACGTATACAAAATCCTTTAAGGTTAAATGAATTCTCTCAGTTTCACTGATCCAAGTTTGAAATAAAATGCCAACTGAAATAACCAGAATTTTTCAGGATTTGCACTTGTGGTATTAGTCAAGAATTTCCGCAGCTATTTGTAGCCTGACAGCCTCAAATATCGAATTCAAATCCTTATGAGTTACAGAGCAGTTGTGTATATGCACACAGACACACTGCTAGCTCAGTGACCAAATCAACAAAGGTCAGAAATCACAACTTTCTGTAGTCCTCATCAGGTGGAGCCCTAAGTCCCAGGCCCACACAGGACAAAAACACATAGAAGTCTGTCATCAGACATAATGCAACATTAGTGGGTCACAAATCAGTTCACTACAAAGGTCCTCTTTCTGTCTTGGGATAGTTAAGCTTTTGTTCATTAGAACATTTCACTTCTGCATTTATCTTCCTCAAATTGTTCAGATTATCAATGATAGCCCAACACAGCAGAAATACAAAAGAGGCCAGAACACCTATTTTTTTTCCCCTTATGTCTCATTTAAGATTTCTTTCAAGAATTTCAGAAGAGGAAAGAAGGAAGCTTGAAGTAATGAGTCACTATCCTGTAAAGCTAACCTGGAAAGGAGAATTCCAGGGGAAGACAGTATTGCCTACTTAGTAAGACAGAGCCCATTTGCATGCAAAGATATTATTTTATCCTAAAAACTGCTAACATTGAAGAAAATGATACAAGTAAACACAACAGAGTGAAGAGGATATTCTTACCTAAGAAGAAGCTTTTCTATAGGATTTTGAGGGATGAAGTGAAAATTCCTCACATCAAGGTTATGTCGATTGAAGATTTTCCCAGAGCTTGATAAATCAAATATATCTTCTCCAGGGTGGTAGTCAGGTATGGCAACAGCTACTAGTGAAAACCTCTTTATAAACAACCTGTAAAATTCAAAATTGCTTTTATGAATTTAAACATTGAAAGGCTATTTGCTGGTTGAGACAGTTATTTTCAGATGATGAACATACATCAGTCTTATGTGAAAGCCAAACTGTTAAAATACAGTAATGTCAAAGAAAACCCACCCAACCGTGAAAGATGATAGAAATGATTCACATTAAACATATTAACAACAACTGATGGAAAGAGACAGAGATTAGAAAGAAAGGACAGAAAAGTGAAGAATTAGATTTAATTAGTTCTGGAGTTGGAAGTACCTGTGTTCTTCCGAAATACCTTCATCTCCACTAGCATTCTCATCTTCTCCATCCGAAAAATCAGTTTCCCTTCCTTTTATGTCTTCCTGTAACCTGTTTTCTAGTTCATCTACCCTGAAATAACAGTAGCAGCAGAAAATATTATCACCATTTAGTATTTACAACAGAAACCAAATTTAAGCTCTGAATGTGAACCCAGGAGTCAGTAGCCAATTATACATAGCAAAAGCATGTGAAACATTGCACCTGTTTAAAAAAAAAGCATCTTGTTATTCCAAGATACAAAGCTGATGTTTCCCAAAACCTAATGAACTTCCAAGACCACAATCAATCAATCACTAGCTTGTCAGAGACAAAGATACTCAACCAACTTCTCATATAGCTTTTTTTTTTCCCCCACACAAAACTCCCCATCTTCTGGTTTTAAAAAAATTAATTCAACTACATACTAGTATTTTACTTGTTAAATAGCATTAGTATTCACTACTACATAGTCAGTCAGCCCATAGTTACTGGGGTCAGATTCTTTAATCAAAACAGTTAATCACACACATACACCCATCACCAGCACCTGCTATTAGTATATATACACCACCTTGCACCTCCCACCCAAAAGATCTTTTGCAAGAACACTCATTAATTCTGTTCACTGAACTATGTAACTGCTCAGATATCAATAGTCTGCACAACTTTGGAAACCAAACCTGAGCTACAAACGCCTTTGAAGAAACTAGTACAGTCAGTCTACATAAGCAGCTACTACCTGACTTGGTGACCTATAGCAAAGGCATTGGTAAATTTAGTCTGGCTCTTGAGGGGTAGACAGGTGTACCACAAATCATCCATTATTGCTTGGAAGGAGCCTGACACTCCGCTTTTACAGTTAAGCTGCACTTGTAGGTCCTATCAGATGTATGCTGGTGGCATCAGCAGACAAAGCTTAGCTTGCTACTACTCAAACTCCATCAGTTTTAGGGAGACAAGGCAAACCTAAGCTTCTACAACTCCATCCTGGATTTTTCAAAGCAGCTTTAAGAAACAAACCTTTTAGACTCTTCTTTCTCCTTCAAGAGGTGTTCTAAGCTGTTCATATATGACACCTGGCTAGCAACAGGAGGCTTAGAAAGCTGTAAATGAAATAGTAAGAAATTAAAAAAATACCACAAGCTATCTATTCATTCAGTACTAAAACAATAAACATAATCAAAATAGAAACCTCTTCCAATTTTAATGATATTTTACTTGAAGATAAAAACTCAAAGGAGACCCTGAAAAACAGGACAATGAACAGTTTAGGTTTCTCTGTCCCTTGACAATTTTATATAATGGTCAAATCTCTCTTGGTGATTAATTTAGAAATAACTGCTTCATGATGGATCTGAACAGCAAAGGAAGTCTCTGCGTCTCTCCCTGGGGCTGACCTCCAGCTAACCTTCACAAAGAGCATTAACATCAAAAGCCTTTTACCTCACACATTTATTATTATCATCCATCAAGACCCTGGGAATCCCCATTCTTGTGCATGAGACAAGAAACTCCAGAAATGATTCAGTACCTCTTTGTTACCTTCTGGAGTCCCTAGAGGGCAAAGCACCAGCTGTTTGCTAAATCACCTCCAAAAACACCAGACAAAACAAAGCTTCCAGTCAAAATCCTAATACAAACCCAAATTAAGAAGCTAATAAATAGAATAAAAAAAACAAAACAACACACAAAGAAAGTCTTAACCGCTAACAAATCAGTTTGTTTTCCAGTAGCCACTATTTTATTCAGCTAGCAGTAGACAACACAGATTTGAAATCTTTTTATGGCCACGATTCAGTTCTTTGGACAAGCAGTGCCCTTCTAACACTACCTTCTAAAATCACAAGCCTCTTACTAGCGACAAAGCTTCCTCCTATGAGCTCTTTCATTTTAGGAGAACACAATTCAGTAAGAATATACACTCTCACTGGGGATTTTCTATTATCCAAAGGTAACAGAGGCTAGTTTAAGAGGTTAGTGTCTACCTGCTAATAAAAAAGTCTGTTAATACAGCATTAATTTTTGGCATTCAGAGATATCTTTCAAATTTAACAAACAGCATGTCTTTGTGTGGGAAATCTTGTGGGAAACCTGAGGAGCTCTTTCCTTATTTTATATCTGGTTTAAGTCTGAAATGACTGTTGAACAACTGAGGAATAAAGACTCTATTCCAATGTGCACATATGCCCCTTCTCACGAGACAAGAGAAGAATGCTAGTATACGCAAAAACCATGACCACGGAAATTTCGGGACAGGTCTTAACTGTTTTGTCTTACTTGGCCATTAATCATGCAGAAACAGGATAGGCCTAATGTTGTGGTCACATACATGTTCCACAGACATTTGATCTAGGGTGCATCTGTTTATCAGTCTAATTATGTAGACACGATGGTTAGGATCGTGCAACACGTATGTAACCGCAGAAGCCGTATCTATAACGTGCTTGCATAATGAATCGCAAGGGCAGATAAAATTATTATGGCTGTTTCACATCTGCCTATGGAGATAGTAACCCAGTCAATAATAAACTCAAACCATTTCAGAGACTTAAAAACGGTAGGAGAGGAGGACGAGAGTATTTACAGAGGTATGCTGCTGTTTGTTTTCTACTGCAGAAAACCGCGGTGGACTGACCCCTGCCAGCAGCTAAGCACCACGCAGCTCGTTCATTTCCCCACCCAGTGATGCAGGGGTGTGAATAAGTCCAAAAGCAAGAAAACTCACGGGGTCAAGATAAAGGCAGTTTAACAAGTGAAGGAAGAAGGGGGTAAGGGGAAAAATAAGAAGCGATGCAAAGGCAATCACTCAGCACCTCCCACAGGCAGAAGGATGCCCTGCTAGACTGAGTAATGGCTACAGGCCAGACCAACCCCCCTGCTTGGTTTTGACTGCTGAGCATGACACTATGTGGCATATTCCTTTGGTCACCTGGGGTCAGCTGCCCCGCCTCTGTCCCCTCCCAGCTTTGTGTCCACTCTGACCTACTCACTGCAGGGGCAGAGCAGGAAGAGGATAAAGCCTTGATGCCGTGCAAGCGCTGCTCCATAACAGGCAGAAGACTGGTCTCTTATCAATACTGGTTTTGTCCAAAACACACAGCACCATACAGCTGTTATGAAGAAAAATAACTCCAACCCAGCCAGACTCGGTACAAAATCTTTTTATTTAAAGGCAGCCATTTCCAACCTGTACCAACTCTGTCAGGAATGCCACACTAAGTCCTACCACAGGACTTTACTAACTGAAACACTGTCTTACAATAAAACTTCAAAATCACTACTTATTTGACAAGCTGTTATCGAACAATTAGGCTTTTAAAAAAACACGATCAATTAATCATCATAATATCATAATATCCTGTAAATTGGGATTCAAACACTTCATCTATCCCTTGGGAGCAGAAGTGATTCAGCTTTTTGAAGTCCTTTCTAAAATACTTCCAATTTCCATGAAATTCAGCCTCAAAGCAAACATGACACTTTTAGATGAAGGACTCGTACCCAGGTTTCTAACAATCACAGACTGTGACAAGGATATATGACTGGAGTCTAGCACAGATCTCTCAACATCTAGATCAATCTTCTCTAATTAACTTCAACTTATAAAAATCCTACCTGATTAGGAAAATGAGAACATTAGACCCCACGCATCATCTAAATGTAACCTGCAGCCTTTTTCTTTAGGGGAAAAAAGCAAAAACAGAGCTCCTAAAAACCATTGAAAAGCACACAGCTAATGCAATTCGGCTGCACAAACCCATCTTTCAGCCATTGCAAGGACAAGCACAGTAATAAGCACACACTTTCTCTGACTACTTCCACTATACAGCACAGGACCCTTAAGCCAGGTAACCAGTTTTGCAGGAAAATAACTCTTGAGTTCTCATGCATTATGAATACAGGAAAAAATCATATTAAAACCACAGTAAAACAAAGCTGATGCAGTGCTTTTTTTGGGTTTTTTCAACACTTACCTGAAGCTTCAGTAATGAAGCCATGGTGTCCTGAGAAAAACATTCAAGAAAAGATTTTTCCAGAGTTCCTGCCTGTGGCTTGGGACTTGAAGAGAGAATTTCTTGCAGTGGCACGAATACTTCTTCATCATCGTCGTCATCATCACCTAGACTGCATTCCAAACTCTCATCTTCACTATCAAAGCTGCTTTTTGATTTTCCATTCAACTTGGACTTGTCTGTACAGATGCTTTTAACCTTTAACTCTCCTGAGAGTTGTGAAGACATATGGCTGCTGTCCATGCACCCTTTTTCAAAAGGCAATGAAGGGGGAACACTTTTACCACTCTCTTCTGAGAGCGCAAGTTTCGAACAACCTCCCACCAAACAAGAATCAGAAGCATTTTCTGAAGCCTTGTCTTTTGGTTTTGAAAAACTGTTGCTGGATTGAATACTGTAAGCTTTACTGTGGGCACCTCTTTCTGGTCTTTTCCTGTCTTGTTCTTTCTTAGCATCCAATACCTGAGATAAGCCAGCATTCTGGAGATGGGATTTCGCACCTTTTGTTTGTGTTAAGTGGTGGAGAGAAGGCAACACAGTACTCTTTTCCTGAGAAAAAGGAAGGGACTTTTCCAAGAAAAAGCATGAGTTAGCCACCTGCAACTGATTCTCTTTGGTATCCACAACAGAAATGTGGTTATTTTTACCAGGACTGTGTGCAGAACATGAAGATGACAAACCTACAGAGGAGCAATTATTTTTCTCATTTTCATTGCTTGAGTTGAGGTATTCCTCTGGAAGAGCAGAATCATGTCTAGGTAGAGCAGCAGCCTCCATTAGTTGCAGAACACCATCACAATGAGACTTCAAAAGGCTAAGTTTTACAAAGTCAGACCTCTTATTTTCGCATTTTGCAGACGATGTAAGAAAAGTAGGGTCATTCAAACTTGACACTTCAGGTTGATTTGAACTGTCTGCATCCACGCTCATGGCAGTGTGTTTTCTTTTCCCAAGGAAGTCTATTTGTTTGGATTGCCCAGAAGACATCTTAGACCTAAGGCAGCAAGAAGGAACAGACTGGCTCTTCTGCCTACCAGTGGCCATCCCAGATGTTCTCAGTGCATTTGGAGAAGATGCCTCATGTTTTGAAACCTGCTTTGGCTTTGGTTGAGATGGGTCATCTATGACGTGTTGAATAAAAAAAGTAAATCACTGTTGTCACGTTTAAAAAATACATTTAAGAAAAAAAATAATCAAACCCCTAACAGCTTAAACTCTAAAAAACCCTAACTTCTGTTTTTAAGTCAACTATGATTGAAATTTTTATCAGAAACTACAATACCTCCATTCTGTTTGAACACAGTGGATTATAATTACATTATTACTGTAACTAACTCACAAATGAAATTAAATCCTTGTATTTTAAAGCAGGTTAGTAACCACCATAGAACACTTCTCCTATACACTAGAATCAATCAGTCTTTGGAAACAGACAACAGCCCAGTTGAGGTATGGGACTGGAAGAAAGTTTCTCTAATTACATATTACAGTTATAAATAATGAACAGTATGAAAAGTGTTTTGGAAATACTGCAGTAATTTTAACAGTGGTCGTAAAAAAAGCATTCAGAATATGAAGAAATCTGTTTTGAGGCTATGGTTCTATGGCACCAGAGCCCACCTTCTTCATCTTGCTTTTCTGCTTCCTGCCTTAAGCTGGCACCAGCACTTCATGGCAAGCTACTTCATGGAGCTGGTGTGTCTGAGAACTCCCCAACTCAATTTTCAGCCAGATCAGCTCCTTGCACTGCTGGCCAAGTCCCAGTGCTAGCACAGGCAGAAAGTGAAGCACAGCGGCAAAGAGTCTGACAGGTTTACACAGCCACGGACCCACAACACAGGAATACTCTCCTTGTTTTGGGTCTCCCCCCTGCCCTTTTTTTTTTTTTTTTTTTTAATCATCCTACTGACCCAGCTCAAGCTTCTAGTCACACAACCTTTTCATATTCAGTTCTAACTACTGTAGAAAAAAAATCATGTGGTTAAACAGAACAAAAAGCAATATGAGCTAAACTTCAGTGTTCGGTTCAACAAGAATGTCTTTTTTGGATTAAGCGGAAAGGCAAAATTTGTTAACCATGACAGTGAATGTGGATTTTCCGAAATACATGAGAACCCATAAAAATAACCAGGGACTAAAGGCTTAAGACAAAGAAATAGCATGACTTCTAATTAAGTTACAAACACATCTGTTTTTCACCAAAATCCCAAATTACTTTTAAACCTCTTCAAGCTTGCCATGTATTAGAAATAACCATGACCATACAGCAGTAAATTTTTTTTGAAACAGAGAAAACAGAAAAACATAACTTAAAGGAAAAAAAACCCCACAACCAACATTAAAGAGACATTAAGTGATAAACCTGATTGTTTAATTAATTCTATATTATCAGCTTCTACCTGAGGCAGTCTTCCTTAAACAAGAATGTTGTGTTTTGCCTAAAGGACATCCACTTCCCTAAAAATAAGGACAGAGAAAATAAAAAAAGTTAGTCACTTTTTAAAACCAGGATGTTGACGTCTTGAGACAAGCATTGAATACGGCATAGACTTAGTTCCACACACTCCTAGAAATATGGCAATATACTTCATTTCAAGACAAACTAAAAACACAGCTGCAGAGATCTCAACAAAAGGACTCTCCACAACCCAAATTTTACATCTTTTCTTCAGACTGGCCTCCGGTTCTATATCTCCCCACTTTTAGGGCCATTAGACACTTGCATCCCTGGGCTATATGGCAACACAGCCCATCTGGCTTTCCTCAACAAGTCATTAGGAACTTAAATGACAAAATGACAGAAAGCACAGACAAGCAAACACAGAGGGAGGGGTGCTAAGGAGAAAAGGAAACACAAGGTAAACAATCTTTTTCACTCCATCCATAGCACATTAGGGAGGCACACATAATGATCTTCCTCACAAGTAACTAGCACCCTTTTAAAGGGTTTTCTTGGTTAAAAAGTGAATAGAATTCAACCTGTAATGAAATATGACAAACTTAGGACCACTCCCACCTCTAGCTAAATACTGTGGCTTAAGCGCATAAATCTGAACTTCTACTAACTGCAACTTCTAACTAGCAGAAATTTGCCAGGCTGTTCCCTACAATACACTGTAAGAAAACACAAGGTTATAAGACATTTAAGATAAAGATATTTCTTCTACAAGATATAATTTAAAGTTACAATTTGCGCTGCATTTCCATGCTTTTCAACCAGGATTTCCCATTTATTGTGACACAGTTAAGAACTGGCTTACCCAAGCATGACCTAAAACTTACAAAGGAATAGCAAAAGAGCATAAACATTTGTTACATCTGAAAAAGGCAGCACCAAGCGTCTCATCCTACACTGAAAATGAAAAAAAAAAGTTTAAAAATCACATGCACAATGGGTCACCGATTTCCACCTTTAATGACCCTTTTAAACACACCTGATGCGATACACTTGCTCCTGAGAGTGGCTTTGCAGGATGTGGCTTAGTTTGCTTCATTCTATGTTTCTTCCGCTTCCTCTCCCTGTGAAGAGCTTCCAGTGGCAACCTAAGTTCAGAGCCAGTGGGAGTGCAGGGCAATGTCACGGGAAGACCTGGGGTCTGGCACAGAGCTGTGTTGTTCACAGTGCCATTATTTCTAGTGCAGGCTTTTCGAGTACCAGCTTCTGATGACAAAACTCGTTTGTCAGAATCTGAACTAGTGTCTTCCAGATCCATACAGCCAGTTTTCTGTTCCCGACTATTTCCACAAGACAATGGTGCTCTTGTTACACACAGACACTTCTCATTTCTTCCCTGTTCTGACTTGACGGTTTTATCCTTTTTGACCAAGAAATAGCCGTGAGACCCTGCGGTAACAAGGAGTTTTCGAATCACAACTTTTGGGTGCAATGAACCCAGTGCCTTGCATGCTCTGCCATTCTCCAAAATATTTACACTGTCCTTTTTCTCCTTAATTCCTCTCTGAAAGGCATCTACCACAGGACTTGTGTTTGGTGTTTGGTCTGGCATCTTTTTTCTTTTGACCCTCTTTGGAGAAGATATTTTCTTTTCAAAACGTTCAGAGCGTAAAACTGACAGTCCAATTCCTGCATCTTTTGCAGTTCCTCTGTCTGGTGAGCACAGCACAGTTCTGTCTTTATGGCCAAGGACCAAGAGAGAAAGGAAAAAGACAAATTATTCACAATCACAACATTGGAAAAAACAAAATCTTATTGGACTGTATTACTTGATGTTTTATCTCTCTCTCTCTCACACACAATCCAAAATGAATTTACTTAATCATTTAGTTTTGCTGGTGCCATGCAATTTATTTTGTATTGAAGAATTGCATGGTCTAGTCACAGCTTCAGTTGTTACAAAAAAAAAAATCTACCTTAAGCGTGAGACAATAACTCGAAACAATAGAATCATAAGGCTGGAATGGACCCCTGAGATCATCAAGTCCAACTGTTGACCTAATACCACCATGCCCACTAAACCATGCCCCAGAGTGCCACATCTACACATTTTTTGAACACCTCCAGGGATGGTGACTCCACCACTGCCCTGGGCTTAATAATTACATCACTATTTGAAGAAATTAATTTTAATAGGAAATTAATGTTTTCAGCTACATTATTAGGAAAAATTGTAAATGTGCGCATTTTGACATATTTGTAAGTTATACTCACTATATTGCTGCTTCAATTTGGAGTACGATTGGACTACACTTCTGCACACTTATATAATTAAAACTCATACTAATATCTTCCATTTAAAAACCACATATTTACCTTGGTTTAAAACTGGTTTGAAGAACTCTGTGATGGTCTTGTTTCTGAAAAGAAAACATAACTTCATCTTTTTAACAACAACTAAATGCCCATACAGTGAATACTGATAAAACTAAAATGCCATAATTTATTTCTACAGATTGTGTTTTAATGCCAGCAGCTCTTATTTCTCCTACTTTTTCTGACAGATCAGAGAAACCATCCTCATTGCCTTCTAGCTTTCACTCTGATCAGCTAACAAAGCCAACCTGTCAGATGCCTCACTCAAACTGTTTCCTTTATCATTCTGGTAAGTCTTAAACACCCTTCCAGCTTAAACTATGCTTTCTTAAACAGAACTGACCACACCTGATCCAGTATTCTAGGTGAGACCTCACCAGTACCTTCTATGATGGTGGTAACAACCTTCTCATCTCCACTGAAAAGGCTGAGCTGCTAACTCCTACTGGGGTTTGTTTGTTTGTTTGTTTTTGGCTTTTTTTTTTTTAAAGATGTTATAGTGGTAAGCAGCTGGCCTTATCAATACCGTCAGTGACCAAACCCTCTTCAATACATTACTACGTTATGAGATATTAGTTATTTAGCTTAAATACGTGAGTTTTAAATAGAACAAATCACTGAAGAGTTACAATGTGTGATATAGTATGCCATTTGCTTAGCTTTACTCAGCACGAGTAGCTAGATTTGCTGAAGGCTTAAGCTGCAGGCTGTAAACTTTTTTGCCTAGATTTACTGGATGTGTACAGAACTTGTACCCATTCAAGCAAGACAAGGCCTCCAGAGCCAGCAGAAACCCAAATATAAGGAAGCTTCAAGGCTACAACCACCACCAGCAGCTGCAACTAGTCAAGATAACAGCCTGCCTGGAGACAGTGGACTAGGAGTCCAATAAGGAGTCAGAAGATGGCCGAGGATCTGAGGCCAGAATCATCGTTGGATCAAAGGGCATGTGAAGATCACTGGAGGGTGGATGCATGGTCTGTAAGGGTATAAATGCCCAGGGATTTCTTTGTTTGGGGTTCCTGTCTGGAGGCACCCAGCTCCAGCTGACCCTGCTGCTGTACCCTTCTATTACATTATTATTTTTGTAAGATGCAATGCCTGAAACTCTGGTTCAGGAAATCTAGGGTTTGGACTGCGCTTCTTTAACAATTAGTTGCAAACAAGTCTAACCACAAATTTCTAGCTGCAAGTTGTAAAGTTCAACCAAGCCTGTAACTTTCTTCTTGTTGTCCAAACCCCTTTCTGCACCGCTGTTTGTTGCCTTTTTCACACATCTGGTGCCAGGCTGGGACGCAAATTCCTGTCCGCCCTATTACCAGACTTCTCAGCAGGAACTTGTACCAGCACTGCCCCTTAACAAAATACACACGTCAGTGGCCTCCCTCCCAGCACACATTACGGGCATCTTCTGGCTTTCCAACAGAAACTGTGGTCTACAACCACCTTACTTTTTACACATACACGACAAGATAATTAATAGTGTTAAATCAGAGGTAATTTCCCTGGCAAGAATAAGTGGGATGTGAGAACACCAAGGCATTTCTCCATGAGAGAATGTCACTTCTAAAAATGGGCAGATTATCAGAGTAATGTACAATTTGAACACTAAAATACACCAAGAACTATGAACTTGTTATCTTCACTTTCTCCCACATAGCAAGGAAGTTTACTAACAACTTCAAGGCTATAGTTATGCCTGCTTTGGAAGCATCTGTTCAAGTTCAAACAGGATATTGGTGAGAGAAAGCACAAATAACACAGATTTAAGACCTTCTTCCACCTTTTGTCATCTTTCCGTGCATTCTAAGACAAAGATAGATTGTTAATGCCTGTGTTAACAGTGATTACAAAGGCAAAACTTACTTATTCCAGATTCTGAGCTAATATATTCAAGCATCCATACATGACTCTGCTTTCATAGACTCAATAACCATTTTTGAAGTTCAGGACAGAAGAACCCACTGCTCATTCAAACTAAACCTGGGTTTAATTTTGAATCCTTCCGTAAGCTTGTTACTTTCACTTCTGCACTTTCTAATATGGTTTCTGCATTTTCAGCACCTACAGAAATACAAAAAGCTGTTCATAACACATCGATACTTCTTTAATTAGGCTACTGGCAAGCAGTGATCTTTGAGAACACTGTAAGTCAATGAAAAGCCATCTGTAATCAGAATATGTGAGTACATAAAACTTCCAGCTTACCAAAGAGAGCAGAAAAGACTCTTGTCAAAGACTACTTTCCTCCAACCTGTCCCAGCTTAATCTGATGTAGGCCAAAACACGCTTGTTCTTCCCACATGCCGAAACAACAGGGTCCCCAAATTTCAGTTGAACAGAGAATCAAAAGGCTACGTTGCAGGTTTATTTGCTGTTATTGCTGCTGCTGACTCATTTGTCTTTCTGCACTAGACTGCCTCTCACTCTGACACCCTGACCCCACCTTCTCACGAGGCGCTCTCTGCTTTGCATTCTTCAGAACACTCCCAATGCCGGCTCGTAACTGCTCTTGCACCTGCAAAATCACCCCGTGCCTGCAGCTTTCTGCATTGCACTTCTTTCCAAAACCTTCTATTTTCCCAACTAAGCAACTGTACTTCTTTCCAGGCTACAGCCCCATCTGCAATACCAACCACTGCTGGCAGTCCAAACCTCATCTCCATTTACCTCTCAGATTCCTCTTCTGCACTTGAATCTTGAAGACAAATCAAAACCAAAGCCTTCTGCTATCTTCTTCCTTCTTTCCACAGCCACTGATTTCAAATGATTGCTTGTCTCCCTACCACACCCACTATCTCATTTTATCTTTTTGTTGTCTTTTATTCTAAATGCAAGACCTTTGTAACAAAATTCGTGTTTGTTCTGTAATTATACAAAGCCTTGTATAACATAAATGAGAGAATGGAGGCACTGACACTGAAAAAGCAGCCTTTTTTTTTTCTCCCTGCCATAAAAGTTTAACTCTAATGGAGAGTGATTCATTTTAGACTGTTTTAAAGTGCTTATCCATTGACATTTTCTACTTTGCATTTGTAATTCTGCTTTTTGGAAGTGCAAGGGATAAGAAGTGTCCAACTACAACAGTGATTTCTCAAGTGCTCTATTGTATCTCAGACAAGGAAGTGTATTAGAAACTTCAAACAAAAGCAAAGAGTGGGGGGAAAAAAAGCAGGTGATATGGCAAAGGGAGAAACATGAGAAAGTACTGTGCTTTCCAACCTGCTTTTCATACATATGAAAGTATAAAATGTCACTGCTTTGTGACTTTCTATGCGAACAGGACCATAACTGTCCACAGGAGAATTTCCACTATTGTTTTAGTAAGAGGTCAAATAATCAGCACTAAAAGAACAGAGAAATGATGAAGCAACAATAATTACTGGTTTTCACTCCTTCTTACCTCACATGAAAGTCACAGTTGTTCATTGTATCTTTGTCAACAACTACATAGCTCTGGTTAACACTTTTCAGCAAAATATATAAATTCAGCAAAACACTTTTATCCCCACTAAAAAGTATTCCATCATTTTTTGTGAAATTGCATCTTAACTGAGACACCAGGGAGACCACAAAAAACCCAGATAAGAAAAGGCAAAACCCATAAATACATGATCTCACTTGACAAAGAAAAAGGCTACACAGCCAGGAGATGCACCTAACAGACCTCTTGGGTCTTTCAAAATTAAGGGCACAACCTGCATGAAAGAGAGAGGGAGGAAATCCTTTCACTTGTTTAAAAAGACAAATCCCTGAGATTCTTTAAATTAGTGTTTACAGCTGAATCAGTGGTTACCTCTGATTGGATAAAAACTGTACTTTTAAGAATCTGTGCTGGAAACACTAGCAATAGCTCAGAGAAAGCAAAGCCACACAACATGGATACAAACTACAAAATGTTGCTACATCTTTGACTAACAGGAACATCTTGAAAAGCACTGTATAAATAACAAAAAAAACCAAACCAAAACACAAATAACCGAGAAAGTCACACATAAAACCTCACAACAGTCTTTTAGATGACCACAGCAAAATCAAAACACAGAGTAAGTTCTGATTTCTTGGTCAAGAAGCAACAAGAAGAGAAGCTGAACTTTTACCTTCTCACTTTCCTCCAAATGTCAGGACTATCAAAGAAGAGGATCAGCAGAAACAAAGTAAGGTGCTGCTAATGGCATCATGTCATGGTTTAACCCCAGCCAGCAACTAAGCACCACACAGCCACTCATTAATTCCTCCCCCCTCACCCCCAGTGGGATAGGAAGGAGAATCAAAAACAAGTAAAACTTGTGGGCTGAGATAAGAACAGTTTAATAATGGAAATAAAATATAATAATAATAGTAATGAAAATGAAGATAACAAAAAGAGAGTGAAATAAAATCCAAGACAGACAAGTGATGCTCAATGCAACTGCTCACCACCTGCTGAGCGATGCCCAGTCAGTTCCCGAGCAGCGATCCGCCCCTCCCAGCTTACTCCCCCCAGTTTATATACTGGGTATGACATCGTGTGGTACCGAATACTCCTTTGGCCAGTTTGGGTCAGCTGTCCTGGCTGTGTCCCCTCCCAACTTCTTGTGCTGCCCCCCCCGCCTTCTCACTAGCAGGGCATGAGAAGCCAAAAAATCGTTGATAAAGTATAAACACTACTTAGCAACAACTAAAAAAAAAAAAAAAAAAATAAAAAATCACTGTGCGATCAACGTTATTCTCATACTAAATCCAAAAGACAGAGCTGTACCAGCTACTAGAAAGGAAATTAACTCTATTCCAGCTGAAACCAGGACATCTAAGAAAATTATGACTTGCCTCATACTGCAAGAAACAAAACTTATTTAACTTGGCAGCCTCTGGAAAGCCTCATTAAGCCTTTGGCAGAATCTGGATTTCTAGTTGGCAGACAGGTTCATCATGTCTAAAAACTGTCACTGACGGCCACCGCCTTCATGGGAGGCCCTGCCCTCCAGCACCGTTAGAAGTGCGGTTCACAGCTAGAACAGGCTTGAAAGCTGAACCGATGACAATGGAAGTTGTCCCTTCAGAGCCGAACTGCTGAAGCCTACCTAGCTCTGCCGGCGGGCCTGCTAACAACCACCGAGATGTACGGTGGGAGGACACACGGGTACACGTGGGAGGGCTCGCTTATTTTGAAGGGTGCGCTGAAGGTGCTAGTCACTATTCAGCCAGACATTTCCTTCTGTTCCTTTGCGTGCTGTCAGGCTGCCTGGCTATCAGACCCCTTTCACCCTGGCCAACAAACTACCACCACCGCACGAAAACAAGGACCAGCGTCCCCGGGATGGAACTGCCAGTGGCGCAAGCACGGCTGCGGAGGGCACCGGCCGCCACACCACCGCGATCCCCGACACTCCCACACCCCCATCCGCCACGCCTGGCCGGGACCGAAAGCCTGGAGCCGGGTCCAGCACCGTGAGGCTCCCGCAGCCGCCATCCCCCCGCGCCTCCGCCTCGGCCCGCGCCATTGCGGCGGCCCGCCGCCCGCGCCCGGCGGGGAGCACGCCGGGAGCCGCCCGCCCGCGGCGCCCCCTGCCGGAGGCACGGTACCCGCCGGGAGCGCCCCCGCGCCCCGCTGCACGCCGGGAGCCGAGAGGCGCCCCGCGGGGCGGGCCCGGTGCCTGGCGGCTGCCGCCTCCCACCCCCCCCGGTACCTGAACTCTTGGGCCATTTCTGTGGCCGCGGCTGCCGGCGTAAAATGGCGTCGGAACCTGATGACGGGCGAGCCCGGCGACGGCACGCCCACGCCGAGCGGCCGGGTCATGGCGCGGGTTGCCCGGCTGACCCCGCGCGGCGGAGGGGGAGGGGAAGGGGAAGACCGGCGGCTCCCGGCACCATAGCAAAGGCCAGAGCGACCCTCGCCTCCGGAGGCTGCGAGCGGGAGGTGACGAGGACGGGGTGTGGTTTTTTAAGCTCGGTCGCTGATTGGCTGAGCCGCTGAAGAAGTAGCGCCTCCCGTTGGTTCTTTGCCGCCAGAGGCGGGATGGGGAGACGGAGCGCGGTTGTGATTGGCTGTCCAAAGAGCGGGAGGTGGGCGCATCCGTCGGCGGCCGAAGGAGGAAGGGGTGTTTGGCGCCTTGGTCTCGTGCCACTCACCCACCCACCATTCCCGCTCTCTGATTGGTGAGCACGGGGCGGGGCCCACCCCCTCCGCGAGGCACCGCCCGCCTCCCGCCGCCCTCAGGGGCGCCTCTGGGCCGCCTCAGCCCGGCCTCGGCGGGCCGGCTGCGCTCCGGGAGGGCGCGCTCGGCCTGGGGCACGCCTCGGGGGCTGGATTGCTCTACAAGCAGAAGTGGCCCGTGAGGAAAGAGGCCAGGGACAGCCAGTGAGCTGCCAGGCCACGGGGCCTCTGCTGGTCTGTGAGACAATCCAGGCTGCGCATCCATCTCCATTGCCACCTGACAAAGTTGCAGCTGTTGGGAGGCTAAAAAGTTGGGAAGGGAGTGACGTTCCTGAAATCGCACGCTTCTCCGCCAAAAGAGCATGCAGACCTATACCTTCCCAAGCACAGCCTCCTGCGCAAGCTTGGCTCTATACCCTGCCTTACGTGTGCTCCCCCACCTTAAAATGCATCCTTCGTGCAACTGCCCTATGTGCTGCACTACCATGTTTCAAACACTTTGGTTCAGGGTCAAAAATCTGGACTAGGCAACCTGAAGAACCAAGATTTGCAAGCTTAGGCAGACTAGTACTTCGATCTTCATTGTTCTGTGCAAATATGCATAATTAGTCTCTATAAAAATAAGTGGTATCAGTAACATCTCCACAGCAGTAGCTCTTAACAGTTAAAAGCAGGCACTGCACAAATAAAACTAATCCGTGCCCTTGGTCTGCAGAAATAAAGAGGTAACACGAACAAAGCTTCCTCCATCACAACAGTGCCCTGAAGGTTATCTGGGGCAGTTTTTTGTTTTAGCACTTTCTATAAGAATGGAGATGACCAAGACCACTCTTTTCTGAATGTTTTTCTTGGATCTAGAAACACCAGGAGACAATTCACTCAAATGGGAAGGAGTGACACATCTGATGTCTCATTCCGCTTACCAGAGGTAGGCTGGCCTAGGGAAAGTCTGCAAGGGAGAAGTAGCAGTAATGCAAAACTGAAAGCACAAGCCAAAATAGGAAACCAGTTTTTGAGGATCTGAAGTGTCTGAGTCTGCCATGTAATAGGCACTGCAACCCACCCTCTCTCCTCCTGCCCCACCCCTCAGTCTGTTTTTTGAAAGCTTTCATCCATGTGATTTATGGTGTCTTAAACCCAACCTCAAAAGAGTAAAACATTGGCTGCCATCGCACTGTGTACCTTTCTCCTTCCTTGCTTTAATCTATTCTACATCCTGTCTTCAGCTGCAAGCTCTCTGCCCCAGGGACCACCTATGACTATTTGTGAGAAACCTACCAGGAGGGAATCTCACTCTGACAACGCACTTCGAGACCCACCATACAAAACAGTAAAAGCGATCCGTGTTTGTGCTTGGTGCAACTTCCTTTAGCAACAAACGAAGAACAGTTGGAGTTGCTGTCATATAGATCTGCTTGAAAAGACAACAGTGTGTATCTGAATTACTGTCTAATGAGTGTTACAGCAAAGTCTCATGCCCAGTGTTAGCCAGGAATTTAAGAAATATTTCTGTCACACTGAAGGAGCAGATGAAGTTGAAGTAATATAAGTATTTGCTTTACCTTTCAGTTTAATACTTTAACCCTGCAAGATTACAATAGACCCGGAGACACAAACAGCTACAAAAGACAACAGAAGAGTCAGATACAGAGCACATTGGTAAGTTTGCAGGAAATGCAGAGAACACCAAGCAGCTTTGGCAGAAGGTCCAATTCCAGCATTGATGACAGCAAGGTGAAGCAGCTTCTCATAAGGAGCAAACAGCAAGGGCACAAAACCCAGTAATTCCCTAAGTAATAACATGGCTTATAATAACCTGCTTATGACAAGTGTCTGAAATACAGGAGCTGCAGAAGGCAGGGTATTGCGGCACTGAGGACAGCGGGGGAAGTAAGAAAAAGGTGCAACAGCTGTAATGGTATCAGCTTATTTGATATCCGCCCCCCCCCCCCAAACAGGACAGTTATACATACACACTGTTTAAACTAATACATGCCCTGCAGCAGGCCTTCATTTAAAATAAATAAATAGCAACAACAGTCATTAGGCACACAAGTATAGCTATCAGTAAGTAATGATAACACTCAAACTACTTTTTAAACTTATTTTAATTAGAATAACTCTTATCACTATAGATACTAATTATTCCCAAGAAGGAAAAAAATCTTACTTTCCCTGACGATTTTGGAGCACTTCCATGTTTATAATTCCCTTCCTCCAAATTAAGCAAAAGTTAGAAGACACTTACCTCATGCCTTGCTTCAAAGAAGTTGGAAAATCATTTGCCTCCTGCCCAATCCTGTGCTACTGATTTTCATTTCTATTAGTCCTTCCCATCATACAGTCTGAACGCCCACAAATAACCAGAAACTTTGAAAAAGTACAAATCTGGGAAGCTTGGTAAGGTTTTACAAGTAGATCTGGAAGTATACTGAGGGTATTATGCAAGTCATTCTTTGCTATTTATTTCATCTGTTCCTTAATTGCCTTCCAGAATGACTCATGCTTTTATTTTCAAGCAACAGCAGGAAGTATCCCAGGGTGTGGAGGTTTTAAGCAGTATCCATAGGGAAATGTGTTACCCACAGCACAGCTACATCATGATGAACTGTGAGTTGGCCACAACCTATTAACATCTGAAACTTAGCAGTCACAACCATTTGATCTTTATTATAATACTTTAATGTAAATGTTCAAAATAGAGTTAAAAGCCCTGAATCTGAAAAGGCATGTATGCTTTTGTCGAAGAAACAGAGGAGGTGAAATCAAAGCACCATTTCTAATCTGTGAAGAAATTGCCTTTTGGCTTTTGAAAGCATAGCTGGACCTCAGGATTGTCCAATTTTCATTTAAACACATCAGTCCTTTCAGTCTTTCTTCTAGAAAACCACACATCACCACAGAATTACTGTACTTTAACACTAGAAACTAAGTGTTTTGAATGGTAGCTGAAATCATATTGTAAAAAAAAAAAAAAAACCCACATCAGTTTCCTGAACAGTTTTTGTTTGCTTTCGATGTCAGAAGCCACAGAGACAATTAATACCTCAAATTTATTTGTTGAAAAGGACAAAGGTTGCTCCTTCCCCCTGTCGGTCCCTCACCCAAGGGGTTCTGTAGAAACACCTGCTCCTCTGGCAGAAAAGACCCTTTTAGACACACAGTCCAGCTTCCATCCCTCCCAACAACTGCAACCACCACCTTCTGTGTTGTTGCGAAGGAGCAACCAGAGCAGCCACACGTGGCCGATGCACAGCCAGCCGGCAGATCACTCGTGGGGGAGTACGTTTAGGTATACGGGCCATCAGACTTTCACAGCCATGGGGCCACCCTCAGCAGTCAGAGGAGACTATAACCTGTGTTCAGCCATTGACTCAAACTTGCTCTTCAAACAATTGGTGAGAAGAATACAGTTTTCCAGAGCGTGATTTGCCGCCCTGAGCTAAAAGAAGGAAAAAGTGCTGCAGGTTGCAAAGTCCCGCAGTGTATGACATGGGGGGCATTGCACATGGATGGGCATCTTAAGCCATGAACCTGCATCCACGTTATAACATGACTGTTTCAAAGCTCCATATACAATACTTACCCTAACCACATTCTTTGAAATTCAAGGGACCTCCTGTCTCATGAATGTGCCTGTCCATTTCCACCTTGTTTTAATATGCATGACATCACCAAAGGCACAACAAAGAGTAAGTCATTCCCAATCATTGACCTTGTGCTACCTCAAGGGAATCAGAGTGAAAAAGAGAAGATAGTTTTCTGAAGTGGCAGAGGACCGTGAAACTCTCCTAGTACATTAAGTACAAAACCAGAAGCAGACAGAAGCAGTGAGGCTGGAACAGGAAGATTTCTCTAAGGAACCATAGGGAGTGACAGGTAAGGGCCAAGACAGGTATTGTCATAGGTCTTCTCTCCTTGGAGTTTAAGTGTTTTAAATTGCCATTTCCCCGATACAGGATTAAGTTTGTGGAGAAACAGATCAACCAATATTTATTGGCATTTTATTAAGCTGTTTTAGTAGACTTATTAATAGTAGATAGCTATCCAGACAGTAAATTCAATTATTCTCTCATGATTCACACACATGCAATCACTCATCATTACCCCGTAGGGAAGGGGAAGCTGACCACAGTGGCGCTCTCCGATACAGAGGCTCATACTGATGTGCCAGTGGCTTCAGGGTCAATGTTCAGAAAGTCCATCTGTTTCTGCAGATGCATATGTAGTCCTGTAATCTTCGTTGGCATATAGCCGCCACCCCCTTCTTGGATGTGGCCCGAGTTGTACAAGCCATTGTTGATGGCGTGCGTGCTTGCGGCCTTGTGTAGATCCATCTGACATTGTCCTGGCATCACCAGTTCCTGCAGATTCAGCAAGACCTCTTGGCTCTGGAGCTTATCTGTTCCTGGGACACTTTCACAAACCGCCTTTCAGCATCTATTTTCCCTCTCTTTAGCTTCTTGTTTTCTGGTAACTAGTTCTCAATCCATATGCATCTAGATGTACCTACAGAGTCTGTTTAAACTCAGAAGGGGGTTTTGAGACACAAGTGCTGCAGGTACCCTGTAGGCTGTTCCTCTCAGGCACAGCACATCCTTTGTGTTACACAAGTGACCCTTGTGAGCTTTGACACGCATCTTGGAAACCATGAGTGTGTGGGTATGCAAATGTGAGTGAAATGTGTGACAATGAGTGAGTGAACTAGGTTTTGTTTAAACTAAACTTCCTCTTTTGTAAAGATTCACATTAAATCTTGTTACATTAATTTTTTTTTACAGGCATAGGGCAGGAAGTGCAGCATCCGTCTCCTCTTCCTGGAGTCTTGTGTGGTTTTCTACCCCTCCCAGTCTAGCAGTCCAGCAAGCTCTGGCATGCTGGCCCATATCAGACAGCCAAGTCACAAGCTTTTTCTTGGATCTAAAGCCAAATGACTGCTAGAAACGCACAAAACTGGGAAGATTCAGGGTTGGCTAGAACAATTTCCACCTAAGAAAAGTCAGGTATTGCTACTGAAAGAGTTAAACCCCTGGCAATCCCTGACTAAGATACATAAAAGCTTTACGTGCATTTCTTCCAGTTTTTCTTCCCCTGCAAGGATGGTTTTAGCTATTTGCTGACCAAAGCTGATAAATAGATAACATGTTGCCTGACATTAAGGAGACATCAAGGACACATGTCTAGTACACAACTGATTGTTACAAAAGGTTGCATCAGAAAGGGGGCCCTGGCTTGTGCTCAAGAAGGAAGATTCAACTAGAGGACAGCATGAGGAAGACTATGAATGCAGGGAACTCATCACCATAAGACTGCCCTTCTCAGGAAATCTGATGAATATGTACGATTTTTGTGTATATGAACTGATGTGTTTTGCTAACCCATTGGAAGGAGCTACCCCCAGTGCTGCCTGGTGCCGCAATAAAGAATACCTGCTTAATGACTCTTCCTTGTTACTGAGTTTTCTTGGATTCACTACGGCACACCACTAATAGCTCTCCTCTGAATTCCCTCGAGTGATTCACAGCTTTCCTGAAGAACAAAGTGCAAACCTGTGCACAGTACTCCCTCGGCAGCCCCGTGTAGAGCAGAAGCATCTATCCCCACACCTGCAGGGTAAGCTCCTGCTCATACAGGAGGGGGGATTTCCCCCACCATACAGGTGTGATTCACAACCTGCAGATCATTTCTGGCCGAGCTGTTGCTGAACAGCCGCTCTCCATCTGACAGTCTTGCAGCTCATTGCTTTAACTCACTGCAATCCTTCGTACCGTTTCTTATTGCATTCCTGAGACCATTTCTCAAGATAACTTTAGGTCCAGTCGTGTCCTCCAGGGCTCACCATCCCTCCCAAATTCACAGCAGTTTGACAAACATGCTCCACAGACACAGTAAGTATGGACTCTGAATGAAAACTTCAAATGCCCTTGGACATTGGACAGACTCCTGTAAAATTTTAGTCAATAAATCTTTCTCTTCTGGCAACAAGCCCTTAATAGCTTACCTAAGTACAAGTGAGCACAGTCTGGATTCAGATGGCCAGGAACTGGAGCAATTTAGGCAAAAACCCCTCATGTCAGTTTTGCAGGCTGCATGTCAAGACAGGCGGGTACCTGAATGTCCATGGTACATGCTCAAATAGGCAAGTACACCTTGTCAAACTCTGTCCTGCAGGGCTATGTTGTTAGGGATTTCTGAGCTTGGTCGTTTGAAGATGGTTTCGGGTATACTTATGCTAGTTGGAGTCACACTTTATAGTGACTGTGTGAAATACACTTCTAGTGACCAAGTCACAGGGTTATCAAGCAGCTAAATGCAACCCAGAATTCAAAGAAATTAATCCACTTTTTGCAAATGTTAAATATCTGCAGGCATAGTAAGAACTAAGTTAAACTGATAAGCTGAACAGTGGAAGAATGTATGCACACTTAAATCTCAGGTGAGACCTATCAGAGTCAGCATTTGGAAGAAATATGGAGGCAGCTGCCTCCAGACAGACACCTAGCAAGTAGAATATAGGCCCAGAACTGCTTTTAGCACTTTCACCTAGAAATTTGGTATCCTGTAGGTGATAAAAAAAATTTTAAAATACCCCAAAGCTCTGATACAAACCAAGAATGCCTTGAGTAGCTGAAATAATGAAGCCTCGCTTCCTTTATCATTGTAATTATTGTCCCTAATTCCTTCATAACTCCTTTATCTCTTGTGTTTCACCCTCTCATCGGGCAGGATGCAGCATGCGCTCGAGCCAAGGCCATGTTAATGAGCAAGTGCAAACATGTGGTTGCAACTGAGTATACACATATCCATTAAGGAATTAGAGACCACTGTGACAGCAGTGCTTAGACTGATAAATCATACCAATTTTAAGCTTTAAAACAATTTCACTGTATTGGCATTCATTAACAACACTCTTCAGGCCAGTAATCATCATACTATTGAACATGATCTCTATATAGTAGTTCTTAAACCAAATCATAGAATGGGTTGGAAGGGACTGTTGAAGATCATCTAGTCCAAGCCCCATATGGTCATCATATATTCAAAGCAGCCAGTCCTTCATCCTGAATCAGCTGCAAGTGTTCAGTACCATGGAGCAGGTGCTGTACAGTCAGTACTGAAAACTGTGACCTGTGATGGTCTAAGTCATAAACGTTTTCAGGCCCCAGAGCTCTTCAACAGGGACAGTCAAATCTGAAGTAGGCACCCTCTTTTTTCCCCAGCCCAAACTGGAGATCTTATCCCTCTCAGTCTGTTGAATTTCTAGCTAGCAGCCAGCTCTGGGTCTCTGCCTCTGGACAGAGTGCTGTCAGGCTCCCAGGGAAGGGAGGTTACTTCCCCAGGCTCTGGCACATGCTTTTATCACATTCCTGACTGGGTTTGTTCCCCCTCTCATTTGCTAAGCAGCTTCTTCCTTCCTTAAGGCAAAAGCAGTCTTTTCCCAGCTCTTAAGGCTACACTTTTTTAATAATCCATCATAAGTTGTTTATGGTTCTCTCTCTGCTTTCAACCCGTGACTGTATTTTCAAAGCCTTTGCTGCTATCTCACACTTAAACTGGAAATCGTTAAAAACAGTGCCTGGTCCCAAGCTCCACTTCACACAGACAGTTCTCATAACAAGCTGATAACTAGCCTAACAAGCCAGGACCAGGGCCTTGCACCATCTTCTGTCTGGGCTGAAAACAAACTAATATTGAAGTTTTAGTATGTTTCTCTTATGGGTGCAGCAGGCATCCACTTTGCCTGCAGCAGCAGTTGGGTGGCTGGCTGCAGTTCTGCCTCCCAGCCCTCTGGGACCTGGATTTGGAAGAATTAACAATGGTCTTGCAAGAAGTCATTTATCCACCAGGACCTTTAAGTATCTTGTCTCAGGAAATTAAAAAAAGCCACCACAATTCTTCTTGAATTATTCCTCACCTGCTTCTCTTAACTGTTCAAGTCCTGCATTCAGTATCCCCAGCTTTCCTAAAGAGGAGAGATCACTGGTGTCCCCCCAATGCTCTACTTCATGTTTTCATCACTCTGAGCATTACTAAAACAAGCTCCCTCCACTACAGCATCCTGCAACCGACCAAACCTGGTTCTGTCTAATTTCAGAGTTGCTCTGGAGAGCCACCCTGGGACACCCATAGGTGTTTTTCTCAGTGGCTTCTCTGCCACTTAATGATGAACTACTGACTCTGGCATCTGCATAAACAGTCTGTGCTAATCCACAGGTCAAACCCCAAGCTAAGACAAATTGGTACGTTTTCCAAACAAACCTTAGGAAATACGAGTGACCTTCTAAAACCCCTATCAACACTTTAATCCTTAGAACTCCATTTCTAGGTACAAGGTCAGTATTTTCAACAGGCTAGCTGAATTTGTTTATATCTGAATATCATCTCTGATAATGAAACAGTCTGGAGCTCAGCTATGCCTTTAATTTGACATTGCGTGACAGCTCTAGTTTACAATTAACTTGTAATTATTGATTTTAATTATCTTATTTATAGAAAAGTTGTAGACACTCTTTACTCTAAACCCTTTGTTTTCATGTAATAGCCTTGAAGAAATCAAGGAATTTTTTTTAATATACAAAGCATGATACAGCATGAACTCACCTAGAAAGCATCTCCTATGTTGAAAGTATGAGATAGTAGAGTTGAGTCATACAAAGCATGAAACATTTACAGCTTTATTAAACAGGACACAAAAGCATAAGAAATGGTTATAACTTAGAAGGTATTCTTACTTACCTCAGTTGGGCCAAAGGAATTCACTTCACTTCCTTCTTAGGGAAGAGTTTGACTTGTGAAGAGCTTGACTCTTAGCAGTTCACTCAATTAGTTTCATCCCTGTTCCCTGTCAGCCACAGCCATAGGGAACAGCTCATTGCTCTCTGCTCTCTGCCCTCTGCTAAGGGCTGCCACTGCCTCAACTCTCCTGTCCTAGCACTGTAAGTGCACTTCACCCATTCCCATCCAAGTAGCTTTTCCTGGCTTATTAAATAGACCTTTTCCTAACCCAGATTGTTTTGACTGGAATGAGCATGTGTGTGTGTGTGTGTGTGTAGAAACAAAGATCTTTCTGCATTTTCCCACCGACAGCTCCAGCTCATATGTGCTTTGATTTAACAGTTTCCATAAGCTAATTCACTTTTGCCTCAGTTGAGTTCATCCTGGCAGAAATATTTATCTCAAATGGTCTGCGCTTGTTCCTTCTCCCTATCAGCCAAGTCCTTCAAGATGAACAGGGTGTACATTTGTGGTATGTGCTTGTTCTTCCCATGTTTCCACCCTCAGAGTGAGCAGCTGAGGCCCTTCAAAGGCAAGGAAGCAAAACCATTTTCTTGTCAGGCAAGGAAGGCATTTTTCACTCTCGTGCACTCAAGAAAGCTCGATTGCTTCATTATTACTGATAACTGTTTTGTTATTTGTTACATAGCACTGCAGACGAGGCTGGTTGTGTTAGGCACTGGCCAAACACAGCAGCCTTTTGCTTTTCTTTTAATTTGAGGACTGGGAAAGCATCTCACAGCAAAAGGCTTCGGTGGCAGTTTGATCCCTGAAAGGGGGCTCTGCTGCAACTTCCCACCTGGAACACTTCCAGCCTCCTCCTCCTCACCATGCTGGGCTCAGCACCATCCTCAGGCATCCATACCGCCCTGTGCCAAGCAGACTGCAAACTGAAAGTAACCCGAAGGCAACAAGAAGAAAGTTTATATATTTCAAGAGAAGTAGTTCCCTGCCTTGCTGCATCCCAGGGCTGCATACATGTGGGTGCGAGAGGGAGGGCACAAACCAGCTGTTTGGAAAAGGGATGGGATTTGCTTTTTCCCCCCAGCAGCAATAACACTAAACTTCAGCCTTCTGTGAAAAGCAAGACAAATTGAAGAGAAGATTTAGTTACCCTAGCCTGCATTCTGAAAAGAAGGCAGATACTATTCTAGAAGGCATTTAAATTTACTCCTGATATCTATAACAGGAACGAATGTTTAGGATCAGAAACCAGACAGACTAAAATGAGAAATAAGAAACGGGAAAAAAGTGCCCGTGGTTAACTAGAAGAACAAATTATCGGGGGAAATGTTGGTTTTCTCATTTCCTGATGTCTTCAGATCTGTCTTTTTGGAAAAATATGTACTTTAGTTTAGCATAAATCAGTGGGCTAATGTCAAGAGCAACATGAAGAAATTGCATGGCCTGTGAAAGACGGAAGGTCAGCCTATGGGATCTCTGCACATTTTGCAGAGCTGGACTCCAGGATAATAAACAGAGCGTTTCTTTTGCATCTGCATGCACGTGCACCCTGCGCCTGCAGAGCAGAGTACCCGCAGGCAGCTGGTATTGGGTCCCACATGGGTGTTCCGCTGCTGACCACTGCATCCACACGCAGAGTCTGCTGCATGTTCAAAGCCACGCGCCAGTTCGTTTCACATGCAACTGCCAGCCCTTCTGTTTTTCTCATTCTAGGTCATGAAACAAATTCAAGTTCTTCCCCCTCTTGCTCCGCACAAGTAATCATCTCAGACAAAACGGATCCTGGGTGTCCTACATACCCCATTATCCTTTTTACTGCAACACAAGTTTCCTGTAGTTTTTTTTTCTGTAGTTTGACAAGGACCCACAAGCACTTGTCACTTTCTGGGGTCCAACTTAGACCACCACACAAACCCCAAGAATGTTTCTTTTGACAGAAAAATGTTAACTTTGCCTCTTATTTCTTACTAATATCAGCAAGAAGCTCTTATAAAGCAAATCCTAACTAGCATTCCCCCACCCGATCTTCGATCGGTCAGCTGGTGGGACGAGGTAACCAACAGGCAGCAGGTGCAGGCAGCTTGGGAAAGATCTGAACAGGCTTTTGACAAATGTGGTTTTTTTCTGAATTCCAGCATGCCTAACATCCATATTTCTTCACAGTCCCACATAGCAAACTTTCCAGCAGTACCTTTGGGTGCCCTATTCCAGTGGTTAAGCCCCAGTTTTACACTGTTAGTTATTACTGTTAACAGCCTCTTCTGTATCACAGGGACCTTTCAAGATGTCTTGGCAAAACACTTTCATCACAACCACTGTTAGAACTCCATCCACTTCAAATATTGCACACAAATTCAGGCAATAAATCTGAGGGTTTACCTAGCAAAATCAAATGCCTTCTGTATGAAGGGATAATCACGTCTCCTACTGCTCCCATATATCAGCTAGCCCATCTCCCAGGCAGTTTAGCTTTGGGGTGTGTGCTCAGATTCCCTTCTGCCCACCAACACCAGCATCGCCAAGTAACTACAGTCACCATGTCACATTAAAACAGAGGTCAAGTACTTCTGTAAAGCCACATCACAATTCATCTACCAAGCAGCAAAAAAAAAAAAAAATCCAGTCTTAAACAGCTACGTTCTCCCTGGATTCTTCCAGCATGAGCAACTCAGGCAATCACACCTGCAGTGACCCACCAACACTTGGCTGCATGGGGTTCAGGGTACTTTCCCTTACACTTTCCCTATCACTCTGCTTTCATGAAGGCTCTGTAACGATGACAAAGGATGGGTTTATTGTCACCAGAAGATAGATAGGAGTTAAACACTGCTAAGAGAAAGACATTAAGCTCAGAAGAGTCTTTGTACACTTAGCAACACTTAAGATTTGTTTTCATGTGAGAGGAAAAGTGATGCAAATCCTAAGGATTCGATGTATGGCAAGTGGTTTCTGAAGTGACTGGCCTGCTTTGCCCAGGTACTGTTTACTGAACCATAGATTAGAGATGAAAAGTCCTTAATCTGGACTGAAACAGAAAGCTTCAGTTTTCAAAGAGGCAATAAATATGATTATCCAGTCTGATACGATATCAAGCAAATCTGATTTAAGATTCCTTGGGCACTCATCAGTGAGCTGGTGCAGACAGTAAAATGAAATTGAAAATATTATTTTATTAGAGGAGCACAAACACTAGTGCTGTGAAAACCATAGGGTTTACCTTACAAAAGTATTAATGAATCCTCCCAAAGACATCATGAGCCTAGCATCGGCAGGTTGATCTTTACCTAATCTCTCAAGCAAGTGCTGACTTTTTCTTCCCTTAGCTATATGCTCTATTAGTGCCCTTAGCAATATCTGCAGACATTCCCTCACCCCCAGCTATTCCTGCAGTTCTTTCCCCACACTCCATTTGTATCAGGGTTCTGGGGACAAAACTATCGATTTTCCTTTTTTCCCTCTGGCAACCAGGCTGTTACAAGACAGGACGAGGTAGGACTGAAAGCCTGATGAGCTCATACGGAGATCATCTCTGACAAATGCCTTCCTCCCATGCTGCTGACATGTTTGAGGACAGAGGTTTTACTTCTTCCTCCCCCTCCAGGGTACAAGCATGTGCAGAGTGCATCACTTCACACGGTCGCTGCTGTATACTTGGGGATAACCCACATCTCTCGTGAGGGACCTGGAGATTTACCCATGTGCTGCATGAAACAAGCCAGCCATACTCCCAAAACACCGTTCGCAGAGGGGGATCTGGTCAGAAAGGGAGTGCTGCTCTCCCTGGGTTTGGTGCCTCCAGCAGGTCTCAGAAGTGTTTTACAGCACAGACCTCAGCTTCAAAACGAGCTGGTTCATTACAGCAAGGCAAACTGAGGAAAGGAAAGCAGGCCAATACTAACACTGTACTGATACAGTACCCTGGCCAGGACACTTAACAGGAGACAAGCAGCAAGACCTTGAGCAGCGCTGCTTAAAGGAGGAAAGGCTGTGAGATGCTTTCAGTACTTATCACACAGCTGAGCAAAAGAGCAGGCACCAAGGGCAGCGTTTTCATCCTCTGCTCTCAGCAGCGCAGAGCAGGAAAACAACCCAGAGACTCTGTTCGCCCAGCTAAACACAAACATCTCGCATACCTTGAGGTGCATTAATGAAAACATCAGGATTTCCAGTCTGCTCCTGGCCAGAGACAGCACCTGACAGGAGCACAGGGCTCCTCCCCTGAAGATGGGGTGAGGCTGCGTGGTCTCAAGCTTGCTAACGTGGGCTTTCGTGGAGGCTCTGGAGTTGATTTCTCACAGGGTGCTCAAACGGCAGCCAAGCTTTCATCTTGCTTAGAAGACAGCCAGGGCAGGTCCACCTACAAGAGTGTGGGCACACTGGAAGGTTATGGGGAGAAAAAGGCAGAACAGCACTAAGGTGGGAGCTCCCGGGAGGTCTCAGTGTAGCAAATGACCATACAAGAGCTTGCAAATGGGATGGAGGGGGCCACAGCTGGCCCCAAAGCAGTGGGGACTTCCTTCAGGGGAACAGAAAGGCCAGAAACAAGTGTAAAAAAAAAAATAAAGCAGTGGACATAAATGGTCATGTAAACATTGGTCCAAAATTACTCAAGATAGATGACTAAGTACACCTTAATTTTCCACCTTTTCAGTGCTGCCAGGCTCCCTAGAAATCCATGTTAGGAGGGAACCCAGTGGATCACCCAGGCCTGAAGCAGGATCAGCCATGCCTGCACCATCCCCAGCCACTGCTTATCTATGATAAACAACCCAAGAAACCCACTGCTTCTGCCAAAGACACAGCATTCCTGGGAGCAAGGGCTCTGCTGGAGCAGCTTCCGAGGGCTAAGGGAAATGGGCAAGCTCAGCATCAAGCCCACGCACAACTTGCTTCTCTTCACCTTATATGTTTGCCTAGGCAGCAGCAGAGCTTGGGACAAGTGCAATTAAAATGAAGAAAAATCCCACCTTGGCCATGTAGTGGGTAATTGCTCTTTCTTCAAAGTTCTTCACTTCTGTCTGTCAGGTCACTGAGCCTAGCAGAAGTTAATCAGCATTTCCAGCCCAGGCTGTGCAGTTTGAGACACCTCTGACAGCAATAACGTGAGCGTGCAGCCCTCTAGTGCCCACTCCCAGCCATGTTTCAGCACGACCACATCACTAACGCTGCCCTTCCCATCTCCCACTGGTGGGTCCTAACGAGGCCCAGACCCCATCCCAAATGCCTTCCAGGTGCTAAATCCAGCATCACCTCCCCTTCTGCTGCAGCCCCAGCGGCACAGCACTGGGAAGTTTGGTTTAAGGCCACATCTGTGGGGAGAGTGGTTGCTCTGGCTGCCACAGTTGGAAGGTAACACAGCTCTTTGTGGACCCAAAAACCTTTCCTCATCTGTCATTTATTGCAGATAGAAGTAACCTTTTCTCGTGTGTGATGCTGAGGACTGTTTAGCTGCCTGAGCATCTGCCTAGCACCAGAGGGACCTGAGACAGCCCAGGGGGCTGGCAGGGACATCAGAGGACCCCAGCAGACCCCTGTCCTTCTGGAGACCAGCTGTTGCACCCCAGGCCGTCTCCAAGGGCTCTGAGCCCCTGTGCTGAGGCAGCTGTAGCAGTCCAGTCCTTGCTGTAGAAAGCTCATATCCAGACTGATCCTTTCCTACTCCCATGTCTTGAGAAAAACATTTGTCTCCAAGTGTCACCTCTTCCCCGCCAGCCAGGACATCTGCCTGGCAAACCGCACTTTGGGAGCCCCCCTGGGCTGGCCTTTGGGGAGGAGAGCACTGCTGCTGCTGGCTGCGATGCCTTTAGCCACCCATATTTAGTGGGCTGGGGTAGAAACACAGACTCCTCCATGCAGAGCCCGCCCTTGCACCCATCCCCGGGGCATCCAGGCTGCTGACCCGGGTCTGCTCCCAGTCAGGTGCTCTCCCAGCAGCTTTCACTTGCCCAGAAACCTTAAAAAGGCCCAAGTTTGGTGTGTTTTCCTTCCCCACACAGATGATTCACTGTACTTTCCTCTGTAAACAGTGGGTGGATCCCAGCTGGATTTCCGGGAGCAACACGGCACCAATTCCCGTCTTGAGGAACCACAGCTCCACACCTTCTTCTCCACATCCTCCCAACCTGTCCTGCAGCAAAGCACAAGTGCAGGATCAAACCTGTGGTCCAGGCACACCTGCACAACGCTTATGGAGTGTGGAGGGGAAAGAAATCCCCAGCGTGCCCCAAGCCAGGTTGCTGGGTGCAGGCGAGCTGCTGTGCATTGTGCACCTCTCGCCGCTGGCTCAGCCTCTGCAGGCTCCTTTCCCCACCCCAGCAGGAGAGCAGCCTGCCCGGGGAGGGGCCCGGCATCACAGCAGGCTCATCCCATCCGTCCTGTGCTGTGTGCGAAAAGCTTGATGCTAGCCAAGAGCTAACCAGCTCTTTCCTCCTGCTGTGCCCTAGATACAAGACGAGGGCACCGTTTGCAAAGAGAAGTTGCTGGCTAAGCCCAGAATCTTTTTTTTTTTTTTTTTTTCCAAGGGACTAATTGCAAAGCTAGCTGAAAGGATGAGCTGACATTTCCCTTGGTGTTCCTCATCGGGCATTCGTGGGCATGGAGCAGCATGGGAACGAGCATGATGCCTGCCCCGCACCAGGAAAAAGCTTCCCATCATGTGTAACATGGTCCCTAAACCAAAATCCCTCTACAAAGCACCATCTGCTCTCAGATGAGACCTGGGACAGGCAGGAACATCCCTGTCAGGAGGGCTGGCAGAGACTAGGGTCACCTACCCAATGTCCCAGTGTGGGGGCATTCGGGGTGGATGGGTCCCCCTGCACCCCCATGCCCCTGCCCCAAGCAATGCCGGGCATCGCCAGGATTTTAGCCACTAGAGGGAGGAGCGGGAGGTCAGACACCGCTGAGATGGTGCACAGAGCTCTGGCACTGTGCGACAGGTCCCAGATCTGGACATGGGCACTGACCTCTCACCCTGAGATGCCTGAGACCAACCCTGGGCTGGGACCCATCCCAGGACCCATCCTGCTCCAGCCAAGCACAGTGCCTGACCCTGGCAAGGCTCTTTTCAAGTAGGAACATGGTTTTGCCCATCAGGGGGATTTGAACCTTGGGGAAGTGTCAGCCCTGGGTGCAGAGCGCAGGGAGAAGCCCGCCAAGACATTTCTGAAGGTGAACATACGCCAAGCTGTTAGATGCCCTTCTGTGACACTTTCATTCCTGGAGAAGCCATTTCCACCCTGTGACCTTTGGGATGCCTCCTCCGCCCCTGCCAGCCCCCACCACCATTGAGGAACTCCAGCCCTGCTGCCTTTCCTCCAACCCCTCTGCCACCCCTGCAGAAAACACGGTGCTCGGGGTGCTCCCAGCCCTGCATCCTTCTCATAAGCTGCTGCTCCGCTAGCCTAAATCCCTGGAGCAGCATCCACTGGGCTGGGGCCACCACCAGCAGACTGTCACCCCAAATCCTGCCCTGTTTGCTAATGCAAAGCTCAGAGGGGGACCACCCCTAGCCTGCCTGCTTTCGGGAGATGCTGAAAGGCAGCACCCCACTTTCTGCCATTTCTGGTAAGAGGCTTGGCTTCCCTGCAGCCCCGCTCGCCTTTGCTCTCACTTCTGCTTCACCAGCGCAGCTTTCCCTGCTAGGAAGCCTTCCTGCCTTCCGATGGAAACCCACCGGAGCCAGCGGCGGATGCTGCCCGGGAGCAGCTGGGGAGGCTCTGTCCTGGGGGGAAAGGATGGGGCCATTCCTGTAAGCCGCCCGTGACGCCCCATGCAGAGGTGGCGGGAGGGGGGCTCGACTGGAACTTGCCCAGATGCAAATGCCTTTGAAGGAGTGACTCAGCCCTGCGGTTTTCCTCCTTTCCCCGCCAGCAGATTTGGCTCCCAAAGAGCTTCAGGGCTGCTGGCAGGAACGGCTGTGGTGAGGGGGCACCCCTGCCTCCCCGTGCCCCCTTCTCCTCAGCCCTTTTCCATCTCCCAGGCTCCTTCAGCCCCAACCATTCACTTTGCTCCCTCTGCAATGCTGCATGGGGATGGGGAGGGCTGCCGGCATCCAAGGACCAGGGCTGGAGGGGAAACAGGAACCTTGAGGGGAAAAACAACCTGAGAAACTCCCTTCCCCCCCAGCCACGCTTCCTCTGGGGCCGCCAGCACGGAGGGGACTGATTTGTGCTGCTGGAGCAAGCTTAGTGGAGAGCTACATGGGGTGTGTGCTGCCTTCAGCATCTCTTTGGGGGCAGAAGGAGTTGCTCCAGGGGGGTAAATGCCATCTCTGGTGGTCACACCGGCCCAGCTCCTGTGCATGTCCCCCGTTCATTTGCATTTCTCCCCTGTCCTGGTAATTTATGAAATCTCACCCAATTTCTATCTGCATGGCCAGAGGCAGGAGGTCTCAAGGGATGTGAAAATCTGACATGGGATAAAAATAGCCAGGCAGGTGGAGGGGGAGACCAAGCTCAGAGACACAGCCTGGGCAAAACCCTGGCTGCATACAGAAAGCTCTTCAGGGGAGAGAGGGAGAGCGATTCCCCTCGGAAATACCTGCTGCTAGCCCTGCCTTTGCAGGGGGAGGTTTCTTGTGAGACATCACTGACGGTTGTAACCATGGCTGAGCTCCTCTGCAGCGGTGCAAATGATCAGTGCAGGGCTTGGTGGGCAGGAGTCCTTTGCACCGGCATCCCCGGGGCTGCAGGGACCGAGTGCATCCAAACGCTGCAGAAACAACCCGTCCCACAGGACACCTCGGTGTGACGGGGGCTGCATGTGTGTCCCTCCTGGCCCTCCATGCACAAGCAGGGCTGCATCCTGAACAGAGGGGCCAAGAGCAGGCTGAGCACCAGCCAAGCCACCTGTCCTGCCACCCCATGTCTCAGGCCACTGGTGCAGCCACTCAAACCTGATTTCAAGGAATGAGGCACCACAGACGAGCCAAGGGTGCTTGGCTATTTCAGTGACAGCATCTCTGGCCTCGTCCTGTCATGATTCACAGTGGAAGAAGCACCTGCTGAGCCCAAACTGCCCCAAATGCCGCATCTTTCATCCTGAGGGCAAGGCTGAAAGATGTGGTCTCCCCCCACATATTACATTTCTCGGCAGAGGAATGGGGGCTTGCAGGCAGCTTGCTGGCTTAGAGAGAAAAGGAAAGAAGCTCAAGAGCCAGACACTGAATCACACAAAGCCCAATGCTTTAGGTTTAGGTCTGGAGATAGACTGAGCCTCAGCTAAGGCTGAAGAGTGGTGTTAGCTCTGTATTAGACATCTGTGAGTCTACGCCAGAGAGAAACTGCTTGGGGAGGGGTGGCTGGTGCTGGCTGGGCACAAGCCTGGATCTGGGCCCTCCTTTGGGCTTCTCTAATGTCTACTAAAGGGCTGAGCAGCCACTGTCACCTCGCAGCACCTTCAGCCACAGCCTCCCTGCTGTGCACAGCCCAGGGCTGCATCCCAGAGCAGCCTCCTGGGAAAGGCCACCACCTGGAAAGCTGGTGGTGGAGCTGGGGAAGCCCTTGTCCCCCTGAGCCCCACAGGCTTTGGCTGGCCACTGAGACAGTCTCACAGGCTGCAGCTATTTCACTGGTCCCCTTTCCTGGTGTCCTCCCTGGTGCACTGGGCAGCTGCATCAGCTTTCCTCCAAAGCCCCACAGAACTGTGGGGCTCAGGCTCTCAGAAACCATGCGTCAGCCCTTCCCTTAAGGCCACTTGCTGCTTCAAGCTGTACCACTGCGAGGTGTTTTAATTCCTGGCTAACTTCTGAGCCCTAAAATGCACCTAGGTCCTCCTAGACTTTCTCTGCAGTTGTGGAAGCTGGAAGATGGGGGGGGTGGGGTGGGGTGGGGGGGGGGGTGGGGGTGTCTGTGTTTCAACTGCCTTTCTTTGGATTGGGAGGAAAATCCAGCCACCATCTCTTCCTTTGCCCCCTCCCTAGAACTGGAAGGTGGATTTTCTTCCCCCAGGATGAAGCCCCAGCCTTGTGGTGGGCTGTCTCCCCTCCCATGGGACCCCCCAAGGGCAAACCCCCCACGTCCACCCACATTCCCATCCCAGTGAGGCTGCAGGAAGCTCCCACTTCCCCCTGATAAACGCTGAGCCGCTGCGCTTCCGCAGGGAGCCAGGCCAGGCTGCTCCTCGCTCGTGCCCGCTGCCCTTGGCCGAGGGGAAAACCAGGGGGAATCTGGAGAAACGCAGCCCGGGGACGGCATTGAGTCTCAGCTGCTCTAATGTTGTGGGGAAGGGACAGGCCCCATATGCTGCAGGTTGAGCCCTGGGGTTTGTTCCCACTCACCCACCTCTGCCCAGGAGACCCACAAAAACTGGGAGCGGGCTGGTCACCCCAACTCCAAGCACATTCCTCCTCCTCTTCCTCCCCCTCCTCTTCCTCCCATGACCTGCATCAAGCCGGGGAGCCAGTTAAGCTGTACACCCCCTTCCTCGCACCTGTGCAGGGTCAGAGCTGCCCTGCTTACCTTGCTCACAGCCCATCCCACTGGTGTCAGGCCTGCAGTGGCTTCCCTGTTTGCCCTACTTGTGCCTCTCTCCTGCCTGCTTCTCCCCCCATACCCTGGTGTCTTTCCGAGTCAGGAGCACACTGAACAATTCCCAGCAGGCAGAGGCACGTGGAGCCATGCTGGCCGGGGTGTGCGGGTGGTGGGGGACCCGTGTGCCAATGGGACGATGTGAGGCAGTGGCCAGGGCCAGCTGTGATACTGGAAAGGGGGAAAACCCTTCTGGGGGCAAGCCTTGTCCCAAGGAAGACATCAGGAGCTGCGGTCGGAGGGATATCTGATGCCACTATCTTAATGTGCTTCTAACCTCAGCAAGCAGGGGTAATGCAACCAGTGCTGGGGAAGGCAGGGGTGTGGCCAGATCCTGTCCCCAATGGCTCTGATGCTGCAGCGCTGCTCTGAGAAGGGCTGAGAAGGCAGCTGGGGCAGCAGCTAGTGAGGAAGGAGCAGGGAGACACCCAGCCCTCTGGTGTGGGACTGGGAGGTACTGGGATGATTGCCACAGGGAGGGAGCAGTGGGTGCTCATAAGCCATATCACGCCCAGGTGGGACCTGCTTGGGAGGGCAGGAGGGCAGCTCAGCCTTGAGAAATAGGAGAAATTTCAGCTCTGATTCACGTGCCAAAGTTCCCGTCCGGCGCCAATGCAATGGAGATGCAGGGCAGAGAGCAGCAGCCACGCCACCTGGGCCATGCAGCCAAGCCCACCTCTGGCCACCTGAAAATATACCCGAAGCCACCAAGTTGATGATGCCAGCTGTTTTTAGGGACTTGCATGGATAAATTTGCAGCTCCAGCTCGGTCATTTCTGCAGCACAGCCTTACAGATGCTTCCTGCCCCAGAAATGCACGGCAGCACCCAAAAGACAAAACCACCCCATAAATGTTACCTAAATCCACACAGCAGCTCGGGCAGGGGCAGTGCCGGCAGACAGGCATGCAAAGGCATCTTGCCATCACACTATCAATTTATTTGCCAATTTTTTTACCCATTTGTTTGCCGTGGCTCAGGAGGAGCAGCAGTGCTCGCCCCACCAGCAGCTCAGCGCCATAGCCTGCTCGGGGGGCCCAGACTCTCGTTTCCAAACCGCCAGCGGAGAGGAACCCTGGGGGACCTGACGTCATTTCTGAGCAAAAACAATGGTCAGGCATTCAGCCGCATGGGGGGGGGGGGGAGGATGGGAAGAGGACGCTGGCAAATGGGACCTTACGGAAAAGAAGTCCACCAGGCACACGCGCTGGTGGAAACTGGCAGGGGGTACCTGGTTGGCTGTGATGGCCCAGGGGACATCATCTGTGAATGTCCCGAGGGGGGGGAAGCAGCCCCCTGCAGCGCTGACAGGCATGCTGCTGGATAGAACGCTGGCCAGCGCGTTGCTGGGCTCATGGCAGTGCCTGCTGCTGGCAGGGCTCTGTAGGCTGAGGATGGACACCGCTCACCACAGGTGTCAGCGATGTGGAGGTGACCCCAACCCTGGTGCTGGCACCACTTGCAGAGGTGCTACACTAAAGGATGAGGTGGATGGGCTTCAGGGTGAGGCCAGGGTGCATCGGAGTCCCGGGGGGGGGGATTTTCACTCCCAAAGCAGGAGACTGAGCCAGTCAGGCAGCCACCCTTGAGCTTGTGCCAGGAGGTAGCACTCAGATGCCCCCCCTTGCTCGGTGGGAGGAAAATCCCCCCAACCCAGGAGGGTCATGGGGTGCTGGGCAGTCTAGCGTGAGCAGAGGGGGGTCCCTGGCCATGCTGCAGCTTCCTAGGAAAGCAGCCCCCTCTCTGGCATCCGCCCCTTCCCGGGAAGGAGAAGCTGCTGGGGGCCATGGCCCTGGCACGGGGATGCCGGTTGCTCCCTCCCACGGCTTCCCCTTTTCTCAGAAAGCCTGGAAACCAAAGGTGAAAGAAGTGGGTGGAAACTCTACACGCTGCCGTCCAGGAAGAGAAGTGAGTAAGTCGGCTGCAATATTTAGCAGTGCCTCCAGCCCCACCGCTCGCAAACGCGCCTCGAGGGGAGCCGGAGCTGCTGGGTGAGTGTGGGGGTCATGCTGCCACCGAGGGAGGGTCTGCGCTGGAGCCAGGGGGCTGGTATGGCTGGGTATGGGGGGGTGTCTTGGCTGCTGTTCTCCCCAAGGAGCCACAGCCCGGGCGCTGCGGAGGGTGGCTCTCCCTCAGCAGCGGGGACACGATGACATCTCACAGCCGATGGCAACGTGCTCATTCCCAGGAGATGCCAGACCCCCACGTGTGGGGCATGAGCATCTTCAATTCTGTTCCTGGCTTTTTGGGTAATCTACAAAACCAGACCCATTCTGCTAATATTTTAAAGGGAGGGGGGCAGCAGGCGTGTAACTGTTCCTGCAAACTTCCCAGGAAGACAAAGCGAAACCCCCTGGATTAACACCCCCATCACTGTGTCAGCATGGCGCTGGTGGCTGTGCAGCACGCACACGACTCCGCTTTTGGCCCTGGGGAATGTCCTGGCTAATCAGCAACTCCTGGGCTAATTAGCTGGCAACACCAAAAGGAGGGCGCTGCTGCTTTCTTTAACACGCAAAGCAATAAATCATTGACTGCCGAGCAGTGGCAGTACCCGGGGGTCCTGGCAAGGCAGCCACGTCCCCTTTCCAGAGTAGCCGCTCATGCTTTGTCTCCCCCAGGGGCTAAGGGAGAGGGGAGCCTCCAGCCTGCCCCATGTCCCCCGCGGGAGGGAGGGTGAAAACCAGAGAGAGCTAAATGTGGTCGGCAGCTCAGGGCTGAACTGGTGCTGCGCTGATCTCCGGGTGGCAGGGTTGGCTGTGCGTGACTGTCTTCCCCATGTCCTCCCATCACCTCCAACACGGCGTGCGGTGGGGAAGGGTGCTTGTGTGACCGCCTCTGCTATGCTCCGAGGGCCGGGCCAGGCTGCTCAGCTGGGGTATTTTGTCTTTGCTGGTAGTATTTCCCCTACTTGTTGCAAAGAAAGGAAAGCGGGGGTTTGCAGGGAAGGCAACGTGTATCTCACACAGCCCGGTAGAGAGGTGAGTGCTGGACACGTGGGGCTGGGGGGATGCCTCCCTGGGGTGGCTCTCATGGCAACTTGATGCACCCATGGGTGCTGCCATGGGTCCTCTGCAGGGCCCAGCTGCTCCTAGCTCCCAGCTGGCTGTTTCCCATCGCTGCTGCCACGAGGCCTGGGAGCATCCCCTCCTGTCCCAGGAGCAGCGGCTGTGAAAGGCTGCAGGTTAACTCAGTGCATCCCAGAAGACCCCGCAGCAGCAGCAGCAGCACCGTCCTGCTGGGGACCTGCTTGCTTGGGGTGTCTCTTGACTCACCAACATTTTCAGGCTGAGGTCAGGAGCCTTGAGGAGCTCTCAGCTTTTTGGGTCCTGCACCGGAGCCAGTCTTTTCCCTGGTAGCTGCTCCTGGGCACATCTGTCAGCTCCAACAAGCTGTCACCTGGCTGCTGGCATCAACATCAGGGTCTCAAATCCAGACCTCTCCCAGAGGCAGGGCAAGCCCGGGACAGCCAGCAGCAGAAGGGGATGTGTACCAGAACTGACACGGGGACCCCATATGCCCCGAGCCAGGCAGAGAAGAGGATTTAAGCAGTGCAGGGTGTGAAGGGCTCCTGCCCTAGAGTCAAGGGAGGCAGATCACAGCAGGGCCATGAAAACCCCACCTGCATGGCAGGCAGCTGGGCTGACGCAATCCTCCCCAGGGCTGGGCTGGGGCAATGGACTCAGCACGTGCTGGTCACCCTGTGCTGCATCCTGACACGTCCTCAAGAAAACACAGGATCGAGCTGGGACGGGGCACCTCCACGCCAACAAAATACCCAGCACCCAGATGGCTCCCGCATCTCTGTTCATCCCTGCCCTCCCTGGTGTTACCCAGCGCCCTGCTCCAGCGCAGACCAGGGGCCAGGAATACCCCCAAAGACACAGGGACAAATCCAGCCCTGGCCCTGCCTGGATGCAGGAACATGGGGCAAAGCTGGAGATGGGAACGTCAAGGAGCAAAGGCAGAGCCCAGAGGAGGAGATACACCCAGCACACCCAGCGTGTGGGAACCTGCACGAGCATCCTAAAAACACCACGGAAGCTCCCACTCCCCTGAGAAGGGATGGGTCTGGAAGCAAGAGGTTGGGTAGTGACCTCCCTTTGCCCGCAGTCTGGGAACCCAGCACTGCTGGAGGGGAGTCACAACCGCTGCCTGCGTTGCCGTGCCCCAGGGAGAGCCCGCATCACTCCCCACTCCTGGGGCCCCTTGGTCCCAGGGGTGCCATGGATGCCATGCTGAGGGAAGATAGCATGTGGGAACATCCAAGAGTGAAAGAAAAGAGTTGGAGCTTGTAGGAGTTTGCATTTTGAGCCCTCCTTTCCTAGCTCAGCCCCCGGGGGCTTGCCATCACACCCAGGTCAAACTGCCCCTGGTGCCTTTTGGTGATGGGGTGCCCTAGCCCCAGCACCCACAGGCAGGACACCAAAAGTAGCTTGCTGGAGCTGTCCCTGCCCCATCCCGGGGAGGGCAGGGGCACAGGGCACGAACCACATCACCTCCCTGGGTCCATGGAGCGAGGGAAGGAGACAACTCCCGGACCACCATCAGGGAGAGCTTGTCGGGGTTGACCCCCATACTGCTCACTCATCTGTCTGCTTGAAACTCTTCCCCTTTCTTTGCAAACCAGCCCACAGAGGAAGACGGGGAGGAAGGCTTTTCCTTCTCCTCCACCTTTTGGTTCCTGAAAGTGGTGGAGGCCAAGGGCTGAAGGTGGGTGGCCAGCACTTTGAACAGCAGTGATCCTTCAACCCTTTTGGGGTAAATGTCTGGGACAGGAGTTTTAGAGCTTAAAAAATGAAGCACGAAGGCATTCCATGTGTTTAAATAGCCAGTGACTGCAGGGTGACCACACCATGCCACAGGCTGGACAAGGAGCAGCCCCAAAGCACCCCATCCCTACTAGCCATCGCAGGCTGGCAGGTCTGCTCACCTGGTCATAGCATCTCCGTCAGGCTGCCTTCCTGCCCTGCTCCCTCGCACAGGCACTTGCCTACAGAGCAGGGAGAGGAGGAGGAGGAAGAGGAGAAAGAGGAGGAGGGGAGACATCACCCCACTTTTCTGAGCTCGGGGGGCTCAGAGCTATTGAAACCTCTCTGCCACACCACAGTGGTCTGAAAAACAGCACTGTGCACAGCTGGATTGCCGAGCCACCTCCTTGACCCCGACCACCCACAGCAGGGTGGGGGGACCCTGGTGTACGGCTCTGCTTTACCCCATCTCCCTCTGCTGCCGTCCCTCCAGGTGGCCCCTGCAGTACTGCTGCATGTGGTCCCTGAGATGTGCCAGGTCTGGCACCCTGCAGCTTTTGCAAGGGGTCTTGGCTCCTTTGGGGCTCTCGTCAGGACAGTGAGTTCACACTGCCCTGGCTGAACTCGGATTCCCCAGGGATGGATTAAAATAGAGCCCTGGGCCGGCTGTTGAGCAATTGCCGAGTTAGCCCCTCGCGTCGACAGTTGTTCGGTGCTTCCCCCATCGAAATCTTTGCCCCTGCTCCAAAGTGGTGTGTGTCATTTCCCGGCTCTTCTGTGGATCCTTCAGACCCGAGGGCTCCCCTGCTGCGCTGCTGGTGTACGGGCAAAGGGCTGTAAACCTCTCCCAGTGGTTACTCCTGCCCAAGCCACCCCAAGTCAGTCTTCATGACTTTGTCAAACCGTCACCAAGCCAGAAAAAAAGCCTCTCCCTGCCTTTCAGCTATCAATCAGCTCAGTCCCTGGGTTTGAAAATGAACATCTCCTGCTGATCTCCCCACGTGTCCCCCAAGACTGCCCCTCCATGCACATGAGCTTTGCAGACCAAACTGGAGGGTGGGGGCAGCAGGCAGCAAAGAGCACATGCGTAGTTGGATGCACCAGCATGTCCCAGCTTGGCCCAGACCAAGATCGATCCCTCCTTAGATCCCCTCTCTGAGCTGCCTGGAAAAGGCCTTTCACTGCTTCATTTTAAGCTGCAGAATTACCCTTTGTCCCTTCCCAGTCCTAAATGGGCAGGCTACCTTGCGCCTCGTGGTCCACCCACGGTACCACCTGCTGCACAAACCATTTCCATCCCTCAGCCGGTGCCTCCCAGTTCAAGGGGTTCCTGGGAGCACTGGTTTCAGTTTGAATGGAGCAGAGGGCCGGTGCTCGGGAGCATTGAGCTGCTCCTGCAGCGCTGAGCATCCCCCTGCTGCCCCTGGCACAACTGTGCCCTTTTCTCAGATGCACACGCAGAGGAAGGGATGCGTCACCACCCGCGCACAGAGCAAATACGTAGGTGGGATTCCCAACGCACCTGCAAATACCAGCCCCAACTAGAAGAAATGGTATTTCTCTTACAACTCCAGCAGGTTTACAGAGCTCAGGGCTGACCTGAAGCTTTGTAGCAACTCCGAACGACAGGGCGATACGTGGAAGCAGTGGAAAAAAATAGCAGCCAACTTGAGCAAAGTTTCCAAAGAAAGCCACAGCTGCGTGTGCCGTTTCTGGGGCGAGAGGTGCCAGAGTCCTCTCTTCACAGGAGCTCCCTGTTGCAAAAATCTGTGTCAGCGACATGATGAGCTCTTTGCTATTTTTTCCCCCCTTGCAGATGGAGACACAGCCGGCTGGGGCCAGGGGAAGCTGACTCGCACTGGCTGCTTGGCTCTGAGAACTGAATTCCATAGGCGTTAAAGCCTCCAAAAATGCCCTATGGATTCAGTTCTGCAGCTGGGCAGCAAATGAGCCTCAAACCTTCAGGAAGAGAATGCAACTGTGAGCTGCTCCTGCAAGGAACGTGCAAATCTTTGTTTCTACACAGAGATCAGAGTAGGGACAGAGGTGAGTTACAGCCACCATGGGAAGTCCTGCGTTCAGGGAGCTGCTCCAGGCGGTGGCCGTTTGTGGCAGGCTTTCCCTCAAGGGAAAAAAAGCCCAACTACAAAATGTTTTCTTCCGTCTGGTAATGAAATGGCATTTGAGAAAATAAATACGTTGCTGCCTCCTGATGTACTGCATGCGACTGTAAGCCTCTGCTAAAAATACACATTGTCCCAACAGCCGCCTGGGTGTGCCCGGCAATCTCCTGTTCAGAGTCCGGGCAGTGAAACCAAACAAAGCTTTGGAGAAGATAAACAGGACAGGACGGGTAAACTTAAGGGCTGTGCCTACACGCTTCCCACAGGCCCCAGAGATGTCCCTAGAAGGGACAGGTATTGGAAGAAATTTTTTGTGGAGGCAATGGGCTCCCTTTCCACCCATCCATGTATACCTCTGCAAGACCCCGGCTGCCCACCTTGAGTTTTGGGAACATTTTCCACTATGACACAGTGCAGAGCTGCCACTGGGAATTTATTGACTGAAGGAGTGGATTTTGGGTAAATTATTACCTAAGTCCTGGTAATTCATGTAGCATCATCACCACAGGGCAAACCCCATGCTCCCCCTCACCTCACCTAGGAGAGCTGGTTTGCTGCTGCTCCAGGATCTCACCTGAAGCAGCCCCTTCCCATGCCAGGCAGCACCCAGCTCTGACAGCCCAGCTGTGCCCTGTACCAGCTGTAGGGGATGGGGAAGAAACCGCCACATGAGGACCCGATGCACAAGCTCTGGGTTCACTGCTCAAGCCACTGCCTGGAGGAGCAGCTGCTGCCAAAGGACAGGGAGCGCAACACCAGGGCTGCAGCAAGGCTGCTGCAGATGGGGACAGCCGATGTCTAACTGCACACCTCCACCTGGGCAGAACACCCTGCTTAGCCAAGGAAGAGTGAAGAGAGACAGGAATTGCTGTGTTTTTTCCTCTACTGGGTAACAAAAGGCATATCTGAGTAGCCACTAGTCATTGGTAGAGGCCTTTTCTGGCCCATTCAGTAAGTCCCACAGCCGTTGCTTGCAACACAGCCAAGGAGCATCAGCTTGGTCTGAGGTTTCTGCAGCAGTTGTTCTGGTTCAGCCCTCTTGCAGCTTTATCTGGCAGCAGCATTAACCCATTTCCAAGAAGCTGATTGGGGAAGGGGAAATCCAGATAGCTGCTGAGACATCCTGGCAGTTGCTTAAACAAACAAAAATTGTTGCATTAATTTAAAAAAAATCCACTTGCTTTGACTTTATAGCAATCAGAGCCACCAAGGGCCTCTAAGTTCACCCTCACAGGCCCTTGTCCTGTGCTATACAGAGGGGAAACCCCCAGTTCCCTCCTGCCTTAGAGGACCTTACTTCCATGTGGCATGTCAGGGGGAGGCTACAGGGGACAGAGCAGGGTCCCCTATTTCTGCTCAGAAACTCCCTACTGGTCCCCAAACAAGCAGCTGTCAGGCAACAAACTGGGGCAAGGCAGGGTACTGCCAAGCAGAGAGAGCAGAATAACCCACCACAGCTGGGCAAGAGCCACACCAGAAGCCATCCTTAACTTTGCAAAAAGGCATCAGATCAGGTCGCAAGTTGTTCACAGGAGAGACTGCTGCCAGGTAGCTAAGAACCAGAAACATAAGCATTTGCATTTAGGGTTTTTTATTGTTTATTTATAGTGATTTAAAAGGTATAGAAGTTTGCAAGCAAGTCAGACCCAGCCCCTCACAACCCTCCAGGCTTCCAGCACAGCTCTGAAGTCCACCCTTCTAAGAGACCAAGCTGTGAAAGTTCTGTGGTTCACACAACTCCAGTAACCTTGCTAGAGAGCCAGCGCCTCCAACCAGAGCAGAGTCAGACCCACAGCAGGGCCTCAAGCAGTGATTTCGAGAAGGACATGTGGCCAGGAGAGCTGAGCACCAGGTTACCTAGCGTAACAGCATGTTACCTTCCGACAGCATGTAAGGAAGTGCTGTGCACAGGCATCGCGCAGTGATTAAGCCCAGTGGTATGATCATAAACAGCAGTGACAAGATATGCAGATAATTGTGCTTTACAGTGTTCAAGAACCTCTTTCTCCTCTGGGACCTGCACTGCCTCCAGCCTGGAAGAAATCTCACTTTAATCTCCTTAACTGAGTGCCAGGAAGGGAGCCAGCTTCCAGGACTCTCCCCTGGACAGGGTAGGAAAAGGCCCATCTTCTAATCAAGGGCTGCTGCCTGGAAATCCCCCCACCAGACTGTGACCACTCAACCAAGCCAGTGGAAATCAAATGTTCACTTCAAAACCAGGACCAAAGAGCTGATCCAATGGACAGTCAAGTGCCACGTGGTTTCTTCACAGGATGGGTATTGTGCATCTAACAGGGTGAAGCTGCTATAAGCTTGTGGAGGATGGGGAGCAGTTAAAAGCCAACAGTAGTGGTGGCATCCATTGCGTGTGCTACTTGCCAGCTGCACCAAGAACAGCTGCCAACTGGCTCCCATGAGGGCTCTGGAGGGAATAGCAGGAGTCTGTCCATCAGGTGACTGACTACATTAGCGTCTCAGTTTCTTTTTCTTCTTACGGTTTCGGTCCTCGCTGCTGTCATCTGCCTCACTGGCACTGGGGGTCGCAGCCCGCTGGACGACCTTTTTTTCCACTGCATATTCCTGCTCACCTACCTTGGGGTCTCCCTTGACCAAGAACTCCCCTTTCCGGTAGGTTATGGAGACGCTGGTCCGTGGGTAGGTGCCATAAACCCTCCGGAGATCATCTTTCACAAATTCTGGGAGGTCTTTCCTTGGTCCAAACACCTTTCCAAGCTTCCCCCATTGAAGCTCCCCTCTCATCGTGAAACCTTCTGGCCACGTATCTCTATACTGATCTGACCTCTGGTAGGCAGCATAGGGATTATAGCTTGCATAGGGATTGTAGAGAGGGATGGGGACCACAGGAGGGAAGTGCCAGTTGTAGTATGGTTGGAAGTAGGGATTGGAGGCACTGTGGAGATGATGATACTCCACCTGACCTGCTGCATAGTCAGGGTAGCTGTTGCGGCCCACCACAAAGGTGACAGGTCTGCTGTAGAAGTTGTGCATGTGGATAGGAGGGAACATCATGGAGCTGGTCATGTCTTCTGCTCTCCCAGTCCGCAGCGGTGGGTAGGTGTAGGCAGTAGGTGGGATCACGGTTGGGTAATACTCCCGCGGCACAAAGCCAGGCTGGTACATGGTACAGGAGCTGGGGTTTTACACAGGGGAGATTTCTCCAGAGCAGCTGCTGAGTCTCAAAAGCTGTGAGGACAGGATGGGAAGAGAAGCAATTTACACTGATTACATTCATTCCAGAACCAGGCTGAATAAGAAGACAGGCACTGCAAGCATACCAATGCATTAACAAAAGGAGCTCGCGGCATCTGCAGCTTGCGGGGCGGTATCATGCCAAGATCAAGCAGAACCACATTACCAGCGACTGCCTGTTAGCTGCTCAGCAAGACTCCTCATTTAACCCACCCAGATCTCAGTTACAGGGGTGGGAACAAGCTGGCATAAAAACCACTGAGGGCAGAAGAGATGGCCTCACAGCCTCGTGACATGAGTCTGGGCTGCTGGGAGGCAGCAAGGCAGACTGCGAGAAGCTAGAGACCCTTGAGTAGGCATAAAAATGGGGAAGGCAAGCACAAGTGCAAGAAGCCCAAAAATAAAGAAAGCAGGCAAAGAGAGGGGAAAGAACACAGCCCAGCCCCGCTGCAAGTGTTTCAGCTGCCATCCTGCCCAGACAATGAGATCTTAAATTAAAAAAAGGTAAAAAAAACCTTCAACTGCCCTTGACCCTCTGCCCATCCTCCCAGAGCCCTGCTTCTACTTTGATAAGCAACAAGAGCTGCGCCTACTATTTGTTTCTAGAGTAAAATCCAGACACATCTACTTTTCCTCTGACAAGTTCTCATGTAAAGACATCTCGTGGTCTCACTAGTTATCATTCACATTCCAGTGTGCATTAACCTTGAGCAACTCTGATGCACAGCTGAATTTGCTCCTAGCCTGCCCTCACCAGACGATCCAAGCACCCTCGAGGGCATTAAGCAATGTCCTCCCATGACTCATTATTCTCTCCCCCAGGGCAGGAAGGGAAGCTGTACATAGCATGGGGTTTTTAAAAAGAGGTTGTTACCAGAGACAGGAAGACCATGCACAGAACTAAAGGCAGCAAGTTTTTTTTCCACAGAGCTCAGATCATGGAGGCTCTTTTTGCTTCGGCCTTAACTACAGAGTTGCTTCTCACACAGGTGTTGACCAAGAAGGTAAGATGAAACTCATCCCTCAGCTCAGTCCTCTCCTCCAGCCTAACAGGAAATTTGGCAGTCCCCTAAGAACGTGCCTGCCACAAGCAATGCTGGGTACTACACAATGCAGTTTTTCCTTTTTCTTTTTTTTTTTTTTTCAACCAGCACAAGCTGTTCCTCTCCCTTGAGGTTCATAACCTGCACTAGCTCAAGCCTGCTTTTGCCATGGGTGCAAAGGTAGAAGTCTACTCCCTGCACAGTATTATTTAGACAAGACCAGGCAGCATCCCTAAACAAGAATCACAGCCTAGGAGCCAAAGCCCATCATAACCATCACCTCGAGACTTCACAACCTACTTCATTTGAAGTCACAAAAAAAAAAAAAGGGCTCAAATGGCTTCAAGCAAAATAAAGCAAACTTCAATAGGTTTGACAGAGGTCTGCTAGTGAGCAGGTGTTGATAAGGAGAAAAGCAGACACTGTGATGTTTCCTGCCTTTAGCCCAGCATACAACATAGCATAGCTCAGGCACTCACCAGGCAGGGACAGGGCTGGTGCCTCTCTGTGCTCCAGGGCTTCTAAACATCTCTTCCTGAGTTTGCCCGACCACTCTGAAGATGTTTAGAGCCGAGCCTCCTGCAGCAAGGAGCTCCACTACACCCTGTTTGAGCACACTTCATTAGATCTTTATGGAAAGGGCACTATTAGCTAGTTCCCAAACACCCTGCCTGCCTAACTTGCTCAGAACCCCCACAAAAATCCAGAGGGGTGTTGTATGTCAATGGCAGCACAAGGCTGGTAAATGGAATAAATCACCTCTTTTTAAAAAACAGTCTCAGCACCTCTTTTAATCCAGTTCAGCCCTGCATCCCTACTGACATCCACAGGATCATTTCCACAGATCCTTCATGTTTCAGAGCAAGCAGTCTGCACAGAGAGCACGCAGCTATTGCGTCCATTAAGTGAAACAAAGCCAGCCCAGCTTACCCCTCCCTGCTGGATCAGCCTGCTGCTTCCCTCCAGTTTAGGACAGCCCTGGAGAAGCTGTTCTCTCATCTAGCTGATGACCAGCTCTTGCTCAAAAGCTACAGTTGGCCCATCTACCATCCCCTGTAGCCCCCTGCATTTTGCACAGTTTTGCTCCCAGGTCTTCCCTACAGCCACAGAAGGGGCAATAGGCCATCTATAGTCACTGGGGTTCTAGCACCAAGGCAGCCCCAGCACAGCTATTAATTGCTTTGATTTTGCACTGGAAAAAGACAAGGGGAACAATCTGGTGGCTCAGCCAGGCAGGGTGGCCCACAAGAGGAAGCAAACTGAAAAGATAAGAGGGGGAATGAGATGAGGATTAAGCAGGGCTGGGAGTGCTCCAGGGCAGCATTGTCACATGCCCGACCACAGAAGTGAAGACATTTCCCTGGAAGCAGATCACCCGGGGAGGAGGGTGCTGACAGACAACACGGTGTAGACAATACTTCACAGCCCCAGAGAAAGTTTGCAAACACGTCAGGGCAAGCCTTGGCTTGGTGGCAGGGGCTCTGGCTGGCTTTGCCTTTTCTGGCCCACCCTGGCCCTGCCTGCTCCCCAGCAGAGCTCTCCCCCATGCCCACGCACCAGAGCTCTCAGGATTGCCCCGACACAGGCTTACCTCCACAAGCACAAGGGGCCAAATCCCAGCTCCTGGCTTGCAGTGCATGGCACTGCTCTGAGTCATTAGGTGTGTTCTGGTATGCAGGAGGCACAAGGCTCCTGCCCTGCCCCTCCAGAGCTGCAGCCTTATGCCCCCAGGGGCTGACAGCATGGTTTATCCCACCATTACACCAATGCCCAATGTTCACCTTGACCTTTAGACTGCTTCAGCTTCCAGAGGCAGGTTTTGAGCGTCCACAGCTGGAGCAAAGCCCTGCTAGACTCCACAGGGCTGAGCTAGAGCGTGACAAATCCATGTGTACAGAAGGAGAGGGCTTTGAGAGCACCAGTACCAGCTTGCCTGATCCTGTCCCACAATGACCAGGAAGTAAGAGCAGGCAGTGCTTCAGGGAAAACAGGGTATGCCAGGAGGGTGAACTTTTGTTAGGCCATCTGATGGCCAGAAGGCATCAAAAACCAGACGCTTAGGAAAAGCAGCCCCCAAACACCAACAAAGTCAAGTGGTACCCCTTGAGGAAAGGGTCCAACCCCCAATCTCTTCTCCCCTTCCTCTTCACTGGATGCTACTTCTCTTGTTTCTCCAACAGTCCCCAGCTCTTCAGGAGCAACCGTAGGACCAGAAAGGGAGAGGGGATCCTGGCTGACCTGTGTCTTCAGGCTACCATCCATTTTCTTCCCTTGCTCCAATTTCAAGCTCTGCAGTGCCTTGGGAAAAACCACATCTGTTGTCTGGCACCTGGACGTCCTGAGCAGGAAAGGGCAAACTAGCCCTTCAAGCCTGAGTTGATCTCTACTCAACGCCTCCCTGCTCCTGAGAGCCACTACAGCCATCAGTATACACCAGCTGCTTGGTGGCACAGGCTGAAAGGCAGGCACCATGCTGTGTCTGGGAGCCAAGCCTCCCCAGCCAGGGCACTGGGAGCTGTGTTTGCCAGCAGGGAGCAACAAGGGACCAACCCAGTAAGAAAGAGACAAGGCAGCCTCTCCCTTTAAGCCTTTCCAGCAGTTTTGACCTTGCTGGAAAAGGGTTCAAGCCCACTTGGCTAGAGCTGAATGAGAAGCCAGGCACAAAAAAAAAAAAAAAGGAGAGAAAACTCCTAAGAAGTTCACAGCCAACTGAAATGAGATCCTCATCTCTGCTTGGTGAGAACATGATACTTCAGACTCTTTCCAGGCTTGCCAGAGCTCACTCCAGCAATTCCCTCACCCACTGCCCAGCCATCTGGCAGGGCCTTTCCCTCCCCACACGTCTTGGTGCTAGTCAGGGAGACTGACACCACAGCTCCCGAAATACTTGATCTGCTGAGCAAAGCATGCTTCAGCGCCAGCCGACCCAGACAGAGTTGCTATGGAGTGGTCAAGCAATGTTTGCAATACAAAACCAGAGAGTACACTTGATAGCTCAAGTATAGAGAAGAATTTGTTTCACCACTCTATTACAGTTACTACAGGTGATGAATCCATCACTAGTTAATACAGAAATGCCCAAGGCTGGTAGGGCTTTTCTAGTATCTAAAGCAGCAGAAATTACTTCCTACTATTACAGAAGAGCATGTTTTCGCTGGACATGTCTCAGGGCAGTAAAGCTTTACAGTCACCCAAGCTAGCTTTGAATTTGTGGACCTTTCTGTTTAGGCAGTCACAGAGCACAAAAAAACACTGTGAGCTGCAGAAAACACAGGAAAGTGTAAATAGTCCAAGTCCATGCCAGACTGCACATTCTCTAGGAGAGGCATGAAAGTCAGTCTGACTGTAGCATGGGCACAGACCAACATACAAGATGTGCCACAGTATCTCATGTGTGAAACTTCATACAAGTATCTTGCATGTCTTTAGAGACTGGTTTCACCAAGACCAACAGTTTAAAGACTATCACCAAGTTTTCCGTCCACCTGAAGCAGCAGCCAAAGTTAGCTGGGTCCTCAGATCAGGCTGGCAGTTTGAACAGGTTTAGGTGCTTCCTCGGGGAGCATACTGAAAGCCAACACAACCGTAGAGATGTTCATCCCACAGGAGTGGACATGGCCATCTACTTTAAGTCTCAACCAAGACTATTCCTGCCTCATGCCATTGCCCTGTGATCAGCTCACAAAGCGAACAGGGAGATCCCATCAAGTTGCCTTTTCCTCTCCACTGTTCCAGCACCCAAACTTTCAGACTGTTCTTTCTGGCTTTCTTCCTGCACCGTTCTTCTCCCCACCCTCAAAAACCACAGATCTGTTACCATTGCTCTGCAGCAACTCCCAAGGGTACAGGGATGAATACTGCAAAAGCAACATTTTCCCCCTGACCAAAGGGATGAAGAAGTAATGAGTTATTTCCAGTTAGTCTCCCCATTTTGAGCAGACTCTGCAAAATTGTTGCCATCTGACAAAGCTTTGTTAAATGCCTCCTTTGGGAAAGAAAAAAAAAAAAAAACCCAAAACTTCAGGGGCTGTTCTGGAAGCAAGAGGTTAACACCAAACCTCCTCAAACCTAAGGTTTGTCCTCCACAGCTCTGGTGTCGGTCCCACGCACTTATCCAGCATCCTAGTAGCTGGAGACAGTGCATGGGAGAGCATAACAACAAAGAAGTTTCTTATTTTTCCTTGTTACTTCCACCCGCCCTACTGTGAACATAAGATCATGCTCTGTTTGAGGTCGTTGAAGAAAGACTCACTCAGAAGAAGACTCCCAAGTACTTCTGGGGCAGTGGGAGAGCAGCACAGATAGCCATGCAGCACAACACTGTAGCCAGAGGTGCTTGGCTGCCTCCCTAAAAGGCAGACACACCTGGCAGCAACACAGGAATTCAAGGAAAGTGCACTAGCTCATTACAAGATGGGTTCTTTTGGGCCTTAATTTTTATCTAGGGGAGCAGATTCCCACATCCATCCTGCTTAATCACGGAAGGAGCACTTTTGGATTTTGCTCCCCCCAAAGGTAAAACAGGACCAGAGGTTTTCACTGCGTTAAGAGAAAAACAAACCCACGCTGTCCCAGCAAAGCACTCCAAGGAGCGCTAAATACTTCCACAAGAGGTTACCACATCATGCCTAGTACAACAAGGTGCCACAAGGCAGTAGCTGATGAACAGCAGCACAAACCAGGGCTGCAGGGAATAGATCTTGCCTTCCATTTGCCAGGCAAAGCCCACTACAACCTGAGGGGAGGGTTGACTTCTTGGAAGAAGCAAGCTCTCAGTCTCTGGAAAGGGAGAAAGATGCCGTGTGGTGGGCTGAGATGAAGTGGGGTCATTTCTGCCTTTCTCTTGTGCACACACTGCATCCTGCAGCCTCTCCAGCAGCACAGGGCACAGCCTGGGTGAGGGCAGCAGCCTGCCAGCTCCCATGCTCAGGCAGCACAGCAGGCCAGCTCAGGAGGAGCTCTCTGCTTTAGGCTTGCACCCCAAGTGCCACTGTGGTCACAGGTTTCCCACAGCAATAACCTGCTTCCTGCAGGCAGGGCTGGCACTGCATACTGGGAGCTGGGCAGCTATTACACACCAGTGTCTCCTTACACCAATCCTCTCAAATATTTCTAGACGGAAAGTTTGGCAAGGCAGGAAAACACACAACCTCTGCTTCTCAGAAAAGGGGTGAGGCTATTTGCCATGCTCCCTTCTGCTGTCTAATGGTAACACGTAAAGGAAGATAACTGATATGGAAAGCAGCTTGACAACAGGCCATGAGAAAAGGGCTTTGCAGAGAGTGGGTACTTTGAATGAAAGCTTAAGGACTCCCCAAACAGTAGTACAGCTATGAGGTTGAAAGAGTTTGAGAGAGATTGGAAGTAGAGATTAGTAGAAAGAGAAGAAACCCACCAATCCAGACAGTTTTGTATGTTTTTACTAAAAGGTAAATACAAAAGCTGTTTTGGTGGCATCAAAGAAAGCAGCAGCACAGGGCAGCAGTGAACAGGTGGAGATGGCTGTGGGCCCCCCTGCTTGCCCCCAGGGTGCAGAACTGTACAGGAGCAGCAGCTGAGGAGCAGAACAAGCAGCACAGGTTTCCAGACTGGACCAACTCCTTCACCCCCTCATCTCTGAAGCAGTCTAACAAAAATTTAGTTTTGTGAGCACAACTGAGGAGCCTGGAACAGCCCTGAGCAGCAAGGCACCAGCACGGAGGCTTTGAAGAGTGCAAAAGACACCAGTCTACAAGGCTCTTCAGCCAGGAAGAAACCTTTGCTCCTCTGGCACATTGAATGGTACTTCTGGCACTGGAGGAAGGCCAGCAAGCACCTTCATCCCCTTCCCCTCCCTATACCACTGAGCCAGTCCAAGGAACCCACCCAGAACTGCCAGGGATCTGACCCTGCTTTCCCCCACACCACAGGGGGGGACCTTTCCATCAGGAGATACTTCATTGTCAAATTCTAACAGCTGCCGAAGCCAACTGAAAAGATACCATGAGCACAGCTGACACCAGAGCTCCTTTTGGGATGGGCAGCCTAGAGGACCTCAGACACATCACCTCCCTCTCCAGGGGGAGCAAGCTGCCACCCTGCTGAGAAAGCATCCATACAAAGCCTACTGGACTTGATGCTCTCCTCCAAGAGGTATGCTCAGAACCACTCCCAGCTCTTGGACCGTGAACAATCTCTTCAGCTCATTCAACTTCTTATGAAGCCAGAAGACCCCAGTTCTCACCCTGCTCCCTCTGAACTCTGCTGTTACCAGTGCATCACAAAGAAAAGAGCTCCAGCTGGCACTGGTAACTGCGGAAATAGCAGATAATGCGTATTACAGTCAGTCACCCCTTTGCGGGGGGAGTAGGTCTGTTTCAGCTATTCAAAGCAGCATTCCCAAAAACCACTGAAATCTAGCATGGGTCTGGCATTTATTTCTGAGGTCTGAGCAAAGCACAGACTTTGTACGAGGTCAAAACACCAGGAAAAGCCCTAGTCATTGCAGAGAAAGTCTTTACTTGACTCCAGTGATCTAAAAACCACTCCCTTGCATAACTCTGCTCAAATAGCAGTCAAAAGGCAACTCACTGCTGACAGAGGTGTAGAGCAGCTACTCCTCCTACTCTCACTGCAGCTGCTGGATAACACAGCAGGCCTGAAACAGCTGCACTGCCAAGAATAAAACATGATGTTACCACAGGGACCCTGCATCAGCAGGGAAGGCTCTGGAACCACCCCCTCACCTGCTGCCAAGGCAATCCTGACACCATGACCCTTTCAGCCTCTCCCCAAGCAGAGATGTCTGCTGCACTAAGATCTAGATTTTGGACAGACTCCGAGCTTTCTCCTTTCTTGACATGTTCTCCTGTCAGCATAACCCAACTTCTGTGTTATTAAAGCTCCCACCACCACCAGTCTCATCTTCCTAGTAACCACTGCAGGCACCCTTTGCATCAGAGGTCTCCCTCACCTGAGGTTCAAATCTCTACCTCATGTCTCAGGATCCCAGTCAGCCCTACCAAAAGCCACCACTTTTTTCCTCACCTGAGCCCTTTCCCAGACACACACCTTACCTAGACACTACTTTTTTCTTTAATCAAACATTTTAATCCACACTTCATAGTGTTCACAGTCCCAGTGCTCCCCTCCATGTTCAAACACAACCTGCACAGACTGCTCCTCCTCTCACTCAAGAGTTCATCTGATATTCATCATCTCCATCCACACACTCACTTCTTCAAAGAGAAAAATCTTGGTATCAGTTAGCTCAAGCTTCCAAATTAGGAGATCCTGGACAAGCCCTCAGCTGTCACTTCTTCTGCCAAGCTGTTCCCCTTCACATTGCAGTCTTGAGACAACAGATTCAGGAGATAAACTTTTATCAACCACACCAATAAGTCAATGATCAATAACCTCATTAACACACCACTAGTATCTTACGGTTGTTTATATCATTTTGCAACTATGAAGCTACTAATCAAGTCTTATGAACCACACACAACAGCTATTGAGTTCCAGGTGTGTGACCCTTCCCGCCCACACCACTTGCACTAGGGTGCAAGTCTACCCCACTTTGCTCTGCCCTCCCACACCAAGTCTTTCCAGCATAGACCTGATGAAGAGTCTAGCAGGTTGTCCAAGGAGCATCACTCCAGCATCCCAGGGGGTTTGGGTCCTCAGGCCTCACTATCACCCGTAGATGTCCGGACTCCTGCAGTCAGCTGCGCCCACCTTCATTCTTTTATCTCATTTTACACCTTATCCTCCCATTTCAGGATCCACTTTTTTTGCCATGCTCGTGCCTCCCTTCCTCCAGTCTCCTCCCAAACTGACAATCCACCCCCAATTACTTTTTTCCCATTGGTCTCAATTTTGCTACATCCATAACCAAGCCCCATGTTTCTGATATCGTTACCTAGGCAGTCTCAGCCTTACGTGGTATTACTGATAGGATGCAGCTGGCCTTGCAAGGTTCTTCCCTGCAAGAGTGGCTTCAAACACCCCTGTAATTATCTAGTTCCTCCTGGTTATAATGTTGTTTGCTTAACATACTCCAAGACAAATCATTCTACTTTAGCCTTGATTCCTCTGCCTAGCTCCAGTTACCTACAGGCAGTTTCTTATCTCACACACAGACAGTTTGCATAGCAGAGCAAGGTGTTTTGCACACTGTTTTTGTGCTTTCACAGCATCCTGCTCGCTCTGCTGCTTGATTACAAGTCCTTGCCCTTGAAAGGTTCTTGTGAGAGTCTCCTGGTGTCCTGCAAAGGTCTCAGCTGGTGACACAGCCTGTTTCTCCAGAGGGACTTCATGCCCACAGTGGGTTTCCTCTGTTGACACACAATAGCATCCAATGTCACAGCAAACCATTTGCATTTTAACTACTCGTTTTTTCCATACACTTGGATCCCACTCCTGTCCATCCTGCATCAAGGACATATGTTTAGAAGCGAGGAAGGCATGCCTCTGTGCACTTGTACTAGATCTTCCCACAGAATCAACACCACAAATGTTGGGACAGGGCAGGAAACAGATTATCCAGACTTTGGAGTTGTATTACGTATCATCCCTCTAGCATATAAAATGCCCTCTGTTACAGCAACACACACTGTATTTCTAGCTTCAGTTCAAACATCTGAGCTAGAATTACCCATGGGAATACTGCTCTTATTGCATCCCCCAAGGCAAACAGCTGCAGCATCTGCTGATCTGAGTCTGTAATATGTTATTGTTATAAAAAAATCCAGCTACCTTCTGTTACAGTCTTTAGACACTACAGAACATAGCTCACAAGTAGCATTGATTTTTTAAATGGGAATCAAAAGGCAATCTTGTGTCTCCAAGAATACAATCACTCAGAGAAGCCCTTCTATGTCATTTTTTCCAAACTAAAGTGTTTAAAGCCTATCACACAACAATAACAATTTACATTAGTATCTATCACCAGCAGGCGATGCTAGGAGAGTTATAGGCTAGAGCACTAGCATGAATCAGTGCCCCAACTGAGTTATGCTACTATACATAGACTTGCATCTACCAGATAGAACAGCTGGGGTGGAAGAGGCATCACCTCCAGAGGGATTTAAGCATTTGTGTTTCCAAAATAGCCAAGCAAAGAGCAGAACACCTCAGTTGTACGCTTAAGCTAGTGCTAGTACTGTTTTGCCAATGTAACTAGTGAAACATTGCAACACAGACCAGTCTTCAGCGCAGAAAACAGAGACAGACATTTGTTTGGTGTGTATGTACTCACATCCTGAGACAAACCAGCCCAGATGACGCATTCACTTAACTGAGGAGCAAGAAACAACCTGATCTTAAGGCAGCAGCTTGCTTTCTACAGTCTCTTTCTGCTAACATACTTTAATAACACATACCAGGAGATGCACTATGATTCTACATCACACCTCGCAGAAGCTTTCCTGGAGTAACAAGAGCTGCAATACCTGTCTGAACATGCCCTTGTAGCTAAGGAAAGCAACAGGAAGCTCATTCCTTCAGGAATTACATTGCCTGTTCAGACAGGGAGCTTTAAGCCTAACAGCCTACAGAAAAGGCTACTAAAGCTAATACAATGTATATGTCTTAGCTAGTGAGATGCCTTACAGAAAGAAAGAAACTTGAACGTAAAGACTCAGGCATAGCAAGGATAGAGATCACAAGTAAAGAAATAGCTAAAGTCACCATATAAAGCCAGCATGGAAAACCTCAAAAGCACTCACCAAAACTTCAGATTCATTCTCATAGCAGCAAAACACCATTAGCAACATTCAAAGAAAAGCTGCAAATTTAAAGTAATAGACTAAATAGCACAGAAGAGAGCCCACCAGTGAATAACTTCAAAATGAATCCTCCTTTTTCTTTGCTTTGCCCTCCTAGGCTTTCTACTTGCACTCAGCTACAGACAGCTGAGCTGCTATTTCTACTCGCTGCTCATTTAGTAGGTTGTAATTAAGCAAGAAGCCATACAAAGGGCTCCCATCAGCACTACCTTATTGTAAGCACCTGCAGCGTTGTGGGCTTTCACAGATACAAAAACACCCCTACCCCAGGTTTAAAAAGGGTGACGGATGTGCAAGGTCAGCCTTTCATTGCTCAGAACAACTGCTGCTGTGGAGCACACTCCTTAAGGGCGCTTAATGCCTTGCTCTGCTGCAGGTGATCTCAATAGCTGAAGCCAAATACCTACAAATCACTCTTTAATTACAAAACCCGTTGACTGCAGTGAATTGCCTGGCTTCTATGAGTTTATAAAAATGACCTGTTTAGGAAGCCACTAGCAAGTCTAATACACAAAAACGTCGGGAATGAATAGGATGCAGTGACACATTCCTGAGCACAGCAATTGGCTTTCCCTGGTGAAGTTTGTGAATAGTTGGATGGGAGCAACTGTTGCGGTGAGAGGTGGAAGGTGACGCGTACACCAAAACCAGGGGTTGCTCCTTTGAGAGTGAGCTCCAAAGAGAGATCTTAAAGGACAATGCCAGTCTCTATTTTCTGAAGTATATGGGGCATACTGTACATGACTCTCGGGAGTGAAGCGTAAGTAGCTGATGACTAAAACCAGAGACAAGTAGGGCACTTGGATTACAGGGAAAGCTGCCAGCCCCTGAGCAGCCACATTCATAATTTCGCTTACACTTTGTCACTTTGCAGCTTGGCATTACGCTCTCTTGAGGCTCCCTTGGAGCACTTCGAGGTGTTTCAGGTGAAAAGGCACCATGAGCCCAGCTGGCTTCATGGGGGAGGCGGGTCTTGTGCCTCCCAGCCCTGCTTCTCCTCCAGCCCCACGGTGGAAGGCCCCAGGGCGGCCTGCCCAGCGGAGGGCACCCCAGGGGACAAGGCCACCCCAGGGGACAAGACCACCCCAGGGGACACGGCCCAGGGCCACTGCGCCCTCGCCGCCCTCCCGGCCCGGCGGCGTTTCCATGGCGACAGGCGCCCCGGCAGCCGGATGGATCATGGAGGAGGTCTACGCGTCGCTGGGGGCGGGACTAATGCAAATGAGGCGGACGAGGAAGCGGGCGCGGCCTTCACCCAGCGAGGTGACCTCACAGGAGATGGCGGCCGGGAGGGGGCCGGCTTCACTTGCCAGGATGCAAGATGGCCTCGGGCCGGAGCCGGCCGCGGGGCGGGGTCCGGAGGCCGGTAGGCGCGCATGCGCGAACGTGCGGTTCGGCGGCGGGACGGCGGGGGCAGCGCCGGTAACGGACGCAGGTAGGAGGCGCTGAGGGGATGGCTGCGGGGAGGGGGGCGGCGCGGTGCCTCCCCCACCCCAGTGCTGGCCTGGGTTTGTCTCCCCGCCTGCAGCGGGGCCGCCCGGCCGGGGTGGGGGAGGAACCCCCCCTCAATGCAGTGGGGCAGTCCGGGTGGGGATGCCCTCTCCCTCCGCAGTGGGGCCGCTTGTGCGGGGTGGGGGTTCCCCCCCCCCCCTCCCTGCATTGGTAGGGTCCTGGGGTGTGCCTCGCCTCGTTACTCTGGACGGTCCCACGTGGGCCCGGAGCGGGCCCTCGCTTTCTGCTGTCAGTGCCGGTGGGCAAGGGCCTCAGTCCGTCTGTCCCCCGCTCTGGAGCCGGTCGGGGTCTGCCTCCCACCCCCTTGCAGGGTCCCGGCGCGGAGAGGTGGCCCTGGCATTGCCCCACCCTATCTGGTGGTGGCTGCCATGTCCCTGTCACACCTTCCCTTCACCTGACAGCACAACCCCGAATGGGCCCTCCACCGCCATGGAGCCTGAGCAGGAGCCCACTACGAAATGATGGCTGTGCCCCTGCCCGTCCACCCCTTCCTCTGCTGGGGCTGCTAGGCCTCCCCTCAACATGGAGGGACCCTGTGGATGCCGTGCTGGGGGTGGCACCGCTGCTTGGGCTTGCCCTTGGTGGCCAAAGAAATGGTGTCCCCATCTCAGGCCTTGCTTCACAGGCATCACTGGAATCCCTGTGTTCCTTTCCCGCTTGTGGGACATCAGCTGCTTTAGTTGGTGACCTGGTGCCGTGTTTTTCAGGCCTGAACACCACAGAGATCTCTGGTGGCCTCGGCAGCTGGGCTTCCTTCAGCCCTTTGGTTATCAGCCTGTAGCTGGTGGCCAAAGTCGGGGCGTTAAGGGGGGTGAGTGTGGCTTTGAAAGGTTTGCACAGGTGAAAAGTCTCCCTGGTGAGAAGATGGAGATAGTGTAGCAGAAACCCTCAGTTGCTGCTGCTTGGGCAGAGTGGTAAAAAGGACTTCTTGCCTTGTGCTTCCTATTAAGTTTTGACAAGGACAGGCTCTTTCTGTGTAGTAATCCCCTCATCTAGCTTCTGTGATTCCACTCTTGGGAGTTGTTTTCAGTAAGTGTTTAATATTTACTTCCCAATCTGTAATTTGAGGCCAGAGTTACCTGGCAATGGTCCCCACACCAGTGCTGTGAAAGTCCCCTACAGGATTAGCACTTACACTGATGGTAACATCATGGGGAACCAATTCTTTATCTAATACATTTTCCTTGCACTATAAGACAACAAATTGTTTAGAAAAGGGATGCAGAGTGCTGTTAAGTTAAATGCCTTACCAGATTCCAAGACTGAGATCTACCCGGTTACCTCTATTAACGAATCTTGTAATCTCATTAGGCCTAATCTCGTTAGGGAATGAGATCTGATTTAATGAGATTGCTCTGCTGGAGCACAGCTCCACAGAAACTACCAGCTGGTTCAAGATGTTCATTGTTTGTGTGGCAGTACCGTTTACGTGTATGAACTCTGCAGGAGTGACGCAGCACCTGATGGAAGCATATGATTGCCTGTGATAAGAGGGGTGTTACCAAACCCCTTGTGATACAGAGGCATCTGCAATTGTTCGTAAACAGTACTGGGAAATGCCCTCATGGCCTCTTCGAAGCAGCACGTTTCCTTGTCTGATCCAGGTGGTATCAGGTTTGCAAAGTCTTCATTGCTTTACCGATACCAGATTCAGATACCAAGCTGCTGGGAGTCTGCTCTTGGGGAGTTTGTTAATGTTTCACATGGGGCTGTGTTTGGTATTCCCTTGAGACTCTGTTAGCAAGTGAATTATCCACGGAAACGTGGCATTAGGATTTCAGAAGTAGTACAGTGGAGAAACAGAGTCTTGGAGATATAGTCACCTCTAAGAGGGTGCACAGGATGAAAGTTTGGTCAAAGGAGCCTAAATTTTGTGGGGTGTGTGTCTAGGTAGGAGCTTTCCTAGGATATGAGTAGGATTTGGAGGCTTTTTTGATTTAAGTGGAGGCTCTTTCAGTTTCATTCAGTGAAATAGCTCTGTGAAGGGATTTTCCTTCTTACTGAACAGAATCCTGCCAGAATCTAAGTAGCTCTGTGGGGTGAGGACCCTCTGAGGTGTCTGTGCTTTGGAGGCCTCCTGGGGTAGCATGCGCAGGGTGGGAAGGAGCGTGCAGAACCTGGTCTGTGCTTGCGAAACGGACTTGTCACTGGCAGATAAACCTGACCAGATGAAGACATCCATGACTCTTTCCTTTGGCTGAGAATGTCCCTTACAGGATCTAGGAGGAGCTGATGTGCCCAGCACCAGGCGTGCTGCTGGGATGGGTCACAGGGCAGCAGCTCTTTCACGGATGCAGCTCCAGCCTGGCTTCCCTGTGGATGGGGCTGGACCACCAGCAGCCCAGTCCTGTCTGGCTGTGACGAGTGCCTGGAAATAGGGTCCCCTCTTGGGTGGCATATCCAGCTGTTGGATTTATTGTGTAGTGGGTGCACAGACACCAAGCTGGTATATTTGTCTGGCCCTCTGCTTTAGCTAGTAAGCCACCCAAAATTCAGCATACACAGCAGAGGCAGTGTAGTGACAGCTGGAGCAAGCACAGGCATAGCCTGAAGTATTATTTGGGATATTCCAGGCTGCATTACCCACATAGTGAAGAATGAATGGGAAAGTCATCCTGTTACTGCGGTCGGGTCTGCAGATGACTCTTTTGGGTTCCTGAGTGGCAGCTTCAGCATATAGGAATTATCTGGCCCTGCTTAAAAAAGACTGGCCCGGGCCAAGATTCGTGTATATGGCTCTGTTGCCAGCTCGGTACAACTGGCTTCAGCTGTGGAAGTCTGGAGCTGGAGCTCAGTCTTGTAAGGCCAAAGGGTTGCTGAATCGTCCTGGGACACAATGACTTGTGAATCCAGCTGTGAGCTGGCTAGGAAGTTAGAGCAGATGTGTGAGCCCCAAACTGTGGTGTGTTTCCAGCTGCCATACGCCAGCACTCTCAAACAAAAGCAGTGCTTTCCTGGTAGCCAGTATTCAAACATCCTTCTCAAAAAGATAAGATCTGCAGACGTCACTGGCAGGAGCAATGCCAGATGTCAGATGCAGAGGTGGAAGTTTCTCAAATAAAGGGTAGTTGCTTTCTAATTTATGAGCTTGTTGCTTTATGACTCTGCATTAGAAGTTCAGTGTGAATGAATGACAGCTATTCTCTCCTGCAGCTCTTTTTCCCATTAAAGCCTAATGTTGAAAAGTTCTGACATACTCCATGAGTAATTCTCCATCCCAAGGAAAAGGTTATGAAAATGCCAGTGTGGCAAGCTTGAATATCACAGTCTTTTGGATGTAAAAGCAAAAGCTACTTTGTATGGACAACTATGATTTGTTTCTTTTCATCTGTACATTTGCAGATGGGAAGGGAAAAAAATACGTATAAAATGACCGAATGCCTATCCCAGCAAAGTGAAATCACTTACAAATGTCAGCTGGCTGGAGGGGTTGCACATCTGTGAGGGAGTGATGAGGGAGAAAGAGAGGAAGTGGGACTTCAGCTTCTCTAAACAGCGCCATAGCATGTAAATGACAAAATGAGGTGTCTCTGGAAACTTCAGCAGCTGTGGTGTGTCCAACATGTGCTTAGTGAAGCATTGGATGGGTAGTGTGTAAAGTGCAGCACAAAAGACCAAGCCTTGAGTGGGCTCCGCTTTCAAACAGGCTGTGGGTGGCAAAGTCAAGTCTGGGTTAAAAATTGCCCTAGCAGGTCAGGCTGTTGGTCTGTCTCACCCCATGTTCTGCCCCACGGTGGCAGCAGGAGATGCTATTTAGGGGAAGAACACATGAGCCTGGCCCCTGTCTGGGGCTTTCCACTTGTCCACCCCAGTTTGGGCAGCCCTTGGATTAGGGTTGCTAGAGGGGATTTCCCTTTAGTAGCTGTTTGTGTACAGCTGTTTTCCATGAACTTGTCTAATCCTCTGAACCTGCCACCCACCTCTGCAACCTCCTTTGGCAGCAAATGTCAGATGTTTGCTTCCTGCAAGGTAAAGAAATATTTTTGTGTGCTTTAAACTGATTTCCTACTAGTTACAATGAGTGCTCCCAGTTCTTATGCCCTGGCATAAAACAGTTCCACCTGCACCTTATCTGCTGCACATGGGACTCTGTAAACCTTGATCATGTTCCCCTTCAGCCTTTCTTCTCTGCCTGAAGAGTCCCAAATGTCTTTCCTCAGCAGGCAGCTGCCTCAGTCCCTTGATGGCTTTAGTTGCCCTTCTTTGATCTCCCTGATCTCTGTCTCGGGAAGTTTGTAGTGAGGTTAGATGAGCGTGCAGTGGTCAAGGTCTGGATACACTGAGGTTTCATATGGTGCAAAATGATGTTGTCCACTTGTTCTCCATCCTGTTGATGAGAGTGCCCAGCACTCTGGTGGCTTCATCTGCCCTTGAGCCAGTCCTCTGCAGAAGGTTCTTGGTGAGAGACAGAGGTCTCATCGGTGGGTCAGTTGGTTAGCGCTCTCTTCTTCTTAACCTTTATCTTTACACATCACCAATTCTTGATTCCCTTTCAATTCATGACCGTACAAAATGCAATTTCCTCTTGAAGCTTGTCTGTCTTTAATTACACCTATAAAAGTTCATTGTCTGGCTGAATTCCCCTCCAAGCAGTGTCTTCCTTTTATCTGGCTGTGGGTTTTGGCAGTGTGGGGATGCAGAATGGTGGCTCAGCTCCACGAGAGCTCTGCAGTTGGATCCAGTTGAGGTCTAGTGCTTTGGCTGGGAGTGGAGCCTATGTGTAGTTTCAATCTAGTGATGTAATTGATTGGAACAAATGCCGTTCCTGCTCTTTCTGAACTAGTTATGAGGAATTCCTTGGGCTAGGCAGAGCGAATGGTTATTTTTGCTTTTCTGATCTTGTCTAGAAGTGGTCAGACTCATGGCTGCTGGGAAATGCTGAATGGGACTGGTGTTTCATCAAGTTTCATACCCAGCCATTTATTCTTCCCCTTGATCTTCTGCTTGGACTTGCTGCAGCTGATGTTGCAAGCCTGAGAAGGCTGGCTTGGTGCGTAGTTTCCCGTTTCTGATGTGCTCATGCTTATCCTGCGTTGTGAAGTCCCCATGACACGTCTGAGTCGGGTGAGTGCAGACCCTGGAGGGCTGAAACAGGAGTGACTTCTAGCCCTTTATCTTGCTTTTGACAGTGCTAAGATAGTGACCTTGTTGTCACCCATTGTGCACAGGCGGCGAACGGGGCTTCTTATGATGGCACGGGCTGGAGAAGCTGAATTATGCTGATTGAAGAACCGTTAACATCTCGCCAGATACACGAGTGCCTCTGAAGTGGTGCCTCGTGTTTTGCCCTTGGTCTGTAGCAACTTGGGTGTCAGAGGGGGCTCAGTCTGAAAAGCACGATAGTGCATCACAGGAGGACAATGGTCCCATCTCCTGACGTGAGCTCCAGTCAGTGCTGGCGTGAGGAGTCCTCCCCTCACACCTCAGCCCCTTGTGAACATACAGCGACTTGTTCTGGTGTAAGGCTGCTGTTTCCAGTTGTTTTATTTCTGTATATATTGCTGTCCAGCCAAAGCATCTTTATTTCAGACACGGATTCTAAAATTCAGGCCGCTCCAAGACGGGCTGGACAGCTGCTGAGTGACTTCTGGTTGCCTTTATCACATGATGGCAGCACGTCTGCTGTCATGTTCTGGTCGTGTTTCTTCATGCCACAAAGCAGCAACACTGCTTGCCATAAATAACTGCTGTCTGAGCCAGCCCAGGTGCAGTCAGCTGTGACCGCCTGGGGAAAGCAGTGTGCATGTGTGAGATTACATCACAGCTGTTGTCATTTTTATTTGGCTAAAAATTTACACCAGTACCTAAAAATGTCAGTGACTCGCTGTGTTTTCTGAAGGCTGCTTTGTTGTTTGCAGCCACCCATCTTGATTCCTCCTGTGGCCTCGCCTTTAGAGAGACGGAAAGAGCTAATCGGCTACTTGCTGGGTAACAAAGAACATTACAGGGTAAAGGACAGGGCAGCCTGCTCACGAGGAGGCAGTTGTACCCAGGAGCCCGCAGCCTGGCCTCGGCTTAATGAAACAGCTTTAGTGCAGCAGACAGCTTTTAGTCTCTTAAATCCCCTCCAATCCACTTTTGAACAGCTCCTCAAAGCAATATGAATTCTGATCTCTGCAGACAAAGATGTACCAATTAATTTGATTTAACTTTTAGTTAATTTAAGAAATTGAACCTGTGCGTTTTGTTTTTTTTCTCTTCTGCAGGAGCAGCAATGGATTGGCCCCAACAGAGATGTAGCAGGTGTTGGGAGAAGGCATCCCATCTGAAATGGAGGTGATCGAGGGAGCTGAACGCTGACTACACCAACATGGGGTTGCGACTGTTGGCTTGTCTTTTTCGTTTGCCCACTGCAGTGATCTACGGGTCCCTGTCACTGTTTGTTTCCATTTTGCACAACGTGTTCCTCCTGTACTACGTGGATACCTTTGTCTCTGTTTACAAGATTGATAAACTGTCCTTTTGGATAGGAGAGGTTAGTCTTTTCCATAGGCTTCTGCTCTTTTTAGTCAGAAATTCTGAAACCAAGACCACTCCTTGCTAGAAGTGTGAATGCTGTAATAGCAGTATTTCCCCTTTGGAGAGGGAGGAAGGGACCTTTCCGAGTGCTAACTTGGGCTTTTCGGTTTTTCCCACATATAGAACAAGCTGGGATAGAAACCCAGAGACTTTGTTCTTAAGACTGCTTTTCCTCTGAGGTTGTCAAGATGGGAAGCAGGGAAACCCACTGGCCTTGCCGTGTTAATCTGGCAGTTGCCTCAGGCAGGGGAATCGTACAGCGGTGATGAGCCAGGGAAGGTGCACTGGGGTGGTTCCTGCTGGTTGTTCACCGTGCCAGCTCAGCACTGCTTGCTTCAGTAGCAGAACTGAGTCTTTGTGGGAGCTCTCCTGTGGTTCATTTCATTGTCCTGTTTTCTTTCCTAGACAGTGTTTCTGATCTGGAACAGCCTCAATGACCCTCTGTTTGGCTGGCTGAGCGACCGGGTGTTCCTTAGCACACAGCAGTAAGTGAAGTTCCACTTCCAGCAGAGGCTGGGAAGTTGTTTAGTCTCTGGGGGAGATGATGTGAAATTGGCAGCTTTAAAATGGTGGTGTGGGAATGGTCACTGGGGCATGGAACTCCTAGGTGTCTTTTCCTGGCATCTTAGAAGTTCAGTGCTCTTTGCATGTTAGTTCAGTAGCTGGCTGTATAGAAGAAGTTGCACATCTGCTGAGTGGATGTAACCCTAGCCCTTAGCAATCACAGGAGTGGTACAGACCATAAATTAGGGACATCTAAAACCTCAGGCCTCTTACTGGGGTGTTTGGAGAGTGTCTGTATGTAGTTTGGGAGACGCAAGGTGGGGAAAGGGCAATTATTTCCACCTGGAACGCCTCAGACCAGCTGTTCCCAAACTCACTGTTGGCCATTAGCATTTCTCGTGTATTTATGTCTAGCTTTTAATGAAAATCATGGTGTAGACTCCTGTACCTAGTGAAAACTTTTTAAGTGCTCATTGAAATAATTTACATTGTGCAAAGCAGACAGTGCAGCACTTGCAGGGAGAGGCTTGCTCTGGAGAAAAAAAAAAATCCCTTTTCTTTATGCTTTTTTGTCTTCTTAAACCATATTTTTGGTGTATTCTGATATTAGCTGCGAAGCTATCTGACATGGGTGCTTGTTACATGAGCAAAAGCTGTATTAGTGTCTATGCCATGTACACAACTTCCTCAGAGAGGGGGAGTAACATGGTCATGCAGGGTTTTGTCCAGGTGTCTAAAGTTTTTGTCGTCTTTTGCAGGCCAGGAGCAGAGATTTCCTCCCCGGAAGTAGTTCTGAAGAGGCTCAGAGCACTAAGCCACAATGGCCCCCTCTTTGCCATCTCTTTCCTGGCTTTCTGGGTTGCCTGGGCTCATCCTGGTTTGCAGTTCCTTCTTTGCCTTTGCATGTACGACAGCTTTCTCACCATGGTCGACCTCCATCACAACGCCTTGCTTGCAGACCTGGCTGTTTCAGCAAAAGACAGGACTAGCCTCAACTTCTACTGCTCCCTCTTCAGTGCCATAGGCTCCCTCTCTGTCTTCATGTCCTACGCAGTGTGGAACAAAGAGGACTTCTTTTCCTTTCGCATATTTTGCGTTGTCCTGGCCCTCTGCTCCATCGTTGGTTTTACCCTGTCCACACAGCTGCTCCGCCAGCGGTTTGAGGCTGATGGGAAAGCGAAATGGGACCAGGAATCAACCCTAAAAGAGTAAGTGTCACCAATTTTGTAGATGGGAGAAAGGCTTGGCAGAGATCTGTAGAGTTCTGTTATGCTCTGCAGCAAAGTAAATGTGTGGGAAGATCAAGGAGGAGGCAAATTTTTGTTAATCATCTATGGTTCTTGTTTGTTGATACAGTTTTCAGAATCACCTCTGTCACCTTGGCTCCTAATGCCCTCTGAAAATAGGACAAAACTATCTCGTGACACCCCTGGCCCAAACTGGAGGCAGAGCCCTGACCTGCTGTATGGCCATCCAGTGTTTGGAATATGAAATGAGTTAATATCTAGAGCACCCAGTGAGGCCTGTGAGTGGAAAAATGTCAGAAGCAGCTTATCATGGAAGCATTCCTGCTTGAGCATGAGACCACCTTGCTGCCCATTTCCTGTGGAGTTGGACAAGCGAATGTCTCTTATCCTTTTGCTCGCTTTAGCTACCTGATAGTGGCTGGGCTGTTGGTAGGCCACGATGCAGCCAGTTTTCCCTGTCCAGCTCCTTTGCTTTTCCTTGGGCTGCCTCGTTTGTCAACTCTTGTTACGAGCTGCTAGCATTATGCTGTACTAACACAGCAGATCCTGATGAGATCTGCCAGGTGAGCTAACTGCAGGGATCTGGAAGAGGAGCGTATGCGTAGTGGAATGGCTCATAAGAGGAGAATGCTTTTATGGACAGAAATCTGAATTTTGGTTTTGGAAGGCGAATGTTCTTTGGGTGCCCTATTGCTTGTGGTTCTTGCTAGCAATAAGCCACCGTTGTAGATTGTACTGTTTTGATCTGGTCCAGAGAGAGGTAAAGTTGGGATGGGAGTTGAGGAGAGAGACAGGGAGAGCTGGGGGCTCTCCCCTGCTTGGTGTGAGGGATTTATGGTTGTTTTTTCTTCCTCCTCTTCCTTTAGGCTGTACATTGAGAAACTCTCCGTCCCCCAGGAGAAGAGGATCACCCTGGCAGAGTATCTCCAGCAGCTCTCTCGGCATCGCAACTTCCTCTGGTTTGTCTGCATGAACCTCATCCAGGTAGGCGCAGCGGCAACAGGTTGTGATTCAGAGGATAAGCCCTGCTCTGGCTGTTTGAGAGGGTGATTCACCGGTATGCGAGTTCCCCAGAAAGGGCAGAGGTGTTTCCAGCACCCACTTGCTCTTGGAGCCTCCTGCACGTGCTGGCTGATTCAGCAACTGGTAGCTACTCTCCCTGCTTGTGACCTGAGGATACTTCCTGAGCAAGCTGTGGGCTGCTCCTTCCTCTCTGCAGCGTAGGCTGGATTACAGGGGCTGGCTGAGCTCTGCGCAGCCCATGTGGGGTGCAGAAGCCCAAGGCCTGGATCATGGTGGGGATGAGTTCAGGAGTGCGGTTTGCTGGCGTGGCTGTCAGCACAGTCGTCTTCTCCTTTCTGTGCTGCTGAGGCTCACATCGCTGTTCTTGCTGTCCAGCTGGATCCACCTCCCAGCTGGCTTTTGCCACTTCTGTTCTTCATCCTCTTCAGTGATTACTACCAAATGCCGGCAGCCTGCCCAGCGTTGTGTGCTGCAGTCACAGCTCCCTGGGGATCCCTCAGCTCCCCTCAGGCAGGATCTCGATGCTGCTCTGCATCTTTATGTTCAAGCCTCGCTGCTGCCTTATCCTTGTCCTCCTGACAGCTCCCTCCTCCCTCCTGCCGTGCCACTGTCTCTCCAAACCCTTGTGGTCACTGCTGTCACCTCCTTGCCCTGCCTGCCCCAGCAGCGCTGTGTGCGGAGCAGGTGCCCTGCGAGTGATGCCTCGGCAGCTGGGAAGCGGTGCTGACCCGAGGCGTGCAGTGGGCATGGCTGGTGGCATTGCAGCTTTGCAGTCTGAAAGCCTACAGGGTTGTAAACTCCACAGCCAAGCTCTTGCTCTGCTGAAGAACTCCAAGCCCCTCCTGCACGGTCCCTTAGCACAGGGCTCCCTAGGATAAGGGAGCCCAGAGGGCTGTTAGCTTTTTCTGTTCTCTCTTACTGCTGTTCCTGCTGACCAGCTCATCTGCATGCTGCCTTCACAGGTTTTTCACTGCCACTTTAACAGCAACTTCTTCCCTCTGTTCCTGGAGCACCTGCTGTCAGACCAGATCTCTGTCTCTACTGGATCCTTCCTGCTCGGTGAGTCTCAGGTGGGACTGGAGGAAGCGGCCGGGTTAGGACCTGGCCCGTGTCTGGATTTGCTCTTCCCAAACCCCATCTGGGGAGAGGTGCGTTCACACGCTGGTCTCTGGGCTGCAAGATTCACGCAGGCAAACATCCCACAAGCTTCCCCAGGACCTCTGCCTCTTCCTGGGCACAGAAGTAACTTGGAGCCTTTTCTAGTGGTGATGAGCCCAATGTGCCGGACTCTGGCCTAGACTCCACAGAGGTATTGTTCTGAGCATTAATGGCTGCAGATAGTGTCCCCAGGATGCAGCAGGGAACACAGCCCTGAATTTAATCCCTTTGTCTCTGTGGTGTATGGACCATGTCCACGCTGCCACAGATATGTGGGCAGTGGTCCTGGAGTTACCCTGGGAGGGTTCTGTGTGGGCCAGGTCTGGTCACGCTGTCCTGTCTCTCATTTCTGCTCTAGGGCTGAGTCCCAGCCCCTTTGTGACACCAGGCAAGTCTTTTCTTCCTTCCTGCCCATGAGCTTGATGGAAGGCGGCCTCCCTCTGTAGGAAGAGTGTGTGCTGTGCCACAAAGCCACTGAGTAAATCTGCTGCAGCCTTCTGTGTGCGAGTGGGGGCTGTTCTGTGCTGTGTCCCCTGCAGCCCTGCTGGCAATAGCCAGCCTTGTGCGCTCTCTCTCTCTCTGTATCGGTCCTGGGGGCATGGTGGATACTGAAACTCCCTCAAGCTATTTGTGCCTCTCTCTCTGCTCAGGTGTTTCCTACATTGCCCCCCATCTCAACAACCTCTACTTCCTGTCCCTCTGCCGCCGCTGTGGGGTTTATGCTGTGGTGCGAGGACTCTTCTTCCTGAAGCTGGCTCTGAGTGTTGTCATGCTCCTGGCAGGACCCGATCAGGTGTATCTGCTCTGCATCTTCATTGCCAGGTAGGCAGGCAGCACTCCCTTCCCTGGCCCTCTGCCACCTGGGAAGGGAAAGGACTTGTCTCTGTTTTACGGAGAGGAGTGGGAGGCAGGGAACAGTAGCCAAGGTCACACAGAAGCCATGTGGCTCCCAGCTCTGACCGCACCCAAGCGTGGGACGGCGCACTGCAGAATGCACTGGCTGTGCCTGCAGCAGTGAGGGAGCAGCGATGTTCAGGAGGATGGCGACCTGGCAGGGCTGGTGGCAGCCTGCAGCAGCCTCTCCCAGCTGCTGAGCTGAGCTGAGCTCCTCTCCTCTGCAGCCTGCCTGGGGTGATAGCCCTCAGTGGGTGCTGCAGCTGCCTGTTAGCCACTGGCCCAGCGTGTCCTGTCCCCAGGCCTGTCTGCGTGGCAGATCAGGACTGATCCAAGGCATCGCTGCAGGGTACATAAGGCTTATTGCTAGCAGCGTTCCCCTCCTGTAACCAGGGCTTCTGAAATTCTTATTTTAAGTGCAGGGGAACCTTTCTGACCCTCTATCCATTTTCTCTGATCTCGCATCTGCTCCTGCCATTTCTTGATGCCCCTATTCAGTGCTTTGCCTGTTGTTCTGCAGCAACCGGGTGTTCACAGAAGGGACCTGTAAGTTGCTCAACCTGGTGGTGACTGACTTGGTGGATGAGGATCTGGTCCTGAACCGCAGGAAGCAGGCAGCCTCAGCGCTGCTTTTTGGGATGGTGGCTCTGGTCACCAAACCGGGCCAGACCTTCGCCCCTCTGATTGGCACCTGGCTGCTCTGCGCGTACACAGGTAAGGGTGCTTCTGGGGAAAGCAGTGGGGCAGGAGAGGGCAGACCTGTGAGTTCAGTGTCCTCCACCATGTCCTGTGCCCTGGGTGGGTGCAGAGGGCTCGTCCAGTTGCTGAGCTGTGCCTGGTCTCTGCATCTCCAAGGCCAGTCCCTCGGAGAGAATGGACAAAGGTCCAGTCCCCACTGTCCCCAGTCTCACAGACTCCTCTCTGACACCAGGCTACGACATCTTCCAGCGCAACCCCTTGAGCAACGTGGTGAGTGCCCAGCCGAAGCTGGAGTCTGCTGCAGCCTTGGAGCCAACTCTTCGCCAGGGCTGCTTTTACCTCCTCGTCTTCGTACCCATCGCGTGCGCACTGCTGCAGCTTCTCAGCTGGTCGCGGTTCAGCTTGCACGGGAAGCGTCTGCAGATGGTGAAGGCGCAGCGCCAAAGCCTGACACAAGGCCCAGCACCAGAGATCAAAATGATCTAGGGGTGCCTGAGCCCCCGGGGTGTTGCTGGTTCCAGGCTGGTGCGGGACTGCAAGCTAAGCGTGAGGATGGCGGGCTGAGAAACCCCGATGGTTACGGTTCAGCCGTGAAATGCTGTGATGCCAATGTTTACTCGTTCCAGGAGGTGGTCGCTGGGGAAGGCAGAGAAGTTCAGCATGTGAGGGGCCTGGGATAGATTGCTTGGCCACAGAAGCAAGAACACTTTATCCTAGCCTGTCCCAGGGAGCAGAGGGCTGCTCATCCCAGGGGGAAAGGTGGTGGGTTGCAGCATGTGCCAGACACAGACACATCCCTGGTGCAGTCCTCTGCTCTGGGCATGGCCCTGGGGAACGGCAGCCACTCTGGCTGAGCAGGAGACTGCACAGGGAGTCCTTCCTTGCTAGAACCTTACAGCTTTGGGGAGTGGAGTGGGACGCTCCTGAGGGACCAAGTGACTGAGGCGGTGATGGCAGGACAGTGAGAGCAGAGATGAGGGCCCTGAAGGCCTTTCCCAGTAGCTGGCACAACCCCTCCCACATACAGTGCTGTAGTTCTTGGACCAAATCCACTCTTAGGCATTTCTTGTTCCCAGGACAATATCCTGCACAGCCAGGGTCTGCTGGCTGTGCTTGTTTTATGCTGAGGCTCCCTCCTTCGTGGCCTTGCAGAGGGAGTTGTTGCTGGGCTGGGAAAGGCACTGGGCTTGAGCTGGGCTCAGAGCCTTGAGCTGGAACATCTCATCTGGCATCCTGTTGCCTGTGTTTATCCCTCCTCTCTCCTCCACAGCCCCTTCCTGTCAGCGCTGCCACACAGCTGTGCCGTGAGCCCCCTCCCGTGCTGGCTGGGGCTGTGGAGCCGAGGTCAGGGAACCGACCCCTGTCCCAGCCGAAGGAAGTGCCTCCCTGCCCAGGGCTGTCCCGGGTGACCCAGTGAGGCCGCCTGGCGCCTTCCCCTCTTGTAGGGGGAGAGCACAGCCTGGAGGAGAGACCAGGTCTTGCTTTTGTGCCTTTGATTCCCCTTTGGAGCCTGTCGGACGCAGTGGTGGGCAGTCACAGGGCTGAGATGTTACCTCTGTGGGGAGAGGCAGAGACCTCAGCTCTTCTCCACTTGAAACGGTGCCCCGGAGCTTGATCGTGTCATCTGGCTGCTGAGCCATGGGCTGGAGGGAAAGCAGGTACTTGGGTCTCCCTGGTTCTGGCTGGGAGCAGAAGGGACAAGTAGTCACCAAAGGGATCCTTGAGGTGAGCAAGTGTCTCCTCAAGCCCTGCAACGTGTTTGGGGGCAGGCAGGAGAGATGTGCCAAAGCAGAGCTCTGCCCTGTGCGTGCCTGCAGGAGGAGGGGGTGTGCAGGCAGCATCTGGAGGCTGCTGCGCGCTTAGGGTCATGCTGTTCGTTGTTCAGTGCCAGGTTCCCTCTGGGGTCTCTGCCCACAAACCTGCCATCTTGCCTCAGGACACGGCTGCCTTCTGTCTTGGACCAAGACGTTCCTGCCGCAAGGCTTCTGTAGCTCTTGATGGTTCAGTCGTAAGTTATTTGTGCAACTTCTATCAAAGTTTGACAATGATTCTTCATTTCATAAATTAAAAGATGATCTTTTCTGTATTGCTTGGTGATTATTTTTTTCTCTGGCAGGTGGAGTGCACCTGGCTGGGTTTGTGCAGTGCTGTTGTATGGGAAAAAAGGGGACTGCTCCTCTCCAGCAAAACTGGGTGCTGGGGTTCACCCCCATTTCTGCAGGGGGCAGAGAGGACCAGCAGGCCTTTTGTGGGGAGGAGAATCACTTACCCCTCTTGCCCCTGTCATCATGAGACAGTTGGCATCGCTCCCGTTATCCTTGCTCAGCCAGGGCTGCCCTTGCTGCCTGCACCAGCCCTCGCTCACAGCTTCTACACCTCAGCTGCCCTGTCTGCGGGGAGAAACATACCATACAGGGGCTGCTGGGGAAAAGAGCAGTTTTGGATGCCACCAGTGCAGACCACAGCTGCAGCCCAGGAACCTCCTCCCTCAGCTCAAAAGCCAGGCCAGGAATGCAATCCTGGACCAAAGATGGTGTCTCTTTGCAGAGACCGGCCAGCACCAATTCTGCACAGGCAACACAAGTCACCTTGAAAATGCAAATGTGGGAAGATGAGGCCACGAGGCTTGAGGGTTGTATATGAATGACTTTATTTAAGTATGCTGGGCACCACCAGGCAACATGGTTTGGACAGTGTGCAAGGGAACAGTCAGGCAGATCAAACGAATGCTAGATCGGAGATGGCACCTTTCTGTCCAGTCACTGCAGGTTACAGAATGGAGCGCTGCTGCTGCTGCAAGGGCAGCAGAGGGGCGGGGAGGGGAGGAAGAGAGCACTGGCACTGCCTGGGGCGCGTGGTAACTGAACCGAGAGGGGCTTGCTGCTTCCCCTCTGCACGCTGCAGCAAACCAGCAAGAACCTAACAGATCTTCCAGCAGAAGGCAGCTGAGCATCATTGATGGCTCTTTTCTAGCTGATGGGTTCTTGCTTAGAAAACTGAGTCTGCTCTGCTGGGGGTAGGTGAACAAGCAGCCCGGCCTCAGCTGGGAAGAGACCACCACACCTGCCTGCCTACGGCCTCTCTGAGAATGTGGCTCCCACAGGGGCAACACACCGCTGCTTACATCCATCTTCTGCCATGCCTCTGCTGCAGCCCTCCAGCTCTTACCCCACCTCTGCGCTTGAGAGTGACCCCAGGGCGATGCGTGGCAATGAACAGAAAGGAGGGGAACGGGGAGGAACTGCCACCGAGCAACTCCAGCTCCGCTGCTACTGCAGAAAATTAACAATGGGGGGGGGGAAAAAAGCAGCACCAAATAATCCATAAGAAAAACCTGAAGGGGAAACAGTGGCACCCCCCCCGCTGGTGGGGCTGTAGGCCTGCCCGTGGCTGTAAAAGCAGTAGAAGCAAAGCAGGTGAGCAGAAAGGCATACACAGTGAACACAGCCCTCGCGACGGCTTCCTGCTCACAAACCTGCTGCTCACACCAATGTCCTGGCACAGTTTATTGTCCTCTCGTGTAGTGTATTCATAGAGAACAGCGAGACTCCCTAGGCAGCGGTTACGGGGTGGCGTCGCAGGGCTGTTCCGCTAAGCACATGTGCTGTACACAGCGTTAACCACGGACAACTGCGTGACAGGTGCTCAAAGACGACCCAAAGCGTAATTCCCAGGTGCTGTGGTCAGTATTTGAGATATCCTCAGACATTTCAATAAATAAAACAATTCTTACATTACAATGCACCTTTCCAATTATTATTTTGACCCAGAATGGATAAAGTACACAGGAGTTATGCCTGGCTGCAAATACATGCTCCCTTTGCCCTGACACGGCAGGAAGGAGGGAAACAGCCTTGACTCTTACAGAGAAAGAACATGAGAACTCAGCACTGTAAATCTTGGCAGGTTGAGGGGGAACACACAAGTGCCTTCACCCCCATTCTGGGGCACTTGCTTCCAGAGGAGAAAAGGTATTTAAAACAAGGTACGAGAGAATAACCGTCTAGTACAATGATAGCTGATTAGATTTGCTTTGTTCTACTCCATGCAATACAAACTAAGTCCTATCACCAACTTCTCCAGCTGCGGTGCAGACCCACACATCAGGCTAAGAAGTTACACACGCACTCACACACCAAAAACAGTGGGGGCAAATGGGCTTAACTGTTGAGAATGTGCTTTCTCTTAATAAAAAATATATTAAAAACAACTTCAAGAACCTACTGATGGTGAAGACACTGCTGAAGAAGAAAGTAGCTACGGGGCCTCAGCTACGTGTTTCCAGACAATCCAGGCATTGCAGTCGGGCTGAGGAAAGCCCGTGTGAGCAGTCTGCAGTGGTTGGCTCCCTTCTGGCTTGCTAGGCAGTTTCTATAAGCTGTTCCCTTTGTTTTTGCTTGCTCGTTTTACAGTGACAAACATGATTGCGATACAGAAATTAAGGGTCTGAAATGAAAAAGGAATGGGCCATTCTGGAGAAATTCAGATTGGTATTTTCTCCTTTCCATTTAAAAAAAACAACCACCAACAAAAATAAAATAAAAAAATAAGAAGTTAGTAGTACTAATACAACCCTCCTGCTGCTGTTGTCTTGCTCAGTGACATCGGGGCATGCTGGCGCGCACACACACACACACAGGCAGCTCTCAGACACTCGGACTCAGAAAAGCGAGTTTAGAACTGAAGTGAGTCTTCGGAGGAGACTGAGGACAGGTCCCAGGGCTAGAAGGTTTTTCGGTGGATGGCACGAGCTCCATCTTCTTCATACTCCTTTTTCGAAGCCCACATTTTCTTAAAGGTGTCCAGGGAGGCCAGGATAGAGCCACTGGGGAAGAGACAGGCATGTTACGGGTTAAAGTAAAATGTTGGGGGGCACTCTAACTCTGTGGAGATGAGCTGCTTCTACTGTGTAACACTTCCCCATCTCAGAAAGGTGCTGAGGCTCCCATTTATCTACATCAGAAACACTCTCTGGACAGCCACTTCCTCTCCTGTTGGCTTCAAACGTGCCGGCAGCACAGAGCCTGGCGCCAGCCGACCTGCTGATGGCTGCTCCCGTAACACGCGGAGCATCGCGCGGCTGCACGAGGAAACCCTCCTGACAGGCAGCACCAGAAGGGACAACAGTGCGGGGCCGACAGCCTGCGCCTCCCCAGCCCTCACCCCACAGGAAGACAAGTCCCATGAAGTACATACCCAATCCACGTGGAATACAATCTCTCCTGAGGAGCCGATATCTGGGGGAAAGAGAGAATCAGTCAGTACCTTCTCCAGCTCCAGTCTCTCCTCCTGGCACGCTGCCCCCCTCTCACCACAGCTGACAAACACAGGTATGATCTCTTACACTAGAAAGACACCCAGCAATGATCTCCCAAAACAGCCACAGTGGTCCAGGATCGTGGACAGGGCTCATGTTGTCAGAGAAGCCACCTTCTCTGTGACAAAACCAAACAGGTTTTCATCACAACAGCAAATACTGTTGGGCTGTCTCAGGAAAGTCATTTCTGGTTTGAAGCAAACGGCAGCTGCACTCTCAGCATGGTTCTTTAAAGGCCACAGAACACACATAGTAAGTAACAAACACAAAAGAGATTGCTCCTACCCTTATTTTGACGTCCTTCGGAGCTAGTTTCTTCACTTCACTCAACAGCCTGTCACCAAAGCCTACACAAGACAGAAAATGTGTAGTCTGAACCCCTCAGCAAAATCCCAAGTTCCATCTACCAACGATGTGGACCTCTCCTATGCAGCCCTATTCAAACATCCACTCCAGCTCTCACAGAGAGACAAGTCTGGAGGGGCAGAGAACACAGACAGTGAGATAATGGGATTCTGTCTCCCTCAGGCAGACCTCAGACATTGGCACAACAGGCTCTGTCCCTCAGCAGCAACTTGAGATGGGCAAACAAGATTTTTAGCAAGGACCACAGGTGGGCCAGTTCCCTCCCCCTTCCTTGGGCGTTCCTCCTGTGTCCAGCCCATTTGTACAGGGGAGCAGGGTCTGAACAGGAAGACCAGGACCTATCTGGAGATGTCCACCTGTGGATAACAGGCTGATGCGTTCTGGCAGAGGGTATCTTTAAGTTGATAGGGGCCAGCTGAGCCCTGAGGGGACGGGTAGGAAGTTTTCTGCATACACAGAGCTGACATTTCATGCAGTACCAGGACTGCTGGACTCTCTCAGGTACCAAAGACCTAAGGAACCTCAGGAGATGCAAGAGTTTTTTAGGTATCCCGTCTCAACTGTCCTGAACTAGAGCAGCAGAAATGAGCACAGCTATTCAGTCCTGACATAGGCAGAGTAATAGGAGGAAAAAGGCAAAAGACCCCCAAACTCAGGAAGTGATATACAAGGGCAGAGGTGTCTTGCATACCCAGAAGGGTGTGACTGGGACTCAGAAAATTAGACAGTAACCCCCCTGAGGGAGCAGCGTTCCCACAGCCCTCATCTCACAGGACAAGTTGGGTGACCTAGGTTATCTTCCCAGTTTCACACACGAAAGAAGCAGATCAGGTATGCCACAGCCCACTGAAAGAGGAGAAGCGGGAACCTTTGAAAAGCGTGGAGCCTCCAGACAGCACGATGTTGGAGAACAGTGTTCGTCTCAGGTCCATGTCTGATTTTTGAATAGCAAAAACGAGCACCTCGTGTAGTCCTTCACATTCCTCCCCTATCAGGTCTGGCCGGAACAGGAGCTCTGGGGCTCGAAAACGGGCAGAGCCGATCTGCAAGGGGAGAAGTTAGCACAGAGGGGAAGAGAGAGCAGTGTGGCTCTGTCTGCAGTTTGGGCCTGCCTGCCTTGGGTGAAACTGCAGAGTAACAAGGTTTCCTGGACATTCATGCTGCATCACGCTTCCAAGTGAATGCCAGTTTGGCCTACTGCTCCTAGAAAAGGAGCTATTTCCATTTTGCAGATGACAGGAAGAAACTTGCTCAGTCCCATACAACAGGGCATTGGCAGAAAAGGGAGCAGAACCACCCCTGGTGCTGGAGGCAAGACCTGTATTTCTTCTCCTTCAACCACTCTATAGTGGGCACAGTCTTTTGAGGAGTATCCTTAACTCGCTCTTAAAAGCAATTGTTTCTGCACCTCTAGGCAGCACAGGACACACATACAAAACCACTGCTGAATTTACAGTGAGGTGGTAACTACCCCCACTCCATTCCTGATCTGCATAAAGATTTGCTAGATCAGAGCCTGCACTCAAACAGCTTAGAGTCCCCATGATCCTGCTGAGGACTACCAGTACTGCCAGTAAAAGTGAGGTTTCTAATAATGTTTTCTTCCCCTAAAAATTCTAGTGCCCAGTCAATAGCCTGGGATGAGTTCTGGTCTTTTAAAATTATCCCCCCCTCACCTAACACCACATTAAATTCCCCATCACTAGGCAGAAGGCTGTTCTGGAAACCCTGTGCTTCACATCACGAAACTTCTGAGGCTGGTCCTTACAAACCTCAATAGTGCTTCCATCTGGCAGGTAGTACTGAGCCTTCTCGGTCTCCAGAGTCTCGTCCTTCTGGGGGTTTATTGACAGGTAGCAGGCACGCTGGAGAGGAAACAGAGTCAGGGAGAGGGAGGTGAGAAGGGTAAACCCAAATGCCTCTGATAAAATACTTTTCTCACTAACAATCTAAATCCATGTATCGCTTTGGGGAAACCAATTTCAACAATGTTTTGTGCTGGGGAAAAGACCTTTTGGGTTCACATCAGGTAAAATACCTAGTCATGCTACAGCTCCATGTGATGATTAGAGGCATCAAGGATGCTCACACCCCCTCTAGCTGCTGCTTACCTCTTGCTTCCAGCTCTCTCTTACTGCTTAGAAGTTATCTCCCTCTAGCGCAGATGGGGTAACTATCCTGTGAGCGCTTCCAAGCTACTGTAGGGCAAAGTAAAACACGCACCTGAAACACCTTTAGTGACATTAACCTTGTATAAAGGTGGGCTCAGGTAATGTCGCAACAGATTAGGAGCGTGAAGAAAGTCCACTATTACATTTCAACAGGGTAAACGATAACTAGCTAACAGCAAGTTTCTTAACATGATCTAAGCTGCTCACTTCCCATTGCCCACCTACATTTTAAGTTACAGCAAACAAAACACTTTCACTTCTCAAACTGCTTCAGCACCCCATATTTTTTATTCCACAGTAAGCTTTGCTATTCCAAATTGTTATCATTTGTGGATTAAAAAAAACCCCATTTCAACAGAATTACATAAACATTTAGGTTGGAAGCAGCCTCTTGAGATCATCTAGTTCAACCCCCTGCTCAGGCAGGGTCAGCTAGAGCAGGCTGCCCAACACCATGTCCAGTCACGTTTGTCGTATCTCCACAGATGGAGAATCTACAAACCTCTCTGGGCAAGCTGAGGGTGTCTGACTGCCCTCACACTAAACCAGGAAACAGAGAGCAATGTTTGCACTGAAGTAGGTATGAATGGTTCCCCTTTTAGAGTAATTTCTCCTCTAGGCTTTTCGACATCCCCAGATTTGCAAATCAAGTCACAAATAGCTCCAACATCAACAGAAATCTCACAAGTTCCAGGCACACATATCCTAGAAAACTGCAACACTCCCCAGCAAAAATTAATCTTAAAGTAAAGCGCAAGGTGTGGGCTGAACTGAGAGTGAACATCAGGTTGTTTCCTCCGTTCTTCAGCAGCCTCACTGGTGAGGGTAGTCAGAATGCAAAGCAGGACTTGGCTCACTTTCCCCTGCTCTTTGTTTCCCTAAGTGTATAGTCCAGAGAAGAGACTGCGCTGGTGCAAGACACTGTGTTTAACAGTTAGCACAACATCTTTTAGTGGTTTCATCACCCCAGATGCAAAGGGAGCCTTGGCCATTTATGAAGGGTACAAGCCATTGCAATCGCACTGCAACTGATGCTTGGTACAAAACAGGCTGCTTCTGAAGCAAAGAGCTCTCCAGCAAGCCTCTGATCACCACATCTTCTGGTCCACAGATGCTGCAGTATCTGCACACGTTAGCTTTTTCTCTCATTGAGCAATCAGCACTTGTAGAACAGAGAGCAGCTACCGAGTTAAAATCTACAACCTATGAAGTCTCCTGCTCTGGGCAACAGGCAGAAGCCACTCAGCTGTATTGTGACACCAAGCACAAGCACTGCTCCCTGAGCACAGCCACACTGAGCTACAGCCACGCTGAACAACCAAACTATTTCCATTACGGTCCTCTGCTGGTAGGTCACAGGCTCAAGAATAGCTCATTAATGCTCTCAAGCCCTAGCACAGGCTGCTGACTCAGCCCTGAGCTATCTGCAGCGACCACAGCTTGTGACAGGGCCCTGCAGCATGGCAGCAACTGCCACACACCAGCAGACAGAAATCATGGCCAGTACCGACGTGAGGGCTCAGCCCATGTCCTGAAGGCATTGATGCGCAGGCAGCCCCGAGTCACACACAGCCTTGCTGAAATCAGAGCACAAGCCACCTGTGGGAGCACAGCGATGTCGCAACGCTGCTGTAAGCAGCCACCAGCGCTGAGCTACTATTCACTGTCCCACCTCTATCCTCCTCTCTTGGCACACAACAGAAGCCAAGGTAACTGCTTTGCTAGGGATCTTAATCATGCCTTTCCAAACTGCTGCAGAGCTCTAAGGTCACTAAACACCACAGACCCTATAAAAAGGGCAATCTTTTGTAAACGTGAATGCTGTGAGCGAATTCTTTTACGGGGTGGGGGGGCAGTGGGAGGAAAGCAACTTGCAATATCCCACTTGTGATCCCTACCGGCCATGGATTTTACAGACCCTTGCCCTGAAGGGTAAACAAACACTAGTGACAAATATCATCAGACCCTGAGAAACTGCAGCACAGATAAATGAAAACAGACTCTGAACTACCAGCCTGTCTTCATCCCCATATTAACAGCCCCTCAATATGGATTAGATGTGACCTTGACTACAAGTCTCCCAGAATACAGGATGGCTGAGATGGCAACAGACCTCTGGAGGTCATCTTGTCCGCCCCTCTTATTCAAGCAGGGACACCTAGAACAGGTTGCCCAGGATCGTGTCCAGATGGCTTTTGAATATCACCAACGATGGAGACTCCACAAGTCTCTGGACAACCTCTGCCAGTGCTTGGTCACCCTCACAGTAAAAATGTTTCTGTTCAGACAGAACCTCCTGTGCTTCAGTTTGATGTCCAGTGACAGGACAGGATGCACAATGAAATGAGCCTGGCTCGGTTTTCTTTGCACCCTCCCGCCAGACATTTACATACATGGATGAGATCCTCCCCAACCTTCTCTTCTCGTGGCTCAACAGTCACGGCTCTCTCAGTCTTTCCTCATATGAGAGATGCTTCAGACCTTTAATCATCTTAGTGGCCCTAGTCTCCCTCAGGCAGATAAAGGAACGAGGTGCAGAGCTAGGTAGGCTGGCACTTCCCGCTAGATTTCACGAGTCATGACTTCCCACGGGCAGAAATCCCTTCTTGGATAAACACAGAAACAGACAGTGCATCACCTCCTTGATGGTCTTGACAATCTCAAACTCAGAGGTTGTGTGGAAGTCATAGCCTTCCTTCCGGAGATAGAGACGCAGGAAGCGTGAGACATCACGGCCGGCGATGTCAATCCGCATGATGGAGTGAGGCATGGCAAAGCCTTCGTAGATGGGAACCGCGTGGGTAACGCCATCCCCAGAGTCCAGCACCACTCCTGTAGTCCTCCCAGTCGCGTAGCTAGCAAAGGGCAAACAACCAAGTCAGAACAAGCAATTCAAAGTGACTCCAAGCATGCAGCACACCCAGGCTCAACTCAGGGAGCAGAGACGTCACATGAACAGGGACTAGAAAAACCCAAAAATCTAGTTCTCACCACAGTTCAGCAAATTCCTGTAAACTCCTTGTTACAGCAATTAAAAATCAGTTTCAGTTCTTGCTTGAAAAGGGGGTAAGACAGACATCAGTGTGGTCTTCTTTGTTGGGTTTTGTTTTGGTTTGTGAAAGAAATGGATTTCACAGCAACATTTCACAAGTGCAAACCAAAGACGAAATACACTTACAGGCTAAGCACAGCTTGCATGGAGATGAATAGTGCTGGCACATTGAAGGTCTCAAAAAACACCTCAGCAGCACGCTCTCTGTTCTTGCGTGGGTTTAGGGGTGCTTCTGTCAGCAGCACAGGATGCTGGCAAAGAAAAGAAGGAGCCGTGCTGCAATAACCCGCTAAATGTGTGTTCCTGAAAATTTCTGCTTATTTATTCACTTTAAGAACCAGTGGTGCAAGAGGACAGGTAGAAGGGAATAATTTCAGCTACTGAGCTATATTAGACTGTAAATAACCTCTACTAAGTTGGAAGACCAGCAGGGTTCTGGTCTAGTTACGAAGAAGTGTCAGGAAACCCAACCTGTGAGTGAAGCTGCCCCATGAAGGACGAACAGGATGACAGTGCCAAAAGTCAGCCAGATTAACCAAAACACACCAACCCTAAGAAAGGGTGAAGGCACATGGTCTTTGCATGAGCAGGCAGAAACATTCCTACTCCACTTATACAACCTACTGCTCTCAGTCATTCAATAATTTTTTGGTCAGCTCCTTCCAGACCACAGGACTGTGGTTTTCTCCTTCCTCGCTTCAAATCATGTCACTGCTGAGTGGATACACCTGATGCGCAGGCAGAACAGGAAAAGTTACAAGCACTTGGCCTAGAGCAGAATCATTAGAGAAAGCATGAATAACAAATGCTGAAATTCAGATTTTCAGTCAGGCCAGACCATTAGATCTGGGGAGGAATTCTGCCTGGACACTGTGCAGTATCTCCTGAGAGGTGAAAGAGCCTAATTTAACAACAGACACATACAGAAAGAGGAACAAAGCAAAAGTCCCAAATCTTTCCTGGAGTTCCAGGGTTCCTGGTGTTACACACACCAAATGATGGCTGTGCCATGACATAATGAGATACCTCACCTCCTCTGAGAATGTCTGAAGCTGGTCTTTTGAATACACATACTGCCAAATGCGCTCCATGTCATTCCAATCCTTCACTATGCCATGCTCCATCGGGTATCGGATCGAGAGGAGACCTCTGTGCTCCTGAGCAAACAGAAAGGACAACACAGCATACCTGTCATAGACTCAAACAATCACATTTCTGAGCACTGTGACTATGATTTAATGTCACACTCACCTATTTTTGATTCCACTAAAAGATAACTCATTCCTAGCATACAGGGCAAAAACTGAACATTAGTCACAAACATCTCTCCCAGAGAAGTACTCATGAGATTAAAGAAGGGCTTTTTATACCAAGTGGGAAAGTCTGGCACTTGCAGGGCACATTCCATCCTAACACTTTTCAAGCCAATATACAGACACCCATCAAACGGTATCTTTGTTCTACCAGCCCAGTCACAATATAAAACATAACAGGGCGGTACTGGGCAGTGTAGTTCAGAGGGCTCACGAGAAATGTGAGACCACACAACTACAGGCCAACAAAAGCAGGACTGTGGAAAGCAAGCTTCTTGCCCACACCAGGGAGATAAAAGGCAACCAAGTAGGCTCCATTTCTAAAGTTCTCAGTCAAAAAGATGGGGATGTAAGCATGCAGACCTAGAAGCAGCCTAGAAAAGAAGGAGAGATACAGCAGGACTTGGGAAAAGGTCTGTAGTCAGCAGGTTGGCATGAGAATTTCATTAAACTTCCCACTCCACCCTGGACACACTTAGAGGTGACAAACTATTCTGCTCTTCAGATCTCTATGCCATACCAAGGAACCACAGCCCTTTTAAGCACAACTGCTACAGCCCCTCCTTACAGCAGCATACTGAGACGCACGGAAAAGCGCAGTATACAGGTTTTCTTACCTCTGCCTTTGGACCAATGAAAATGTCCCCTTCTAAAGCACCAGCCATAACACGAGTGTGCTTTGGTCTGCCCACACTAGAACAGAGGGAAGAGTATAAACACTTTTAGAGAGAGCTCAGACCCACCCAAGGATTAACTACTTTGTGCTCCTCTCTGTCCTAACCACTACTTTCTAAAATGATGGGCGAGTCTGGGGGCACTACCAGGCACAGGCAGACCCAGGTTTGCTCTGGGCTCATCTCAGAATCAGAGGTGAAGGGAACAGATTGTAGATGGTTCTGAATTGGCAGGACATAAGCCAGCTGAGTCTGGCCACACTTGCCCTGTCGATTCAGAATTTACTTGCTCCAAGCGGCTGGGGTGAACCTGGCTAGATTGAGCAATGGTCTGAGCTGGTAGATCCATATGGTGCCGGCTAGACCTCAGGTAGGCTTAGACATTTGTAGCCCCATACCCCACCTCACCACACAGATCACATTGCTCAGAACACAAATATACTCATTAAAACTCCACTCCATTGAAAATAAAAGCCAGTGACCATTCAGAGTTCCTGATCCAGCAGTCCTCCTTCCAGCAAAACTCCCAGAGAACTTCCAAGGAAGTTTGGCAGGAATCAAGACATCAGGCCGCACACCAAAGTAATGATATGTCTTCACACCTCTTGTCCAAACTTTGTCTTTTTCCCAGTCCTCTTCCTCATGTCTCAAGACTAAAAGATTGTTCAGCTTTGGTTGGGCGTTAAGCCTGACAAAACGGTACGTCATTTTTTTCGGTGAGTCCCCTCCAGAAAATCTCAAAGTACTTAATAGCAGAGATGTCCTCTCCCTGATGCTTCTGTGCAGCAGGCAGAAAAAGACTAACTCATTTCTCCAGTCACAAAATTGGACCATTCTTCCCCTATCTGTATCAAAGAATTGGTACATGGTACTAAGAACTTACCAAGACCAGCAGAATACTTACTAGTTTGGAAAGCAGTATTTCGGTATTTGATCGCCCGCAAAACCTGCTTTAATCACGCCCGAGCCCTGTGGGAGCAACAGATAAATACGTGAGCTTACCATTCATTCAGCCATCTTCGCAAGTTTTAAAGGAGTAGCAAAGTACATCAGCACTGCCAGATCCTCTCCTTTTTACAAGGAATAATAAAGCTCCCTGGGGACTGATTCCTCCAGGCAGAGTTGGGAAGGTGCCATCAGGCCAGCTGGGCGACTAGAGGGGAGTAACTGGCACCTGCCTGGCAGCGACACATCACACACGGCACAAACACCCGGGAGTGTCCTGGTACTGCTCCGCGTACACACCCAAATGCCGCTCGGTACAGACAAGTATTTTTCTACCCAGTGCTATTGCCAGGGGTGCAGGAGGATAAATCCAAGCTCTGCACTTTTCTGTCGATCTTAACAAGCTCTTGGTGGAGGAGAGTACTGCAGGAAGCCAACCAAGAGCAACCAAAGCCTGCCAGCTACAGGGGCCACTGCTAAAAGGGGGAGGATGAAGGCTTGTAGGCCTCTGAGAAGCAGATTTGGAAAAGATGGCAGGAGGGCGGACAAAGTGAGAGAAGGGAGTAGGAAAGGACTGTACGAAACAGGTTGGAGCAGAGGCTAAGGAAAAGACGATCAGGTGGTGGATAAACTAGTTAACACTAAGGAGGCAGGTCACTGAAACGTGGCCAGAACAGACACTGGAAACGAACCCGGACTGGGGTCTGGAAAGAACAAAGGTGCCAGTCAGACTGCAAGGGGAAGGGCTGGAGGCGGGAAGGGCGGCTGACAGGACAGGACTTGCTGAGAAGGGACAAGGAAGAAGAGATTAAGTATAGCAGTCAGAAAGGCGCAAATCGAAAAAGCCTTCTGCAACATTCGGAGCAGCACGAGCAGCAAGCACCAAGCGGGTAAAACCAGCCGCAGGGAGGCCCTGGCAGGCAGGCAGTGCTGGGCATATGGCCCTGCAGCTCCCATCCCCGTCGGTATCATCCGGAAGCATCCTGGGAACCTCATCATCAACTTGGATCTGTGCTGACTCCTTCCCCTCCTCCATTTCCTCTCCCTGCACAATGGAATGACATCTTGAAACAATGAGCAGCTTGCATGAACACCCAAGTTTGGCTAAGGAGCGGATTTTCATAGGATCTCCTTGGATAAGCTGTTTCACTGGTAATCCCAAACTATCATGGGAGCAAGCTCTTCTGCAGCAAGAGGAGCAGTTCTGCTCTACCCCATACTGGGAGCAAAGCACATGAGTTTGCACTGAAACCTGTGAGCTGTGAAGTGCCTGTTTATCCTCAAGGCTCTGCAGCAGGACTGTTCTGGTTTTGAGGCCAAAAAGACATTTTGGCTGCTCCAAAGCATTTTAAAATGAGTTGTGACACAGCTCCTGCACCGCTTTCCCCTTCCCACCACCTCTGTGTGGGTCAGCATCACTGCTTTCTCTTGGAGGCTGAGGCCAAACGAGTTGCTCAGGGCTCTGCCAGGCAAGCTGTGGCTGCAGTGGTTTCTGACGCTGCCGTCCCAGCTGCCCGTCCCATTCCAGTGCCAGAGGTTATGAGCCAGAGCAGGCTCAGCAGAAAGGAATGCAGGGCGGCCCCAGCCTCTCCAGTTCACAGTCCAGTGCCTTATTCCCAAGCTACAGGGCACATGTGCTCTGCCACCAGGGCCGGGGCACTCCTGCCTTAAAACTGCCAGAGTCAGATTTGCCAGGATGCATCTGTAAGATGAGCATCGGGAACACTCTGCAAACCAGACCTAGCTAGTTATAAAACATATAAAGGGAGACTGCTTGAGTCCTTGTCTCCTGACAAACACCCACAGACAGGCTGGCTCAAGGAGCACACCCAAGCTGGCATCTGGGCAGGACTACTCCCTCTGGGCAAGAGGGACTTGGCTCCAGCTGCATCCCAAGGTCTGCACTAACAGGTACTGGTGTGGCAAAGTCGCCTGTGAAGTGTTAAAAAGACCTCCCTTTAGACAGACTCTCTTCTGGCTATTCACTTCAAAGTGAAGCAAGGAATAAACCAAAATCACTATTTTGATTTTCCTTATCGTAGCTTATAAACAACTCCATACCTGGGAAATAACACCATCCTTTGTCAAGCCTTGTAGCAAAAAAGTTGAATCAAATGCAGTAACATAACCACATCAGAATATAGTGCTTACCAAGTATTTTATTCAAGATAATGACTGATCTTGCTGCCAGCACTGTCTGCTGCTGGGAGGCGGTTTCAGGAGAACAACGATGCTCCTATTCTAATGCAGAGATCGAAACTTCTTTATGCCAGGCCAAGAATCACCCAGAGCATCCTGGTGAGATTCCCAGCAAGTTATGCATTTTAGGATTTACATATTGAGGTTTAAAGTTAATGAATGTGTCGGTAGTTCAGAGCTCCTAACTGGAGTCAAAGATGAATGACTTTTGAATGTGCCAGCAGGATGGGACTTCAACACAGTTGTGCTTCCAAGTGCCTGGGAATAAACCAAGCGCAGCTGTTTGCTGTCTCCGCACTACAAAGACCTGACAGCACTTTCTGACCTATGCAATTTTTCTTGAAAACATTTTGCTTCTTTGAAGATATGTGTGCACTAGGTAAATCTATTTATTATGGACCAGTTTGAGATTCCTATACAATAAGAGGAAATGGTTTAAATTTTGAAATAACTGGCTGATTCAGAAGGTTTAAAGCTGTTTTTTCATCTTTGTTTCAAATAAGCAAAAAACCATGCATCCTCCCGTCTGCTACAAGCTCTGATTTATTAAAGCTTAAAAAAAGATTAAAAATTAACATCCTTCCACCAGTAACTATCCTGGCTGGGCTTTCATCCTGTTTTGTTTATTTGTTTTGGTTTGGTTTTGGGGTTGGTTTGTTTGTTTGGTTTTTAATCTGGGCAAAAGAATAAATGAAGAAAAGAAACACTGCATGTCAAATGTAAAGGTCAAGAAGATAATCTCATGGAAAATTCTGGTGAGTACCTTGAAGTAATTGAACACGCCCCTTCTGCTAGCTCTGCAGCTAATCAGTTATTGATTCATGCATCTTGATGCATTTAGGACTCAAATTTAAGTGGAAAGCACCAAGAGAGTCAGTCTGCTGCATAGCACTTTTTATGGAGAGTGCATGTTTCATATTGTAGTAAAACTATTTTATTAGATACACATTTTACAAGATCAAGAACAAATCAAAGACACAACGGCCCTTACTGACAGCTCAGCTATTTAAAATGCCACCACTTAGACTACAAAGCCAAATCTTATCCTCTTTTATGTAAACAGAGACAATTCCATGGAGGTCAAGGAATTTGCACTTGCTTAGGCCACAGCTGAACCATGCTATTTACATGTGCATTATGCTCAACGGGGCTCTCAGACCATTTATTTCAGAGAAAGCTTGCGGGAGTGCAAGATGAGAACACAACTCTTAAAAAGTACTTATTAAGACAATGAACAGTATCAAGGTTGTGCTGAGGTACAGCTCCAGCCTCTGACTGTAGGTTAGAAAACTCTCCCTGCTGAAAACATGCATCTGAGCATACTGTTTGGTAAGAGAAAAAAACCTCCTTGTTGAGTTTTTAGCTACATACCCCTTAATACCCTTTTGGAACACACCAAGATACTAGAGCAGGGCTGGGACTGAGGGGTCTGGCTTGTTCACCAGCTCAGCATCTCATTTCTCCTTCCCCTCCCCGCCCTCCCACGCACACGCACACATGAGACAGGATGACATTCTGCCTTGAAAAGGTGCCGGCAGCTCTCTGAGGAAAAGCAGCAATGAGGCAGCAGGAACAGCGGTACCTGCTCTGTGCAGCTCCACTTCCCATCCTGCCTGAACTCAGAAGAGCAGCAAAAATGCAGTGTCACCACAAGGCTCCTCGGCTGACAGCCTGCCAGCATTAAAGGCAGATGTCACAACAACTGCTTCATTCTACTTCTTGTACAGGGAGGGGAAGGGGGGAACTCATTTATCAGGGAGGCAAGAAGAAGACTTGGCTGTTATAAGATCAGCTGATAAAATGAGAAAAGAAACAGAGTCAGTTGCTGGCACACGAACCCTTCGTCAGGTCTGAAGCAGGGGTAGCGATTGTTGTGCTAAATAACAAAAGGACATGCTGAAATTAGATATAGGCTGCTATCATACGACTGTAGCACAACAAACGCATCCTCACAGTACCAGAGTGCCTAGAAATAACTTTAATGGTTAGCTAATCACTCGATCCCACAGTAGGGTCAGTGCTACTCCAGTCATTTCTAAGAAGAGTCAGCCTAACTTATTCTTTAATGTCTACAATAAAGAAGACAAAGAAGATAACATGTTTTCCCCCCTCGTAGTCAATTCTACTGCTTAATCTCCATTTCCTTTAGACGTTTTCCTTCAATGTCTAACCCAAATCTCTCTGCTGTGATTCCAGGGGAAGAAACAAAACCAAAACTGTATCAGAAAGCTCAAGTTGTAGAGAGGAAATTGAGATCAATAATAAAGAAGGAGTAAGAAGAATAATTGGCTTGATCTGTGAAGAACTACAATCATTCAGCTTACAGGAAAAAAAGCAATAGGTTGAGAAGTGCTAGGCTAGCGAGCCACGTGTCGTATGGCAAAAAGATTCAGCAGAAATCAAGATTATGGAAAAAGAAGGGAGTACAACACCGACCCATGGAAACAACAAAATCCAAACCACTGGCAGTAGAGGTCAAAAGGGAGGAGCATCAATTTGTGACTCACTACACTGAAGGAGGCTTCCTCCAAGATATGCCCTCCCACCCCTTCCTGGATGGTCCTTTCTCTTGAGAGGCCGGCATGGATGGGGCTAATCAGAACTGGACCCAGAAGTACCTCACCAAGGCATGCAATCACCCTCGCTCCTCTCAAACTGAGCTATTACCCGCACAGGTTGAAGGTCTGCTTTGAGCTAACGAGCAGCATTATCAGCCATCTGCGACACCACGCCTCCCTGTCAAATGACAGCTGATGCAACCCCCGCCAGGAGCCGTTCCTTCAGGAGCTCTGCCTCCCGCGGGCTTCAGCATGGGAACCCATGCCTCGAGTGCCGGCACTCCCTGGCTGTGACCACAAGGCTGGGTGCGCTGGGAGGAGGTGACTGGTGCTGTGGGCGACCGTACTGCTTTTGCTGGGCCTGTCGGGGAGCTGCCTGTGATGGGGGAGGTGGGGGGGCGGTGGCCGCAGGGCACCATCTCCACCATCGTCCAACAGAGCAGAGCACACACCCCATAGCACGCTGGGAGTCCGGCCAAGGCCTGCCCCACAGCACGCTGGGACTCCGGACAAGGCCGGGCCCACCAGCCGCCATTGTCCCCCAGGCACAAAGAGGGACAAGGCGGGGCCGTAGAGCCGGGGTGCAGCCCCGCCTGACGGACAGCTCTAGCTGCCAATAAGCACAGGTGCTTTCCGCGAGGGCGGGGCAGGAGGGACCCCGCTTCGGCAGGTAACGGCGGGTTGCCCCCGCTGACTGACAGCCGCCCCAGCCAATGGGGTCGCCCCGCCCCTCCCAGCCAGCAAGCACCTCGGCGGCGGCGGGGGCCGCTCCCCACCAGCGAGGGGCAGCGGCCCTCCGGAGGGTGACAGGCAGGCACCTCAGCCAATCGCGGTGCGCTGAACAGCGGCGCCCCGCCCCGGCGGCGGCCTGCGAGGACGCTGCGTACGGCGCTGTACGACGGCCCGAGGCGGCGGCCAGGCCGGCGAGGGTGGGGGTGGGGGTGCGGCGGGCGGGGCGCGGCCGTCCGCGATGACAAAGGGATTGCGGCCCGCGGGCCGTTACCGCCCTCCCAGCTCCCGGGACGCGCGGCCGCCCGCACTCACGTTGTCTATCACGACGGGCTGGTTCGCTATCACGTCGTAGGACTCCATGGCGAGGAGCCGCCGCAGCCACCCGTCAGGGAGCAACAGCCCAGCCCTCGGCGGCGCATGCGCGGAACGGTAGCGCGGAGCCGCCTGGGTGATGTATTCCTCCGGCCGCGGTGCCAGCCGGGAAGTGTAGTCCGGGCCGCGCGGCGGGAGTTGCGGTGTGGCCGGAGCTGCGCGGCCGCGAAAGCGCCGCCTCCGCCTGAAGCCCAAGCGGTGCGGCGTTACGGGGGGTGGCCGTGCGCTCCCACCAAAATACGCTGGGTTTCAACTGGCTGCATCCCAGCTCCATAGATTCCCCGCCCCCTCCCCCCGATTTTTCTAACAGGAAAAAGAGAATAAACGATCGCGTCACCCTCTGTAGAGGGAATGTCACTAACGAGCGCGTTTTACTGTCCCGGCATCTCTACAAGCTGCTGGTCGTAACGCATGTGTTCCCTCTGAATAGTACTTAGTTCCTCCGAATTTTTCGAGGCATGGCAACCTAAAAAGCGTGGGTACAAAGGATGCACACAACACGCACCCTCGCTTTAAATAACATTCTCCCTGTCGTGGTCCATTCCTTACGTGTTCCAGGAGCACTTCAAGTAATTGATGACTGACAACGGCACTGAAATGATACATTTACTTGAAATGCTGAGTCTTGAAATTAGTGAAATTGAACATTGCTGCCATAGGCGTACACAAGGGCTGGTTCAGAACTGCTGAAGCGTAGCCTGTACCCAGGGCTAAGCTGTAACAGCTGGAAAAGGAGAGCAGACCGGAAACCAGATTTTAATGAGATGACACCTACACCCACATAGATAGACAGAGTTATACTCAGCCAAATTAATATCCTCAGGAGAAGACAGAAAAGGAGCAGGAAGAACCCTACAGGAGCTCCCTCTCCTCAGTAAACCTTCCCCCTTTCTAATGACCATGACATTATGGGATGGGTACACCTGTAGCAAACCCAGGTCAGCTGCCCTGGCTGACTTGAGCCTGCCTAGCATGGCTGGGCTGTGATTCTACCCCAGCCAAACCAGGACAAGAACTCACCTGTCTTGTCCTGCATCTTTCCTGCAAGTTTTTCTTCTGTAGTTTTTGCCTTTAGCCCAAGCAGACAGTCTCATCTCAGATCTTTACCTTCAGTGATTTTCACCATCCACTTAGTGCAAATGAGGGTTTTTTTTTGTATGACAGGATGGAGGGGTTTAAATTACTTCAAGACCAGTATTGTATCACCTCAGTGAATGCCAGGAGAGACTCATTGTGTGTTTATTAAGCTAAGGCAGCATTTCACACATGACTGTTTTATTTACCTTCTCAGTTGACTGTAATTGACTTCTCAGGCAGATGTCAGAAAAAGTAGCATCACAGTAACAGGACAAGTGAAATATTGTTCGTTGTGGGAAGCAGTGATTCATAACAATATCAACTGCTCACCTCCTTTCTCAGTGGATAGTCATTTGTTTGTCTGCTTGCCAGCTTCTCGGCTACATGTGATCTCCTAAAAGGTATGATGTGAAAATTGATTTTAGAATAAACTCTCAGCTATTTAAATGAGAAATGCAACAAGCAGGACCACTCATCCTATCCTCCCAGCTCTCTATAGCTCATTTTTTCTCTGTGCTGATGGAAAAGCAGGACACTGCTCTAGCAAAGACCTTGTATTGAACACATGCCAGCTCACACATACGTCCAAGGCTTTGCACAACCCCCGACGTAGTTGCAATGCAGCAACGAGACGGATCATCAGTGTGCTTAATGCACAGGTTAAGATCCTTGATCAGACAACCCTCCAATTTCACCTACTCGCATTGCTTCGTAGCTGCCTCTGAGGGGCCTACAGATACAGAAAGGTGCATGGCGAGCATAAAGGCACTGTGAGGACTGGAGAAGGTATAAAGGCAGCAGTAACAAGAGCTCTAAGAGCAGCAGTAAAGGAAATAAGGCTGTTGGCTGGCCGTGTCTCGGAGCACAGCCGCGGTCCCACAGAACCGCAGGGTTATGAGCGCTAAGCCTCACGCCCAGCTCTCTGTCCCGGGCCCTGCTGTGCCCGCAGATGGTGTCCAACAGGAGCAGCTCCTGACCCGCTGCTATGTACAGCCTCACTTCCGCAGGTACGATCGACACAGGCCTGAGTGCCGAGGCTGGGGGTGGCTGCGGCCGGGGGTAAGCCCGCTGGGTGAGCCAGGGCCGGGGACGGTGCCCACCAGGCCCCTGCCCCAGGCCTCCCGCCAGCCGGGCCCCCTGCTCAGGCCTCTCACCCCTCCCTGCCGCCGGGCGACCCCTGAGGCTGCCCCGCGGGGACCCCTCCTCTTCCTTCAGGCCCCCCCTTCACGACCACGGGAGCCCCCTCTACGGCCCCAGTGCCCCGCCGGCAGCTCCGTATCGCGCTCCTCACCGGGCCCCTCAGCCCGCCTCCACGCCGTGCCCTGCCGCCGCCGCTAGAGGGCGCGCTCGCGGCGTGGCGTGGAAGGGGGGGGGGAACAGGCGCGACCGCCCTCCGCGCCGCCCGCCGCCATTGGCGGAGCCGCCGTGTCACTCACCGTCGCCCAGGCAGCGAGGCCCGCCCCCTCCTCCCGCAGCGCCGCGCCGCGCAGCGCTGCTTGGGCCGAGCCGGGCCGGGAGCGCGTCGGGCCGGGAGCGGAGCGGAGCCGAGCGGAGCCGAGCGGGCCGCGCCGCGCCGCGCCGCGCCGGGCCGGGACCAGCCGCCTCCGCCGCGCTGTCCCCCGCTGCTGGGACATGGAAGGCGTGCGGCCTGGCGGGGGTCCCCCCGCGGGCGGGCCGGGTTCAGGCTCGGGGTCCGGCTCCGGGTCCAGCTCTTTCCCATCGCTCTTCCCGCCGGGGCTGCACGGTATCTACGGCGAGTGTCGCCGCCTCTACCCCGACCAGCCCAACCCACTCCAGGTCACCGCCATCCTCAAGTACTGGTGAGGCGGCCGGGGCTGCGGCCTGGAGGGGGCCGGGGGCCTGGTGTGGGGCTGCAGGGGAGCAGTGGGGCTGAGGGCCTGGTGTAGGGGAACAGTGGGGCCGCGGGCATGGTGTGGGGTTGGAGAGGGTTTGTGGGGAGTAGTGGAGCGAGGGCGGAGTAGTGGGGCTGGGGGCACCGCTTGGGGTGAAAGCAGGGGGAGGCAGTGGGACTGAGGAGGGTGGCAGCAAGGGGAGGGGGACTGGGGGTTGCATACAAAGGTTGGGGTGAGATGCAAGAGGCTTGGGGGTGTGCAGCGGGTCTGGCGGCGGAAGTATTTGGGATGTAATTGGGTGCTCGGGACGTTGTATTTGGGTGAGTTCCTGGGGAGGATTTACTGGGAACAGACGGAAGGGTCTAGGGAGGGGTGCACTGAAGACCTGGGGTTTTTGGGGTAGGTTGGAGCTTCCCTGAGTGAGGGATGGCTGATGAGGGCCTTGTCTGGAGCAGGTCATGGGAAAGGGGAGTGTGTGTTACTCAGTGAAGGGGTTCCCGCAGAGGGTAGGCGGCTGGAGTTTCCCCTCCTGGGCAGGAGACATGAACTCTGTATTCTGTCCTGGAGCTTGGGGTTTGAGTATGGTCAGCCCTGACCAAAGTGAACCTGTGCTTCAGTCTCCAAGCTGGATGCGTGCTGTTCGCGTACCCGTAAAACCCACAGGACAGAGCCAGCTTGCTTCTCTTGCCCTTACGTAGCCGTGTGTTATCGCAGACTGTGAATCTGCTGCTTACTGTCTCTGCTGACACAGTGTCTGACACCAGCAACAGCAGTTGTTTATGTGGGAGAGTGGCATGAAGGAAGTACTTGCATGTTTAGCTATCGAGATAAGTGTCTAATGTCTAGCCCTGTGCGAAGAGGAGTTCCTTTTGCTTTTTACTATCGCTTTGCTGCTCAGCCCCCTCTTCTGGGCCTGAGGAACATGATCAGGTCACAGCAGACTGTTTGCTGGACCAAACGTTGACCAGTCCCTACTCCAGCACTTGGAAAAAATTTAATAAATGCTCAGCTTCTTTATTCACAGTTCATTTTAACCTGTATGTCTCCAAGTCCTGAGCAACAGCAGAATAACATCCTCCCTGTGTTCTGCTCTGACAGCCAACCTAATGCTGTTGTCTTCCGAAGAAGCATTGATTTTTTTTGTGTGGTTCTATCAGGAAATAGGTCTGTTAGCCCTTATTGCTTAGGGGTTTTTTGTCCTTAAACTGACACAGTGGGCCAAGATAAGATGTTGCAAATCTGAGACCTCAAAATACAATTAATTTCTTAATCATCTGTGTGTGTCAGTACTGCAGTACTTTGGTGGTGGTCTGATCAGTCTGTTTTTATACTTATTTCTAATCTTAGATATTCAAGATTGATGAGTTTCCGGTCACCTTGATTTGGGAGTCAGCACTTCTGTCAACAGCTTAAAACCATACTGACTAGAGTGATGTGAGGTTTGTGTGGGATGGACGGAGATGTAGGTCCATAAAGAAGAATGGCAGAGACCCTTGTTTGGGGAAGAAACTTTGCTGCTTGTTTGCTTAAAAAGGTTGATAAGGGCTTCACTGCAATTGCAGCTCAAACACTAGGAAAACTGCTGTTGGCAGTAATGGCGGGTTGCAAGTAAGAAGTAATGTGAAGGCCTGTTTATCCTGGCATTTTCCACTTAGCGGTTCTTCCGACTGTCAGCTCAGCTGGCAGAGAGAGCAGAGAGCTTCGCTTGTAGAAATCAGAGGTGAGCTTCTTACTGCTGTGTCCTGTGCAGGAAATTCTTGTGCGAGGTGGAGCCTACGTGGATGCTACAGGTACTTTCTTTCCCTTTGTTAGGTGAAACCTGGAGCTTGGTTTTGATAAGTCTGGTAGACTGACTTCTGCTCACTCTCTGCTCGTCTGTCCTTCTCTGCCTGGGGTGCCAGCTATTAGTTGGTTAAGATTAGAAGAGGAAGTTGCTGAACGAAGTTCTCTGCCTTGGGAGAAATATTGTAACACTAATCAGCTTTTAATTATACGTATCAGTTTCTCTATGGTTAACAGCAATTTTTCTGTTCAGGGAGCTGAAGTGTTCTTTGGCTTGCACGGCAAAGCAGATCCTTCCTTCGTAACGCTGGAGAATCTGCAGAACAGCATACCTATTAAATGAAGGGGTTTAGCCGCGTGGATTATTTCATGGAACTGGTCTTTTTTTAAATGCTGTTTGCATATCTTAGGAGAGAGTTCTTGATTGCAATTGAAACTTCTTGGAAGAGTTCCTGGCTGTATTTATTAAGGCCATGCCCTGAGAAGGAGTTTCTATTGATATCCAGTGTCCGCTTTTATTTTTAAAATGTGGTTGAGTATCTCTGAGTCAAGTGTCTTGATGCATAGAATTGCTGGTGGAAAAAAATAAATTTGTACTTTCCCTTGTGATAGGTTTTGAAATAGGCAGAATTTGGGCTGGGTTGTTGGTTTTTCATCACTTGTCTTGAATTTAGGCCATGTGCTCAAAAACCAGTGTGCTGGCCTGTGGTCTGCAGCTGCTTGGGGATCACAGACTACTTCTGAAGGGTTGTCAAAAGGTAGATGTGAAAATCAGTCCTGTTGTCAGCTGCTGGGAAGTGACTACAGACAATCCACTAAAGGCTTTGTCAGGGTGAATGGGTTGGGAATTTTCAATTTTTATTTTTACCATTGTGGAGCTGTTTCCTCTCTGCCCACTTTGGGTTTCTCCTTCCACAGAAACTTCAGAGCGCTCTGAACATCAGTCAAAAGAAGACTTTTGGTGCAGATGCAAATACGGGGTTTCCCCCGAGGCTGCCCTTCTTGCTCCTGAATGAGTTCCATGAATAGAGAATGTAACAAATTTGTACTGTACCTCTGGCTTTGAAGTTGGGCTCTTCCTAATAAAATCCTCCAACGCTTCCAGCTCTTTGTGTGAACGCGTGTACTGATATGTAGATTGTGATACAAGGTCGAACCCTGCTGCAGCGGCTGTGGGTGGGAGGATGTATGGAAGCCGGCATTAGCGGCGCTCGGCTTGTTAGCAAAGCAGTGAAACCTGTCTCCGAAACTGGATAAAAATCTGTGCTGGGCATTATTGCCATGGTTACCTTCCTCACGGTGCTCCAGGTAACTGGTTTAAAGCTAGTGCCGGGTGTTCCTGCAGTTGCAGCAGTTCTGGAGTAGGTATATGGCTTGTATGCGTGTCTTTCAAAATTTAATTAGTCACTGCTGCAGGCTTTTTGTCTGACTCTCTTCCAAGCCTACCAAATTTCTCAGGGGCTAAAGACGGTCTGTCTGGATTGTCGTGCAGTGTGTAAACCGGTCGGTAGCTAACTCTGTCTAGGTCTACTCTGGGCAGGACAGAGCTTGGCTCCCCTGAGCTGGCGGGTGCCGCATTGCCTCAGCTGTCTCCTGGGTAGTGCGGTGCTGTGGGTCCCTGGAGGGGCTTGGCCGTTGGAGAGAAGCGCGGGGTTGCTGGCAGGAGCGAGGGAGAGGTGCGTGGCTCATCTGGTGCAGTCTAGGCAGGACTTGCTCGCTGTCTGCATCAGATCTGACGAATGCGTTTGAGTAACCCTGGGGAAAAGGGTGCTCACGGAGCAGTCCCTGTCTTGAAAAAGGGTTTGTCTTGCGCGTTGTTAGCGTCAAAGTGCCTGTGTCAGCAGTGTTCCAGCACAAATCATTTGACATATAAGGTGTTATTAAACCCAGTTTGGAAGCTGGTTTTGTGCATGTGGGAGATGCTTGTTGTTTAGTAGGTGAAGGTGGTTTCCCTTCATTACACATCCTACACATCTGCTCTGACCACTTGCTGATCTCTCACAGTGGTTGCCTGGTCAGTGTGTTGACCTCCCTTGCTCTGGAGTCTCCCCAGTCAGGTAACAGTTGTGTGTGGCTGCTGCTGTTCACTGCCACCCCTCAGGGGCAAGTGACAATTCCCAACTGGAATAGCTTCCACCTGACTGCTTCCACCACGGATCCATGAGTTACTGCTGTGGGGAGCCTGAGCACTGGCTGGGTTGCTGGTACCATGCTCTGAACATAGCCACCTGAACAGGCATCTCTGGCAGAGATCTCAGCCTCCAGTGTGACCTCGTGCCGGTGAGAGGGAACAGGTGGAGATGGGGCATGTCAGAGGGGAGCCTGTTTTTTTTTTTCTCTGAGTGTTTCAAACTTTTGCAAGACTTTGAGGACGGCTTTTCCCAGGCTGCCACTGAGGATCAAACTCTGCTCCATCCCAGGGTCCAACACACATTCCTTGTGCTTGCTCACCAGTTTGCCTTTTATGCTGCAAAGATGCCACTTGTCATATAAGAAAGCTACATGCTTCTGACATAGCCCTCACCAATGGACCTCTGTGCCGTTATGGGGCGTGGGATGATCACCCCCTCTGTCCTACCTTGATATCTTGGGCTGCATCCTTGACTGACCTGCTGGGAAGCTGGAGCTGGCCTGGAGCCACCGTGGTGGCCTTGTGTGACTTAAGAGGAGGGAAACTGTCCTAGGAAAAGTCACTCATCTTAGGTAACCCTGCTCTGTGGGGTTTTTTTACTTGCAGCAGGAGGAGAGAGGTAGCACAGCACACTTGTCGAGAGAGCCCACAGGGCTTTTAATACAACAAGCTGATAGATTACTTTGTACAGACTTGATAAGGTTGTGTAGCAGGACGTGGGCAGAGGATTTCAAATAGTGTATCGCTGTCACTAGAAATCTGTGTAGAGTATGTGGGCACCTTCTGGAAGCAAGAGGAACTTTGTTCTCATGGCCCTTCCTGGCACCATCTTCCCTGCAGGTGATAAACTCTAGGGGTCCCCATGTGCATTAACTCTCCTCAGAGCTCACCCTGGAAAGCACCGTCTTACAGGTGCTTTGCATGTCAGCTTGACCAAGTGCTGGCTGGCCTCTTGCCAAACTGATGAGCTACCAGCAAGGACTGGATCCATCTCTCCAGCCATGGTGACTACTTCTGCAGAGAATCTCCTGTGGAGATGCCCAGGTGCTGCAGCTCTGTGGCCAGGCCGGTGCAGAATTGTAAAATGACTTGTTAGCACCTCTGTTCTGCAATGCCAGCTACCGCAGGCCTGAAAAGCCCTGTCTTCTCAACGATCTCTCCTAAATGAACTTCAAGAAATTGCTATACTCAGTGAAAGTGATCTAGGGGTAGGTAATTGTGCAAGCTCAGGGTTAAACCTCTTCTGCACTGATTGCATGTTTTCTGAAGCCAGTGGGTGTAACTGACTTCACTACCAGCAGCCTGGTTACGTTCATGCCTGAGGACTAAAATGCTTGTCAGCATTTCCTCTGCTAGATGGGACTCTGAGAAGGGTGCTGGTCTTAAGTGGGATATTTGCCGTTAAGCTTTGCTGTTTGATCGTCCCAGAGCTTCCTTGGTAAGGCGAGGTACGGATCTCCACGTGTGAAGCACAAACACTTCCAGGAGGCGTGGAGCAGTGGTAGTGGAAGGTGCTACAAGAGGCTGACAAGCAGGCTAGGTGCTGAGAAAGTACTTCTTGCCAAGCCTGCCAGTGTATAATATAAGGCAGTGACACTTTAATCAGGGAGCAAACTGAGATGCTCAGACGTTTTTTGTGCAGCGGTTGTCGCATGCGTAGTGATGACACACAAATGCCCAGGGCTAGCAAAGGAAGCACAGGCATGCCCTGCAACCTGCAGATGATAGAGTCAGGGTCTGAACAGATGATGGAGATGAGGGGAATTGGTGCAGTTTGAATGAAGGGGGTCATCTTAGTTTGGATTTTCTTGTCTGGAGCCATTGGATTTTCTTGTCTGGAGCAGTTGAGAGTATTTTACTTGAAGAAAAAGTGAATCACAGCTGCTTGTGCTATCCCATCAATGCTTGTGGTAGGTGGTTTGATGCCTTGTCTCTTCTTGCTTGTTTCTACCTGTGTGTTTTATGATTGACAGGGTGAACAGGGAGCAAAACAGTCTAGCACGTTCCTTCCTTCAGTGGAGAGTTGACCTGCCTCTGCACGGGCAGACGTGATGGTGAGCAGCAGGAGAAACGTGCTGTGCTCTCTGCTGGCACACCAGCCTCGCTTTCTTGTGCCTTGTAACGGAAAGGGTGGCTGCAGGTTTTGGTGACTGCTGCTTAATGTAGTCTGGCTATGCTGCGTTGACTTTTAAGTAACCTTCTTTTAAGGAACCCATTCTAATGTTGAAGCAGAGGCTGCAATGATGCTTTTTAGTCGTTTTGATTAATGAACTCGTGTTTTACAATTTCTGGTACTAATTTTTCTGAACTGGTGTTTTTCTCTTCTATTTTAACTGTCATGTCTATGTTCAGAATATGGATTGCTCTTCTCAAAACTCATTTCAAATTCTGCTTTGAGGAATAGCATCAGTGTTGTTTTTTAATTGAGGTATGTGCCTCTGGACTGAATCAAGAACTTGCAGTGCAGATGCAGCTATTGCTGTTTTACTAGTACAGTTTTCCAATTTTCTGTGTGTTTTGTCGAAGCTTTAATATGATTTTCCAGAGGTTTTTATGCTTTAGCGTTAAAAACATTGTGGTATGTTGCACACATGCGCTTTGCCTTCCTGTGCTTGAAGCCTTTTGGACTCAACCCGACCTTCCTCCTCAAAAATTTTCTTTTTTAGAGGTAACTTGAACATACTGATTTCATTTTTGTCACTAGCTATGTTTTAAAGCAGATCTTTTTACAGTCTCTTGTAGTACCTGTGGAGACTTCTCATTTGTCTTGAATAAACTAATTTACCGAAGAATCTTTCTGTTTTTAATGCAGGTTGGGCGGACCTGACCCTCTGGACTATGTTAGCATGTACAGAAACCTGGGAAACCCAGCGCTGAATGTTCCTGAGCATTGGCACTATGTCAGCTTTGGGTTAAGTGACTTGTATGGAGACAACAGAGTACATGAGTAAGTGTCATTTAAGTTCTGTTGCCACCTGTTGTGTTTTGTGCGGCATTTTGGGGGAGCGTAGGTAAAACCCTGCTCTGCTGTTATTACTTGAACAGCTGGTTTTCTGCTGAGAATACCCTAGTCCTGGTCTCGCAAGGGGTGAGGTATGCCTGTTCTTGGATGTAGAAGAATTACTGTGTTCCCCTCTGCAGGCTCTGAATGCAATATATTTCCTTGTCAGTGCTGAGTGAACTTTTTTTTAATTTCTTTTAACTGTTTGGGATTTTTTTTTTAACTGAATGTCTTGTGTTTTTCACTGTTGCTAGTCTGTTATGGTCATATGCTTAAATTCTGACCCCTCCCTGTGCATGTTAAATGCCTTCCTCTGGAAAACTGCTGTAAGGGCATTTTTCCTGTTGCTGGCACAGCAGCGTTACCGTCAGCGGACTGCCACCCCAGTGGCTGCTGTATAAAGTGCCAATTTGTGTAAGAGAAGCATAAAATTCTAGTTGGTTGACTGTCTTTTCTCCAGTAATTTAATGATTATCTGAGCTTGTTGGTATGGATGGTCTTTAGCAGGCATTTTCTATTAGACCAGGCAAGCAGCATGATCTAACCTTGTTCTTGTCTTTCTTTTACTGACTTGCTCCTTAACTCCAGTCAAAGTGAGTAGCAGTAGCCAAGCTGTCATGGGGCTGTGAACGTTGCCTTTTAACCAGCCAGAAATGGCAGAAGGTTTCTGCTTTCGCTGTTTAGTGAAACTGTCTGCACTATTTCACAGTTGTAGGGTAAATGTCCTTGATGAGAGGTGCAGCAAAGGCCCTGGTTTGTTCACCCAAGCTTTTCTTCGTTTGTTTGCCTTGGTTAAGATTGAGCCACCATTTTTTTTTCACCCAGGTGCTTCTCTTGCAAAAGCAGCAGTCAGGCAGTTTCTTTAACCTTACCCATGTCCTCAAGGCAGTTTCTTCTGTTGTTTTTTTTTTTTTTCCTCATGTTTGTGGTTACAGAACTGTTTTTCAGAAGACAAGTCTCTTAAGACTGGAGTTTATACAGGACACTAGTGTCACAGCAATCTGCCTGGGACATTTAACTAACAGATCTACTAGCAACAACCCTAGTCGTTAGTTGCCGGGACAGAGGAAAGGTAGGGCAAGTGAAAGAGACAAAATGAAGTTAGAAGGCTTCCTTCCCTCACTTCCACAAGAGACGCTGCCATGGACATGCAGGGCTCCACATGGTGCCTTGATATTTCATCTTTGCTGCTGAAAATCTGAGGTTGCCAAGATTAGGTGACCTGAGTTTGCCCACCTTGTTTTGATGGGACTGATTCTGGAGGGAGGAAGTGCTTTGCCAAATTCCTCTCTTTGGTGACTTGTCAGCCTGAGGTTTTTCTATGGTGAGACTATTCTCTTTGCTCAGACTCTTTCCTGATGTTTTTCAGTGAGAGCAGGGAGTGGGTGTGAGGGTCTCAGCTGGAGACATGAAGGGTGATGTGTGTTTATGAATGAAGAAGCAAGTTATGTAAGGACACAGCCTGCTTGGCCCTGGCACATGCTCTGGCTTCTCACTCCCAAAACCCGTCTGCTAGACCAAAACCTGTTGTTCTCCAGTAGTGGAAAGCTTGGGGGTGGAGGAGTGAAAAGATCACACAGGTGGAATGACACAACTTTAAATAGCTTCCTGGCATGAAACCTCCTAACTCTTCATGCTGTCATATGGTTTGGTCTGGAAATTTGGATTGAGATAGTGGAATATACCTTTTGCTGGTTGCAGGGCACAGGAATTAAACCCCGATGTCTAGACATGGGCTGCAGGTAATTTCCAAGGCCTGTTGAGGGAAGCAGGAGCAAAGTCTGCACTGTGCTTTGGGAGGGCTGAAGTTCTGAATGCCCTGCGTGTACGTGTTGCCTGGGAGGAGGCTTAGAGAGCTGGTGTGCCTTGGCTGCCCCTGGCACCGTGCTGCTGGAGGCTGCTGCTGCTGGGCGCTGCAAGCAAATAGCTCGCCCTTGCTGCTCCGCTGCTTTGGGGATGTTTGCTGCAACCCCTTGAGCACAGGCCTGCTCAGATCCATCAAAGTGATCTCCTTGCCCTCAGTATGGGTGTGTGTTTCCCTTTTCTCTGTGCGACTGGAACAGTGTTGCTGGCTCCACAGAGGGTGTCCCTGTGTCACTCACTCAGAGATGTTCGGCTGTCTGCAGTGTCACCTTTATTTTGGCCTCATTCTTGGAGCTACAAAACTTAATGCTACATGGGCTGTTGAGAAGGCTGGCTCTGCCTTTGTGGCAAAGAGTCTTAATATACAATTACGCATATGGTAAAGCTGTCAAAACCTACACATCTCTTAAACACTGAATCTGAAGTTATCACCTGGTAGGCGAGCACTGCGGGCAGGCAGAGAGGTTTACAGAGGAGCTGAGCACTCACCAGCGATTCTTTCTCCCAACAGCAGTCACTCGTTGCTCATAACTACTCATGAAACGTGACTGCTGTGTGAACTGCACGTCACCAGACCAGCACTGGGTGCACGCTGCAGGAATGTAGTGGTTTTCCTATGTGCTCGGGAGGCTCTTCTTCTCCAGAAGGAAACTTAATAAAGCCTTTGTTAAGAAAATGGGTATCGGTCTCTGCTGGAAGGTCTTTGGGATTCTGTGGTCCCAGGTAAAATGTGCTGCGGGATGGTTGTTAGGAGTGCAGTGGTAGTTGTTTAAGTCTTTGGAAGATTTCCTTTAAAGCTGGTGTGGCGCTGGACTCTGCTCAACTGCCATGGCCTCTGGAGATAGGAGTTAGTTTGTGGGATTTTTTGGTTTCCCAACTGTCTCTGCAAAGAGCACAGAGCTGGATCTTTTTGTGACAGTCAGCAAGGTTCCTACAATAGGGGTGTGCTTCCATAACCTTGCTGTCCTTCACCCTTTAGAAACGGGAGGGTAGTATACTGCCATAGGTCTTTTTAATCTAACTGCTTGACTTTGGGTAACATAGCTCATTTCTTGTGGACCTGTTCTGGTGGTACAGTACAATCTAGACCAATTATAATGCAGTATTAAATGAAAAGATCTTTTTGATTTTTTTTGAGTGAACTAACGTTGAATTGGAGGCCCCTGTATTTTTTATTTATAATGGAATAGCAAACAGATGTAGCAAGTAACGTTGCTACATTGAACAACGAAAATGTTGACTTTAATTTATATTTTTTAATAAGAACCTGAAAAGTCTGAAGTGGAGCTCTCCCTGTGCCTCCTTGTTGACAGATTTATTTTCAGCTAAAGCAGCAGTATTTCCTGCCCTGCTTAAATATCAGCTGTACTCTGCTTACAGAACTGGTCTGTTTTTAAGAGTCCACAGAATAGGATGGAAGAAATCTAAGAATTTCAAATGAGGAAACCTTTTTCATTTAAAACCACTCAGTGTTTCATGGTATAATGGCAACCATGACACCAGCTGTGCTGGGCCAATCTCTCTAAAAATCCTAAATCATGACGTCATGACAGCGTTAGGGAACCACAGGCCTTGCAGTGGGATTTCACGCCAAGCTGCTTGCGTGGTAGTAAGTCTCTCCAGTCGAGCATGTTGCGCAACTTGAGTGGCAGCAGAAATCCTTCCGGGACATTTTTGCAAGTTATGCTCCATTTTTAACTACTTTAAAATCAAAAGCAATGTGTAACTTCTAGAATCTATTCAGCAGGGTTAGAATAGAGCCTTTTTTTTGGACTGTTCTTGCTTTCTGCAGAGATTCTGCACTGCAGTGATGAACGCATGTGTAGCGTGTGAGCAAGCTGGCAGGGCGTGTCTGGCTGGTGCAGTGGGACATGAGACAGGTCCTGCGCCCTTCTCCACCCCTTGCTGGCAGCTACTGCCCCACAGCAATGTTAGCAGCAAGGAACGAGTCCCCGTGTGTCTGCACAAAGCATGGTCCCTCTGCTGGCAATTGCAGATTTGTGCTCCGATGCCAGACCGTCGGCAAGGCCAAGGCACAGGCACACGATCCTTCCTGCAGTTTCCAGGAATGACTTTGTTCCTACGTGGAGAACAGGTGCCTGAGGAAGACTGCGTCAGCAAGCGTAGCTGGGCTCTGAGTCAGTCGGTGACAACGCCAGCTCTGGCTACTGTGGTGCCACAGTGTGCTTCAGCCATGGGTTGTGCTGGCGCAGGGGTTTGCAGGGCTGTCCAGGGAGCGAGGAAGCGATGTGTGTTTTTGCCAGACTGACTTGTATCTCCAGTTCACTGTAAGGCCAAGGCTGAATCTGCAATTAACTGTTCCTGTAGTTTTGAGTGCTCACCCTTTTCGTTAACAGTTTAAAAAGTGCATGGAAAATCAGAACCGTGATGCGATGGAATTCTTGAAAACCTTGAATTATTTGTATTAAACTTGCAAGGTTGTAATTCAGAGGTACAATAGAAAGCAAAGCTTAAATTACGACTAGGTTAAGAGATAAGATTTGTGTTTGTGGCCTTCCCACATCCTGAGAAGAAACGTGCCAACTGAGTTTTGATGTTTAGCTTTTTATGCAAATTCCCATAATTAGGTTTCCTGATCTACACAAACTTCATATTGACAAGGGTGGTGGGTTTGGGTTGTTGGTTTTTTTCTGGCAGTGAGCCAGGAGCCATTCCATTTGCATAAAACAGAAGAGATTACAGCTGCCTTCATCTCTAATACAGATGCAGGGTACCACCCGCGGAGACAACAGGTTCCAACTTGCTGTGGTCCTTTTGATTTGGCTACTTACCATTTGGATCAGGAGGGAACGGTGCATGCCGGGATAAGTGTTGTCTCTGTGGGTGGTGCCTCCCTATTAAAGGTAAGGGTAAGCATGAGCCTTTCAAGATCTCCAGTCCAGCTTGTGTTCTGCTTGCTTGTATAGATCCTCTGAATGACCTTAACTTGTAAAAGGGCAAGGATGCTTGTTAGAGCTGGGAGGAAGAAAAAGGGGCGCAAAAACTGGATCAGGTAACAAATGCGAGGCTTGCAGAGGGGTGGATGTTTTCTGGAAGGCTTTTTCTGAGTATGAAAGGAGTTTGAAAAGAGTATTTAGAAAATAGCCTGAAAGTTGGAACGAGTGCTCTCTTTCTTTTAAGTGCGTGCTGGCTTCTCCTTTGAACCTGCATGAATGTAGGATGGAGTGGTGCTGACAGCTGTCACTTTAGTGGCCTCTCAGTTCTGTAGCCTTTCATAAATTTAAAAGCTCGCTGCCCTCAGCTTGCCAGCCTTTAGCCTTAAATTTTGGTATTTAATGGGTCCCTAAGTGCTTTACAAACCACATGCCTAAAGCACCGCTGAAATATTACACCAAACTCCAGGGTGACACTGAATGCTTTTAAAATGGTGGAGACTGACTCTGCCCCTCTTTGTTTTCATGAAAATGCAATAAAATAAGGGACCCTTGGGAAAACAGTAAATTAGAGAGGGGTGGTGGTTGTTGTGGATCCATATTTCAGATAAGATTTTGTAGAGTTCAGCATGTCTACCTTGGAGAGATGAAAGATCAAATTAGTTTAGTTTGGGAGTTGAGCCTGGAATTCAAGAAAAATTATTTAAACCCCAAGATTTTCTTCCATCTTTCATGGTGTCTAGTTTCTTTCAAGTATGGTGTTCAAGCACACTTCACACAGGAACCTGAGGACTTTCTTAAATAATAGCATAGATATGTAAACCCCCCCTTCCTTGGCCTAATTTTGTTTCACTAGGCTATTAGCTCTGAAGTTAAAGGACACCTACTGTGTCAGGGCTGGCCCTGTGATAGCTACTTCAGCACATGGAAATGAGGTTGTTTTGGGGATGTATCCTCAAGTTGAGGTCAGGAACTACTGGTTCTGCTCCTGAGTCAGACTTTTGTGAGCTGTGACTTTGATGGGTTGGTTGTGGGCAACAGCCACAACAGTGGTGAAAATCTGAGGATTTACAGTTACCCTGAGGAGCTTCTTCCAGGTCTCAATAACTTCTGCTTTGTGTGGCCGTGGCTTCTCTGTGGGAACTGAACTTTAGCCAGTACACTGAAGAGATGTTTCTTCTGCGTGCCGTTGCTGGGGGTGGAGCATCTGCCTCAGCTAAAGGGAATGACATGGAAGAGGACATTGGTAAGTGTCAGTTTAGGAAAGAGGTGCAAGAGCTGGGACTTGGAGAGTCCCAAGATGAGCACCATACTCTGGACTTCCTTTTTCTTCCTAGGTCTCTTGTTTGTCTGCCGAAGATTGACCCCAAATGTAATGCTTATTTGTCCAGTTGGTCTTTTTTTTCTGAGGGAGAGGAAGGTTGATGGCAGAGTGGGAAGGGAGAGGCCACAGAATTAGGAAGTTTTGTGTCAAAAAAGGTATTTCCTTTTAGTGATAGCTTATTTGAGAATCCATCAGAGTTGAAATGAGTACTTTAGCTGCAGGGGGGCAGAAAGATCTGGTTTTTTAATGGATTTGTATTGTGGTTGGATTTTTTTAATGTGTATAAAGATATTAGTTACTCTGAGCTTTTCCCGAAATGAGGGTACTTTTACCAGGTCTCACCTGCGTAGATTCTCTGGTGTCTAGAAATACAGTTGTGCTTCTACTGAATCTTGCTTACTGGGCATGCCTGTAGATCCTTTTCTTCTATGTGGCTGTTTGTTTCTGCTTACTTTGTAGAAATGGGATATTTGGGGAATAACTGTTCCTTTGAAGGACTTGATTGAATTTAACCAATGAGTTCAAAAATTGTGGGGACATTTTAAAGAAGCACGTGCACTCGTGTGATCATGTAACGTCCAGTTCCCTGTTTCCCAGGCAAAAAACGGTTAAACTAAGCGTCATGCCTATTTACACGCCCCATTGACGGTGTCCCTCCAGCGACTGAGGCAATGCACCAGGACTGTCTAAGACTTGTGTTTCTCTGCTGGAGGCAGACCTCCCTTGAAGCTATGGTCACCATGGGGAAATCTTTTTTTTCCCTTCCTCCCAGGCATAGTGCACTCGGCTTCCAAATGTCATTTGTTGGAGGTAGTTAGCACCGTTAATAATATGAAGGATGTAGGCCACCTACAGAGAGAAGTCCGCTTTGTGTTGCGGTCTATCTGTGTTTGCGTGCGGAGGCTCTGGGATGCGAGCACACTTGAACTGTGCTAGATTTGGAAATCTTTTTTTTTGAGGCATTGAAGGAAGTTCATTTAACGTTTACAGCACGGTAGTTGAATTTACAAGAAGGACTGTTTTCAATAAAAATAAGGAAAAAGATTGGAAGTAGGTTTATAGCTGAGCGTTGCTGAAGGCAAGCCCTGCTTCCTCTTCAGTAGCGCATCTGTACGTGCGTCCTGGTAAGATGAGCCTCTTGCTGCCATGCAGGGGAAGGGGCATGGTGTTCAAACTGGATGATTTCTTTTTGTCAGCAGAACTTTGACGTTTATGATCTTGGCATATGGGAGGAGAGTTGGCCTGAGACAGGGCTTCCTTACTCTCATCTCCCAGCTGGGTTAGTGCTGAATGACGTGGGAGAGCTTGCAGGCTCTGCTCTCCCAGCGAGTTCAGCCTGCTGGGAAGAGGAGCGACTGGGGATCAAAGTTTGGTCTTCTAGTGAAAGATTGTTTTACGTGATAAAGATCTGTTTAGGATGTTCTAAAAAGCAAGAATTAGAAGATAGTGGGCTTTTTTTCACTGGGACATGAAGGTAAAAGCATTTTTTGAGCTGTGTGGCCATTCTGGCTGCGAGATCAAAGGAGGGTTGGCTTTTTTATCCCTTTGCTGCCTGGAATAATGATACTAGCAAAATGAATGTTTGAAGAGATGCATCTGAATGCTGTTATTCATACATAATCCCCCCTTTTTTTTTTCCTCAACACAGATTTGGGAACAGGCCTTCCGGACTAGTACTAGAATAGTCTATGTCAGACAGTGGTTACAATTCATGACCACAAATTACCACTGGTAATAAAATTACCAATTTTACTTGAAAATTTGAGCTATTGGTATTTATCTCTCCTAAGCTGGAAACTCCATAGCGATTACCTAACTCAGCTGCCTGTCTACTGTCATCTCAACTTTGAATCGAGGCCCAATAGGCAGTGACACTAGGCTAACAAAAGAGGGCTGCAAATCTTTGGTGGTCTCCCATTCAGATGGTATTCCCTTCCTTGGACAAAGCGGTGGCTAGGGCTCCTGAGTGCCACTCTGACTCCAGGGATGGTAAACAAGGAATGGATCGTCTGGTGGGAGGCATTTTTTGATCACTTGACAAAGCTGGGTAGATGGGATACCACCTGACAAAGAGCTGAAGTTTAAAGGAGGGTTTTGCAAGGGCTCTTAAGAACAAACAAAAAAACCAAACCAAAACAAAAAAAGACCCAAACAAAAAAAAAAGCCCACAAAACTGGGGGTTTTTTTGCAGGATGTAAACAGGGTGGGCGGAGGTGAAGGGAGACTCAGCCATTCTTGGGGAGCTCCGATTTAAGCCCAGAGGATAGAGACAAGGGAAGGAGGGAAGAGTGCACAGATGGCTCATTGTTTTGTCTAGCTCAGCATTCTTGCAGTGCCGAAGTGAAGGGCAATTGTTTTAAAATCCCCTTTGCAAAGAGTGCTGTTTGCTTTTCAGCTATCCCTCGTCCCTGAGATGCAAACTGTAAACCAGACGGGCTGGTCTTTAACACCCATTTGTTTTGGAGGGTCAGCGCTCTGTCCAAGGGGCCCAGGGCAGAAACTGGGCTGCGAGGCATAGCTCCTGCCAGGGAGCGGAGGAAAGTGTGTGTGCCTGGAAAATGCACTGCAGCAGCTGGGGAGAAGGCGAGAACAAAAGGATGCACATGGAGGGGCTGATGCAGAGCAGTGCCTGGTTTGGGGAACTTTACCAAAGCTAGGAAATGTGGCATAAAACTGGCACATACCTTACCTGCAACGATATCTGATGTACAGTATAGTTTTCTTACAGCATTTATTTTTTTTTTATTTTGTAGCAAATAATTCGTTAGTGTACAGAAATACCACCATTTCTATACTGTTATTCTTTCTACCGCTTCAGTTGCACTGGCATAGCTCCTTCCCCTCCTCCCCTGTGAATTGTTGTGGTCTTTCTGGAGCAGGGGCCTTTTTTGGCATAGTCGACAAAAATAAACCATAAAGGCGGCTGTTGTTATGAATAAGGCTCAACAGGGGAATTTTACCAGTAGAACTACAGCAATATAATTATACTGGTAGACTAGTTACAGTAAATTTCCTCATGAAGACAAGCCTTAAGTTGACATTTCCTAGCTAAGTTGAATCCATATGTATAACTTTATTACGCAAAAATAATATGTCTCTGGGCCTTGAATTCTTTTTTACCCAGAAGAGTAACATTGAGCAGAAAAGCAAAGAATTTAATGTTCAGAGATGGATGGGGGATTTTCTGTAACAGAGTGGTGGTGATGAGCTGTACACTGAACTCTGTTTTACTGGGTAGGTTGTTCCTCCTAAAGTCATCAGGAACATGAGGAGTGTGTTTGTGCTTACTGCACTAAAAAGTAAGTGGTGCTGAAATATGCTGTAAGTTGATGTCTCTCTCCCGATCATTACTCCTGTTTGAAAGAAGAAGCTCAGCCATTTTGCAGTTTCCGTAACTGAAGTGGTTTGGCTGAGAGGCAAAACTATTTTGCCATTATTAAAATCTTTAGGGATAAGCCTGGACCCACTGAAAGGAAGGGGGGGAATGATGCTTTCTTTCCTCCTTTGTTTGATTTAAAGAGGCCAAGATTTATTTTATTCTTTTGGATTTTGTCTTACAACGGATGGGAGTCCATGTAGTATTTACAAGCCATGTGTTTATTTCTATAGATCAAAAATATCAGCCTGTGATTCCTACCGCTGAAAGTTCTCAGTGCTTCAAAGGAACAATAACCTTGCAGGAAAAGCTTAACACTTAAAGGCAGATTTAAAACCAAAAAATATATATAGTAGACTTTTCATTGCAGCTGTCTCATGTTTCCCTTTTGGGAGTCTTTCACCAGCACCCTGGTGCTTTCTTTTGCCTGGAATTCAAGCTTGAGCTCCAAAGGCCTTTCCCTGCCTGTTTAGTTGGTAAAGATCTCTTACGGTGCTCATTGCTTTGTTTTTGAGCGCACCCTCTACAATGAAATGAGACTATGTAACAGCTCAGCAAGTATGTATTGTCTTGATTTTCACAGCTAGGGAAGTGAAAGATCAGGGATTGAACCCCAGATCCAGCAGGGTACTTGGGTGCCTAAACCCTGCTTGAAATCTGTTGGAATTCAGGCTCCAAAAAGCTCCTAAATACCTTTTATGCCTCAAGCTCACTTATTGCACAGCTGAGAACTTAATTGTATGAGAGTCCTAAAAATGTGCTTGAGGGCGTGCTAAAGTTTTCATGCCTTTTTTTTTTTAAGGTATGTTCTTTAGCCAGCAGGAAAGTAATGGGAGACACCAGTGTTTATATTCTACGTTACATGTTGGAGCCCTGGTCCTCGCCTGAGATGTTTAGGCAATGCTGAAAAAAACGAACTGTAGCTGTCAGTGTAGCTTCTGGCTTTGGATTTTGCTCTTATTCTTTCCACCCTCCCATACTGCTTTTGAAAGCCGCTTTTGTTATGCGAATGGTTTCCTCCCGGCAGCTGCAGAACTTTCCACAGTAGGAGCTAGGAAGGAGCCAGCAGACACTGCGAGGAAAGTCGGTGCCCTTTTCCCAGCTGCTTACCAAGCACAGCGTCACCATCCTTCCCAGCCATGCTGGCTCGAATTGGCCCTTTGCTTATGTCCACTCGCCTGATGAGGTTGCAGCTGAGCCCTTAGGTAAACTTCTGGAGATGTATTACCATTCCCTGCAGGCTGTGCAAAGACTAGCATATCAGAGCCAGGGATTCGGTCCTAGTATGAAACGGGGTCCGTGTGCGGATGAAAGGTTGTCTTCCCTAGTGCACTGTATAGCACAGTGACCGCGTGCTGTGTTTGCAGAATCACCAAATGAGAGCACTGTTCTGCTGGACCTTGTAGAGACGAAGAATAAGTAGCTCTGAAGTGCAGCATAAATAGACAGCTTAAGTGAAATGTTAAAGTACAGATCTTGCTAAGTTGTTTTCTTTTTCACTAGTTTCCTGCCCCTTGTTCTGTGAATGCAATAGTAAATGCTTATTGTACTCCTGGCTATTCTTTCCAGATCCTTTCAGTGGGCATTAAAATGATGCAACTCTGCTGCAACTTCCCTGGGCCATTGCAGTGAGACTGCACTTTCCCTGCAGTGCCAAGAAGTGCAGCATCACTTGCAGTGTTATCTGTGCTTGCAGCATGCTGCAGGTAGTGGTTGAGAACCTGTTCTCAGGGACGTCTCAGCTGGGTTGGGACAGGTTCTGCTGGCCGTGAGGTGCAAAGCGTGGGTGGCTCTGTGGAGAAATGTGCGAGCCCTCATCTGAAAAGCATGGCCAGTCCTCTAGTCACTTGATTTCACATAGATTTTTTTTTTTTTTATACATGTTTTGGGAATCATGAAGATTAAATGGGTTAGTCTTGTCAGTTTATAACTATAATGGGAGATCAAACAATCTCCTACTGGTATAGCTACACCTGTGACCATAAAACGGAGAAAATAAGAAGTAAGCTGCCCTCATGTGAACACCTTTTGCTAGGGTAGAGAGTGACACATCCTGTGCAGTCTCCTGTTTTCATATTTTGTTGTTTTAGTAATTTCCCATGTTCAGTATTTGTCCATGCTGTGCAGAATATGGAGTTAATTTCCCAGCTTTTGTGACCTCTATAGATGGAGTATATAAGCATTTCCTATATGATGACTCTGTCACATTACTCTTTGAAGTGAGGAAATATCACTATTTTACATCTGAGAAACAAATTCCTAAGTAACTTGTTGAGGAGGATGGGAAGTTTGTAGTAGATAAGAGATTAAAACTTGGGTCACTTGAATGCTGTTTTAGGACTTTGAGAGTGTTCCAAAGTTTTGACTTAGTGTTAATAGTGAAGCAGATTGGCACTGATAGGGCCGTTACACTCTTTTGCCCTTAATCTACGTGCAGTATCCTTACATGTATGACTGTATGTTGGTGCTTTCCAGAATGAGACAATAATACTTCTGAGCCTCTAGAGCTCAAAGGGATCTACCGCCGGCAGCTAAGCAGGATCCTATCCTTGTTTCAGATGTTACAACTTTCATGGCGTGGACAGCTGAACCTCAAAGCAGCAACCCCTAAATTGCTTTAACTCGCAGCCCAGAACATTAAAGTGACCTGAAAACTGATAGTGGTTTACTTTAGCGTGCTAGGCTGGAGAGATCAGAGTTCAGGAGCTGTTTCCCACGTGGCTGGGCAGGAACTGAGTATAGGTACCACTTCTGTCAAAAAGAGTTTTAACTTGTGTTCATGAATTGTCAGCCGTGGGTCCTGCCAACTCGATTTTGGACATGGGGTACCAGCAGTGGAAGTCCATACCTAGTTCTTGGCTGTGATGCTTCACAGGATCCCTTGGGTTGGAAGGGACCACTGAAAGTTTCCAGTTGATGCCTGCCACCAAATTCCACAGCCCACCTGGATCCTGTTCCAGGGTTTGATCACTGTTATGTGAAAAAGATTTCTAGATACATGTAACTGGAATATACATTTGCCTTTTTTCCTGTGTGTCTCTGAGAAAGGTCTGGCTCTGTCTTCCCTTCGCCCTCCCAATAGGCAGCTGAGCAGTATGATACTCCACCTTCCTTTTAGCCCTCTTTTATTAAGGCTGAGCAAACCCAGCACCCAGCCTTTCCTCATGTGATGTAGATAGCTGCAGTGTGGACACATTTTAATGATGCTTGTGTGCCAAGTGCTTCTCAGATGCCTGACTGATTCAGGTGTCTAAAAAGTGCCCAGTCTATCAGGTCTACAAAATGCACACAACAATCCCCATGGTGCTTGTGTCTCAAGCAGCTGGCAGCCTTTACTATTATATTGTGTAGTTCAAGTGACTCTTCCTCTCAAGACAGTTGTGTCTGCAGAGTTAGGAGTAAGGTTGACTTAACTCTGTAGTCTGAAGGTTTAGAGGAAAAATCAGGTTATTTGTTGTATAAACATGCATTATTTACAGAAACAATTTATTAAAAACAACACCTAAACTGTGAATCTCTAGGCTTCAGGGGCAAGATTGTCACCAGCTGAGTTTTGAAAGCTGAATAGTAAAATGTGTAAAATCAGTGTTGTGTCTGTGCAAGTGAAACTTAAACTGAAGTCTCCTCTTCCCCCTCTGCCCCATAACAGCACTTCACTTGCTGAATGGTAGCTTAGTGAAGCACTGTTCTGTGTTCATACTGGCCAGCTCAAATCGATTCACAAATTTTACTCAGAACTATCTAAGTGTAAGTTTTCTAAGTGGATTGTGCATGAATATTTTGGAAAGCTGAGAAGCCCGTGTCCAAATAACTGCAGAGTGAATGCCTCTGCATCTGTTTGGATTTAGATGTTGGAATAATTCTCTAAAAACAATTTAAGTTGCTGTTTCTAGAAAGGTTTTCCATTTGGTTGATGGCTTACACATTTTATATGACGTACTGCGAGAGCAAGCCCTAAGCAACAGCTTTGGGCAAAGCCATAGACTGACATCTTGAGCACCGTATGTTACTCACTTTCCAACCTTGATTTTACATGAACAGTTTGTTCTTTTTGTGTTTGTATTTGCCCTGTTTATGCATGAAGCTTTTTCTTAAATTAAGCTGGAAAAGAGTCCAGTAAGACCCTGTGTGCAGGTCTGGGATGGTAAGAGCTCATGGAATTTCCTGTCGAGTGCTCTGAAGAGATAACCATCTGACGTCCAGATAACCACCCCCTGCTTTTCTCAGATGTTTTATGTGTTTTTCTTCAAATTGATGCTTTTTTTCAATGCCAGGAGACAGTCCGGGAGAATATGTGAGTAAGCAGGTGGGTTTTGGCTTAAATAACTTTTCTGGATACTTTTATGCCTTTCATGTAGGGGGGTTGCTGTGGGTATTTTCTTATGAAATTACTTCACAGGAGCGTCCCAGCATGCCATCAGGGCTCTCAGATGAGACTTTTATACTGTTTGACAGTTGCACTAAAAAAACCCAAACATTTGCTGCTAGGCAAGATGCTGGAAGAACTAGGTAGGGTCACTTTTTTTTCCTCTCCCCCTTTTTTTTTTTTCTTTCTGTAGCTCTGGAATCTGAGAGTCGTTTGCTTATAGTGGGAAGACATATAGTGGGAAGACATTGTGTAATGCACCTGGAGCTTGAACTCAGAAGACTGACTCACTGCACAATCCTGTTTGAGGCCCATCAGCTCTTGCCTGATGTCCTTCCTGGGAGACAGAGACACCAAGGTGTTTGTCTCAACAGTTGTAGCAACCTGCTGAAGGCCTCTCCTTGGGTTTTAGACAGGAGACCAGCCTTTGTATTGCTTGTTTGTAAGCAGATGTGGGCAGTGAAATGGTACACATCTCAATTTTTCTCAGGGAGGACCTGTCAAGTCAGTCATTGCGTACCCTGATGCTTTTTGTTACGCTAGTCCTCTGTGTTGCTAATAGTAATATCTTTGCTAGCTAATAGAAAAATCTTCTGGGGTGGTTACTAGCCATGCAGTCTTAAAACAGTAGTGAGAGTTGGGCCTTGAAGTCCTTTGGTCTTGTCAAGCAGAGTGGTGGGTGCTGCCCATCAGCTTTGTTTAATTACCTTCTCAAACATCTAAAATGTCTAACAGGCTGATCTGGAGTACTGATAGCTATAGATTGACAATTGCTGTGGCTTTTTTTTATTTTGAGTGGGGTGGGTGGCTGGTAGAATTAAAAGTGCTGATGGAAATAACAGCAGCTCTTCCTGATGCCATGCTTAGAAATGTGGTGATACTCTATTTCTGCAGCCTTGAAAACGGTATCAAGAGTAGCTCACTAGCAGCAGAGCAGGAGGCATTGTCTGTGTAGAGGATACAGGGAAAATGCAATTAGGGGGTTGAAGCAAAAGTCATATTAAAGTGGTTTCACAAAAGTAGTGGTGTTGGAGCTGAAATTTGAAGCTGGGAAAAGTCAGTCCAGAATACTATAAGCCTGCCATCACTTCCCAGAAGACCCCTGGTTTATCTCCCTGGAGCTACTGGGAGTGGAGCTGTGACTTCTGAAAGTGCAGTCCTAACTATCCCCAAATACCCTGAAAGAGCTTTCTTCTTGTTCCCTGGCTGAAATAATCGTATTGAAGAGCCAGCATTTCCTTACGTAAACTCCCATTTTCAGGGATTGGTTCACCTAATACATTTATATACACATACTCTTAAACTCTCAAAAAATAAACACCTAGTACACTCTGCTCCTTGTCCAGAGCTGTGTAGCTTGCAAAAGCAGAATTTCAGAAATACATTTTGCGCTGCAGTGAAGCAAACCTCCTCTCATTCCTTGCAAAAGTGGGAATGAAAATGCCTTGGCAAATAGCTTTGCTTTAAACTGAAAAGCTTCTGGTTTTCAGAGCTGCTTTTAAGCAAAGGGCTAGTTTGGCTTTTGATCCTCTTAAGCTGGGTTATTTGATGTGAAAAACGCCCTGGGTACTCTGCTGCAGAGGGGAGCAGCTTTTCAGTTCTCTGTGTGTGGCTTTGGGAGAGGGCCTGGCAGAGCGTGGGGTGGCAGGGGGCTCGGGGGGCCCGGCCGCACGGCTCTGTTAATAAAGGGGCCTCTATTTCTTTGGATTCTTTTGCTGGAACTAAATATCATGATCAGTGAAACTCTTACCTCATTAAAGGAACAAGCCAGGCTCCTTCAGCGTTATGTGCAGTGCCGCAATGTGGTCTGTTCTGCTGAGCTGATTTGCTGAACAGATAAAGGGAGTTTTAACCCAAAGAATTGCATGTAATGTATGACCTTGGCTTTCAAAAGGTTTATTTTTGTTCATGTGACAAAGTAAGGTTTTGATATTAAATATAGGGTTGGATTTGACTTGGCAGATACCAGAGCCTTCCATTACTGCTGTAGTCATAATATAAAACTATCTGATGTGTGCCAGTGGGCATGCAGCAAGCCAAGAATTTCTCCATCAGTGTTTGTTTTTGTGAAAACTCAGCTGGCTGCTTTGCGATTGGGTTGGCTATAAAGGTGATGTGCCCTTGTGTTGGAGGGGGCAGAGCTGTGGTGGGCACGATACAATCTGTGTTGTCTCTTTATAATTAGAATCTTTAGTTTTGGGGCAAAACATGATTTTTTTTTTTTCCCCCTTCTTAAGTATTATAGGGGGATTTAAAAGAAACTTTCACTCAAAACTGCAGGGTTCAGCAGAACCAAGGCATAAACCAAACTATGTGAAATATTCAGATCTGTTAGTACAGAAGCTTAATGTGTGTTGTAGCTTTCAGTTTATGTATGTAGGGCTGTGCACAGATACGAATAAGAATTTTGAGGTTTCCTTCCTGCACAGGCTCCATCTCAGATTGTTGTCTTACTGTAAAGCTGAGGCACTTCTGGGCTGCTGCATTGTAGTTGTTTTGCCAAAGAAATGACCCACAAAGCACTTCAGTGCTGAGATGTTGAGCTGAGCTCCAAAGCCTTCATTCTAAATTGGCTGTAGTCTGAATTGATCACCTTCAGGTTAAAAAAAAAAAAAAGCAATAAACCCCAACCAAACCCCAACCAAAAAAACCCCACCCTAAAACCACTCCCCCAGTCGCTACCTCCCTTGCTCACAAAGAAACCAACCCCAAATAGTGCCAGTATCTTGTTTCCCTCTCCCCTGGCCATCCACAATGCAGAAATTATGTGAAATACATCAAAATATTCCTAAAAAACATGTTAATCCTGCAGTTGACTCAGGAGTCAGGGTCAGGCTAACCTGCTGCGGACGCTTTGCTGCCCACTTGGAAAGGAACAAGCTAGTACAGGTGCAGGTAGCAGTGAACTTGGGGGATCGATGGAAGAGGTCATGAGCAAACCTGGCTTCTGCGTGCTTTAGCAGGACTTCTTCCATCTATGGGTTATCCTCACCCCTCCACCCAGTTTTCTGTGGAAGTGGGGCTTGTTCAGTCTGTCTTTTCTGGAACTGTATTTTTTTTTTTTTTTTTTTAGCTTGTTGGTTGACCATGGGTTGCTGAAGGTGGTTGACTTCTCTGGAATTTTTTGGAAGTCTGGTGAAAATTAGGAACTTGTGGGAAGGAGCATTAGTTTGAACATCTACAAGCATGCAAGGTGTGATCCTTTTTTGTCTAGTTCCTTGGCAGCCTCCTAAGATAACACCAAGTAGTTGGGATGTACCCTACAAGGAGGAGGCTGCTGTAGGAATCAAGTGTTTCCACATGGAAGTAATGGAACATCTTGGTATAAATTAACTAGTTTGTGAGGAATCTCGCTTTATTAGCTCCTTGATCATGGATGGGTTTCTTGGTTATGATAGATGCATCTTTTGCCTTGTTGGTAAGGCCTTGAACAAAATGGACACAGGTGATTTAGGGGAATGAGCAGATGCTTACATCCCTGATATAAGGGAGGAGTCTCTTTATCCTTGTGGGGGATAAAAAGCCATTTGCTTTGTTTTCCATTTGTATGGCATGTGTATCTGGAGGTCTCGGGCTTCTTACTGGGCAGATTAGTCTCCCATGCATTTGTTGGCTGTGGCTGCTACTTGCCTCTCCACCAGCAGACTGATGCATCTCTATCGTCACAAATTTTAGAGTCAGGGCCGGTGTAAGCAGTCAGTCCCTAGTGAAAAGGACTTCTGTAAGAGAAGCCAAGCAGCCTAACTCAGCTACTGGATCCTTCTCTGTTATTTTCATTAGACCGAGGGTCAGAGGCATGTGGCAGGGCTATAGATTTACTTAGTTCCTGAAGCTCACGTCTGCCTCTGTTCTTATGTACCTCCTGTCAGCCTCGGCCAGGAGCTCTGGTCTTGGATTATGGTTCATTGAGAGAAATTTTATGGCAGCTGTTGAAACTACATTCAACTTACTTTCAAATACAAGACTTTTTTTGAAGAATAAAAGCAAAAGCTTTGGCAAAAATGCTAACTGATAATGACTATCCTAATTACATTGTGAATATTAGTATTTCTTCCTATGAAAGACTTGTCTGAATTAAACATAAAGGATTTCTAAAATAATTGCAAACTTTTAAAGCCACATGTGTCACAATTTCTTCAAAAATGAATTACCAACCTAAAGTTAAACAGATCAAAGACTTTTACTTTATAGACTGTTACCTCGGAACAGCTGCACAATACAGGTGAATTGCATGTATTTAAATTTTCACTGTAACAAAGCAGTGTATTTTCAGCAAGCTATGACCATTAACTATTCAAAAACATTTTAAATCTAATCTTTAAATACAAATCTCTTGCATGCAAATAGGATTTTTCTAAGATTTAACTGTTAATTTAAGAATTTGAGAATTATAAGCATTGTATGCTGCTGCATTTTTGAGGTTTTTTTGGAAGATACATATTTTGATTTTTTTCAGGGATTTTTTTTTTTAACTGTAAAAGAGAAGTAACTTACTGCTTGTTTCCTTATCTTTTATTCTATTTATTTTCTAGTAGTTCTTCTCTCTTTTAGTCTGCTTTCATTACCATACCAAAAAATTATGTAAGTAACATGGCCTGGCAGTTTTACTGCTTTGTGACTACTGAGATGTTGCTGACCAGCAGTGTTCTCCTAAATGTTCATCTTGCTTTAAATTTGATGGCTACTGACCTGAACACTTCTGTTACTCAGTAGCTTGCATATGGATCAATATAAAGCATGTGTGGTCTTCTTTCAAACAGTTATTCCTGGGAATCAGAGAGATCTGTGAAGCTAAAAAAAAAACAAAAAAACAAAAAAAACCAAAACCACCTAACCCACTAAACTCTATCTTGATGCATATCAGAGGTAAAGCTGTGTTGTTTCAGAATGTGCCTTGAAAGGAGGAAATTCAATAGGGAGCCATCTTACTTTCCAAAAATTTTAACTATGGAAGATTAGCTTGAAGGCTTTTTGTTAACTTTGATCTTTCTATAAATTTGCCTGTTCATAATGTGTTTTGGTTTCTGGTGTGTTTTTCCCTGCAATCAATCCTTGAAAACTATCCACTTTGAAGCATTTTTGTTTCCCCCTTTATGTAGTATTTCTGGTTTTCCTTTGCTAACTGATGTGTGAAACTAATAAAACACTAGAGGGGTGCTGGATGTACAAAGTACAACTTCTCATTTGTGAGGCTATCGCCATCCCGTTATCAGTCTTTTTGGTAGACCTGCATGCCTGATTGCAGACCACAGGTTTCACTGCCATACAGGTTCCACTCCCTGGCTGGCGGGTTATTTAGTAAGCTCTTGCTTTGTTTAAGAACCAAATGTAATTATTTGACTTGTTGTTTAAAGGTACACTTGTTTCCTAAAAGAAGTTTTATGTGTACTGGTTGACCATTCTGAAATGTGTTTTCTGTTCTATTCATAGAGAAGTTGCTTCCCTAGTATATAATTTTCAAATTCTTTGTCAGGATAATGAGGAGAGGAATAAAAATGGACGTGCTTGTATATTTTTATAATGATAAAATAAAGTCTTTATTTGCTATGTTGTTTACTCCCCTTTATTGCAGATGTCTGACTGACTTTCAATACCTACTCTACTGTTTTGAGTCACAGGTATTTTTCCCCCTGTTTCTTAGCATTTTAGGGGTGTTTAAAAAAACCTTTTCACTCAAAACTGCAGGGTTCAGCAGAACCTAGGCATAAACCAAACTATGTGAAATATTCCAATCTGTTAGTACAGAATCTTAATGCTGTGTGGCAGCTTTCAGTCTCTATACTGGGGGGCCACGCACAGGTACAGAACACTAATTTTGAGGTTTCCTTCCTAGACAGGCGCCGTTTCAGATTGTCTTACCGTGAAGCTGAGGTGCTTTTGGACTGCTGTATTGTAATTGCAGTTATCTCTTTGGGCAGTCCCGTAGTCTAGTTCTGTCCTTGAGTACATCTCTTAACTACTTTAATTACATCATTTGAAGGTCTAATATGATCAAACTTTCCTTGAAGAATTCTCAAATAAGGTTATATTGCATGATGAAGGAGTTGCATCAATGCTTAAGTCTGATCAGTTTTAACACTTGCCATTAGGCAGGGTCACTATAAAGCATTTCTGCTTCTAACTGAACTCCTTACTGTTGTAACCATCCTTCCAACGCTTGGAGCTGGTCACTGCTGGTGAGCTGTGGGTTTTCAAATGAAAAGTGCTGTCATTAATTTCATGAGTGCTCTGTTTTTAAAAGCAATACAATGTCAATGCTTTGTGCATTGTGTCATATGTGCCAGTAGGGTACCAGCATCCGAGACATTTGCAAAGTTTCTCCGGAGAATTTGCCAATGGCTGCAGGTGTTGGAGATTTGAACTTGTAGAATGATGCTGGTTTGTGAAAGCTTCTGTAAGGTGTCTTTTACGCTCAGTGTAAATCCTTCTTTCTTTCCTCTGCTTTTGTGAAACAGCCACAGCAAACAAGTGAGGATGCGATGGCAGTGGTAAAAAGTACACAGATGTCCCCAACATGCTTTCAAGTTTGCAAGCTTATTTGTCCGTGAGATTTCTCATTTTCCACAGGCAAATGTGACATTTTTAGCTGTTGGGGACTTGGAAAAGGAAATTTCCAATATGTATAAATATCAACAAAAAAAGGATTCTCGGGGACTGGTTTTGTTGAAGCAAACAGTAGTATAAAGTATCCTTTATTTACTCCTTTTTGTTATAGCCTTGATACTTTGAGTATGACTCTATTCTCCTGAGTAGACTCTATCTGACCAAGCCAAATAAATTGGCACCTATTTCTGTCAAATGGGCCAAACTGCGGCTGCTTCAACAGTAGTTATCATATTCAATGCTTTTCCGCTGTTGTCCTCCTAGATATACAAGGAGAATGTGTTCAGGCATATATTGGAGCAAAATAAGAATTAGTGCATTGTGTGAGAGATTATTAACTTTCTGCCTGTATCTTCTTGTTTCCCTCTCCCCTGCCATGCAGAAATTGTGTGCTGTACATTAAAATACTCAGCTGTTTCAACCCAGAAACCTACTACCCAGTACTTCAGTTGCATCCCACTTCCCGGTGTATAGAAATTTGAATTCCCAAAAGTGGAATAACATTATTTATGTTATGCACTTTCTTTGGTGTTCCCATGTAGCTTTGCAAAACTTGCAATTATGTTTTCAAAACAAATTCAGGTTGCTGAAAATCCCACCAGTCCCAGGAAAGAAGTCACGATTCCAAGGCTGTGTTATTCTGACTGAAAACACTACTTATGTTCGTTATCTTTGAGATTGTATTACGTCAGCTAACCTAACAATGTTATGCCATTTGAGCTGGAGTACACTGAAATAAGAGAATTTCTAAACTTACCTTTTCTATGGGGAGAAGAACACTCATCCTTTTTCCATGGTTCTAATCTTGAAGCCTGGTCTAGTTACAAGAAGTATGTCGTGACTTTTTGTTTTTCATTCCCTCCAGGTTTACGGGAACAGATGGACCAAGTGGTTTTGGATTTGAGCTGACATTTCGACTAAAGAGAGAAACGGGGGAGTCGGCACCACCTACCTGGCCAGCAGAGTTAATGCAAGGCTTAGCCAGATACGTCTTCCAGTCAGGTACTGCAGGGTTACATATGCTGCCTCGTTTTTTCCTGCTCTTGTTCTGAAGGGCCACATCTGTTACACGATGCGAGTCTCACTGGCACCCAAACAAATCTTGGGAATTACCTTGGTGTGGGAACCCAAAAGAGTGTGTTCTTTCCATCAGACCAGCTTGCTGGGGACAAAACCCAACTACTGTTCAGGTAACTCCAAATCCCTAGTATTGAAAAGCTGAAGATGCAGAACAGTTAGGAAGCCTGCCCAGCGGCGCTTTGTTGCCTTCCTCATTTGCTTATCTGAAGATGGCTGAAGAGCACCCATCTGATAGGGTCTCACTTCTCAGCAGAAGGGCTGTAACTTCAAAAAAAATTGCAGTTCTTTCACAAGCAAATTTCTTCCTCTGGTTTCTGCAGTTGAACAGCAGTAACATGTAAACAAGGAGTTGCTGAGATGAGAAAATGTAAAAGTCATAAGGGATGCAAAAGCTGGGAGGGCTAAGGAATTAACAGTTAGGAATCATTAATGTGGATGGCGACTTGCCAGAAAACTGTGAGCCAGGGTGTCTACAAAACAGCCTCTTGCACCACTCTTTCTAGGTTTCATTTATACTGGTAGATTGAATATTAGTTTGTAGTGTGAGCACACGAAGACCCGTGGAATGGTTGAGTGCATAATGTACTTGAAACGCACCTCCAGCATCACAAGATCTGAATGAAAATATTTTAAGAACTTTTTTAACCTAGTTTGAGGTCCTTTACAGGTAAAGTAACTTCTAAATTGATGATTATTGAGTTTGTAACATTTGGTACTTGCTCTGCTAGTTAATAAATCGGCAACTTCTGATTCTATTGCTGGTTTTCAGTCAGGTGACCGACTTTCAAAGGGAGGAGGTCTGAATGAGAACAGTATTTCTCTGCTTTCCTGTGACAAATCTCTGAAGCAGAGGCAACTCTTGTGGGGTATTTTTTCTAAATATTGGCTGACAGAGACCAATGCCAGCACAGATTGTTGCTTGTCTTCATATTGGGAGTGTCTCCTGTTGTGGTTTAAAATGACACAAGTTGGGGTTTTTTTTGTAACCGTTGTTGTGTAGCTGTCTTCCCTGGTTGCCATCCAAACTTGGGCTCACCTTTCTATGTTGACTTTTGCTACTCTAAGTGTCTGAATCCATGTGACTGTCATAATTTTTGCCATTGTTTGGGGTTCCCGTCCTGCCTAAATTGTACGGTAGCTTTTTGATACTGACCACGGAGTGATGAATTCATGCTCACATTTTCTGTGTGTTGACAGCAAGGTCTGAAGGAAACATCTGAGTCTGTCTCCCTCTTAGATATAAAATAACATACAACATGTTTTATGTTATGTTATACCTTATGTATAAGACCCCTTCTGGAGCATTTTAAATTTTCTAGTCCAGTGTGAGTTCTCGTAACAGTCTCTTTGATAGAGTAGTTTCAGTGCCTTCTATTTGCATGTTCAGGAGCCTCTCTATAGCAGTTGCTTGTTTGCCTTGCCCTTTTCATGGGTGAGAGGACGTCTGCAGACTGAAACGGGATTTGGTAGGGTACTTCAGGTCAAACTTGTCAGTGACTAAGCTGGCACTCAGGGCAGAGACTTTCCTTGTTCGCTTTCCTAATGCAGTCTCATCTTTCTGACCTCAAAGCCAGTGAACTGTTTTCAGACTGGAAAGAGTGGTTGTGCCCATGCATATCAGTCTGACCTGAATTTCTAAGGGCCTCCAGTATTATCCTCTGCTTATCCATGCTGGTTTTGACTTTCTGTTCACCGTGACTCTTTAAAAGCACTGCTCAAATGTACGTTAATGGATTCTAGCCTCTGGGTCTTTAGTTCTCAATTTACGGTATTAAGAAACCCAGTGTATGAATCATAAATCGACTTCTTTCTTGGAATATGACATTGAGCGTAGCATTAGCTCATACTCATCATGCAACAGGCAAACCACATGCTGGGTTACCTTAGGAAGAGCATGAGCGCAGATTGAGGGAAGTTATTACCTCTTTGGCACGGCACTGAGGAGGCCTCACTTAAAATACCATGTCCTATTTTGGGCCTCCTGGTTTAAGAGATGCTGAAAAACTAGAGAGTCCAGGGTGGTCGAGGTCCTAGAACATGTGAGCTATGAGGAGAGCTGGAGGGAGCAGAACTGTTTTAGCCTGCAAAGAGAAGGTGCAGGGTGATCTAAAGGGAGCCTACAGCTGTTGGGAGGGCAGTAACAAGATTGTGGGGTCAAGTCCTAGGTGATACAACAAGGGTCTACAGCTCTGAAATGTAGTATGGGGGGTTCTGGAAGGGCTTCAAGGAAAACTTGCTCACAAGGAGCGTGGCAAAGGAGAGGGAGCAGTTTATGAGAAGTGGTGGATCTCTGTCCCTGAAAAGGTTCGGGACTTAGCTCAACAGAGCTACAACAGCCCTGATCTAGCATTGGTGATGGCTTTGCTTCAAATAGGAGGCTGGATGAGGAACCTCCAGAGGCCCCTTAAAATATCACAGAAGAGTTGGATTTTTTGGTTTTGGGGTTTTTTTGGTGGTGGTGGTGGTGATGGTGTTGTTTTTCCATACAGCTTCATGCCCTTCAGCAAGCAGCTATGTGCTCTCAATGAGTATTACCAACTGTACCTCGCCCTGTATAGAAGGAAACTGTATGCTGTTGCAGCAAGTGATCAAGCTCTTGTTTTATTTTAGTACGAATTTGTTTATCACTTGTCTCTTTTGAATAAGAACTTTTCAGGCTAAAATCTTCACTCTGATCGTAGACGTCAGGTTAATCTTGGTGAGATAATGCATTTAAAAATAAAGAAGTACATGTTGTAATGGGGAAGACTATCCTATTTCTTCTTGATCTCTCAGGGCAATACCAGTTGACCGTAGCTAGATGCAGTCATTTTCTAATTTAGTGTAAGCTCACTCACTCTGTTGCTCTGCCGAGTCCCCAGTCCTTCTGCTACATCTGACATGTCCCGCTTTGATTTGCTTTACTCCTGCAAGCTGCCCCCTCTCAGGCTGACAGTCTCCAGAGCAATTCCTGTGTTCTCCCTTGCATCACCCCTGGATAATCAGGCACACAGTGCTCAGCAGTGTTATTTGGGGCTGAACAGGATGCCCCCCGGTCTAACATGCTCACTCTGCAGAACCAAGTGAGCTTCTGGCATCATCTTTTTCCCTTGGTCTTTTACAGGACTTCTCTGGTCAGATGTTAAAACAATAAAACTATGAAGTATTTGAAGGGGTGGTTCTTCTGAAGCCTGTTGGGCATTAGGAAGGCTGTGGCACAACAGCATTTTTTTATATGATGAAAGGTTTCTTTTTGCTCAAGTTCTTTCTGACTGTGCCACTTGGAGCATTGTCAAATGCAACAATGATAAGTGTTGTTTGACTCTGGTGCATGTACCTTAATGTTGTCCTCTTTGGTTGTTTAAAAAAGTCTGTGGAGTCTCTTTGATGCTCCAAAACAGCCTTAAAAACATTTGATGAACCGAAACAACTTAAGTAATAATGCATATGAGTCCACTCTGAACAAGAAGCAAGGAAAAAAAATAAAACTGGCAGGAAGTTTTTGGATAGGCTCCACACGCTTTCACGTGTCAAAAGATTGTTTACTTTGAAAACTATGCTAAGAGCTAAATTCTTATCTCTTGAATAACAAGCCAACCTTTTGGCTATCATAGATGTGCTTTGCTGGGTCCGGTTGAAGTTGGGGGAAGTTAAGGTGTAGTTATACTCCTGCTGAGCCTGAGCATTTTCAGATGGTGATAACTGAGTTGAAGACTCATCGAGCAGCTACTGCTGTCCTAAATGTTATTACTGTGTATGCAGTTGCAAAGCATGTCTCGTTGCAAGTGATGTATTTTTGTAAAAAACACTTCTAGGCAAATGAATGTTATGTTCCTTTGTTTCCATCTCTCCTGCACTGTGGCTGTGCTTTAGAAAAGCAGTATTCTGCATTGAATTTCAGACCTCTTTGAGCCTTGACTTCTCAGTTCACTGTAACAAACACTTAATGCTTTGTGCTTTTGATTAAATGACACTACTTCCCCTCCTTCAACAAAACCAAGCTTGCAAGTCTCAAAAAAATTTATTTGTGGCTTTATCTGTTCTTAATTTTATCACTGTTTGACCATGACCACAAATTCCAACTCTGTTATTTTTAGTTTTTTCTAAAAAAAAACAAACCTGCAAACTTTGAAAATGAAAATTTGCACAGTTCAGTGACCGTAGCTTGTCATGGTTCGTGGGTATACTGGGAATATCTCATGGTAGAACAAAATTATACTTCAACTCAAATGAAAGGGAAGAAACGCCCTTCCTACAGAAAGTTTATCCAGGGCTTATTATAATTGTTAACTCTTTAGGTACTGCAGTATTATGATGCTTGATCAGTGTAGAGAGGCTATGGTTTGTGTTTTCCTGAATTAAAATCTACATATTTTTTCTCTCTGAGGTAAAGTTAAGGTGTTTTAAGGGCCTGCCTGTTATACATCGTAAGGACAATATATTGATGTAGCATGGAAACAAATGCGTTGTGTGTATGAGTTCTTGCTGCTTGCCTGTTTCTTGGTCTGAAAGAAAACAGCTACAGATGTAAGGTACAGGTTTGGAGAAATTGTCAGGAAAAACTTGTCATGCATAGAGTGTAAAGATAATGGTATAGCATATGTCATGGTTATATTCTCCACAATGCATGAACTGTAGTGGGGAACTAGCTAGTGGAACTAGCTTCAGAAGTATTAAGGCAACATCCATGAATCAGTAAGAGGTTTGCAGGTTGGCTGAGCTTGATAACATTTACCCCAGAACATGTGACCCTGAGCAGTCTGAGCTCCCACCATTGCAGGGGGGACAGGTAGGGGGGCTTTACAGGAGGCTGGAAAATGCTGTTCTACACCCCCACCCCCCAAAAAAACCCAAGGAAAACAAAACAAACCCCCAAAATGCAAAACCCTGAGTCTTCCAATTGGTCAATCAGACTTCAGGTCTTAAGAAACTGCTAGGAAAAGCAAACCATCTAGGAGGCATCCAGGGAGTAATGGACATTCCAGCGTGGATTTAACACAAATAAATCAGAACAAACTAATTGTGACAAAGTAACAGGTGCCATGGGAAGCAGTGAATGTTGGTTACCTTGATCCTAACGAGACTTTTGACATCGTCCCTTCCGACAACTATGTGAGTGAGCTGAGGAAATGCCATCTTGATAAAAACTAAAGAAAGAGGGGTGCAGTACTGGCTGGATATTCAGACTCTGAGCAATTGTCAATGTGTGGTCATCAACCACAAAAGATGTGTGTAGTTTGAATTCCTCTAAAATCTGTCCTAGAGCTCGTGCAACTCTGTATTGACCAGGATGATGAAACACAGAGTGTCCTGATGAAATCTGCTGACACAGCAAAGCACTATGGCACAGAGGGCTGGAACTCAGAACAGCCTTTGCAAACAGCAGAAATGGTCTGAAGTACCGATGTGCCATAAGGGAGGTGCAGCAAGTGCGAGGTCCTGTGCTTACACAGGAGTAATCCAATGCACAACTATCAGCTGGGGAATCGCAGCAGTTCTGAAAGAAGAAGAAACCAATTTGGAGTTCCTGTCACCAACGAGTTATACCTAAACCAACACACTTTTCATGCTGAGAGATAGAAGTGAAATTATTCTGATGTATAAACAGAAGTGTCTGTGTATTGCTTGTGATAGGGTCCTACACTGCTGGCAACACTTTGAAGGGAAAGGGAGAGCGTTGTATCTCATTTTGGGCAAAAGACTTCATCAGATGCATCCCAGTTGGAGAGAATCTGAAGGAGAGCAGTAAGAATGAGCCAAAGGTCCAGAAAATACAGCTTGTGGAGGAATGATCAAAAGTTATGTTTGTTTAGTCTAGGGAAGAGAAGATGGAAGGAAGATGTGAGAATGGTCTTCAAATATGCAAAAGGTTGCTCTAGGGAATAAAGTGATAAATTTTTCGTGTACCTACTGGGGATATGAGAGGCCTATCACTACTAAAATTTCTGTAAGGTGGGCTTAGGGTTTGGTATTAGGGAAAAACTTTCGAATGATAAGTGTAGTGAAGCACTGGCATAGTTGCAGATTACTCATTGCTGCATACCTTTGAGAACAAGTCAAACTATTCTTCGTGGATATTTGTCAGGAAAAGTTGATCCTTCCTTTAGGTGAGGGCAGAGTAGGAGCCTTCTTAGTCTCCTTTATATTATAAATATGTCTTGACTGACTAGGTGTCCTCTTCAGGTCTTCTAAACGTAATTTTCTGTGGTTCCATAAATATATAATTTATCATTTTTCATAGTCTCCTGATTACTAGTACACTAAAAGATATTTAAATGTGAGTTTGAAGTCTCAGCTAATTTGAAAGTTGAATTTTAATATTTAACCTTTGACTAGTCAGTAGTAAGAAGCTGTTTGTGTCTTGGGGACTGCAAAACAGTAGTAACAAAATGTACAAGTAAGGAAGTAAGCATGCAAGATGCAATCCGTGGGTGGCTATTTAATGTAGATTTCAGCTGATTGCTTCAGGAGAAACTTACATGAATTATTCCTTAGAATATTTATTACACTTTTGAAAAGTGTATTGGCCAGAACTAATTCCAGCAAATACGTGGCAAGTTATACATGTTCATAATATGTCAAAACAATGACTGAACTAGGTATAGCTGATTTGTTGTGTTGTTTTTTTTTTATCTACAAACACCTGTCTTCGCATGTCTGCCTGCTCTGCACTGTCACGGTAAGGGATTCTCTTTTCAGAGGACAAGGTATGAAATACGACTTTTGTCCTTTAGTTATTTCTGTGAAACCTGCAGGAACTTCGTATCTGTGAGCTTCTGCCCTCTCTCATGATTCAAGTCACTTTCCCAAAGTTACTGGGAGGGAGGATGTTTCTGACTGATGCATGCAGGCACCCAAGGTGGCACAGCCACACAAGCCTTCAGCAGCCAGGCTGAAAAACAAGACCAAAATGAGGTATGTCTAGCCTTCCTTAGTTATTTCTGACATGTCATACTTTCTTCAGGTAGAAATTATTGGCTGACAGCTTGTCTGTAGTTTGAGGAAGCACATATGCTGTTCCTGCCTACGTGCATCTTGGCCTAGTGCCTGAGTTTGGGGCCATTATGCCAGCTCTGTGTGCTGCAGTTTCCCCCTTTTTAAAGAAGGGTGGTTACAGGAGTTGTAAGGGCTGCAGGTATAGATGTACTCTTCTTATTCAGCAGTTTTCATCTGATTCAAGTTAGTCTGAGCCGCGGAGGCAGTTTGCATTTGACAGGCAGTATAACTTTTACAGTGAAAATGGGACTCAGTGGGATTAAGTGATTGGACTGGGTCACAAACCTGCAGCCATTAAGCCAGCAGATACCTTGACACCGGCTGCCCTGGTGTAACTGGGCCTCTGTGAAGGACAGTCTGAATTTTTGCCTTAAACAACCTGTTTTGCAGATTTTGTGAATGTGTCTTGAACAAACCTGTTTTACAGTGCAAGTTTTATGTATCAGGCCTAAAACCAGCCTGCTTTGAAGTACATCCTGCTCCAGGGAGGAAACAAGCCCTGCGAAGGTGGAGCGGTGCTCCCTCCTCGGAGATAAGAGGGTGGAGCAGTGTCCTCCCTTCAGAAACTACAGTTGGGGCGATCGATAAAGGGGGATTCCGTTGGAGCAGCTACCCAACCTCCCCCATCCAAACGGACAAACCCTGCAGAAGAGGGGTGTTTCTGGACTTGGGGAGGTCCACTCCTTTATCTGCAAGTGTACACTGGACTTGGGGAGGTTCACTCCCTTATCTATAGTGGACAGAACCCCCTTGGAGCCCCCAAAATGTTGTATGCTGCGCCTGTGTCCTAATTAGCATGGAAAGTGAGAAGAGGAGGGGATAATGTGAACAAGACTCAAGAATATTAATGGAAGGGACAATAAAAATACCAGTAATCAAGACACAGGTGTGCACCCAACACCGAAGAACCGAAGATCAGACCGGACCTGCAAGATGTCGCTGCACCCCAGGAGTGGTGATACCTCTTTCTCTTGCTCTCTCTTTTTTTATTCCTTTTTTTGTTTTCTTCTCTCTCCACATTATTAGATAGAATTAGGGAAAGTCATACCTTTATCCAATCTGTGAAATATTCTTTTATCCCATTTGTGAAACATTACCTTTATCCAATCTGTGAAATATTATTACTATTAGAGTGTGTTATTGCTGCCAATCTACTGACCAAAGAGAGTTATTAACTCAATACCTTTGCTGAGCAAAGGCTCTCTGCGGTGCAGCGGAAGACCCCTTTAAAGGGAGGATACAAAAGATTTACCTACCCCAAAACCCACTGAGTGGGGACTGGGATGGGACAGCCTTATCTTCAGATCTTCTGGTGTCCAGAAAGCTTCAGTGTGGTAGCCTCAGTGACTCTTTCCTTGCCAACGTGTTTTCGAACATTCTTGACACAGGCCAATTTCTGTGTGTAAAAAGAAAAAACAAACAAACAAAAAACCCCCAACAAACAAAAAAAACCCACCAACAAACCCAAACCCAAAACCACAGAACCCCCCACAACCCGCAAACAAACAAACAAACAAAACCCCAACAAACCCAAAACAAACTCCTTCCTTCCTTGAATACAAATGAGGCTTGTCTAGCTTGTTTGTAAAACAATGTTTATTTCTTCCCAGTAGGATGACTAAAGCCAAATAAAATCTCCTGGTAATTCATATATATTTTTCCCTGACTGTGCCTTTATTTTATTTTTTTCAACCCCAGGCTGATTTATTGTTCTCTTCTGGTTGCTATGGCTCTGTAAAATATATATATCTTTTCTATCATCTGTTTGTAATATTGACCAGTTTCCAGTGTAGAGCTGGCCCTGACTCCTCTGTAGTATTCCAGGATTTTAGATTAAAAATGGGGGGGATTAACTGTGTTTTTTAGCTCTACAAAGAAGTATAAATCAACATCCATTTCATTTCAACAGAACCTGTTATGTAGTGAATGCTGCTGCGCGAACACTGAAGCTGTAGCACAGTGAATTGCCGTAGGTGAACAGGACTTAACCAAGTGCACAGGCTGCGTGCCTTTATTCTGCAAAGGGGTATGGAAACATTAAGTCACTGGTTCCAATTTAACCCAAGTTTGTCATGGCCAAAAGCTCTCATCATCTGATAGTTATTCAGTGGTCCATGAGAAATTGGTTGGGTTTTAGCCTAATTCCTCTTAGACGTTTCCCATAAAACAAACTGTTCTGTGAGCAGGAGCACAGGTCAGGCCTGGTCCTTTACGTCTTCGTGTGCTAGCCCCTCTACGTCCCACACTGGCGCAATAAATCCACTTTTCCCTATACCACTGCCTGTGAGCTCACCTCCCCAATATTTCCCATCCCTCCCCCCCATCTCTTAAGCCAGCCTTGTCCCATCCCCTAGCTTCCAGCTGGGATGTACGTGCTGTGGCTGGTACCAAAGGACGTGCTGGCTGATAAAACAGGCCGGTTGCTTGTGTGCAGAGCGGTTGGCTGACATGCTGGGCACGACAGGCAGCTATCAAGCTCGTGCTTCAGTCTCCAACCTGTGCTGGCTTCCCACAGAGCTGGCTGGAGGTTCTGAAGTTCTTGGGGAGGGAACTGTCAAATGCAGCTCTTGTAAATTGTCCTGATGGGCATTGCAGCAGAGTGCTGGTTGCAGATGGACCCGGCTCTTTTTACTCCCCCAGTGTGGATCACAAATAAAGCTTATGCAGCACTGCTAGTAATCCAGAGAGAATCGTCTCTCTGCAAAGCTGTCGATCAGACAGACAATACTGAAGAGACCTCATGGAAAATGTTTTTGTCTGCAGAAAGGATGACTCTAAGAGGAGCCATATTATAGGCACATAAATGCATCTTTTCTTGAAATACTGCCCCAGGGTTGTGCAGAGAAAACATGAAGCTGGGACTGGATTCGCTCGTACCATCTTGTTGATGTTACTGTTGGGGATGCTCAAGGGTTGAAACTTGCCTGATGGCGCTGCCTGATCACACTGCCCTGCCCAAAGCTGGATGCCCGATCACTGTTGCATGTCCTGCCAGACAAGACTCGTCCTGCTATAGCAGCTCTGCTCACTTTGTGTGTGTGCCCCTTAGGTGGCACACAAAGCAGTGCCAGTTGCAGGAAACCTTTCCTTCTGCTGCAGAAGCAATGTCAGCTTGCCTCGTGGCAGCCTCAGCCTGCGTGTGCAGTTGTAACCCACATTAACTTGATTGTGTGTTTGAGCTCTCAGAGGAGACACGTTAGTGTTGCAGTGTGGCTTTATGTGTTTTTCCTTTGAGCGCGCTTGAAGGATGGGGCAGCTAGACACCTATCCGCTTTCCTGGCATAGCAGCTCTCAGGTAAGTCTTAGCAAGCCTTCTCGCTGTTTAGTCTTTGGCATCAAACTTTTTTTCTCTGATCCGTTTTGGTTTTTTCTGTGACCGTTCTGGGTTTGGTCCAGCACAGCTCATTGAAAGGTGTTATTGTAGCTCTTCTTTTCCCCTTCTCAAAGAAACTGTAAACTTCTAACACCTGCTTTTAATGTTAAGGTGGTCTTGCCAACCCCTAGCAGGGGAATAAGGGAGTAAGCATAGCAGTATGACCATCTGCAACATCCAGGCTCTTCATCAGAGGGAGCTTTTCACTTGGAAAGGAGGGAGAGGACAGGTCTTGGCACTGGTGACACTGAGACTGGTGTGTGGGGTCAGCGTGCAATGGTGCTTCTGGGTTCCCTAGATAAAATTAATGCAGTTCCTTTCTGCATGCTTGCAAAGTTAGTATTATTTGTCTGTTTGTATGACTGTAATTTTTGGGACCTTCAGAGTCTGATGCTTTTATCATCACTTGTAAGCAGGGAAGCACACCCAGCTCTAATTTATTGCTGGCTGCCAAGGCACAGGCTTGCCAGTCATTAAAGAGGAACTTTGCAGTGGCCCTGGCCGTGGCTGAGGCTTCCCAGGTTGTGAACTAACATGCACCTGGTGGCCCGGCCTTCCTCTGTGTGAGTCCTGTCTTGGTCAGAGTGGTTTCAGGTATGGGTGGTAAACTGGATGAGGGCATAGAGCAGAAATACAGCTGCAAATGCTGCTGAGTGCTGTTACTCCACCACGTGGGTGGTACGCCCCTATTCTCCTTCTTCCTGGCAGCATAAATGGAGTTGCATGACCTTAGATTTTGGCTGATTGAATTAACTTTGCTACTTCTTCTGTTCAGAATAGGCAGGGTGATGCCCCTTTGCAATACTGGAAGGCAGCCCGCTGCCAGGCTCAGTCCTGCCCTTTGCCTTGGAGCATTGTCACGTCTTCAGCCGCTGATGCGACAAGCTGGCAGTTATTTAGCTCTTGCTGGTTTTGGTGGGTAGCATCTCCCTGGCCTTTGTTTGGGACTTGCTAGGACATTGTGCCCACTGGAGAATCCGTTCTCTGCAAAATTCCTTTTGCTGCGGTGATAGAAAAGCCCCTTGCAACCCTCTGGCTGCATTTAAAAAGTGCTGGACACTTTCTCAGGAGCTTGAGAGGAGGGGGCCGATACCTCTGCTGAGTGACATTGCGTTTTGCTTTGTCAGCACTGGTGGTGTAAACCTAGACTGGGCACGAGGCTCCTCCAAGCTTCCTCCCAGTCTGCAGTTCAGCAGTAGGAAAGTGTGACTGGGAACCCTGGAGTTTCCAAGGACACCTATACTCTCACTTCACTTGGAGGATGAAAAGTCTATGGCTTAAGTTATCAGTGAGCTAGCTATATAATATAAATTAAAGCCTTTTCTTCTCTATCTCCCTAGTCCTATGAAGTTTGGGATTTTTTCTCTCCTGAAGTTTGTCTGGACTCATGGGTCAGGCTAGATACTGCCTATGCCTTGTCATGGAAGCCACTATTGTCTCTCCGATTTCTAGCTCTCAGCTGAGAACAGGTCTCTGACCTTCTCTGGCCCCAAAGGGTAGGTTGACACTAAGGCATGGAGAGACTTTGTGCCAGGAGCAGAGGCACAGAGAGTCTTTGTTCCTTGTAAAAGACTTTGTTGAAATAGAAGGAAAACTGTCTCCCCTGGACTGCTTTACTGATTCCATAGTCTTTCTAGGCAGTAGGCAATGGATCCCAGCACTGCCTGAAAGAGAAGGCTTGTTTTTAGCTGCTACTGCAATTTAGGTAAAGTAGGTTTAGGCCCAGTTTGAGTTGGCTAGATTTAAACTGATGCTGTCCCTTTTAATTCTGTCAACTCAGGTCCTGTTCCTGCCTGGGAACTGAAATTGGCTCGTTGCTTTTCAGCTGTTCAGTACAGTTCATTCAGTTGGTTTATTTAAAAAGAGAAAAAGAAAAAAAAAAAAAGAAAGAAAAAAAAGATCCGTCTTCTCTCTGTGCTTTGCATCAATCCATGTGCCCCGAGGCTGCTCCCAAATGTCAGGTATGGACAGAGCAGCAACAATTGTAAATCCGATACACGGTTGCATTTATAAATGCAAAAGTTGTTTTAGCCTTCGTGCTGCCTGTGGGCTGCCACTAGGCGAGGGAGGAAAGAAACGGGCATGGAGACCCAGAGGACGCTGTGTGGCCCACCTCGGTGCGAGGCTCCTGCAACAGCCGAAGTGGCAGGAGGACAGCCAGCGGGCCCCGCGCCCTGGGACGCTTGGATGCTGGCCCCTAGCAGGTGTTTATCCTGAGTGGCTGCAGTTCAAGATTGGAACTTGCTCATGTTTTCTGCCCAAAGTGGAGGGGAGCCGAGCCGAGCTCTGTGCAGGAAGCCTTTTCTCCGTGCTATCTGAGGCCTCTTTGCTGGAGGAGGGTGAGGAGGAGCTGACATGCTGGGGACCAGCAGGCCCTATTAAGAAGAGCATCTCTGATTCCTGGGATAAGGAAGCAGGGGAGAAGCTGCACATGGTCAGCCCAGCCTCGGACAAAGGCTCTGTCCCCTGTACTGAAGGAGGAATGCAAGACAAAGGAAACAGCTCAGGGAAGGCATAAAACTCCCCCTCCTGCGGGTGTGAGGTCCTTTGGCATCTTATATATGAGTTCTTTGTCCCACCCGGCCTTTCCTGGGAAACGGAAGCAGCCGCTTTAATAGTTAAAAGCTTCTGCACAGAACAGTGTTGCCTCCTTCTATGGAGGAGCTGAAAGCCACAACACAGAGGGATTGTTCTGCAGTCGCAAGAGCATCCTCTCTCACTGCCTGTGTGCAATTGTTTGGGATGCACAGAGGAGACTTTGAAGGTTACACGTACTGAGTAGCCTTGTGAAAAGGACTGTTTTTTTCCCTTGACAGCTGCCAAGCCCATGTTAGATGAAACTGCAGAAAAGAGTGGACTGAGCTGGAAGTTTGGTTCACTGTTACATATCCACCTTCTCACACTTTCTATTGAAGATCTGTGCAGCAAATGGTGCTCAAACTGTGCTTTCTGACTAACCCACTCTGCCTGCGAGAGTGGCAGTGTGCGGAGCTCATTACAGACCATCTTCTGACAGCCTCAGATGCAAAGATCCTTTACAGCAGCCTGCTCAGCCAGGAGGCAGCAAATGGGCACAGCAGGGGAAGCATTTTGTTCTTGGTGGGGAAGAGAAACGGGGAGACTATATTCAGAGGCTGCAGGCAGCCCAGAGCCTGTGGAAAGTGGACTCTCCTGCTTTTTCATTTAAAATTGAGGGCTTAAAGGAATCATCTTGGAATGCTTGGGATGACGTTTCAAAAGGTGCTCCATAAATAGGCTTGCCATTTTGCATTTGAACCATACATACAGCTCTTGGACCAAGTTTATTTCGTGCACGACTGTAATGGTTGGTAGAGCTCAATGCATAACTAATATTTTACACAAATTTGTGTGAATACAAAGTTCCTCTGTTTCCTACCCTTCAGCCTCCTGCTTTGCCAAAGTAAAACAAAAGTTTGGCCTGTGAAAGCTTTACATTCCTGAAAATTTAAGAGAAAATAATCCCCTACTGAGAAAAATGCTACAGTGCTCTCCCAAAGACCCCTGCCCTTCCTGTCCATTACAAGCCTCAGACCTAATGCCTGGGTAACTAAAACTTTTCTGAAGAGGTTATGAATGTGATAACTCTGCGGGTGTTTTTTCATGGACCGTCTCCCCTTTCTTGTCCTTTCTTGAGTAATTTTTGCTAAAAGCTATACTCTAGTGCAGTCTAGCAGTCTTTCTATCAGATATCTGTGCTGTGAAGGCTATTAAAAGAAGCTGCTTGCATCATCTTTGGGTCCTTCAGAGGAGGATATTGCCTTCACTTCCCTTTCAAGCTCCTTGAAAGCTCTTTGACAAAAACATCTCTTAGATATCTAGGGGAAGATCACAAGTGACTGTGCAGTCTAATGGTGCTCCTGTGTCCATCTGAGCATCCATCCTTCTTGGTGGCTTGCACATGAGCAAGTATGTAGGAGGTCCAACAACAAGAAAAAAAGTTTTTCTCTCCTGCTGCAGTTCTCTTCCTTCACTGAGGACACCTGAAGGTTGCTACATGCTGTGGGTACAAGTCTTTCTTCTAGTTGCACCTGGCTGGGAAACATTCAGGTAACCTGTAAAGCATTCTGGCTTTCACGTGCCAGAACACAGGATAGGGTTTTTAAATTAAAGGCAAGTATCTCTTCAAATTGGCCACGTGGGACCATATAATCTGTAAATAAACTGCCATTAAATACTTATTTTGAGATGAGTCCTTATCTGACGGGAGATGCTGCTGTATCCTTTCTTGCTCCTGGGTCTCCACCCCATCCTGAGGCTATTCAGTTTCTGAAACTATTGAAGACATAAATACCATCCTTTGAAGGAGAGGTAGAACATGTCTTATTCAGGTGAAGGGTGCAGAAGGCTGGTGGCAGTGCAGCTGGACAGAGATGGAAGAGCCTCTTGCCTGGCCTAGAGCTCGGGATTTGGCAGGGGCGTCACTCCTGCTCCCTTGCGGATGCTGGGCTGGAGGGTGAAGAGGGTAAGGAGAAATTTGTCCCGCTTGCCTGTTGGAGGAGGTGAAAGCAGCCCAGCTGTGCAGCACCCCAGGGCGATGGGTCTGAGTCACAGGGTGTAGAGGAGCAAGAGCTTGGAGCAGGAGAGTTTTGTGGGGCTGTGAAGGAGCAACTTGCGTTCATTTTCTTTCTCCGCCGCGCTCAGCAATGCCAGGTAAGCCCTTTCGTGCTGCCGTGCCTTCCTCCAGCCTTCGCTCCCTGTGGGAGGGAGCCATGCAGATAATCTGTAGATAGGCAAGAGCTGTGTTGTTGCAAAAGCAAGGCGGGAGATGCATCTTGCCCTGGGCAGCGTTTGTGCTGAAAGGATGCCAAGTGTGATGGATGTGCCAGCTCCTGCCGCTGCTGACTGCAAGGGCTGGAGAAGGCTGTAAGGAGCAGACGTGGAGGAGCTGAATGAAGTTGTGGGGATGAGAGGGAGCGTGGGAGGAGGTGGCTGGCGGAGCAGGCTGTACGGAGTCAGGGAGAGGACAGGGGGCCCACCACTCGCAGAGGGTGGGAGCGTGCCCTGGGCACGGGAGTCACTCGCTGGGAGCCTGCGTGAGAAATTCTCGGAAGCTGCAGTCATGGAAATTGTATATGCGTGTAGAGATGGGCAGGGAGAAGGAGCAAGCCAGACACGCAGATGTGTAAGGGATGGAAAGAAATGTCCTAGAGAAGCAGAAGAGGTAGAGGAGGCCCAGAACCAAATTGGTTATTGTGTGATAACATTTTATCATTTGTTTTTTGGCTAAAATATTGCACTTTGCAATGTCACCTCAGGCCCCCGAGTGCCTGGGACCTACTTTGTGATAAGAAAAGCAGCATTTGCAGCTCCATCAGCAGAAGCCACAGCAGAACGAGACACATTTTCCACCATTGCCCTGCCAGCAGGGGCGATGGCTCTGAGCGGGGCACAGAGGAGCGAGGAATCACATTGTCCTGATGGTGTTGTACCCTGGGAAGACATGGGAGGCCCTTCATCGGATCAGTCCAGGAGACTTAAATGATCAAATGCTTGCATAAATTGATGGGTCTCTTTTGAGAGCCTCGTTAATTTTCCAGACGTAACACTATGGAGCTGTGCAGTAATCAACTTTGTATGTTTAACCTGCTGATCAATTCTTTTTAGAAATCTGCATCACACTTCTGCTTTCTGAAACTGTCTTCAAACCTCAGAGATCAAGCAGTCCTTACAGTACAGATAATCTAGTTTTTTCCACACTTTTTTTTTTTATTAAAAAGAACCTTTGGCCTAGGCCCCTTGTTTCTAAAAGCCCAATTTGAGTCCCTGCAGTGGAGCTATTGTTTAATTGTACTCCAGGGATTTAATTCTTCCTAAGGCGTTCTTGTCTGTGCTGCATGTCTGCAGCAGGCAGCAGCACTGTGTGAATTTGCACCTCTTTGGAGTGCCCAGGCTGGGGCAGTTCCTGTTTCACAGACAGGAGATAAAGGGCAGCAAAACTGAACTGAAAAACAGGGAGGAAAAACATTTTTTTAATGTAGTGCAAATACATCATAGCTTGTATTCTACTAATTCCTTGCATACTCTTAAAACACGTTCAGCTTGACTTGCAAATAAAATTGTAAACTAACCACCGGCGGGCCCCACCGGTTATGTCACAATTGTTTTTCCCCATTACCAATCTATGTGTGCAGTCCTTTGTAGGTTAGGAAACTAAGCAGACGGACTGAATTTAGCATTAATTTGATTATCCCTAGATTATCTTAATTTAATGTGGCTGGCAAATGAGTCTGAATAGAATCTTTTTCATTATACTGTGGTTTTTTTAAATTCGCATCTATAGGAGTTGCAATAACTATCACTTTGAGATTTTTAGGCACAATTTTAATCTTTAGCTTTTTTATCAGTTTATTACAGCTACGTCATTGCATGCATACTTATATCCATTATTGAGCTAGTTAGAAATATATTAAGTAGCTCTGGTGAAAAATACAGCTAATACATTTCAGTGTTGGACTATTCGTCTGCCCTTAGTTTCTCTCAATTAATTCTAGCTGTTCAGTCTGCAAAATGGTACTGAAAAACAGCATCAAATCTTATTTGCGACAGGCTGCCAGATTGCCCTTTTTTTTAACAAAGCTAGACTGAATATTAAAAATGTGTTAGAGAAAATACATTTATGCAATAAATTATACGGACTGTGCATGGGGTAATAGCAGTGCAATAAATTACATTGTTTCTGTAAGTATAGGATAAGCTGCATTCAATTTAAACGTCTGGCTGCATCACTGTCGTGTTGGTCAGGAACTCACTGGGGGCCTTTTTAACATTCCTGCGCCCGTAAGTCATGGAGTCGAAATCCTCCTTCGCTCTGCCCTCAAATACAGAATTTCTCTGAGTTATGTGGGCTGATGTCTGTGACTTGCTGTCTGCAGTTTAGCTGAGATCTCACAGTCGAATACAAAATGCAGGTTTGTACCCCTTAGAGCAGCAAGTTTTCAAGAGACTGAGTGATGCAGATAATGTAGGTCTGGCTTGTGTGAGGGATGTGGTCATCTTGTTTGCGTGCCAGCATCCCCAGTGCCACACGCTGTTGCAAATTTATTTGCTATATTTTTTTAGACCAAGCTAGCAGGGAAGTGCCAAGCGTTGTGCTAGCATAGCTAAGCAACATGACTGACTCAAGGGGGCGACCCAGCTAGCCGCTGCTTTCTCAGGGGAACAAGCAGGCTTGTTTCTTTCAGCATCATCTTGCACACACCCAGAACAAAGTGACCGTGTAACGATGGTGTGACTTTCTGCAGAAACAAGAGAGGAACACAGAAACTTGCTTTTGAAGGATATGAGTGCAGTGGAGTGGCTGTTTTCCCAAAACCAAGCACACTTAGTAGTTAATGTACTTAGAGCTTCTCCCACTCTGTGCAGTATCGGCTCATAAGCTGTAACACGCTGTCCAGATGGGTTTATCTGGCTGATCAGTCAGTACAGTTTAACCCCTGTGTTGCAGATTTTAGATGATGTTTCAAAGGAGGAGGTGTCTTAGAAGAGATACAGAGGAACGGTCAGGCTACAAATCTGTACTCCTTGTTTGAAAATCTAGCTGAAGAATTGCATGACGTGACCATGTCAGAAGGGGGAAGTTTCTGGCCTTCGGATGAACCAGGGTGATGCAGTCTGAACTGTGCCAGAGCCAGACCAGACTCAGCCTGGGGACTGTATGCCAGGCCCTGCCTGGACAGGAGACATGCTTCAAGTTCCCTTGCTGGTGGAACAGCATCAGCTCCTTGTTTTCCTCCATACAGTCCGCTATGCACATACCAGAGAAGATATTTGACTCCCAGATGCCCAAAGAGTTATTTCCCATCTGCTGTGGGTGCAGGGTAGAAAGCTAACTGGAGATGTTCCCTGACCCATATTCAGCCTGGGGCCAGCTTTTGGATGGAGCTCTCTTAGCTTCTGGTACTTGTCTGGGTTTGCTGTCCTTTCCAACTTAGTCCCTGTGGCTATTCAAGGGAGTCAGGGCTCCTAGTAGGATCCCATACATGTGAAACTGGCAGGTTTAAAAAAGAAATTGAAAATACAGCGGGAAGTAATCTGTGTTTCTCTCTAGAGCTAGGTAACACCTCTTGAGCGTAGATTGCATGCATTACACTGTTTATAAAACATCTTGAGGCCAAGAATATGACTTGGTTTTATTTCTTTAGGCATCAGCTATATTTAGTCAAATTAAAGGTGGGGGTGGGGAATGCACTCCAAGAAAATAAATGAGCAATGTTACACAAAGAAAATTTACTAGTCTACAGTGGAATGGTTCTCTCTGAGCCAGTTCTCGTTATAGAGCAGTTGGATAGTAAAGTTAGGAGAGATTGCACAGCTGAATTATGACCATTGCTGCATGAAGGAACCTCACCTGCTTTATGCGGGCTGTAAAAGAAAATGGATAATGACATTTTAAAGACTTGAAAATATGGGAAGCTTAACAGAGTGGTCTGATATAACTGTCTTATAGATGCTGCTTTTGCGTAAAACAATGGCGTGAGAGTTGGTCTATGGGAAATTTAGAGACTTCTTATTTTTGTAGAGCTAGAGAGGTGCTTCAGATTTGCAATTATAAATTATGAAATAAAATAGTAAGTTTGAAATGAAATGTTTTAATGATTTGCTTGTTGAGTTCTTAGGAAATCAGTACCTCCCTATGAAGCAGTTGGATTTCATGGAATCAGCATTCCCTAACAGAAAGAAAGAGGGGAAAAAAAAAAAAAAAAAAAAAAGAGTAGTTTTTGTTAAAACATGAACTTGCAGAAAAAGAACCAGTTTCAAATCTGTGAGAATGGGTAACTTTTCTGTGTTAGGTTTGAGTCCTGTTAGTGCCCCTTCCAAGCAGGAAGGGTGCAAGTGTCCAAGAGGTTACTGTAAGCAAGCCTGTGTATTTAAAACACATCCAGTGCTCCCATGGTAACTGCTGAAGGATATGTATTTTTCCTGAGGTAGTTCAGGTAGCTTAGCTCTTCCTCCCATGGAAGGAACATGTAACCACCTCGGGTTTACTGTGAGGCAGAAGTATTCAACAGCAGTTCCTTGTGAATCAGCTTGTATGCAGTAAATCAGAGCCTTAGTGTACTCCTGAGGATTTGCTGATTTATCCATACACTAAAATAATTTGAATTTAATTTTTTAGTGCATTTTCTTTCAGTTCCTTTACTGCCTAATTCCCCCTGTTCATAGCTAGCTCATTTCTGTGGCTGGCCATCTGTCCTATGGATTTGACAATTCCCTGGTGAGGTCCTGGCAACTTATTTCTGATGAGTGTTGATTTTGGTGTGATCACCTAAGGAAATGAGGCTTATGCAATCATGCCCTTGTCATGCCTAGAAGATTGACTACTACACTAATGGTGTTTCAACCAGTTGGCCAGTGTCAAACAGACTTAACAGAGTGGTAGGGCTCTTGGAAAGACTTGGTTTTTAAAGGATTATAAAAATGAGCAGATGAGTAAAAATTCTAACTGTGCCCCCTGCAGTGGAGAAGAGTGGAGATGTGTTACACTTGACATTAGACACAGTGAGCCTAGAGTCCTTCTGTGCATGCCATAGCTGCAGAAAAAGCTTTAGTCTGAGCTCCTTCCTCGTTAGGCAGTGACATCCACGCTGTGCACGCCCACAGAGATGAGACTGTACGTAGTTCCTCTGTTCATACAAGTCTTCTCCAAGCTTACTCCTGAGCATAGGAACACACCAACTGGTTTGAGGCTTGCTGTTTATTTCAAGAATATGTCAAACTCCTTCCATTATATAAAGTTGTTTCCCTGGACATGTCGTAATCTCTTGTTGGCTTTGCTGTGGAGTCAGGTGACACAGAAGTTCAGAGAGGCAGAAGTCTTTGCAGCAGCAGCTCACACCTGAGTCCTGGCGTTTGCTGCTCCGAGACTGATCGCTGCCCTCTTGTAATGGTAGAGAAGGTGCTTGTTCAGTAGAAGCCTGTGATTTTTCACAGCTACCACTGAAAGCCATCTCGCCTTTTCCTGGATTCTGGATGCAAACGCATTTTGTCTTATTAATAAATGCAGTGCAAAATTACTTTTGTAGCATCTGTTGTGCATCAATCCCTCCTCAAAACCAGTAAGAAATTTTGCCGCAGGTGCTAATCTGCACAGCGTTACAGCAGGTCAAAAGGGTTGATGTAGCAGAGCTTATTAAGAGTGAAAAGTGTTGGATTGATAGTTGTTGCTTGGATAAAGCAAAGGCTGTTCCCCAATCTACAAGAGCCTGGGACAGCATCAGTTGCTGATGTGATCCTGGCAGAACGAGCTTTGTTGCTGAGGCTGTAAACTTTCAGGTTTACTAAACTGAGATAACTTGCAAAGGAATGTTCTGTGTTTATCTGAAAGGGGAGTCATGTTTTGGCCTAAAACTAGAAATTGTTTTGGGATGCTTGCAGTAGTGAGTCCTGTCAGACTGGGTCAGTGCTTCATGGACATTAACTTCTTCCTGTAGTCTTTTATTTTTACATACAACATTCGTTTTACATGTTTATTAATACCTGTTTTCATGTCTGTATTTTCAAGTATTTCATATGTAAGTAGCTTCCAGTTGTGAGTGTAGGTGTTTCACTCGATACCTGCAGTAGGCATCAAAATGTGTACTCAGATCCTGAATGTTGTTTGGACACCCATATTGGCACCATTACTACTGAAGGTCCGAGTCCCAGCCTTGGTTCGTAGCAGTGTGAAACAGAGATCTCAAAAATTAGTTTGGAGATGGCAGTCCTCCCATACCACATGGACTAAACAGAGATACAGGGATGCGTTTTTGGGAACGAAAGGAGCTGTCTTTAGGCATGTTTGACTGAAGTGTGTTGGTCCTTGTGAGGTGTTTATGCTCCTTGTGTACCTGAGATGAGTGCATGTGTCCTATGCCTGCTCACTTCTTGGGTTTATGGAAATATGTATGTACACGTAGGAAATACTAGCACATTGTACATGTTTGTGGATGAAAGGCAGGTTATACAAAGTGTGTTATTGACAGCACTACAAATGACAGAAAGGTGCAAAAATCACAGGAGACTTCACATCCATCTGTGGGTGACTGAGGATTTATTTGGACGTTTTATGTTCTGATTCAGCATTCATGAAAGCCACAAATTTAGTTATAAACTTACTTTGAAGGAATCATTTATGAAAACTTTAGGATTTCTGGCTAAAACATTGTTTAAAACTTAAATGCTTAGAAAGATTTTGATTGTCATGTTTTGAAAACATGGGTGTGACAGGTGGGAAGGGAGGATGCGTATCCCTTGTTTCCAGCATGAGGCAAGAGAAAATGGTTATCTAGTCCTTTGTTTCTGTAATTTCTTAGTTTCTGTGGCTACAAGTCCTGCAATTCAAACTGTCCTCAGTGCTGCGATGGTCTATGTATACAAGAGCTGACCTTATGTTTCACGTGGGTTAGAATGCAGCAAGCAAAGAGCTGAGTTTCAGGCTGTAGTTATGAATTTCTTGCACTCTTACAGGTTTTAATTCGGCTTCACGTTATTTAAAGAAAGGGGTTTTTTGTGATTTAATTGAGTAGTCAGTGTGAATTTTGTGGTGTTCATGTACATGCAAGGGAGAGGGAGATTTTCTAAGTGTTCAGTGTTCACATGGACATAAACAGGTGGGTTTCCAGCAGAGACATTTGCATTTGAAAACCTGCTCTAAACGGGCTGGGCTTTCCCAGGAGAAGCAGCACCAGCAGTGAAATGCAGCGATCGATCAGCATAGAATTGTGTGAGCATTTGATGGGCAAAATGTTGTGGTATAAAGACAGGGCCCAAGAATAAGCTCTTTGTGGCTTTGTTTCATTCCTGAAAACTGTGACTGAGAGGCTTTTATCATTTAAAAAAAAATTCATCAGCCACATTTTAGCTAACCTGGAAATATCATGAGATCCTTTGCAACATTCTAAGTGCTGGTTTTTTAATCCAATTTTGATACTAAAAAAAAAAATAAATCATGCTTTTCATTTCTGTCTACTTATATTTCCCCAGTTCTAAAAGTAAAGTAATATCTGAACCATTCCTTTCAGTCACAGAGCTGAAAGCATGTAATTTAGTGTACATAACGATAAACTCTCTTTCCAGCAGCTTGCATTCGCTGTGTTTTCTTTCTTTCCTAATTTTAACTAAGGAAAACATTCCCGTGCTTATCACAACACTTCTGTTACATGCCTCGTTTTTCAGGCCAAGTTCTTTATGGTATTTGGAGTTTATTTTAATTCTTAATCAAATGAGCTGTCCAAGAAATTAATCTGAAAAAACCATACATAATGACTGCTCAAATACACACCAATGGGGACACCTGGTGGAGAAGCTACGAGCTGCCCAGCACACCCTGCATTAAACCCACGCGTGGGTGAGCTCAGCAGCCAGATGACGATGACTGCCAGTATTTTTAACGACACCAGCTGCGAGGTAACCCTTTAGTTTACCTGCTCGCCGTGGACGGCTCCTGCAAGGCATCCTGCACTTGCTGCTGGCCAAGAGTACGCGCACGCAGCGGTGGTGGTGCTGATGCACAGCGAGTGGTGGGCAAGCGCCCGATCCCTTGGTGTCTGTTGTTTAATGTGACTGGGGACAACGCTGCAGTTACCAGCAAATGCTGTTTCCCTGTTGCCGATGCAGAAGCTGCCATGTTCAAGGATTCTCAGATAAGCCCTATAGATAGTTATTTAAGAGATGGCCTATTGACCTGTATTTGGAAGGTGATGTGGGAGGGTTAGGTGAATAGATAAAGATCCAAGACCACCTCTGCTCGTAGCTGCAGGGCAGAGAACACCCCCCTGAATTGAATCCCACTCTGTATCGTATGAGATGCTGCAGTCTTGACAGACAGCAGCCGAAGTAACCACCAACATTTTCCAGTCTGCCGTGGAAGTCCTAGTCCTCTCCCAGTGGGCAAGGCCTCCCTTCCCATTCTGTAAGCATGGCCTTGGGAGAGACTGCTGTGAGGACGGCAGGCCAGACTGCCTTCATCAGTGAGCTTGGTCAGGGAGAGGAGCGCTGTGCTTGCCACTGGCTTTGAAAGCAGGCAGGCAGTACTCTGTTCATCCCTGAGGCACTACACCTATGTCAGAGGGCAGAATATGGATTCCAGGCTGTTTACTTGAATGTGCTATGAAAGCTCTACCTGGAGTGGGACAAGCACAAGACCCAAGGCCAAGGCAGTCGGCTAGGCAGCGTTATTGCACACATGCTCAAGGAACTGTGTGCAAATGGAGCATGCTTTAATTGGTGTGAAAATGGTCATGGTTGGTTATTTTACTTGTAGCTTACTCAGAAAGCAAGTATTAGCCTTTCCTGTGATGAGGCAGCAACATACAGTTGGGTTCTGGTGTGCCTTCTGGCATGCACCAGCTGTGGAACATGGGATTATCTGGGGGGTTTGTCTTTCTAAGTAGGAGAGGAGGAAAAGAAAAGAATGCTTACAGTCATGAAGAAGGAAGGATAATTTCTGGCTCTTTGTTTTGATGTAGTCTATTCTGACATAGAGTGAAACTCATGCCCTCTGGTTTTCTCATTGTTTGGGAAAGAAGGAACATATTAATTATAATTCTGCACCATAGCCACCAGAGAAAGTGACTTCGACTTAGGCTATCACAAGTTGGGCAGCAGACTGTGGATTTTTATTAGATATAGCAGAGTATTATTTGTGTTTAATTCATATTTCAGAATCTTTTCTCTGTGGCAAATCAGAGCTGCAAATTAAGTATGACTTGACATCCCATAGGCATCCAGTACGTCCTGCTGACTCTCTGCGGCCTCTCACAAAATGAGACTAACAGTAAATGAGAGGCAAGCTAATTTTATCTATTGGTGTTCCTGTGTTGGGATTAATGTCAAAGCAGGACACCATTTTTTGCCACAGGACTCAAGAGCAGGCAATTTTAAAGTCAGTGCTTGAATTCAGCTGGCTCAACGAGGTTCCTTTCCTGCTTCAGGTACTTCAGCTGAATCAGAGACTTGTCAGAGCTGGCTGGAGGCAGTCACTGTGAATAGCCACCAGCGACTGTCCTGGTCCAGACCAGAGGTCCCTGCCTGACAACGGTCAGGAGCAGATGTGAACAGAAGGAATGTTCTGGCAGACTTTATGGACTAAATATTTCTTGCTTCTCTTCCTTGCAGAAAACACCTTCTGCAGCGGTGACCATGTATCGTGGCACAGCCCTTTGGACAACAGTGAATCTAGAATCCAGCATATGTTACTGACAGAAGACCCTCAGATGCAGCCAGTGCAGACTCCTTTTGGGGTCGTTACTTTCCTACAGGTATGACCCAGCAATGTTGCTCTAACCATCACCTTCTGGGCATAGAATGCAGCTAACATTGCATTTCATTTAGCTTTGATAAGCCAGATGCTTATTAGCCTATCTTCCACCTTTCTGCCTTATTTGATTACCATGGATCTCACCTTTGAGTTGTTACTCTGGAGGTATTCAGTAAGCATTTTACCAGGATTGAGCAACGGCACAGTCAGCTCTCAAGATAGAGGTCTATCTGATGGAGAGAAGGTTTACACCTCGAAACAGACCCAGAGTTGTATATTACGTTACTGCTCTGAAATTTCAAGCATGAACATAGAGAAAAAAGCTGAGAGAAACACTTTTAGACTGTAACGTAGAGCTAAATTAAAATTAATTCTATGGCAGTATCAGTAAGTGATCCACTGGTTTGAGTTCCAGGAAAAGAAGTTTGTAGCAGGACTCAGAGTTGCTTTAGCATTGTTTAATGGCAGAAATGTAGCTTGCAGTGTTGACACAAAGATTCTTTAGAGGTTAAATGAGTTTTCCTGTATTGATCTGCTGTTTAAGAAAGGTTCAGGTTTGCTTTGCAAAAGAAACATTTAAAAAATTCCTTGTGATTTAACCCTGCTGTTCAGTGAGGGGAGCTTCCTTGGCCAAACAGGTTTGCTTGCTTTCCCAAAGTCTTTCTCCACAGTGATGTCTCTTAGATATGGGCTGCTTTGGATATTTTTAAATTGCATATGGAGTTACTAACCTTAGTGGAAGAGCTGGCATAGTTTATGCCAACTGCTGATTTCTCCCTGCTCCGTGGAAAAGCATCCATCCCGTGGGAAAATGCATGTGACTGTGTTTTACAATTTAAGCTTCAAGTTGCTCCTATTTGTCCTTGGCTGTAGTTGCAACATGTAAGGGGAAGCTCCATTACCACAGACCTGCACAAGGCAACTGCTGTGCAAAGGCAAAGGCTTCTCTGAATTTTCCAAGGTGCCCAGAAGTCTATGTTTTATCAACAAGAAAGAGGTGGGTGTGGGATTAACCAGTGAAAGGTGAGTTGTGGGACCTGGAAGGAGAGAGAGAACGAAGCTAAGCAGGGTGATTCCTGGCTGTCTCCCCAGTTGGTGCTGCATTGGTCCACATCTCTTCTTTAGTGCCCCGCTGTACCAGATCTTGGCCTCTAATCTTCCTCAACACATATAGTTGACTTGTTTTTCCCCTTTGTTTGATGCTTGTTATTATGCATTTATTTTGACCCATGAGGATAAATGATTGCAAAAAGAAAAGAATGAACACAAAATAATTTCCTGTTTAGAATCTTGCTGTTTGTATGTAATTAGTGAGTGAAGGCCCAGGGAGGGGTGTCCTGAAGCGAGAGTGATTCAGGCTGTTCATGGAGGAAGCCTGGGAGGTGGGTGGGGACGAAGTGCATCTCCAAGGGCTGGGGCCTGAGAAAGTGAGCTCTGCAAGGGGCAGGGGAGGTAGGGTGTGCACTACTGGGTACGTGCTGACGTTGATGGTTTTCCACACAGATGTCTGTCAGTGTAGACACGTGCTTGCAGCAAAGGCACATGATGCGCTTCTGCTTGCTGCTCTTCGGAGCTTAGTTTTCAGTTTTGCTCTTTCCTGATAAAACATCAGTTGAACAGATTTTGACCAAAAATTCAGTGTCATTGGAAAAGGCTTAGACTATGGAGGAAGAAAATACAAGGCCATGGCTAGAATAATTTTTCATGCCAAAGAGTAAATCGTTGTGCTCAAAGGCACAAGCCAGCAGTTGATGGATCAGGAAGAAACTGCCACCTTCTATCAGCTGAAGGGTGTTTCACCCCTTCATTTGAAGCGGCTGATCTCAGCTGCTCTGAGAGACACATCTGGTATTGCTCAGTGCAGCAGCTCCCACCCTGAAAAGCAAACACATCCTGCCTTATACAGGAAGGCAGAAGTCTGCAATTGCCTGCAGTGACGAGTGGATTATGCGATGTGTAAGCAGCTTTACTTTATGGTGCCGGGTAAGATGTAACCAGTCAGCAAACTGAGTTGGTCAAGGAATTCTGAGCACCAAAGCACTCCCTTGTGGCAGCGAGTCCCTTGCCTGACTGAAATTGCTGGTGCAGTATTGCATTTGCCCCTAGCAACTGGCTGACAGAGCAGTGTTTTGCATGTGCCCAGACTCTAACCTGTCCTGTCTTGTGTGAACTAGATTGAAAAGTGAGAACAGACTAGTGGGTCTTCAGTAAACCCTGATTTGTCACCAGGCCCTCCTCATAGTTAAGTTCTCACATGCCTTGCAAGATTAAATGTTATGTGACCAAGGCACTCCACATGGTAAGTGTAGGGAGAGGGCACAAGGAATTGCAGAAACCCTTTGTTGTCTCAGGCCTTACTTGTCCTCGCTCATCTAGTCAGTTTAAAGAAGTAGTGCCTCTCTGTATCTGCACTGTTTGATCCAACACCACGTGGTACATTTTCTCTTACAGTTCTTGCACGGTTCCCATCTAGTTCAGTATCTCTGTTTTAATTTATTCCAGATTGTTGGGGTTTGCACTGAGGAACTGCATGCAGCTCAGCAGTGGAATGGGCAAGGCATCTTGGAACTGCTTCGGACTGTCCCTGTGTAAGTGCTCATATAGCCCATATAGGGGAGCATTCCCATAGAGAACAAGTCAGTTGTTTATTTTCATTAACAATCTTTAACTTGTTGATGGAACTTACTTAATCCTGTGCTGTAGCAAGAGATGGGAATTCATTGCAAATCTGTTCTCACGCACAGACACTTACATGCCAAATTAATGCATGTGGAAGTCCACATGTTCAGGGTGAAACAGAATGAGGTCTTGAAAGCTTAATTTCCTTCCTCTTATGCCTGCAGCATTTTTGCATTGGTTTTTCCTGAAGAGCTAGGGTAAGTGTTACTGGTGACCTCTCAGTGTAGTTCAAAAAAAAGGAAGGAGAGGGTCTGATTTACAGTGCCTGGCAAAGCTTGGGTACTGTGTGAAAGTGAAAAAATTATCTCAAACTGGCCCCACTTTCAGAACAGGAGGAATGTTCATGCAAGTGAAGTTCATTGTTGTTTTTCCCATGGCAAAACAAAGATGTTGTTGGGTTAAGGAGGAGATGGGGTTTAAATGTTAAATGATATGCTGACGCTTTACTTGCTGCCAGGTTACAGCTAAACTTTTTTGGCTTGCAGGTGTTCTGTTTAAATATTTTTTTCTTGAGTTTAGTGGAAGTTATTGCTGTGAGATTGTAGCTCAAAAGATATTTTTTTTTTTAACAAAATGGTTCTGAATATGTGTTCCTGGACACAATAGTACACTCTAGTGTCACAATGGCCTTTAATTGATTGATTATTTGAAGAGCCTTTGCTGCTGGACTTCATAAACTTTAATTTTTCCCTTTTAGGCACAAGTGCATACAATTAGTGTGAATGCCCTAGAATAGAGTGAATTTGTCCAGCTGCAAGCTTTGTTTCTGGGACCCCAAGACAATAAACACTGCCTGCAGCTCTCTTGGCTCCTCTAAGTCAATACAGATACAGCGCCCCTCTCCTCACTCTGTTGTCATGTTGGTTTTTGGCTTTTGTGCTGTGGTACAAGCACCTTTCCAAGGATAAAATGAAATGCAAATGTGCATGATTTGAAGGCAAAGCTGCAAACTACTAAGCCACTGATGTAGAGTCAGGGTAGGAGTCTCTTGCATCCCAGTGAGGAACTGAAGCTGGTCACACCTCTGCAGTTAATTAACAGCTTCCAAAGTGATGTAAAAAAAGTGTGGCTATCGATGCATCTGAAAAGCTATAAAATATTAACTTTTATTGCTCCCACTCCAAGTGCTTTAGGAGACTGTAACACAGACAAGGCCAGAGGAGGGGGCTTTTGACTGCAATAACAGAGTCTCTCATGAAAAAAAAGTGAAACTTTTTATGGCAATTCCAAAAGACTTTACTTCAGATGAAAAGCACCATCCAAGACTGAATTCTGTAGTCTGCCTGCACTGTGACCCAAAGTAAAGTCTCCAAGTAGTTCATCTTCAAAATAATCTGTTTTCTATCACCTTTGTTGGGAAACGTCTTGACCCTTCCAACTTTTATTGCTAATGAAAACAAAGCTTTCCCTGAACCATCTGAGTACTCAGCCATTAAGTACCAGCTGGGCAATTGTGAGGATATTTATCAGAGCAATAAGCTTTTTATGGTACTGCACCTGACTGCCGATCTTGCAAAAGGTGCAGTCCCATTGAGACCCGGCTGCATCTTCAGATACGTAATAGAGGTATAAATCTTGACCCCATGCCTTGCCCATCTTTCTTAGACCTAGGCTACACTGGATTTCTCAGTCCCAATTCAGTTACCTGTAAGATTAAAACTGGGTTCAGTCTTGTATGAGTCCACACAGGGCATAGCCTGAGTCAATCCTGACTGCTCTGCAAGCCTTGGTGGTGCCAGACACTAGACAGATAACAGGTATGTCATGGAGGGTTTTCATTATGTGTTTGGGAAATGTAAAGGACAAATAGATGCTATGGGATGTATACACAACATAGAGGGGCTTCTAGGCTTGTTTTAGACTCTTGTCTTGTGCTTCTTTCCAGTACAGGTCCACTCTGAGGACTCTGTTGGGGAGTACTAGCTAAAGTGCTTGCTTGGTTCATTTCCTTTCTTTCCTTCTTTCTTTGTAGAGCTGGAGGCCCCTGGTTGATAACAGACATGCGAAGAGGAGAGACAATATTTGAGATTGACCCACATCTGCAAGTATGTCTTTAGTTTATAAAACATCACATCGTTTGCAGTAGGCAGGGAGAAATCATTTAATGGTATAAAACAGTTTTATTATTTTCTGTAAAGGTGCTGTGATCTTCTCAATGTTTGCAATAATCCTGGAAAAATCTTAGAGACTCCTTTTGCCCTCTCAGAGGTGGTTCAAGAGTGCACATGTCCAGACCCAGGTGGATGGCAGCTCTAGTACAAAAGTTAGAGAAGGGAAACCAGGAAAAGTGGATCTCATATATGAGACAAATTGGTAAGATTTGGACTGAATGTTTTAAAAGGGAGGAAAATAGAAGAAGATAAAGAACGTAGAACAACACAAGATTTAGAGATGATAGATCAGGAAATTCCTCCTTCATTTTATATGCAAGCATAAGGAGATAGAACATGCAGGAAACTCAAAACCAACTAAGTATTCTTTTTTTTTCACAGCAAATGTGACAGTGTAGCTCATTCCTGTAGGATGTCACTTGAGGCCAAGTAGTTAGTGTGGTCTGAGGAAGAATGGGAAGCCAAAAGTATCTCATGCAGTTATTAATAATCTATGCAGAAGATATATTAAACTTTAATCTTTAGAGTTCAAGTTAATTTCTGAAATTTAAAGATCAGAATAGGACCTCTATGGAGGGGTTCCTGTCCCATGGACTACTGCTGATCCATGCATTTGGGAGACAGTTCTGCATCCCTTCAGCAGAATTATGGTACTGGAGTACATGGGTCCCAGGCAAATCCGGTGTGGTGCTGACCTTGTTTCAGTGAATCACTGAGTATTTTCCTTTAACAGAGAATTTATGGCTTAGCCTGGTAGGGCACGTGCATATGTGCACGTTTTGTACAAGCTATTGCGTTTGCTTATAGTCTGCGTGTCTGTATCTGATTACCCTCAGTTGCCTCACAGCATCTTTTATTTTGAAAGCTTAAGAACAAAACCAAATTTTATTTTTACTGGTTTTAAGGATTTGTTCATCTAAAATAATCCCAGTCTGAGAGACACACATAAAAAAACGTTCCACAAATGTCCCACAATGTGGGAGCTAATACAACTGCAAGTCCTGTAAAGTTTTCAGGCACTTCAAAATTTTGCCCTCTCCCCTCCTGGAGGGTGTTTCTGTTCTCTGCACACTGGTGATTCCTAATGATAACAGGGTTTTCTTCAATTTACTGCAAATTAAAAGTAGCTCAGCTTACTGGAATCTGAGTCAGCCAAGGCAAGTTAAGGCAAATAGAGTACCTCTGCCTCACCAGTGCGTCCTGCCACTGAAAGCAGCTATGTCTGTGTTCTTTCCCTACTTCCTCACATTGGAGACATTCCTGTTTCTGTTCTCTCTTGCCCTTGCAGTACTGCATATGTGCAGGGGTGTGTGTATGTACCTCCTTCCTCTGCTGCCACAGCCCCTGGGGATTCACAGGGCAAAACCTGCTGCTGCAGCACCAAATCCCACAAAGAGCCTTTGCTGAGCGCGGGGAGCTAGGCTGTGCTGGTCTGGGTTCAGCCATGTCCTGCACCTCCTGCTCTAATTACTGGGGAAAGGATAAAGTGACATTCGCTTGGCATTTTCTTGGTGATGGTACAGGGTGTGTGAGTGCTGAAAAGCGGCAGTGGAAGATAGGTGGAGGGGAGGGAGGGAGCAAGCAGAAAAAACGGACAACTTTCTTGGGAGCAGGCAAGCATGTTGCCTTCCTGGGAAGTGGGCAGAGCTTGTTTTGAGGCTGCATTTTCTCTTGTGGGAATTGGTTGAGGCCTAAACCCAGCCTTGGCAGAAGCAGCTGTACTTTCTGTTCGGAGTTGTTGAGAATGGATCCCAACTAAGATGTCATCCCAGGATGTCGGCAATTAACGCTGGCTGTTTTCTGTTCAGCCAGGCTTCCCTGTAGGCCATTCAGATTTCCCTGGCAGCACTGTCAAACAATCCCTGTCGGTCCCCAGCTCTGCGTTGATTCTCAGTGCTTTGCTTCTGTTTTAGCAGATATCTCAGAAGAGAATAAAGCTGATTTGAATTTCCTGAGTTGTGGTTGCCACTCTGCGGGTCACGCTGCAGTGCTCTGGCTCGTTTAGAAAGGGATCAATGACTTGTAAGAGCCTCAGAGCATCCCTCCCACATGCTGAGAGGAAAATGGGACAAAAACATCCTTTCTTTGAGGAAGGAAAAAGCTGAACCTCCTTTGCCCTGGGCTCCTCCAACCTCCTGCTCAGGCTGCCCTTTCAAGGGAGGAAGAACAGCCCCTCAACCCAAGCACATCTTTGCTGGCTAAAGATGGGGTAAAGCTGTGCATTGCCCCAGCTGAGAGTCTGCACTGGTTAGGGTGGGGTTTTTTTGTGTGTATGTGTCCCCCTTCAACATCAATACTTGCAAACATTATAAAACAGGCATGCAAATTAGGCTGCCTTAGGCCAGTTCGTTTCCATGAGCCCCCCTTGATATCCAAGGGATGCCAACAGAGCAGCACTTCTTCCCCTGAGGAAGTGCTCAGCAAACCAGCTGAGATGCAGATGACAAGTCCCTTTCCTCCTCCCCAGGCTCTGCGCACCGTCAGGAGGACCCAACTGTGTCTGTGAGCGGGGGCCCTGGCTGCAGGGATAGAGAAGCACATTCCACCAAAGCCTCTGCCTGATGGAGTCCTTGAGGCACCCTGGGCTCCTCTACTCCCTGCTCAAGGGCAGGTTTGGTGGCTCTCCCATGCTTCCCCTATCACTGAAATGAAAAATAACCGTGCTAACAAGTTAAACCTCCCCATGCCAGCTGATTTGGGTCCTCACAGAATGCCACGGAGGGCTCCCAAAGGAGCTACGTGCTAAATCTCGCTTAGACCATTGTTTGCATATGTAGGATTGGATATATTTTATTTCTTTTTCCACCACTTCTATTTCTGGGTGACACAACTAGTTTTTTGTTTAGGATATAACAAAAGAAATCCCAGCAGATTTATTATTTCTCAGATTTTCCCATTATGTTTTCATAGAAGCCAGTTTTCCCTGACACTGGAGGAAGATCCCAACAAGGAATAGTCTTTCAGGGAGAGAGGCAGAAGGAAAGCAGTCTCTTGAATGCTTAAAACTAAGTCAGGACCTCTCTGGTTCTGCCCCAAGCCATGGGCTTCTGCCTCTGCTCTTGGGCCAAAGAGCCAGACTAGGGATGTGATGCAGCAGCAAAAAAAAAAAAAAAAGGAATTGGCTCAAGGGAAGGGGTAGGAGCACACGGAGGAGGGTGGGACTGTAGCCACTGCGAATTACATCAGCTTAAACTGCTGTGCAACCGCACCCTGAGCGCCTGTGCTTATCTTTGAGCTGCTCAAATCCTCTGCTGAATGGTCACAAGAACAGGCAATGCTCTTTCTAGGGCGCAGCGTGCACAGCTGGGCAAGGGGAGAAACATATGTGGGATTTAGTCTGGAAACTGCTTCTTAGGGAACAGATTTTGCAAAGCACTGGATGCTCCCACGGTCTCTTGACTCCAGTGGCAAGGTCAAACTGGAGGGTAGTAATACAGAGATCCGCTCCCATTGTGCATAACACAGCTCTGCTCCTTCCTCAAATCTCCAAAGCTTCTGTCCTGCAAGCAGTGGGACTTCGTCCCTACTCTGAGGTGACCCAGTTGATGCAGTGAGATGGAGATCTTGCTGGTGCCGCGGGGCGGTACCAGAAGTGACACCCCTTCAGAAGAGGGGGAAACGAGCCGGATTGATTCGGTGCCAGAGGACAGGTGACAGCGGTTAAGAGCAGCCCTTCCTCGGTGTAGCTCAGCCCTGAGTTTGTTCAGCTCAACATTACCCCCTTGTGGGACATAGGTGGAAATTCAGACTAATGCCAGTTCCCCTAGCAGGTAGGTGTCCTGTGGAAGTTTTGGCTGTAGCTTAGGCCAGTCTTGCAGGCAACAGATGCACATGTCCTTGAGAAAATGCATGGTGTCTGAGAGTATCCAGCTGCTTGTGGTTGGTGTGCGACATGTTCCGAGACCCAGACGGTGGTTATGTGCTTGCAAAGTCCAACTTGCAAGGGAGGGAGTTTATGTAACACGTTGCTGATATAGAGAAAACTATGCAAAAGCTTTGACATTGCGCACAGACCCGTGTTTCCGTGTGCGTTTGTCCTTTACTGAATACCCCAGCACATTGAAAAGCAGTGGTTGTCTGGGCAGTTTGCAAATGATGAACTCTTGTGAATGATGAGTCTCTCTGTGAGCTGTTTTCATTGTGGGACTTCTTGGTAGCTTAGAAAGAGAACTTCAGTTTAGTTATTCAGGGGTTTGTTATCATCAACATATAACAGGTAGACTGCCAGGCTGTGCTTCATAGTGAGTGTATAATGTAGTGTCATAAATACTTGGAGTTGGTGTAAACCAGAGCTAACACTGAAAGAAGCAACCCTGCATACCCCAGGCCATTGATTTCCACCTCTGTCTTTCCCTGCTTTGCGCCTGCCAAGGCTGTGTAGCGAAGCAGTGGGGAAGGGGTAGGAGTTCAGACTAACTGCTATGCAAAAGGTTTCAGACCAGCTCCCTGATTTGGCTCAATATGCAGTCACTGTTAGCTGATGTATCAAAGCACAGGGGCCAGAGTCGAAACTGGACGTGAAGGGGGCATATGCAGGAGCTGCCGAAGGTTGGGTGAAGCAGGATGGGTTCCAGTTCAGGTTCAAGACACACCCAAAAAAGTCTTGGGGTTTTGGATCTTTTCAAGCAGGAGAGAGTTGACAAAGGGATTGAGACAGATGGCTCAAACCTGAGTGGAGTGAGTGCCAAATGTGCCTGGGATGACCTCAGTCGGCCGCCGGAGGATGACGAAGACAGCAGGAGCATTTGCATTGGGACCCAGCCACGACGGCTCTCTGGGAAAGGTAAGAGGTCCTGGACCGAGTCACTGCCATGGCCTTTCAGTTCGTTTTCGGATGGGTCTGGGTGGTGGGCTGAGTCATGCAGCATCTCAGGATTCATAACGAACACCACAGTTAGTGGCAGGCTCACTGTCTCAGGGGAGCGAAATTAATTTTGGTGTGGCCTGTTTGAGGAAGGCAGGAGAGAGGAAAAGAGATCTTTTACTTGTTTTGCCTAAATGTTTCTTTCAGTTTTTAGATTGCTTCTAATCTTAATCTGAAAAGTTAAATTGAGCACTGGATGAAACTGGAACTGTGAACACCTGCAAGGTGAAGCAACTGCATTTTCCCAGGCTGTGTTTCCTTATTAACATTGTCACTTCTTGGGTGGCAAGTTGGACTGACGCTGCATGTTGCTGTAGTTGGTGAATCAAGTGATTCTTGCAAATACGGAACTCTGGAAAGAAGAAGTAAGATACGGTGGAGTTCCCCTTTGCAGTGAGATGCCATCTCAGGGTACAGATGTAATAGCCATTACAGATGCTTGAAATTATGCCTGTACCTTTCAAATGGGTGAAGCAACATAAAATTTGAGGGCTTGAGATTTCCTGGAATTAACAGTGGTTTCCACAGGAATGGTATCTTACTTGTTTTTGAGTTCATGATAAAAATATATTTAAATGCATATAGGATTCCTTCTGGCTTCTGGGCAAATATTTTGAATTGCCCTGGATCTAAAAAGGCTATTTTCCCTCAGGTCTGCAAATGAATAGCCCAGGACAGGTATACATAGTGATATTTGTATATCCTTCAAAATATTTTGAAATAATTTGGATATTTTTTTCTCTACACAATTCCCACATTTCTCAAAAAAAAAAAGATGAGGAAACTTGTAAGAAAGGTAGGAAAGCATCCTATTAAAGTATTTGGCGATTAGACATAGGAAAATGGAAAAGTAATGACTGCATCTGAACTGCATAATTTGCAGTTTATTTTCAAATGTGAGCTTGAGGCTAAAGTTTGCCCTGTGTAAGATTCCTTTCTTTTGTGAATGTTGTTGTAAATTAATCAACAGATTAGCAAAGCCAATTGCAAGAACTTGGGAACCTCCTTGCGCTCGTTTGGTAAAGGAACAAATACCCGTTGTGCCTAATGGGAAAAGTGACTTCCAGCACAAAGGCTGGAAGTGTCAGGAGGTTCTGTGAAAGCTGCAGAAACAGCAAACACCTCATTTATGAAAGGATACAAAACTACTTAGAATTTCCTCATCAGAAGGGCTCAGTCCTTCAGTTCCAGCTTTCCTTGCCTGATGTAACATCACAGCCCAAACCAAGAGAATTCAAGCCGACTTTATGAAAGTGAAGTAACTCCTCAGGTGCAGGAAGAGCTGTTAAGAATTCACCCTTAGCATCTCTTCATTTCTTTCTGAAGGGGAAGAGTTTAGATGAAACAGGTCTTTAAAAAAAAATAAGCTGACATCTCCTTGTGTCTGTAATGTTTCTGAGGACTCCAAGTCATGTTAAAAAAATTTTTTCTTTGCAGATACAGAGCAAATCAGGGAGACTTTGCGGAGAGGGCTTGAGATTAACAGCAAACCTGTTCTACCTCCAATAAATGCACAAAGACAGAACGGGTTGAACCACGACAGAGCACCGTAAGTTTCGCTGTGCACACTCAGATGGTGGGAGGAGGGAGGCTAAAGAGCTCGAGGCGAGGGGAAGTTAAAGCTGGGTGGGAAAAGATTTGGCAAGGGGAGAGATTTTGAGAGGGATTTTAGACAAACCTTGCTAATGCAGAGTGGCTCTAACTGTGTTCTGTAGGACCTGCTTCTCACGATGTACAGTGTTTGAAATCAGACTGGACTGAGCCCTATAAAATGTACTGTGGCAAATAGTGCTATGGTATCCGAAGAGCTTGGTGGCATTGATGAGCATTAGCTGATATTTTTGCCTGAGCATTTTGTTTTCAAGCTCATAATTACAAACCTTTTAGTTAAAATATTGATTTTTTTTTTTTTTTTTAAGTGACTTTGATCTTGCCTTGCTTAAGCAGGAAGATACTGGCAGTAATTACATGCCAATACCACCCAGTCTCTAATAGTCTGTAGGCTAACAGGTGTTTTAAGTGGGACTAGGAGGGCCTGTAGATCTCTTCTCGTTTGTAACTTTTGACTTCAGTGAATCTGTAGGAAATTACCTGTGGTTTCAACCATCTGCAGTATCTGCACTTCCATCTTTTTGGGTTTCTCCCGTTCCCCTCTTAGGCTTATTTCAGTTGCTAGTTGCATGTCTTCCCGTCAATTTTAATGTTTTCATCTAAATGATACAGAAAGGCATGCGTCTTTGCCTCACTCTTTCATCTTGGTATTTCCTTTGGTTTCCTAGTCTCTGATGAACATTTGTGCTTTCTTGTTCCAAAAGTAAAGATCATCACGGAATCAGCTTTTTCCTGTAGTGCCAGGCAGGGACAGCATCCTGCGCTGTTTCAACTCCCGTTTCTTTCTTGGTTCAAGCATTTCATGAAAAAAATATTCCTCATACTTGGTTGGGACCCTGATGTCTTTTCTTGTACCATTTTGTGGGTGACTTCTAATTCGCCTTATGTATGAATGTTTCTGAGTTGCCTTTGGGAGAAGTATTATGCCAATTGCTGATATTGTGTACTAATCGGTAATATGAGATATTGGTGCTTATTAAAAAAAAAATCTCAGGTGGCTTCATTATTGCTTCAGGAATAATTTTACTTTTGCTATGTAGTAATTACATGGAGCCAGATTGTGTCTTGACTCAGATTTTGAGTAGTACTTCCCTGCCTGAAGGCTGGTCCCACTGGACCATTGGCTGGTCCCATTGGCCCCACTGAACAAATAAAATTATACCGTCTGATTTGCAGGAATCGCAGCCAGGCTTGGAAGGCTCAAAAGTATTGAGCAGGATTTCTCACAGATGCTGGGCCCCTGCATGAATCTGCATGCCCAGTAAAAGCTCTGAGTTCATGGTGGTTGGGGACGACCAGAAACATTTGGGGTGCGCATCAGGTCAGGGAGGCAGCTGATGGTAAGCCTTAATGCTGGGAGGCAGTTGTTGCTTAGATAAGAAATGTTTACATTATTCAGGCTAAGATAAACAGAGAATACGCTCAAGACAGAGTGGTGAAAGGTTAGCAGAGGTCTAAGATGAAGCACACAAATATTTACCTGGGTTTTTAACTGTTCTGAGGCAGACAGGCAGGCAGGTCAAATTCAGAGCCTCATATCCATGACAGTGCTCTTTGTTGCAAATCTCTCTTACCTGTAGCAGCTGTGCACCCACCCTACCTGAAGCCTGAGTAGTAGGAATGGCTGGTTCCCAGTGTTTGCCTCTTAGAAGATCGATACATTTCTCTGAGGTCTATGGTTACCACTGTGGAAACTGATAGCTAGCCTGTTTCTCCGTAATAGCAATGCAGTTAAGGAAAGAGAGCTATCAGCTGGGTCTTGCCAGCCTTTACTTTGGTGATAGTATCGGAGGAATAGAGGAGATCTCCTCAGCTTGAAACAGCAGTGTGTCCTAATACTTTCTTCCTCCATCTTACTGTCTGCTTTGAGAGGAGTTTGGAAAAGGTCTTTTTCTACTTGTGCAGTGGCTTCTCTTCTCCAGTTCATGTAGCAGATACAATGGGACTTGTTCGATGCACTGACCACACTGAGAGGGGTGGTTAGTGCCAGAAAGCAGTGTTTACTCGCAACCTCTAACTAACTGGTACTTAAATCAGACCTGATGGTTACCCTTACTGTGGCTAAAACTTATCAGTCAACATATTTTCCAGCACAGTGTGGTATAGATGAAGCACAAGAGGAAGATCTTATTAAGTCTCAGCCTTTTTTAATATGCTGTCTCAGCATGTCTTACGCATTTGAGCAAAGTTGCTCAATGTCCTATAAAGTACATGAGCATGATCTGGAGACTCGTCTCCAGCTGCTGCAGAGGGACGTAACTTAGCAGTTCAGCTTTTGCATGTAGTAATATATCTACATCCGTGTTCCTTACAGGTGCTTGCAGTGGCAAAGGCTGAGACATGAAAGGCACAAAACCCAGTGCAGATATAGTAATTTCATAAGACTTGCAAGCACCTGAGATGAAGGACAGCTCTGCACATAGATCTAGTCCTTCTGGTGCAATCCTTGCTTGGGCCTGCTAGGGCTGGGACTCAGTTCTGTCCTTCACTGTAAATCTTGTGTAATCAAAGGCAAGTCATTTAGCTATTGAGCTTCAGTTCTGAATCTATAAAATGGGACTAATAACAATGTCATCTTCTTGAGGCACCACAAGGATAAATATGTTAACGATTACGAGGTGCTGGCTGATGGGAAGCAGGCTTGTGTGTAATCATATCCTGCACTGTACACACCAGACCATAAAATACCAAACCCGTGGTTTGTTGCAAGGGTCCTGTGAATAACTGGTGCGTTAGAGGTTCCTTGGGAACTTGACAGAAATGCTTTGTTGGGGCATGGCAAATTGATCCAAATCTACTTTCCATAGGGAGCACTGCAGAACCCCAGGTCGTCAAGTTTGCACCCAGCTGACATTAGGATGTTGAAGTCTGACACAGACTCCCAATGGCTTTGTACAGAAGAAGAATGTGCTGTTTATTTATCATAGATTTGCAGCCACCAACTGCTTTCCTAGTAGCTTTCTTCCCTTTATCCTAACCCTACCACCCACACGCAATAATCTATCAGGGTTTAAAGCAGACAACCTGTTCTGCGTTCAGCATCACAAAATAGTATCAGAAACACTCAGACTTTCAAATATTCATTTGTATAAAATGTGGAGGATCCAGATTCCACACAGACTTCTGTGTCTTTGTGTAGCTACAGTTTTCAGCACTTATGCAAAAGCCTCACATTGTTTGGTTGCAGATAGGACTTGATTCAGTGTTCTGGCTCCAGCAAAGCACATACTTACATGTTAAGCATGCATATTACCAGTTGTTCACTGTCCCGGAGTCCTAAAAAAAAAATTCCTTTAAGAAAAAGCTGTTTTCTGTCAAAACCCTGTTGGGCAGCTGTAGTACTTTGATTCATTAGTGTTATTACTGTAGACTGTGTAGCCCTTTTTCTCCTAAGGATATGAATAAAAGCACTTTTAGTGCTTAAAACTGGATCGGACATCTGTTTCTCAAAATGACTGTTAGCTCAGTTCATAAGCAGCCGTTAAATCAGTTCATACGCATTAAACAAAAGAACACGTAAATTAATCTTTGGAAACATGACTAATCATTTTGACCATAGGTAACATAATACTCTTGATTACTGCTTGGAAAAATGAGGCGTGTATGAATACAAATGTACTTTACAATGGCGCATTATTTATTTCTTAGAACCATCAGCTTAGTAATAGGTGCTGCTCAGACAGACAGAAAGACAAGGCTCCCAGGCTCCTCAACTGTGCAGATTCACTCTTGTTGGGTATGGCAAGCTGTTACCCATAGGGAATGTTTAGATGTCAGACTAAACACTGCTGCTGCTAAGACCTCAGTGGGTTGGAAACTCCAGATGTCAGAGTTCAGTGACACTTGTGGAGTCTTGCTTCATTCTCTATTTAATTTCTTGATGTAATAAGTTCTGGGGCCAAGTCTTTAATTGTCCCTGGCAATTAGCTCTGTGCTGTGCTGTGAGGTAGGTGAGTAGTATCTCCACTTTACAGATGAGGACAGAGGAGTTAATTTGCCACAGTCACAGTGAGAGCCAGGGTTGGGACAGGGGAATTCTTGACCTTTTCCACCCCTCAAGGGTCCCCTTGATCATGCAGTGTTGCTGAAAGTGATGTTTTTCTGCCCCTTGGCTGACTCAGACCGTTCTACTGCTCCTGTCAACTGAGGCATGGAGTAGAAACTAGAGCTAGCACGCTGCATTACTGTGCATGTTGAGGCTAAAATTATCAGTAATTGCTGCATTTCGTTGTGCCAGGACTCAGGTAATGCCTATGTGCATCCCCAGTATCTGAAGGTGAGGCCTGAGTGATGGAAAAAGGTCTCCCAAGGCTGTGTTACTTTGACAAGCCTTTTCTAGCAACTCTCTGATGTTTATTGCTTTCCCTCTTCTCAAGGAAGATAAAGCAGTGTGGTTCAACATCCCCGATTCCCATATTTCTGTCTGGGATTTCCCAGATAACTGTGCGTTTGCTAGTCCCCTCATGCACCGCAGTCATGTGTCCAGGGACCCACAACGGATGCCCCAGAGACCCCAAACCCCATCTGCATTCAATTTCCAGGCAGAAACACAGGTTGAGTCTAGGGAAACCTGAACATATGGTAGCTCTGTGCCCGTGTGCTAATTCCATCCAGCCCTGAAAGGTTTCCAGCTGTGCAGGGAAATGAAGGCAGGTTCCTGGCAAACAGAGCAGGGAACAACCCTCCGGCAGGTGGGGCTGGCAGGACTGTCCTGGCTGTGACCTTCTGGTGCACTGCACCCTGAGCATCTCAGGTTCTTGCCCTTCCCTTCTGGGAAGAGGGAGGAGTTGTGTCATTCCAAAAGTCCTCCTAGGATAACCCCAGACTGTCACACGTGTGCCTGGTTTGGGGTGCGTGAGTAACGGTGGCACCACTAGCAGGACTGGACTCCACTGCCCGTGTAGTTCCTCTGACTTGGTAAATAGGGCATGCTGATTTCTCCTTTCAGTGAGTAGCATTGGGTTAATGCACATTAACAAGCTCCATCTGAGCAGCGTTTCTGAGGAAGCTCTGATGGTAATATCAAGATGTAGGATTTGCTTCGAGGCGAGTCTGCACTTTGCTTCTCCCAGTTGCACTGGGTATTGATTGCTGCTGTACTTGGGCGGAGGGGAGCTGTTGTCTGTGTAGCTGGTTTCCTGTCTTCAGTTCTTGGAGACAAACTTTTACATAAAGGGGAGCATTTCAGCATTCTCAGAAACTGTCTAGTTCTGGCTAGACTTTCTGATTCTGCAGCCACTAAGTTTCCAATCCAGTCCTGCTTATTTAGGCATGCTCTCTCATTGAGACGCCATTCAGTGGTGTCTTGCTTGAGTAAGGAATGCTGAATGGGGGGAGGCAATATACTTTAGGGAGTGTCTCTCAGCATGAGGCTGAGTGCTGGGTGACAAGCCTGCGAACTAGAAAAGCAAACGTCTGGAAAACCAGTGTCAGTAGAAGTGCAGAGCGGTCACCATGCTAGTAATTTGCACTTCTGCATAGCTTTCCCCATCTAAGAATCCAAAAGTGCTTTGCAAACATTGACTTAATCCTTGCAACACCCCTACGTGGAAAAATGTCTCAGTTTTACAGACGGGGAACCTGAAGCATAAAAGCGTTGTCTGACTTTGCCCGTGAGTCTGCAGGGTGCCAGTGGCACAGCCTAAATCTCTCAATCCCAGTTCAGCTGCAGGTCTGGAACAGTCTGGCCCCTGCAAGCTCTGACAGTAGTTATTATGCAGATTTCCAAAGGGATATGTGAGTGGCAAGAAGATTGTTTCTACTGGCATTGTCCTTGGAGCCCTTCCATGCCAGGAAATGCACACAGAACATCTTCACCTCCAGTTTAACCAGGATGATGAGCACCCAGGTCTGAGCACTCGAGCTAGCCTTGTCTCAGTCTGACCACGGCAGGAGCTGTGTAACCGTGTCCTCCCTGTTTCTGCACTTGGCTCTGTGTGCCAAGATGCTTAGGGCTCTTTCCCACAACTGCTGGTTTGCCTTTCAGGGGAAAGTGTGGGAGAGACACTGGAAGATTGCCGGCACTTAAGTGATCTTTGGCCATACCTTCATTAGGGAGTGAGGAGGTTTGAAATAGCCACAGTTGGGAGGGAAAGGAAGGAGGAAAAAAAAAAAGTTAAATAAAAAAAAAAGTGGTCCAACCTTTCTCTCCCAGCTGCGTAAGCTTGCTCTAATGGTTTGCATTTGCTAACTCATGGTGCTGGGTGTTGTACTGAGGAAGCAGGTAGCAGTGACTGTAACTCAGGTTAGTGATGCAATGGGCACCCACTCCTACAAAGAGCCCCTGCCGTGGACAGCTTCCAACAGCGTGTCCTTGGTGATTTCAGTACCTGGGAGGATAACTTGGAAATGTAGCAAAACTACGCTCCATGTCAGCGACAGAGCTTGGAAGGGAACTGAGGTCTCCTTCCGTGACAGATCCATGAGATCAAGCACTCTGATCATAAAGCAAAATGCAAATACAAGAATAAATAAACCTTTCTTAATCCGATCAACCTGGTTATTCTTGAATCTCATAAAATAATTGCCAGTGGGGTTGCTTGAGAAGAGGTTGCTATAAACATGACTTAGAAGGAAGGGACGTCCAAACTTTGTGCAATCCAGTGATTGCATTGGCGATTTTCCAGGATCCCCATGGGCTACTGCTAATTGGCATAAAATTAAGCAGGTTGCAGCCACCCTCATCTTTAATACAAAGAGAGGGGCCCCAGGAGGCTACAGGTTCCAGCATGTGGCCGCTCGCATCAAGAAGGAGCACAGCACGCTGGGACGTGTAGTCTCCTTGGGCCCTTTTTCCCCGTTGACAGAGGTCTGGGGAAGCTGTAGGCCATGTTGGACACCTTTACAACAGTTTGACCACCCCTCTCAAAAAAAAAAAAAAATCAAATACGGCTTTGGTTAAGTTCATGAACTGTTAATCAGTATTCATGAGATTTAAAAAAAAAAAAAAACCCAAACAACAAACATAATTTCCTCCCTCTCTCCTCCACCCAAAAGCAGACTACTGGTAGAAACCGAAGCTGGAAAAAATAGTTGAAAGTCAGCTAAAGTCACCTTGGTAACTACAGCAATACACTTGCCCAGAACAGGAGACATCAAACCCAACTACAAACAGCTTTAAAGAAACAAAAAGAATGTAATCATCTAAAGAATTAATCTGACAACTGCCCACGTTTACACCTCCCACAAGTTCCCAATCAGAGGGAAATGCGCTTTAATCTCCTCCAACTCCCCTCCAGTTTCACAAAACACGAGATGTGCAGTCCTTAAACTGGGGCATTTCCGGCATGCTGCTTCCATTTAAATCTACTGCCTTTCCTAATGCAGCAGCTCTGGCTTTTGCAGACTTGTTTTTTCTGGACACTGAGAAACATGAATTTTTTTGTGTGGGTTGGATGAAGTATTAAATCTGGAATAGACAAAGTTTGCAACATTTTACGTGATAGTCAGCTAGATCTTAGTCATAACAAGTAAAACTCCACTGGCTTTTGCTGCTGATTTATTTGGTGATGGGGTGGAGGAAGCAAAGGCTTACGGGTAACTGACAGTCGTAAAACTGGGGATGTTAGTGTTAGAAAGCAAACTTTTCTACATTTTCTTCTGAGGCTGAGAACTACAAGCTGGGGATGGCAATGTGCGTTACGACATGAACTTTTTATTAATAACAACCTAGAAGTCCTGCCGACCCTTCATCTGGGCCATCACCCTTTGGAAGGCTCAGCACAAGGATTTCCATTCCCAAAGAGGGAATTTTAATGGGTCTTGCTTGAGTCCCTGTGACATGCGACATGTTCCAGAGTCTGAAAGCGATGGCACTGTGGCCTATTGATGTGTTATGCACAGTCCACGACACACAGCTCTTGTTTAGAAAGATATGGATAGCTTAGGTAGAAGATTATTTGCTATTATTATTCTGCTATTGGAGTTTTGCCCTTAACTTTAAATAGCTGAAATTGTGTGAGCTCCACTAAAGAGAAATAAGAAACACAGAGACCGTGACTGTTTTGGAGAAGTTTTGTGGAAAGGATTAATAATTTCATGTCATTCAAAGTATTAACTACCATTTTGCTTCACTCTTTCACCTTTTTGACAGAAGGGCTGGTTACTTATTAATGTGAAGTCATAATTATTGACAGCCTTAAAGTCATGACAGTTCCGTTTGATAGTTATACATTAGTCAACATCTTCTCTTGAGCGTGTAATGACAAACAGCATTTGCTGTTTTTAATAAGACTTAGAAAGCTTTGCCCCTTGCCTCCAGAATGTTGTCGTCATTCCTATTATTGCATTAACAACTAGAGGCTGTTTCCCCTCCGGACTGTGGCCCCGTTGTGCCAGCAGCTGTACTGGCTAGCATGGTGGAAGCCTAAAAGCCTACCTTCAGCTCAGGGGGTTTGGAGCCCAGGGCTATGGGGAACTGTCCTGCAGCTGTCTGGCCTTCCGAAGCATGAACCTACAGCAGCGAGTGCCTGGGAGGCTGTGTTACAGGACGTGCCCGGCGCACTTAGGCACTCCAGGTGAGAAGGGCACAGTCTCTTGTCTGTAGCAATAACATTGCTGTAAAACTCCTGGTTCTGCTCCAGGGTGGGTAAACTCTGGAATTGCATTTAACGAGTGCAAGCTTATGGCCTGCTTGAAAATCATGCGTTGCTAATGGCTGACCCCTTTGGTAGGGATTGATAAATGAATGATTGGAAGCCCTAGACCGCAGGCTGATTTTCCCACAGCTCACTGTGTGTGTAAGATCTGATAAGGAAGTTGCGGCAAAGCTTAGCTTAAGGTCGACTGATCATTAATCAACTGTAACTGCACTTCTCAGGTAATCAGCCTTCAAAATGCTGCCCCACTCCACTCTTTGAAGACCCCACCTACAAAGAGCTGTAGAATGTTTGCTGAAGTAGATTAAACACAGCTTTAAGTGCCACCTATAGACTACAAAGCATGTTGTGTCTTTGCTTCAGGGTTAACCGACCAGACTGACACTCGGCTGACTGTCAGTCCCATCAGCACACCCCGTGCATAAGCTGTATCCTGACCTACTGTGTCCTTGCCAGGTCCATTATTGCTTTTGTGTGTTGCTAAGGCAGAACATGGGATGTGTTTTACAGTTTTTATCTTGCAGGGAGCTGAGCTGCTCTGATTTTTTTTTTTTCTGCATGTCTCTGACCTGGCCATGCAGAGTATTTTCAGGAAGGCACTGTGAGGTATGAGAGTTTAGCTTGTATCCTCATTTCAGAGTGGGCAGCTCTGCAGCCTGGGTGAAAGGCTCACCTGGGACTAGGTGACCTGGCAGAAGCAATAGGCTAACTTGCTTTGAAAGCCACGCTGAACCACATTACTGTGTGTGTGGTGGATGGGAGTAATCTTGGGACAGCGCCCAAATGTAAAATCAAGTAGATGTGTGATCTAAGTCAGCTCGTGAGGGTCAAGCTGTTACTTTACAATCATTTCCAGATGTACATTAAAGGTGGCTCCACTTGGGTGGAGGAAGGATCCAGACTTGCTTTAACAGTGTTCTCAAATGGAGCCGCAGCCTGCTAGCCTTGTTTGTCTTTTGGCCTGTCTGGCATAATGGAATCACATTGCAATGTGGCATCTCTCAGTTCCATCCTGCTTTCCCTGTCCCCCTCCTCTGGTGATTCTATACTATAGAAACTATCTTAACAAGGTCTTGCCTCTATTAAGTTCATATGGAACATCAGGTGACAAAAATATAAATCGCGTGTCGGTCCATGTCAGCTGCAAAAATTGTAACCCCCCCTGTCCTTCATTCTGGACTATCAAGTAAGGGATCACGCTGATGCTCTTTGAACATATAAAGTGTTTATGGTCAAGTATTTTGAGATATACTGGTTTGATTATCTAGAGGATTCTGTCTGGCAAAGTTCCTAAACATGTAACAACATAACCTTTAGTCGTAGCTTGACAATATGCTGGTCTTGCAGAAATGAACGAATAAGAAAGCAAAGCTGCATTGTCTTAAAGCAGCCCCACTTACAAGAGAAAACAATCTGCAGAGCTCCTACTCGTCACATGTAGAGTCCATCTTTTGTCTGTTGCACTTCATGTTGGTAGAAGCAAAGGGTTCTCAAAACCTTTTGGTTGAACTGTGCAAAGAAATGATTTGGAGACAATTGTAGGGATGCCTCAGACCTCAAAGATACTTGAGCAAGGGCACAAGGGATTGGATACCTCTTTCCTGCAGGCCACTGCCTAAAAAATCCTGAAGATAAAGCAAAAGCAGGAGGGAGGGCACACCTGGTAATTCTTCCAAGCCGTTTTATAGTGGTTTGGGGTTTTGGGCAGTGTAGTTTTGCTCCAGTTCTTTCCAGAAATTTTATTTTTTGTATGCTGGGAAGGTATGTGCTGTGTGTACCAATTCAGATTCTAGGTTATCAAATTAAGGTGAAGAGCTGCATGCTGGCATTCGTAATCTGAGGGAAGCTGTGTCTCTGTAGGGGTGATGAAAACTTAGATGTGTCCCTCAGTATTCGCACAATCACTCTGAAATGCAGCAGAAATAGCACACAGCACTGGGATCCTCAATATGTACATTTTGTCTTTTCTCTTAGAAGCCGTAAGGACAGTTTAGAAAGCGAGAGCTCAGCAGCTATCATTCCTCATGAGCTAATCCGCACAAGACAGCTGGAGAGCGTACACCTGAAATTTAACCAGGAGTCCGGAGCACTCATTCCCCTCTGTCTAAGGTGAGTGAAGCTGCCTTCCTCTTCAGCTTATTCTAACACGCCGCCTTTGCCTTGTGGCATTGTTTCACCATACAGACATGTGTGCAATGGGTCTTTAAAGGCCAGAGTTGAGATATTTTGCCAAAACACATTAGAAACAGATGATTCTTTGCATGTGTGTTCATCATGGTAAGATCATTTCTCATTTTTTTTATGTCCTCCAGTGTATTTTGAGTGCTGAAACAGGACAGGGTTAGCACAGGGGGTTTTTTATTAGTCTAATGCTGGCAACTCTGTGACAAAGAAGGGATGTCTTAACATACTCTGTCACAGAAATCCCTTAAGTTGTTAATTCTGGCTTATGGACTCAGACATAAGTGGCTGTGCAAAGCCTGTTTGCAGTCAGTTAATGCATGCAAGTGTGTTTTTAGACAAATTATGTCACCTGCAAGACTGAAGGAACAAAACATTGCGTGCATACTCTACACGTTGTCTTTTGAAGGTTCAGGTTGTGCTTACCATTGTAAGTGACTTTTCTAGGTTTTCACAATTTCTGTCAGCACTGTTTTTAAAAATACCTGTGGCAAATTTTGTAGTTCTTAACATAAAGATGAACTGTGGGGTAGAGACAAATTATTGTAGGTGACTGAGTTACTTTAGCTTAATGAGTTACATGTCTGTAGTATCAGTTAGCAGCAGCAGGTGCATACTTGCCTGTGCCTGTTGAGAAACCAGTGGGATAGTTAACATGAACATATTTTATTTTACATCACAAATGCATGAACTGATCTGTCCTGATCAGTTACCACAGCTGAACTGACCGGCAGTAACTCATCAAGCAGCTGTGACTCTGTTAAGCACTCTATAGCTTACCTGAAGTTTTCCTCCTTGCCTGTTGGAAGCCATGCATGCATGTCATACGTGGTCTGAGCCTAAATACCAGAGCCATGATTTTCCCCATGGAAGGCACTGAAGGAAAAAAAGAATTGATACCATAGATGGTCACGTGTGCATATTTTCTAGGCATTTGCTTAAGTAATGCAGGTTACATTTGTCAAGCACCCCAGCAATGGGTTACTAGGTATTGTCACAGTAGGTAAGTTTTGCCCCACTGATGAGCCTGCTTAGAAACGCACCTTCACATTCCCACATGATGTGGGGTCTGGATTCTTTTCTGCAGTTTTCATCTCACTGAAAGGCTGGCAGTCCCCTGCCCTTATGTACCTTAGCACCTCATCATGGGGATAGACATGCAGTGGGATTTAGATGTATTCTACTTCTGTAAAAAGGCCTTGAGATTAAGGGAGGAGATAAGGGGGAACTCCCTGACTCAGAAGGAGGCTTGTGACCTGCTTTGTGGAGCAAATCATTCATATATGCCTGAAAAATTAATAGTCGTTGCCTTCAAAATGGTTTCCCATGCTGATGGCAGAAGCTATAGTGATACATCTTCATCATTCTGTTGAATGCTGCTCACACCCTCTCAATTCACACACATATGTTTTATTCCCCAGGGGAAGGCTCTTACATGGACGGCACTTTACATATAAAAGTATTACAGGAGATACAGCAATCACGTTTGTATCAACGGGAGTAGAAGGAGCCTTTGCTACAGAAGAGCACCCCTATGCAGCACACGGGCCTTGGTTACAAGTGAGAGAGCCTTCTTCCTTTTTCTCCCCCTTCCTCCTTTACTGTGTCCTAAAAATGGTCCTTCTGAGGGCTTATGCGATCTAAAAGTATAACAAACCTGTACTTTTTGCTGCAACATCTCTCATAGGTCTTGTGTAATATTTTCAGTAATTATGGACTTGAAAAATAATGGTGAACTGTTACTATTTATATTAATGGAACTCAAATAAGCAGTGACTGGAAAGTTCAAAAATCATCTGTGAATACAGTAGTGTCCATTTCCTGGAGTCAGCGAACACTTTGCAGGCTGTATTTACTTTTGATTTCTTCCAGAAAGGAATTTGGGGAGGCAGAGTGGAATGACCTAAACAAGACTGGAGCCAGGGTGGAAGAGCTAGAAAGCTGTGGGACTGTGATCCTACAGAGATGAGATCTCAGTTTTACATCATCCCTAACAGAAGAGAAGCACAGAGAGCACTGCTTCTTTCAGTTTTAGCTCTTTCCTATTGATTCTTTGACAAAAAAAGCTTGTGGTTGCTTGAAGCACCCACACATTTTCTGCATCCAGATTTTTTCCGTATCACAGATTTTCCTTGGAAACTCCCCATCTGCTTGGTGTTGAGGGTCAGCCCTATGGAGCAGTGATGCACTAATGAAATAATGGTGTAGTGCTATTCTAACCTTGAGTTTCTTCATAGTTATAAACATATTGCAAAAAGAAAAAAGCTTTATGGAATGTGTTTATGCAGAAAAGCCAATGTCTGAGGGACTATATGCATGCAGTGCGTCTCTGCCTTCACTCTTACTGTGGCATTCCTGCCTTCCCTTCTGTTTTGAAGGCAGGGGTTTGTTTTAGCATTGCAGTGTTGCAGTTAACTTTCCAGTGACTTGTTTTCAAGGCATTCCACTGTCCATGTTCGTATGTCTGGAGGACATCATACGTTTAAATCTGTATGACTTGTAAAGGAGCTGTTCTTGGCTAGAATCGTCTCGTGTGTAGGGATTTTCAAAGAGCTTGCGTGCTTTGATTATACTGACTGGAAAGTGCAACACTCCTGTAATGATTAACAGCAAACGGTCAGGTTTAAGGGTGGGTCATTTGCTGTTGGTTCCTGTGCTTGCCAACACATGATACACAGGATCTTGTGACTGTGTTAACTCCAAACATAAGAGTGTTTGTTTGCATTTACATCACATCTCAAAATGTATTGATGTGTAGAGTAGTCAGGTAACCTCTAAACAGTGAAGAATGGCAATAATTAGGTCACCATTCAGACATATAACTAATATTAACCCTTATGAGCCTGGTTGCTTCCATGCCGGTTACTTTGGTGCTGAAAATTATGGAAGATTTTTGGAGTAGGTGGGAGGGAAAGGTGGAGAATTACTGGCTTCTCAGTGGTAGGGAGAAGCAAGTTCCCTTGCTTGTCTCCTACACAAGGTCAACATATTGGAACTTCTTGTCTGATGTGACCAGCTCTGCTGCTGGCTCCTGCCCCATCCTGTGATGAGAATGAAGGAGGACAGGCTGGGTGGGGGAGGAAGGGAGGCTAAAAGCAGCCTGGGACAACAGGAGGGGCACCCAGTTGTGTGAGATACATGTGGGAGTGTCTGAGGCTCTTGGCTTAATATGCAGTGGGAAGCTTGATCCGAGCTCAGCAGTCCCTTGTGGTGTTGGGAGCAGAGGAAGGAGGTTCATGTGGCTTTGCTTCAAAAGTAAAAGAAGTTGTGGTGCATAAAATTTCCAAGGAGGCGAGCTGTGTTTGGTTTAGTCCCTTGAAGCCTGGGCTGGCCGAGTTGGCAAGCCCTGCAAAGCTTTCACAGCAAGGCCCAGAGAGGATTTTCCTCCTCCCTCGCTTGGGACCCCAGGCACAGCGATGAGCTCCAAGGAGAGTTGGCGGCTGAAAACAGATCACTGCAATGCAGGGGTTTGTTGCAAAGACAAGTAGATGGAGAGGAAGAGAGATGGCAGGCATCTTCTCCTGTGGACTTTTTCACTATCTTAGGGGAGAAATAAAGAGCCTGAAAAGTCCTGGCCTTGATGCTGTAGCAGCCAGAGACTGACTTCTCTTGAGCCTGAGCTTTGGTGCAGTGAAAGCCCAAACCTGCAGACTAAACACGGTACCTCCTGTTTACATCTCGTGGGCCGGAGTGGAGCGTGTCCAAGGTGGGACAGGCCAGAGAGCTTCTGCACAGTCTGTCAGCCCCCACTGCCCGGGCTGAGCAACGAGCTGAGAGTCACTGGGCTCCAGTGGAGGGTTAGCAGATGACAGGAGTTTGGCAGGTCCCAGCGCCATTCCTACCAGACAGGTGTCCGTATCACCACCGCAGCTGGTACTTGGCGGGAGCTGTTTTAGCAGTCTCAGCAGAAAAGGCAAGGAGTCATTAGACCATGGAGATTGTACGCCCCATTTCTATCAACAGTCTTTCCAGGTCACGTTCGAGGCGTGTTAGTAGGGGAAGCCTGTCCTGCTGCTGCCCATGCTCTGGGGATGATTAGATTATTTCATTCTCCAGAGCTGTCAAATTGGCACCTTTCCCAAGTACTTGGATTTTTTTTTTTCATTTAAGTAACATTTAATTAGTTCTAAGAAGCTAAATTCTATTAAAGGTCTAAGCATGTCAGGCTGGTTTATTTCTGAACTTCTTCCACTGTGTCATGTATTGTTAAATAGGGAAATTGCTTTGACTCAGAAATGTACAAACATATTCAAGAAGTCCTCCTTGTTAACACTAGACTCCTGTTTATATGCTAGTTACCGTGGCAAAGTCTCTGATGTGTAACACTTGCATTAACATTACACATGATCAAAGGTTTCTGCAGTTCTTTCTTCCACTCCCCCTTCCCCCAGTGCTGTGACAGCAGAGCCCCCACACCTTCTCCTAAGCACCTCTGCTCTCCTTTCCAAGAGGTAGATGTTCCAGACTCACAGAGAAAGGCCGTGCCGGAGGTGTCTGGCCCCATGTTGGAGGGTTAAGGCTGCTGATCATGGAGACAGACTCTGACATTAACTACCCCACAGTGGCATTTGTATTCATAGTGGAGCGTCCAAGGTTCTTGGTCGAACATCTGAGCTGTGCCAAGCATGCAATTCATCAAAGATCAACCTTGTTTGTCTCCAAAGCCTACCCAAAGCAAGGTGAGGTTTTGCGTGTGTTCTCCCTCCCTCCCTTACTCACGTTCCAGCAGATGATAGAGACACTCTGTTGAAATGTGTTACTGATCAAGCCTGTCCCAATAAAGTTGCCTGAGCCTTTAATACATATTAATATTATCCTGGGGTAGTTTGTGTCAAAGCCTGTCAGCATGTATCATCCTTTGGGAATTACCATCATTAAGTCTCCAGTGATGGGAGTCAGGACATGCTTCTGCAAAGCTCGTCTGCTTTTATGTGGAGCTCTCTGCCTGTCTAGCACAAAGCAGACTATTCTCCCCTCCTACCTTGCTCACCTGGACTGCTTACTCTCCCCAGAGGGGAGAAGGAGGTTTTTTTAATACTACCTTTAGATAATTTCTGCTCCTGCTGCTTTAGGCAGTCATTGTTCTAGGGAAGAAGATGACACTCAAGTCTTTGATCATGTGCAACGTGCATGTTACGCATCAGATATTGCTGCAGACTCTGACATACGAGCCAATACAGTGCAGTAAAAACAAACCTATAGTTAAAGAGTCCTTGTTAACTGCAAAATCTAGCACACAGAATTTAAGAAATATCTCTGCACTTTAGCCTTGCTCCTGTTACACGTATGTGTTTTGATACTATATCTAATTGAAGGATCATATGTGTTTTTTAGAAAGCGTGCCTGCTTCATTCAGTGCACAGAGGTGCAGCATGTTTGGGGGATGAATCAGGAGTGTGGAGTAAAGTAGGCTCTTGCCTATAGGACTTCCACTTTGTTAGTTTGTCATAATTAGAAGCTGTGTAGTGAATGAGGCAGGTAATTGCAGAAGAATCACAATAGTGTTATGATGAAGCCTGTTAAATGTTGCCCTGGAGAACTGGATCCTGTTCTTGCCTCTACTACTCTGTTCTTTCGCGATGCTATTCCAGAGTCTTAAGCTAAAATGTTCTCACATGGCAACTTAGTTTGTGTTCCTTGTTTTCTGGATGCCTAGCTCGAGACCTGAAGTCTGATTTGTGTTCCCAGCCGAAGGAGGAGACCGGAGGAATTCCTCTGCGGATACCCCTGTGCCCTGCAGGGCTGAGTGGGCTGGAAAACAGGGAACTGCAAGTCTTGAGACAGGCACCCACAAAGAAGTAGACTTTCAGATTAAATTTTCTCTTCACTCATTTTCCCATGTCTGTTCAGGAAAACCTTCTTCCAGTCATCCTGTGAAGATTAATTCAGTGCTTGCCAAGCATTCCAGCTCCACAGATGAACACCAGAAACAATTTCAGGAAGAGATTAAAGCTTGTTCTTGCAGGTCAGGAGAGAGGAAAGGATCTCTCTGGGGTAGGGGGTCAGCCTGGGAGTCGAAGACCCATGTTCAGCTCCCTGCTCTTGCAGATTTTCTCTGTGACTTTAAGTCTCTTAGTTTCTTTTAGCCTCCCTCCCCCATCTGCTGCACGGAGAGGAGTGCTTCCCTGCCTCGCAGAAATGTAAGGCTGAGCACATCAGAGGCTGTGAGAGTGGTGAGGACAGTAAGATTAGGTAATCCATGCTGGCAGTAGTTGGATGGAGCGTACTAAATAAAGGGGAAGAGAGTAGGAGGGAATGGGGAAGCAACTTGAATGATAATGAAAAGAAATGATGACTAATGCTGCCTTCAGTGAGCAGAACCATCCAGAGGACTGAGCAGGGCAGAGGTCTTGTGGGAGAAAAACAGCAGGCGATCCTGTGATTACAGATTTGTTTCGTGAGGCAGACGTACACTAGGGCTAAATTAGCATGGCGCAGACAGTCTCTGTGCAGCCTTTTCTGAAGTTTCGTATGCCCCATGTCACTGGTCTCTGAGTGTAGAGGGATTTTTTCCAGGTAATTTACTCGGGTTCAGGGCGAATCCTGTTAGGCAGATGGAGGCTATGGTTCATTTGCAGTTGGCACCCTCTGATTCTCAGCACAAGGTCTGTGTCTCTGCGTGAGCTGAGGAGCTCACAGCAGTGGTGGGGTATTATCCTCTGGCACTAGCCGCTGCTGGAGGACGCTTTTCACTCACCTCCTGTGCCAGTAGGTTTACAATGTCCAGCAGACAAAGTGTGGATATTGAGGCTGTGGAAGTGGGGTTCTCCCCCAGTCTCCCTGCCCTTTGTGTCATCTCCAGCTTTGACCTCTGATCTTTCCTCCATCCTGGTTTTCTGTGTCTCTGTCTTCCCCTCATCCTGGACCGTCTCTGCTTTCCTCTCCTCTCCTTCGTTCAAGTTGGCAAATTCCTTCTCCTCCTCCACATGGCCTGACTTCCAGCAGAAAGGCTGAGAGCGCTGGAGAGTTTCCCTGCTTCGGTCCTGATTTGCCTGGTGCCATAGCAATCCCTCGCTACTCAGAGGAATGATCAGAGGGAAAACTACTCCTTAGCTACCTCTGCCTTGTGTTTGCAGCAGAGCTGCCTTGGGCTGGTACATGCTCAATGAAGAAGGGCTCTTCCGTACATTTTTCTGCCTTCCTCTGAAGGGCTGTGGACAAACAGGGACTTTCAGAGGCTTCTGACTCAGCAAAGCATTTTCATGATCAGGAGAAAGACTTCCCCATGACCTCTAGAGCATTTTTTCCTAGTCTTCATCACCCTCCTCGTAAGGGGTAGTTCTCATGTTTTGCAACAAAATGATCATACGCATTCGTTAGTACTGTCAAAAAATACTTTTTCCAAAATACCTCTCTGAGATAACTTGGTTCCTTTTCCCTTAAAAACCTTAAAAAAAACCATCAAAACCAAGACATCCAGCATGGAAAAAATAACTTGAGGCTTAGGACAGCAAGGTCAAAATTCTCATAGAAAATGTTAAATGTGCCTGTAGGCAGGATAGGTACATGGAGGCTGTGGGAAGCAACCAGCATTCAGGAGCTATCAACATGCACTATCTCTGCTGGCAGTCGTGGCGGGGGGGGAAGGGATTACTGTGAGCAGGGTCATGGGGGACGATCCATTCTTTTGGTTTGGCAACCTAAGTGAAAAATCTGGGAAAGAAGATCAGACTGAGCCCAATCTTTAAATATTTTCGGTTTTTCTTGCTGAAACAAAAGCCTTCAAGAGACCAAAAGCTGAAAAAAAAATCCTTTTGTGTTGAATTAAACCAGAAATAGAAGGTTTTCTTCAATAAAAATAGGGGAAAAAAACCCAAAAAACACAGTTTTGCAGAATGTAGCTGGAGTTGTTAGAAGTTTTGCCTTCTCTAATCAATATTTGAGGGATAAAACACTTGCGTAGGATATGAGAAACTTGTATTTTATTCCTTTCCTGTTATTTGATCCCTTGTTTCTACTTCTTGGCTTTATGGGCACCACAGCTATAGGGTATTTTGGTTCTTCCTCAGCTCATCCAATTGGAGTTGTTCCATCATATAAAACACTGAATTAGTCACAGAGACAGAGAGCACAAGAGAATGACTCTGTTCCGGTAGAGTTAGGACATTCCCCTGGAAATGAGCACATCTGGTTCTTCTCTCTGCTATACCACATGTTAAATCATTTAAGCCCATTGGCATAATGGCAGCAGCAGAGGTTCAAAGCAGCATTTCAAGGAGCTACTCTGATGCTTGAGGTGCTCACTTGTAAGTGGCAGCTATGGGTCGAGTACTCTGTTGAAGAGATAGGGATTGACTTTTGTCTCCCCAAACTTGAATAGATGTGTAATGCGTAGCATGGTGAGTTTAAGGACAACATCCACAGACTGGTTTACATCCTGTACAACTACAACCTGCTCTTCTCCAAAGCAGTTTTATGCATCTACCCCAAGAAAACCTTTTTCAGAATCTTTTGAGTGGCGTCCCTCAAATTCTTGAGCAGGTCTAGGAAATCTAAACTAACACTTTTCCAGTAAGTTTATCATCTTGCCCAAACATTCCCCAAAACCTTACTGCATTATGCCTTTGTGCTCTTCCTCAGTGCTGAATGAGACACTGGGAGAAGCTTACACTAGTGTAGGAATGTCCCGTTAGGTCATCATGATCCTCCCCATACCTACTCTCCTGCAGCATGTTCTCTAGTACTTTGTCCAGGCTAGTTTTGGATGAGTCAAGTTCTTTCATCCTTCTTAAGCCGACTGACTATCCTGCCACTTAATGCCCCTCCCTTTGCTGCTCAAACTACATTTTGGCTACTTTATGTAGGTTTTCTTATACCTACTTGGCACGTTCCCTGAAATGCCTGTTCTTACTTTGCTTTTTGACTCTGAAAGAATTGGTATTGTCTTGGCTCCATTGTCAGCCCTGTCCCCAGCTGAGCCAAACTTCATGTGTTCACACAAAGCAGCCCTGTCTGCAAGATGGATCACATCAGCCTGGGCTCTGAGGAGCCCAGGTCCCTGGGATCAGCCTTGTAGTTGGGAGTGTCATGGAGAGATCTCACAAGGTCAAAATCTTTCAGCGTCATCATATACTTCCTCTTCTGGGGTTGTAACATCGCAGTATGAAGCAATAGGGTCCCTGAGGCATCTGTGAATGGATGTTTTTCCTTTACAAGGAAGGTTGTGAATCTCCTGGAAGAGCAACAGTGGAATTTCCCATCAAAGGTGTTTGTCGCAATACTGGTACCTTTGAGGCTGTAATGAGAGCTGTGGTGGATGGCCATTTCAGACAGTGTCAGGGCTGCGTGTGACGTAGAAAGATGAAGTGACAAGGCCTCTGCCCTGAACCACTTGCAGTCAAAACAAAAGCAGTGCAAAGAAAGGGAGCCCAGAGCCAAGGGGAGAGCAGAGAGATGGGCTGGGGGATGCTTGTGGCACAAAGTATGATTCACCGGGGGGTTTTATTGGTAATGTTTCTTTTCAGTGGGAAATGCTGACGTGCTTTAACTTCACCTTTTGGTGTGCTGTCGACAGGAATTAAGCTGAAACATTTTCAGGGCAAAGGGCTCCTAAAAGTTGCTGGATATTTGCAGATGTAACAGATGACATGTGGCCTAGGGTACAACTGCTCTGCCCGTTCCAGGCATAGCACCTGGATGGATGAACAGTTTCTTAAAAGGGTTGGTGTGGTTTACACGGGGGCTTATTGCAATGTGTTCCCACCTTCTCTGGCTGAGCTGTACAAGCCAGCTCTGTACTAAGACTAGAACTAATAAAACATGGTTTCCTTTCTTTGACAAACCTGCTAGAAAAGTAAGTGACAGTGTTTAATGCAAACAAAGCACTAGGGCAAAGTGTGGGATTGTTTGGTTTGTTTCTAGGTAGGCAAGAAAATTGCATATTATCAGTAAAAGCACCCCTGCTTAGTTGTCCCTGGGCCAGTTGCTTGTGTCTTGCCCTAGACAAAGCATGTTTCCTGAAGCTGTGACAGAGCTGCAGCTCAATTCCTAGCTCAGCTTCTGAGGGTCTTCCTTGAAAAAAGATTTGCCAGCCTGTGCCAGGCTTTCAACATTGGCGTGACCTCTGGCCCCAGCCAGCCTTGCCTGAGCTGAGAATTCCAAGCCCTCATGGTAGGGTTGAACCCTATAGTGAGAGATGGCGTGTTAACTGTGGGGTGGTACCTTCAAGCTGACTATAAACTCTTTAATGTTTTACTAAGCACTAGTTGCTTTCAAAGTCAGCCGAACTCATCTGGAGCCCCATGACCTTGTGTACATTTTTAGATCTCGCCTGTTTTCATACACTTGCAGCCTCGTACCTGTAACAAGTCACAATACAGGTTTCTCAACTATCTGTGGGTATGAAAGCTTCAACACTGAAGGCTTCAACACAAGCTCCTTCAGTTGACCTGTAGGTAAGAAGTAGGTTTTGGCAAGCTCAGGTGAGACTTGCCACGAGAGGGAGACATCATGCACCAGCCCGAGTGTTCCCTGAACACATCCACCTGAATAGCCTGGTATTTTGTAACGTGTCTGGACACATGCAGCTGTTAGTGAAGCAGTGAGAACGCAAACTTTGGACCTCGGCTGTGCGGTAGGTACCTGTGATAGAAAACAGGGACCTATCTCTTTTGGCTAGTCATCGTCTTCCAAGCATCCGCAGCGTGACTAACCGCTCCAAAGCACACGGAAAATGGAATCTAGATCTGCTAGCAATGGGATAGCATGTGTCTGGGCTTCTCTGGGTCAGGTCGGGGAGATCCTGGTGCGAGCAGGACCGTGCAGCACCGAAGGAGAAGTTTCAGATACCCACAGCTGGCTGGCGAGGCCGTTCCCTGTTCATACTGCAAACATCCATTACAAAGGCTGAGCTACACCCCGTAACCAGCTTCGGCAGGCTGGGCTGGCAGGAGTGTTTGCACAGAGCTGTGAAAACACAGGGCTGCGAGTGCCCAGCCTCTATGGCACCCGGGACGCCCACCGCCGCTCAGGAGAGCTCCTTTGCTTCCTCAGCGCCAGCTGAGAGATTTCATGGGAGAAAAGGCCTGTTCAGTGCGCATGGGGTGGCTTCGTTTGCCGTCCAGATCGCGTCGGCTTTTCCCATGGCTGCAGCACAACCGCGGGGCTGTTTTCCTTTGGGAAGGGAATAAGCTGCTTCATCATTGTGATCTCTGTGCGGTGTCCTGTTGATAAGATCAGTTAACAGTATCAGAGGAAAACTCTAGATTCAGGTCTGAAATATAAAGTGAACGGGGCCTATTTGTTTAATTTGAGCTTCTAAGGTTTAAATCCCAGAGGAAATTAAATTAGGTGCCTAGAGCAATGGCAGTCTGTCATGTTTATTCGCTGGGAATGTCACCTTTAATATCATGCACATATAACGTGTGTGTGTTAATGTAATGGGGTATCGTACTGTGCAGGAGCAGGCATGCTACAAGAAGTGGAAACCTGAAATATTGTGAGGGAGGGAGGCTGAGATGGGATTGGATTTATTCTCACCCTTCTCCATAGGAGCAAAGACTCACTCACCAGCATGAAGGTGGTTTTGCTGATTGCAGGAGGGGATGGCAGCCTGATCTATGAGCACAGGCCTTAATGCTCTTGGGCCGTTTTGATTGGGCTGCTTCTAAGAGGACAAATCTTGTCTAGACACGAATCCAGGATGACAATACTTCTTGCTTCAAAGCCTTCATTAGCAGTTGGTGTGCTGCGGACGCTCGCCTTCCTCTGCATCCTCGGGAGAGCTCAAGAGTGCCAGTTTCTTCCTAAGTGCCGAGGGACATGGCTGCCTCTACGTTTGGTTACACCCACGCTTCGGAGACTCCCTTCTTCTCCAGAAAGGAGAGCAGTGTGGGGTAGTAGGGTTTGGGGTGTTCTTTTTGTCATTCGGGCTGTTAAGGACAGGCTCCGAGTGACACACTGTGTGAATGTCACTGCAGCAGTTTGTCATTGCAGCCTGTGACGCCTGCCCTCCACCAAAGTTAACTGTCTATGCAGGGCTTGCAGAACGGCACTGCGATCTTTTCTCAGTGCACTGCATAGAGCAGGCTGCCATTGCTTTGATCCCACACAGTCCATGAGATAGCTGAGCTGCGGACTCCTGTCCTGCTCAACTCATCAGACCCTTCAGGGAGCTGGTTCAGCTCACTACAGCAGTGGAATTTGGATTTTTTTCAGCTGGATTAACAAAATCCAGCTGAGGGGGCAGTAAGCTGCAGATTGGCTCAGCCATCTCAGAGGGTTGCATCCCAGGTCAGTGCTAGCCACAGTGCTCCATGTAGGTTTGTCCCTACTCTGGGAGTCTGTAGCTTAGGCGGGACCTGACCTGTCCCCCCCTTCATTCTCTCCACCCTTTGCTGTTTACCCCTGCATACCCTGCCTTGTTTTCTTCCAGCCTCAGAGCAGCTGGCTGCCTTGCACACGTGGTTCCCATTTCTCTCCTGCCTCTGGCACCTTGGGAGCGCCCAGGGGTCTTCCTGCTGTGCTTGTCTTCCAGTCCCCCTGCCAAAGCTGCGGCTCCTCATTCCTGCTCTGTCACCCGTCCCAACCTCTGGCATTTTTGCTCATCCGTGAATGGCTGAATATTCATTTCCTCCTTGCCTGATTGCTGTGAATACCAATTCCTCCTCTTTTTCCGGCTGTTCTGTAGATTTTGATGTCTGCCAAATCGTTTTCATTCCCTCACCCCATTGCAGGCTGCACCTCCGCAGAAACCGATCTGCTCCGTGCAGAGCCCCAGCTCCCCACCCAGCTCTTCCTTCTGAGCTGAGTGATCGGGTTGCCCTCCTGCCTCCGACACGGACAGACAGCTTCCTCCTCCTGCAAACAGTCAGCAAATGTGTGTCTCCAGTTCAACAGGCAGAATAGTTACAGGCTCCTGCAAGGAGACTGCAGTAGTTTGCGGTGGTACTGCGTGTTTCGGTGCAGTTTCTCAGCTTGCCAGTCTGCAGATTGGTGCCAGGTTGCAGAGTCCTGTCCAAAGCAGCAAGCTCCTGGCTCCTAGATGAAGCAGGGTTTTTTCAGGTTCGAGATACGATCAGAAAGGCCTGATGGAGGTGCCTGCATCCATGCTGAGCAGCTCAGTCATAAACCCTTGGCCTGGAGCCTGTTGCAGGTTGAAGCTAAACGAAGAGGGGAATGTGTTGGAGAGGGGAGGTTGCAGCTCCCTCATCCCCTAGGAAATCTGTGTGCAATGGCAGCAGGGTGGCAAGGTTGAAGGGGAGAGAACTGCAGACACCTGGTAGCTCTCAGATCTGGATTTGGTGTTTTCAGATCTCTTTTCTTGCCAACCAAAGGAAAAAAGGGAGAGCAGTTTTCACTGTCCCTTTCTGTCCGATAGCCCTGCTTATGTGTTACCAAAGTGGAGCCCAGAGGCTTCCACTTGCCAAACAGCCCATGGCATCCTGGAGGTCACTCACTTCCCGCTGATGTTACTGGTACCAAGGAGCTGGTGGGCATGGGATGTTGCTTCCTGCACAGAGGTGGGACAGCCTGGCTGCCCCTCATCCAGATGTGAGCTGGAGGGGACAGCACAGCGCGGTGGGGCTGGGCACTTAGCTCCATCAGTGTTTGGTGCTGCAGTGGTCCCTTCTCTGGGAGGGAGCACGGAACTCATGGCTGGGGAGAACAGGGAAAGAGAAGGGTGAGAAAGGAGGCATGGGGATGGTGGCTTCTTCAGGATGGAAAGCAATGCCAGAGACAGAGGAAAGGGTGGAGCGAAGGAAGGAAAGGAGGAGTAGGGGGGAAGAAACAAACCTGTAGGCTGAAATGGGAATAATCCGCTGAATACTGCTGCAACCTAATTCCCGGTAATGCCTCTCCAAGGCCCCCTCACAGCATGGGGATGTTTGCCTGGTCCCACACTGCTGTCTCTGCTCATGTGCCAAGCCAGCTGGCCTGCCTGGAGCTCTGGCCTTTACGGCTGTTGTGAAGAGAGGCAGGACGTGTTTGCTTTTGGCTATCACGTGCTTTTTTAAAGAAGGTGGGAATTGGTCCCCCCATCCACCCCTGGTGTCTCTGGTTTGTGTGACTTGGGGACTCCATGGAGCTGGGGTCATGGCCCTCAGTTGAGAATTTTGACCCATCGGCAGCCGCTTTCCTGGGCCACTTCATGCTTGCCAGCCTGGCCTTGAGATGAGCCAAAAGCTTTCCAGCACAGGCACGCAGGGTGGGCACGTGCAATACAACGTGGAGGTGCCTAGTGCGGGCACTGCTGTGGGAGCGTCTCCCATACCCCTCATCTGGTTCATCTGAACGATGTGCTATGCTCGGGTCACAGCCCTGCCTGTGCCCAGAGCACCAGCTATGTATGGGTCTCAGGCTCTCCCTGTGCTGCTGTTTCCTGATTAAACTGTGAGCTTAACTTCAATGGATCAAGATGAAAGTGGCTGTTTCCCACTGTCTCTCCAACAGTTGTTATCTTGACCCCTTTTCCTCCTTCCCCACTCTGTCTGTCTAAAGCCGAGCCTCTAATTTTAGACTGAGGAAGATAATTGAGGGTCAAAAAAGATTACTGTATAATTTTAACTTTTTTTTTCAGTGGTTGGGATGGGAGGCAAAGTTAGGAGCTCCTTGCCCTCAAACCTTTGTATTGCGGGAAAGAAGGACATAGGGGAAGGAGTGAGCTGGTACAGTCTGCTCTCTGCAGAAGTCGTTCTGTTTCTTGGCAGTTAGCTAAAACTAGGAAGGTAAAGGTGTAAACTACTGTATTTCCTTTGCAGATCCTATTGACCGAAGAGTTTGTAGAGAGAATGCTGGAAGATTTAGAAGATCTGAATTCTCCAGAGGAAGTAAGGCTGCGTCATTCCCATATCTCCCATGTACTGTCCCAGAGCTCAGCCAGTCCTGCAGCTTGCCTTTGATCCTCCCCTCAGCTCGCAGGCTGCAGCCCTGCCCTGTAGTCTTGAGGCCTTGCTAAACCTTCACATCTGCTGTGAACTAAGGCACTGAGAGAAGGGATTGCAAGAAATACAGGGCAGGGATGGGTGTTAAGGGAGACTGCATTTCCTTTCCGCCAGCATCTTTCCCAGCATGGTATCTGAGCGCCCCGAATCAAAGTGGTGCACCCCCTGGGCCAGGTAGAGGGGTTTTCTCCATGCCGTGCATAGTGTCCTCAGCAGCAGCTCCAGGCACATCACCTTCCCCGCTTTCAGAAAGGCTGAAAGTGGTGGCAGCACATTTACTGCTGAGCAATCTGTTGTAGGGGCCTCCTTTTTTGGGTTTGGGGAGCAGGTGGGGGCTTTTTCACATCTGCTACTTGGCCTTCACCTGCTGCCCCTGCAGAGCGTGCAGAGGACCATCACGAGCCTGGAAGCATTATAGAATCAGCCAAGGGAGCTTTATAAACCTTTGCTGTGCGGTACTAAACTTCCCCCTGCCATGTGATCTCTTCCTGGGGAACATTTAACACCCTGTCTCCCATGCATGCCATATAAATATTCTGCTTGACTTCAAAGAGCAGTGGCAGAAATGACATGTAATATTTTTAATCCCATTTTTTACAGCTCCCTGCAGACTCTAAAGAAACTTTCCTTGGCTTGTCGAGCAGCCCTCCCATCCCTCGCCCTGCTCCCCTCCCCCCAGGAAAATCTCAGGGCTCTAATTGTTTAATCCAGAGTTGATTTAATGCCAGGGTGTTCTTCACTGTGTGAGTGAGGGGAGCACGCTGCTGGCTGTGCAGTGACTTTCGGGCCAGCTTTTATCCAGTTAAACCTAATCCAAAGCTCATTTTTGCTAGTGACATGGAAGCCCAGAAGCACTTTGGTTTGAAGGCCCTTTAGTGAAGGCTTTGGACGGCTCATATTCCTTCACTCTCCGCTGAGAGGCAGAGGCAATGAGCATGGCAGCTCCTGGCACAGCGGCCGGGCATTTGGTTCCGAGTTACTGTGACTTTGCTAAATTAAAAAGTGAAAAACAAACAAATGCAAAGGATGACTTCTCCAAGAGGATTGCTTTGGAACCACTCCTGTTTATAAAAAGGAAAATACTTGAGATGAAATGTGATCTTTCAGCATCTAGATGCCTCTAAGGATTTGTAACTTGCAGGATCCCAGTTTGGGCCAACTGAAGGCGTTCCTTAGCAGCCCTGACTGTTGCTGATGATATTCATGTGGTAGAACGAAGCGCTGCAAGGAGAGTCTTCCATTTGCTGCATAAAGAGCCACCCATGTTAAGTGAAATTAAGTGACATGATCTGTCTGAGTACCTTTAGCATGTTTTTCACGTACCCTAGACGTTGAACTCAGAAGAATCCCCTTGGGCAGTGTACGGCCACTAGATTATACAGTGCAAGCTATACACAGGGCTTGAATTTAAAAAAAACAAACATAAGCGAGACTTGGGCTGTTTATGTTTCCTAGAGGAGAAAGAGTGGGAGTTTATGGTAACCACTATCCTGAAGGATCCTCCTGCTGTGCCCAGAGATCATGGCTCAGCATACTAAGGTCAATGAGTACCAACTGCAGGTTACCCTCATACAGAGCTGCAAATGGAGCAAGGTCAGGAACAAATTCATGTTAGAGCCACCCTTGCTGTGGAGCAAGCAGCTGGAGGGGATCTCCTTTAGCAGGAACCTGCCACTGCGTGTAGGTAGTGTCCTTCAGAAACAGGGTGCTCATGGGAAGAAAGACAAGTAATTGGATAAAGATGGATGAGTTGCAGGTCACTGTCCCCTTGCTCCAACTCTCTAATTCACATAGCCCCTGGCAAGCTTACAGCACTGCTGGTCTTGATCTGAGGACTCTGCTGAGAGAATCTGAATTAGCTACTTCCAGGTCAGATTGTCACTGGTGGTGTGGGATCCCGATGAGATTCCTTCCTAGGAGTCCCATCAGGGTGTCAGGGACTATCGCAGTGTGTGAGGTGGTGCTCCAACATGGGTACAACAGGTTTTAAAAACAAAATGATCCTGCAAACTGGCTTCCAGAGCTGCCCCCCCATGTGTTTTGAACCCTCAGGCTGTGCACTGGAATTGCATGAAATGCTTGTGCAGAACAGGTTGCCATCCAGCTGTGGATGGGGCAGATTCATAGCCTAAGAGATTCTACCTCCCACACGCCCACAGAGCTGGTTTTGAGATCTGTGTGAATGCATAGGCTCTGATCAAACATGGTTGTGAGAAGGTTGGTGGTAAGGCTCCATAGAGCTCTGTCCCTGCGTGGTCATGTTTGGGATCAGGGATGTTGGGGTGACTTCCCAGCCTAAGGCGGGGTGCCCTGGAGCGACATCAGGATGGGACCATTGCGCTTGCCTTGTTTGGGAAACATTGGCCAGAGACAGTGCTGTGTAAACCAGACTGGGGCAAAAAATCTCTGTTCCCTGTGCTTCAGTCAATGTTTGCAAAACAGCCTGAGCAGCCGAGTGCCTGTGTGAATATGAGGCATTGTACGGGCGCTCTGCAAAGCCTTTGTACTAGAGGTGGGTAGGGCTGGAGCAGAAATGCTGTTCAGGCATGCTGGCTCTCCCCAGCCAGGGCGGCACAGTTTGCCCTCCCAGAGGTGGTGGCCATTTGCAAGCCTGTCACCCAGCAGAGCCATGTTAGCTCACATCACACCCTGTATGAGCAAGAGTTTGAAAGCTGCCTTAAGTCTCCCCTCAAAGCAAACGGGGGGCCTCTGGGGGCCAGGGTAGGTGAAAGAAAAGGGACGTGGTCCGGTAGGAGGGGAGATAACTTGTGCTGGGAATTTTCAGAGAGATCGGGGAGGGGAAATGGTGATGGGGGCAGAAACCCTCCAGAATCTGTCTGATGAAATAAACAGCGCTTGGGCTGAAATCTCAGAACTTTACTTTGGCAGCTGAGGCACAGGCCACATTATCTAATGTCCACTGCTGTCCAAAACATACTGATGGGGAAATGTTTTCTTAGTGGCCTCTTGTTTCAAAAAATAATAATAACATGGGGCTGCCTGCCTTTGCAATGATTTTGTTTTTTCTGTGCAGGTTGCAGCGGTGTACATTAACTGGTTCTCTTTACTGTCTTGCAGTTTAAACTTCCAAAGGAGTACAGCTGGCCTGAAAAGAAACTGAAAGTTTCCATCTTGCCAGATGCCGTGTTCGACAACCCGCTGCATTAGAGCTGGATTACACCCTTCTAACAACTGGGAGAGCCAAGTTACTGTCCATTACCCAGTGACTCACAGGATAATTAATGCAGTAAAAACTCTGCCTGCAAATAAAAGAGTTTGCTGCACAACCACTGCAAACAGAAGAGGAGCTACTCAGCACCAGCCCAGACCGAACTGAGCCCTTTCCTTTATCCTTCCCAAGGCTGAGCTCTCTGGGAACAGCCTGCGTATGTGTGAGTGCGAGTGAGAAATATTTAACTATGAAAATTAGTAGTAAGAATCCTTTTTTTTCTCCTAGCTACAGAACTCCCCTCTGCCTTAGCCCAGGGTGTAGACGCTCTGCACGCCTGTATTTACACATACATTTCTGCCAGGTGCGAGCCTATAATCCATGGATTAAATGTTCTTTACGTGACTCTGGAGTCCTTTTGTTAGCCAAACTTTTACTGACTGCAGAACTGTTCTTCCATGTGCTATTTTTTTTTCTTTTCAGAAACGGAATGGTATTTCCCCTGTTTAAAGGAGGCCAAAAGCTCACATGCTTGAAGCTGAACAGATTTAAAGATGAACTTTCTAGTTCAGTCAAGAAAAACAAACCCAGATCCTCCCTGCCCTCAAATTAGGCATGTTTTAAGTGTTGGTCTTGGTGTTATTAGCTATGGTATCACTGCAAACAGAGGCAACTTTATTCTCGCGCATCCTGTCCTTGTGCCTGAACCCCAGGGAAGGTCACAACCTCTGGTTTTGCACAAGCAGGAGGAAGAAAGCTACCGGGGCGGGGGAGTTCTCCTGTTTACAGTGTGTTTATCTTTAAAGAGATACTGTCAAGTATTTTTTCCTTGCTATTGTACAGAATTTGGGAAGCTAGAAAGGACCATTTGTTCACAGGGACGACAACAGCAGCTCTGCAGGATCCAGAGGGCTGCTTGAAAGCATATGAATTGGAGATCTCCACTGCCCTGGCATAGCAGAGAGGAGACTCAGCCTCAATAAAGCCAACTATTCTCCCTGTTCCAGCAGGCTTGTGCCCTAGTGCAGCTCCATTTTCCCCTCTAGCCTCGCTGTGGTGGCTCTTGTTGCTGATGTCCCTCCTTTCAGATAGATTTGAACTGTAAAGCATCAAAATCAGTTTGAGAAGACCCTCTCTAGATCCCCGTGGTTTCCTCCAGATCCCTGTGGTTTCCTCCTTGGAGCAAAACGTGGTGTGCAGAGGAGACGGCCTCCCTGCAGGGTCAGGTTGTGTCTCTGCATCGAGATGCTGGCCTCTGTGGATATGCTGCAGCAAACCACCGCAGGCTTTACTCCCTGCTGCTGGTGCAGGTTGTTTCTGATGCATATTCCCCAGCCTTCCTTTGCCCATTGTCTTTTGGTGACAACTCTTCACTCCTTGTCAGGGGAGGTACAGCTTTCCTTCCACCCCTTTCTGCCTACTGGACAACTTGGCGATTTATGCGCAGTTGCTGTGTGATTGTAATACAAGTATAACAAAAGCTTTTAACACTTAACTCCCCTGATCAAACAGCAAAGTCCAGAAGGCCTCTCAGTACCCCAGGGCTGGTTTTCTGTTTGTTTTTTTGATTTAATTTCTTCCTGGCACAGTCAGCTTTGATGTTTTTTGCATATATTTGAGGCTGGTTAATGTTGGTCAAGAAGCAGAGCTAGGAGGCACAAAGCTTTCCTTGGACTTGCTACAGAATTCCTCTGTGGCCTCAGGCAAGTCACTCAATGTCTCTCTGTGCAGAGAGGGTGATTATTGACTAGAGGGCTGTAGGACCTACCGAAGCATGCCAGTGTTTGCAGGGGAGGGCGTGCTTTGTGTACAAAGTAGTATTTGTATTATTATAATTGTTGTTATATTATAATTTTAGGCAGTCCAAATGCAGGGTCCAACACTGCTCGGCAGAACCTTCTTTTCTGCAAAGCTACGGAAGCAATTTACATGTAAATGAGTTTGTCATTTTGTCTGAACTCAGAGGATCATCTTAAAATCCTGCTGCAAACGAACAAACTTTCAGATATCTGCATGTGCCAGCCAGAGTGATTTCTGTGCTGTGGCAGACTGCATTCATCCGTGGGATCTCTTGGCCAGTTTTCATTGTCCTGGTTAGCACTAAGCATCCCTTCTGCACTGTAGATGTAAATGCAGGGGACAGCGTGGGCGAGAAAGAGGCATGAAAATGTACCAGTCCAGCTTCAAAAATGACGTGCCTGAGTGTCCCACCGCAAGATAATGAACAAACAGATGATTGTGGCAGTCGGGAAAAAGGCAAGGACAGCAACTACAGTTTTGTCCCAGAGCCATCCACCAACAGTAGCCCATGGACTGCTCTTGTACGAGCTTGCTGGGGGTGCCTGCAGCAGAGCTGGCCCGTTGCCATGATGCTGGCTGCTCTTCCTTGTTTCCAGATGCTAGCTCTCATTAAAAGGAGCTTAAAATCCACGTCTTAGTGGAGAAGAGACATTTGGAAGGTCAATTGTTGCTGTTCCTGCAGAGATCAGCATGGGGCAGAGAGAAGTCCATCAGACCCTCTCTGGGCTCTGACACACATCTGGAAAGCTTAGGATCTCCTGCCCTATGAACTCTTTGAGCCTTCGCAGCCGGGATGCGGTACTGTACGCAGGGAAAGCACCTCCTCCGAGCTGGCTCGTGCTCCAGTTCTGCCTGCCTTATGTGTATGTTTTCCTCACCATATTTACTCTCATCAGATGCTCTGGGTTGGGTTTTCATTGACTTCAGAGGGAGCACGCTCAATGCATTTGATAATCCACCCAGTATCCTTGTGTGTGTGTATTTTTGTTCTATGTCATGTATTTATATATAGTTCTGTGTATTTGAGTTACGAACAGGTGGCATGCCAGAAATCTCTATATCTGAGACACTTTCTCACAGATCTTTGCTGGTAGCCAGATAACAATTGAGAGGAAGGTATGAAGGGAAGGAAATGAAATCTTCCTATTTGGTTAAGGGGAAAAATATTAGACAAATAACTGCTAAAATAGAAATCTCTGTCTTATTGTTAGACCAACTGTAAGAGAGAAACTGGTGAAAGTCAGCCCTTAAGCTCCAAGATCCTGTCGCTGCCTCCCAACAGTTACCTAAGAATAAGAAAGTGGCATGTTACTCAGTATCGTGAGGAGCTGTGCACCCACAGGACCTCCCCTTCCCTGATTCACCAGTTTGCAACCGTGCCAAAGGCTTACTCATTGGCAAGTAAATGAGATCTCAAGTTTGGATATTTTCATCCTGGGGCAAGAGGACATACCTGTGTGTGAAGGAAATGGAAAAGAAACCTTTGTATTTTAGCGAGCACGTAGTTTGAAAAAGGAAGCGCATCAGTGTTAATAAACACCGTTGTATTTTTATAGTCCAAATCTGCTGAGATGGTAGGTCCACTGGCGATGATTTCTCCTAGATTGTGTAGAAGGTCTGAAGCAGGATTGTATGAAACCAAAACCTGTGAGGCTTGTGTTGGCTAAAGATAGTGATCTGGGTGGAACTGAATGCAGTTTAGAAGCAGCGAGTACAGATTTTCTCCCTCCTGGAGGAATCTTGCAATGCAGGTCGATAAGGATATTTCTGAAGAAAAAGAGCCTTATGGCAGACCCTCGATGCCTTGAAAATCCAGCGTGTGACAGCAATTCTGAAACAAGAGAAGTCCCAAAAGCCAAGACTGCTCTCCCTCTCAACTCGTGATTAAAAACAGGAGAAGGAATGTATAGTTTCAATATTAAAGGGTGTGGGATGCGATCTGAGCAGAGCAGTCTTGTAGCTGGTGTGACCTACAGTGATATTTTCAGTGGCTTAGATAGGTGGTGCCTGCTGTGTATAATGTCTTTGAGGATGGTGATATATTGGTTTTACTGTACATAGATTTGCCAACAGTGATTTGAAATGATATTCTGAAGCTCTTCACTTCAAATATTCAGTTGCTCTTGGATGGCTTTTGAAATGACACCATCGGGTCATCAAATGGTCTTTGAAGAAGTGGGGGTTGTGTTGTTTTTCATCTGCGACCAGTAGAAATATTTAGGGGGTGTAGCTTTTAAAAAAAAAACAAAACAAAACAAAACAGTTGAAAGCAATGCTTGGCTTGGAGGGGGCAGATTGCTGGGGAGAGGTTGTGTGGTGTGGGAGCAGGTTAGCAGCCTCCCTCCTGCACCCACGGCTCAGGATTGTTCTTCAAAGCAGTGCAGTCCTTATGCATCTTGGGCGCTGCAAGGGGAGCTAACGTGGGTGCAGGGAAGCGAGAAACCAAAGTGAGAATCATCCGGGCCTCGGCACGGCATGGGGTCCCTGCTGGCAAGTCCTCATTTCCACGCCAGGACCCGCCGGGGTCCTGCACGGGTGTAAGCAGCCGGCCACGCACGTCCCACAATGGCCTGTACCTGTCACTGGTGGTAGAGACTGCAGATGGCTGCATTAGCTGCATCTGAGGTTGACTCAAAGATGGGGAGTGGCAACGTGGCTGCTTCAGTCTCATTTGTCACTTTAATTAGCGTGGGGTGGGGAGTGGAGCTCCTGCTCCACTGCCCCTTGTGAGAACCTCCAGGCTGGTCACTGAGCGAGCTTTATTGCTGACCCACCGTCCATTCCCTTCATCGCTTGTCCCCCCGGCTCCTCACAAAAGCCCTTCTCAGATGCTTCACTGCAAAATGTTTGGCTGACTGCGTGCTTCGCAGGACGCTGGGTTAGACGACAGGTCAGCATGGGAGCATGGCTGCTCCGCTGTTTGTCTGTCTGAGGACTACTCCCTCCTCCCAGGCGGGCATCCAGAGTCCATGACCTGCTTTGCGGGCTTGTATCTGGCCAGGGTAAGGCAGCGTCGTGTCAGGTGGGGAGAAGAAATCTGCGGACCTTCAGGCCGGAGGAAACCCTTAGACCCATGTGTCCGATTTTTCCCTAGCCCAGGGCATGGCCTTGCACCCTGTGGCTCGGCTGTAAGAAGTCTTGGAGTTCAGCCCCTGCACCATCGGAGCCAGATGAGGAGGGCGTCCAGTGCCACGAGAGCCCTTCCACCTCCTGGGGACTTGGTCCTCTACATGACTGCCCTCTGTTTGGAGTATACATTGTGCCTTAATTCTCCCTGTGGATGAAGCTGCAGGGGCAGATGAATTGTCAAGCAACCGGGAATCCGCTTCTGCACATCTGTCCCTATCGATAAACGCCAGCCTGCGCAGCGGCCAAACTATCCAAACCAATCCCAAAAGGCACGTTTGCCGGTGGGGTTCACCTCCCAAGATTTTAAATCTGGATTTAGGTCTCTGGGACTGCAGCAGTTTTTAATGAGCTCTGTAGCAACCTACTATTTTTGTAACATTTTTCAGTTGTATAGTGTCTGCTTGTTCTCTTTTCTTTTTTTAAAAACAAACCTTTGTGTTCAACATGAGTCCAAAATTTCAAATGGAGAATAAGCCTGAGGTTGCAAATGTGTTTTAAACCCAGCCCTGCGTTGACCTGTCTCTGTCAGGCAGTGAACCTGTCGTGTATTGTGCTTCACCACCTCTTCATTTCTACCGTGATTCTGTTTCACCTAAAATCGCTGACAGACCATAAAATCATCATAAGCGGCACATCAGTTCAGAAACATCGTTTCCAGTCTGCCATGAAGGTAGCCCCTTCCCTTTCGCTTGCTGAAAGACCACAGCATCATTCACCGTTCAGCTCGTAGGGCCCCAATGGCAGGAGAGGAACATCAGCCCAGAAAGGGCTGCACGTGGCAGATGCGGCTGGCCAGTGCCTGGCTGGTTTTAAACTGTCCTGACGCTGTGTCTCCCCTCTTTAAAAAGAGGAAGAGAGAGAAAAAAACAACCTTGAAAAGCCGGAGGAAAATTTCCTGCCGATTGTTGTGTTTTGCAAACACTGGTCTTTTCTCTCGCCCTCTCCCTCTGCTCCCGGCGAGGCTGGAGATGAAAATGGCTCCTTTGTTCCTTTCCCTGGGGCCCAACTGCAGCGAAAGTGCGGCTCCGGAAACCCTCCGCTGCACGAGCGGCGAGGGTGGGAGGGACCGAGCTGTCGCCGTGTGCGGTAGGTCCTACATAAACACGGCATGTGTTGACAATGCCGCGGGCAGGATGGGCGCAGGAGGACTTTGCGATGCTGGTGACGAAGCTCCCGCGCCACTCGTTCCTCCGGCGGCAGCAGCAAGCGGGCTGCGAAACCCGCGGGGGGCAGAGCAAGGGGGGGGGGGGGCGTGAGCAGCCGTGTCGCCCTGGCAGTGACTGATCACGGGCTGGGGGGGCTCTGGGCCCTTTTGTTCTCAGCTTGCATCTTTCCCCAAAGTGGCAATTTGCAGCCCAGTGGAAGCAGACGGCATCCCGCTGGGGGCTTGTACCAATGTCCTGTCCCCTGCGCCGGGATGCTCCTTGCACCCATCCAGCCCTGGAGTCCCGGTGCTCCGCGTTTGGCCGCGGTCACGCTCCAAACCCAAGTTTAGTCATTCAGAACCCTTCTCTCGTCCAGCCTAGGTTGGACATGCCAGCTTTTCCCTTTCTTTAAAGGGATGGAGGTTTTGCCGCTCGCTGAGGGCACTGCTTGTTTTGTATGCTGGATGGTCTCTGCAAAACCTAGAGCAAAGGCAAGCTTCCCGGGGCGGGGGGCGTGTGGGGTGACCAGGACCACAGCGAACCCTGACCGCTGGGGCTGCCTTCGCAGCCCGGAGGTGAACCTTTGTGTAGTTCAGCCGTGTGCGTGTGCGAGTGTCTGTGGTCTGCGTGCGTGGGGTCGTGTCGAGCGAGGAGCCTGAGGACGCTAACGATGGGGCTGGAAGGAGCCCGTGTTTCTGCAGCCGGTGTATCAGTACCTTGTAGATGGCCTTTCTTCCCCCTCCCCTCCTCCTTTTTTTTTTATAAAAGACAAAAAACAAATGGAAAGCTAAACTAGCAGAGGTTTTTAAATATTTTATATTAGTTTCTAATGTAAATTCTTACATTGTTATTGCAGTGCTGGGTGTGTTTCGCCTGCACGTGACTTTTTGTAATATTTTTGTGAATCACTAAACGTTTTTTTCCTCCCGTGTATTCTAAGTGCATTAAACGTATTTGCAGAATTGTCGGTGTCCTTCTCTGCGGGCGACTTGGCGGGACCGCCTGCCTCCTGCTCGGCCCCACGGCTGCCTCGGCAGCCCCTTCTCCGCCTCCTCAGTGCCTTCTCCCCCAGCCTCGAGGGAGTGGGGTCTGTTGCCCAGACCTTCTGAGTACAAGTGTGGGAGAGAAAGGGATCTTCCTTTTCCCAAAAAAACCTCAGCAAAATGGCCAGTCCCAGGCCCTGCCAGGTGCAGGATCCTCTGTGAGCATCCGCTGGTGAAACCCCTTGAGCCGAGGCAGCCCCAGTGCCCTGGCAGCCGGGGTTTTCTGTGCTCTTTGGACAAGCCAGGATGGGCAGTGCTTACACGTGTGTCCGAGGACACAGCCGGTCGGCTGAGGGATGGCAACCTCGTCTGCTGGCAAGGGAAGAAGGGAGCCGGGGTGAGTGCCGGGTCAGGTCCATGCTCCTGTCCTCTGCCAAGCGCCTCTTGGCTTCAGCAGGATTTGCGGGGGTGTGGATGTGCGCGTGGAGACCGAATATGTCGGAGAAGAAACACGGCAAACACTTACGAAAAAATATTACTGAGCTAATGTTACAATGATTTCCCAGTAACACAGAATGATTTTGCAGTAATCTTTTTACACTCCTTGGTAATAAATTCCTTTAAGGTCAGAGAAAGGAAGGGTGGAATATCTGGCGAGGGGGAAGGGAGATTGCTGTGCACAGAGCAAGGGTGATGGGGAAGGGAAGAGATGCGCGGGAGCCAAAATCCAGCTGTGGGCAGGTTTTGCACTTGCTCTTTGGGGGTGTTATCTCAGCATCTCAGCCCTCCCTGCAACGAAAGGGGAACAATCGGCAGAAAGGGGTCCTGTGAGGGTTTGTTTCCTCTTGAAGTTTGGGGCGAAAACCACCGTTTCACGAAGAACCTCTCCCACAGCCGCATCCAGACATGGACTGTCCCAGCCCCAGGGCAAAGCAGCAGAATCTCCGAGCATCGCTGGTGCAGAGCAACCCGTGCTGGAGATGCCGAAGGGAACATGGCCATAGCTTGGCTGGGTTTCATCGTGTCACTTGAGGAAACCTTGCCGGTCAACTGAGGTCATCTGGGGGGCTGAGAGGCTGCCCGCAGCTGGTCCCCTGACCTGAGACACCCCCCTCCATGTCCCTCACCTTCGCAGGCCTCGAAGCGTTTGCAAGCATGGGGCTGCCCTGCTAGGGCATCCCAGCAAGGATGGCAGAGCCAGGACTGGACAGGGACCCTGCTGGTCATGCAGCGCTGGGACACTTCCCTGCCAGCCACGCAGTTAATTTAATTAATGAATTAAACGATCCACTTTCACCATCCCTGCAGTGGCCAGGCAGTCCCCTCTGCCACAGCGCATCCCAGCTCGTCCCTCTGCTCAACCCCAAATCTGGAGGGGACAGGGTGTCCCAGGGCTGTGGCAATGCAGGATGCCCCTCTCCCACTGTCACCTTTCACCCCTAGCCCCACCACCGCTGCGGCCATACTCAGCCTGGGCAGCCTCACTGCTCTGCCTCCACCCCAGACAAAAGCACCTTCGGGCAGTGAATTTAATTAAGGTTTCTGAAAAGCAGTGTCTGGGAGCCCCTCCTGGATCTGCGGCTCGGAACTTCATTAGGAGCGGTTTGTTGCTAATAATGCCGGCAGCTTCTCTTAATTAATAATGGAAGGACTACAAGCAGATGCCAAGCCAGGAGAGGGAAGGGATTTGTTTGTTTATTTCTCTCCTCTCTTGGTTTGTTGGTTGTTTTTCTTTTTTGAATACAGAGGGAGGGCTGGGCCTCATTTCCCATCTGAAAAGTGAACAGCAGCACCTGGGAACCTCGATGGGGAAGAGGGTGAACTTGCGGGGCAGGAGAGGAAGACAGGGTGGGATGGGAGACGGGTCCCCATGGGGTGGGACGAGGGGCAGCCCCCACTGCAAGGGACTCCTGCTCCTGCAGTGCTCCCTGCCTGCCCAGAGCAAAGCCAATGTGGCCACTGGTTGTGCTGGACTTGGGCACCCAGGGATGGTCCTGACCCCCAAACTCCCTCCCGTAGCATCACCCCTGCAGCATGTCCCTTCCCATGGCATGGCCCCCAGCCCACGGCATGGCCCCCAGCCCATGGCAGGGTGGTGCAGCCATGGGAGGGAGGGGTTCTCTGTGCTTTAGCCTGTCTGGACCACAAGGATGTGTCACACAGCACCCAGAAACATGGGCTCATGGGGGATTAGCACACCAGGTCACTTTAGATTTTTTTCCCCCTCTTTTTACCTCATTTCTCTCCTGCTTGCTGTTTCACTGGGCCAACATTCGTGGCCTGGCCAGCGTTTGTGGCACAGCCGGTGTTTGTGCACAGCCAGCTGCGGCAGCACCTCGGTGTGCAGGACCTGACACATTAACACCCCGCACTCCTGGGGGCCCCGTGGCCAAGCTGTAACTGGAGAGGGGCCCGAAGCAGCCAGGCCTGCCCCCTGCATGGGACAAGCACCCCTAGCCCCATGGCCAAGCCCCAGGGATGGGGGGGAGCTGGCAAGCATCCTCGCCTCGCTGCAAGCCACAGCCTCACTGTCTGGTGCAGGAAACCAGGACCCGGCAGGGGTGGGAGAAGCACCGTAGGGAAGCCCCCTGCGTGCCCCAGCTCCCTCTCTAGGAGCCCGCAGCAAGCCCAAAATCTCCAGCTTCTCCAAACAGCTTTCGGAGCAACCCTTTCTGCTGTCTGGCAGTTCACATTGGAGAAAAAAAATGGCCCTACCTTGCCCCAACACCCCATCACTCACACTAATTGAAGCAGCACAAGAGACAGGCCACGGTGGCACGGCTGGCACGGGCTCTGTCCCCTCGGTCCCGCCACCGCTCACCTGCGGCAGGGGTGTGCTGGCTGGGGGTGCTTTTCAGGCAGCAGCCGTTGCTGCAGCAGCTTTCCAAAAAAAAACAAAGCTCGGGTTTGGTTTTGTTTTTTCCAATGGGAAAAGTATTTTTAGTGCCCTTTCCCATTGTTCGCATTTCCTTAGACTTTCCACACTCTGGTCACAAATAACCTGCTGGAGGGCAGCAAGCGAGGCTACCCCGTGCTGGAGATTCTCCTGCCACTGGAGATGGGGTGCCTGCTCCGGAGGGGCCAGGGAGCACAGAGCAAAGGGGAAAGCATGGTTAGATATTAAAAAAACTCCAGGAGTGTCTGAGGCCAAAGCAACCAGGGAGACCCACCTTCCCACCTGGGCTGGGACCATCCCCATCTGCTTAATGTACAAATCCCTTCTCTGGCTGTTGAAACGCTGGAGCAAACACCGGACCGTGGCATCTCATACTCCCACTTGCTTTTTGAATGGGAACAGTATCCAAAGAATCCAGCAAAAGGGGAAAAATAGAGGCAAAAAGGGCTCATAAGTGGGGGGGCTGGCTGGGCTGCGCAGCGGGGAGCATCCTCGGGGGCGTGGGGCGGCGTGGCAGCCTGCCCAGCCCCAATACAGGCAGCAGAACAATAACGCAAGGCGTTGGGAACACGCTCGGCAGTGGGAATCCCACTCCTTGCCTTAAAAGGAAATTTCGGGGGATGCTTTTATTGGAAAATTGTTTTCTGATTATTCAGCTTATTGAGAGTTTTATTTCATTATTTGCAACATGACGTGAGGGGGGCTTCAGCTGCGCATGAACAGCACCGGCCAAGGATGTTTCCGTGGATTTCCAGGCCAGAAAAGTCCATTAAATCATCCCTTTTGACCTCCCGTATTCACAGGCCAAAGAAGCTCACCCAATTCCTCTCACGTTGAGCCCAACAACTTGTGGTTTTGATTCAAGCAAGCGGTCCAGGACGACATCCTGTCTCGGCTCGATGACTTCAAGAAAGCAAGAATCTGCCACCAACTTCCCTTGGCTGTTCGTCCTGGTGGCAAAAAAATGCTGCACCCGCAAGAGCAACACTCCGCTGCCGACTTACTTCTGATGCAGCTGCACCTTGCTTGCTTCGAACCTCTTTTGGACGAAGGGGGATGCCCACGTTGCCCCTTGGCCAGCACCTCCCACACAGATGTGCTTTCTGAGCTGCACAGATTAGTACAGATGCATGGCGGGTTCCCTCCTGGTCTGCCGTTAGCGAGCAGCTCAAGGGTTAACAAACTTTGAACAGATGTGACCAACATGTCAAGACACGAGAAGTACGTGGTATGGATGTTTATAAGTACATCGACAGAAGGCATTCATAAAAGGTTATAAACTGTGGTAATAAGCAACCCATCAACTTGTTTGGACTCTAACACTTGATTAACCATTTATTAAAAGGTGCAGTAATCATTTATAAGTCATAAGTGGGACCGAATGTGAAGTACGATTCTTTTTATGTTAATAGATGCCTCAAGAATTTCCTCTCCCTCTGTGCCATGTTTTGGATGGTTAAAGGGTAACCTTGGCCGCTGGGCACCCCAGCCCCTCCTCTGCAGCGTGCACGGCCAGATTAACTCCGAGAGCCTCCATGGAGGGGGCACAGGGGCCCTCACCCCAGGTTTGGCAGTGCCCCAGGATTTTGCTCATGGGGAGTCCTGGGCTTATTTTGGCCAGGCTGTGGGTGACCTCTGCCAGTGCCCCAGCAACCCTTCGGAGACCCTGGGAGGTACCTGCCCGGTGGGTTCGGGGCTGCCCCAGTGGCAGGGAGGGCCGGACAGAGAGGCGCTTGCTGCCCAGCGGTGCGGTGGGCAGCGCAAGGTGGTGGGCAGTGGGGGAAGCCTGGCAGCTCTTCGGGGAGAGGAGGGCTGCCAGTGGCTGCACAGGCAGGAAAAGCTTGGGCAGATCTCCCGGGCTTTCCTGGCACAGCCCATCACCAGCCCTGCCGCCCATCGGACCCAACGGAAGGGCTGTGCAGAGACAGCAGGCATCAAGTGCTGAGCTGAGCAGGGTGGATCAGGGACCAGGAATTTCAGAGGGGTTAAAACTTCCTCCCTCGAGTCCCTGGTGACCTGGGGTGCCTGGGGGAAGGAGCAGAGCACAGCGAGAGCTGGGAACCCCCTCCCTGCATCCCCCTGCATCCCCTTGCACAGGAGTCAATCCAAGCCCCAGGCTGCTAATGCACTGGGATGGGACGGAAACGCCTCCGACGTGAAGGCAGCTTCATCCTTCTGTCAACAGGACCCTCCTTTTTTGTTTGCCTTCACACTCTTGCCCCCAGACAGACCATGTTTTCCTTCCTGGTGTCTTAACGAGACCTAAACCCGTAATTGCTGCCATTACACAACCAGGAGTGACAGTTTATTAGCAATGCTTCCTGACCTAATTTACACCGATACCCTCATGCTCTTCCCGTCGCTGTGGGCAAACAGACCTCTTGGCTTTCGGAGAGGAAGGAGAGCCCCAGCAGCGGGGGGTGCATGGTGCACTCTGGGGCGAGCCCCTGCCCTTGCCCCGCCTCAGTTTCCCCCAGCTGCACCAAGCTGGGGCTCAGCAGCGTCACTGGACTTGAGGGGCTGTGGGTTTGGGGATCAGATGAGGCACGGTGGTGGTGGATGCTCTGCCTTTCAAAGGAAAGCTTGGTAGCTAGCTGGCAGGGGGCTTTTTAGCATTCATGTGATGCTGGGTCATTTGGCTGCAGCCAGCTTTAATTGCAGGGAGCATGCCGAGAAGGAAGAGGAAGGCTGAGAAACAGCTCCGGAGTGAAGATTGCAAAGGTTACACCTCAGCCCGGGCGGGGACCGCAGGGGCCTTCTGGTGGGAGGGCAGCTGAACCAAACTGCAGATGGAAATGGAGGCGGTGGGATCATACCCTGCTCCCACCCTCAGTCTCCCACAATCAGATCTGGGGCCAGCAGTTTTGTGTCCCCAAGCTCATTGCTGGGCTGGCAGCACCGCAGACCTCCCTCTTTCCCCCAGGGAGATGCCCAGCTATGGTGCAGGATGCTGTGCCAGAGCTTGATGCACTGGGGAAAGGGCTGGTGCAGGGGGAGAAATGGGGCTACTGGTAGCCACAGGCTCAGGCAAAGGGCTGCTGCTTTCTGCCCTGGCCTTGCAGGCAGTGAGGGGTGCGCATGTGGGACCCTGCACCCCAGGAGCAGAGGCACAGCAAAGCAAGAGCCCCGGGGCAGGAGGGCTTGCACAGCCACCCAGGAGGCTGTGAATCCTGGCCTCGCAGCTACAACACAGGCCAGGCAGGAAATCCCTCAAAAAGTGACTTTTCTACCTGTGGCACAGCCTGGGTTTAGGACTGCACCAGCCTGGATGGGGCCGCAGGAGCAGCCAGAGGGATTCACTCCCAGCTTTACCTTCCCCTGCCCCAACCCACGGTGGGAGATGCAGCATGCTGGGATCTGCCAGCGCTCTCCAGCATCCCTTCCAGACTCTGTTAAGACGAATGAGTTACTTTTAATGCCGGCCAGCACATTTTTCAGGGTGCAATGGTGAGGCTGCCCTGGAGCACTGCTGAGAAATAAGAAACACCGGGCAAACTCCAGGGCTGGCGGCTCCCTCGGATGCTCCCACCATCCATCCCCTGTTAAAGGCTGCCCGCTGGCAGCCCGGCTCCGGCAGCACCTCTCCGACTGGCAGCAGAGGGTAAAATTAGACCAAGCTGCATTTTTTTTTCCCCTCAGCCGCCCAGCAAACTTTTTCTGCCGGGTTCTGTCCTGTCTCAGGGGAAGCAGCCGCCCCAGCAGGGGGAAGAGTGGAGGAGCCAGTCTGGCCGCCAGTCTCCCTCATGCTCAAAAAAAAAAAAAGAAAAAAAAAGAAAATTGTGCTGGGTTTTCTGTTTGGTTGGTTGGGTTTTGGTTTTTGTTGGTTTTTTTTTTTTTTTTTTTTTTTTTTTAATATATATGGAGGTTTTGTGGCTTTGACGCAGTTTCCTGAAAATCCTGCCTCATCCTGCCAGGGGCTGAGCGAATGCACATCCCAGCCCTTGGCGGTGGGGGAGAGAAGGAGGAGAAGCCAGGGAGGGAGAGAAGAAAGCCTTTGCCAAACTGGCCTGACCAGAATGTGACACAAGAGCAGGAAATGAGTCACGCCAGCTGCTCCCAGGCATTTGCATAGAAAGAAACCCCACCAGGCAGGGAACCACACCGGCCCTCATCCCAGCTTCCCATCCTCCAACCCCACAGCCACCGGACCCACTGCCACTCTTGCTGGCATCCATTGGCACCCTGAGGCCGGCCAAGGCAAGGCAGCGAGCTCCGGAGCATCACCCCTGCCCCATGGCTGGCTGTGCAACCCTGGATTTGGCCTTTCAACCTCGGATTGGGGCATTTTGCCTTGGAATTGCCCTGGGCCAAAGCAGAGCTCTCCTCCATCGCCTCCCCATGGAGTCCACCTTGGCCAGCCCTCAATACCTGCTTTGCCCCATGCTTTAGGCTTGTGGAGGAAGGGAGAAAGCCCAGCATTCTTGCCCAAAAAGAAGCCCCACTTGAGCATCCATTGCACAAAGACAAAGCTCACCTGAGAGGCCAACAAGGGCAGCGCCATCCCTACATCCAGCACACAGTCCCAGCCTGTTCCCACCTGCCAGTGTCAGATGTGGGTGTCACTGAATCCCAACGCTTGAGTGCTTGGGGCAGGCAACCTGCACACCAGGCTCCTGGTCCCTTTTTATTTATCAAGAGGACGGGAGGCTTCCCCTGCAGATGCACCATGCACACATGTGGGCATCTTCCCCTAGCAGGTACTAGGCTGCGAGGCCACCAGAGCAGGCACGTGACAGTATGGGGTGGACAAGTATGACACCACAGTGGTGACGTGCGTGGGATGGCCGGGCACAAGCGGTGCATGTCGGCGGTGTGCTCTGGGCTGAGGCAGTGGCTGACCAACTGCGGGGACCTCTACGTTGTGCCTCCTCCATGGGATCATTTCCCTTGTCCTCCACCCCAGCCAGGAATGAGGGATGGCCCCGAGCAGACAGATTTAGTGCTGCAAACCAGGCTATTGCCACCCTGCAAGTTCCTTAAATCCTTAAACCTGGTCTTAAAACTTCAGCGAAAGCCTTCAACATGTTAATCACATGGAGCAGGGTGGAGGGAGCTTTCTCCATCACACTAAGCCACCTCACTGGGCTTACATAGAAGCAGGACAGAAGGGCAGTGATGGCTTCTCTCTGGCTGGTTAAATGAGTTATAAATGACCCAAGAAGCACATCGCCTTCTATTTCAGAGGGCTCAAGGCTTCTGGGGAAAGCACAGGGCTGGGTGCTGGAGCCCCCAGGAGTATCCTGGGGATGGGGTGGTGGCAGGCAGGGAAGCTGTCACTTTAACAGCCAAGAGCTCTGTAAATCTGCGTGAACACCCTCCCACTCCCATCAGCTCAATAGGGTCCGCAGCCCTAAATAGCAAACAGAGTTTCTGTATGCCTGCGGGCTGGTTAAACATTGCTCGAGTGCCTGGGAAAGCAGAGGCAGGTCCTCGACGCCAGCTGCCAGGCACAGCTTTGCTCATCCCCTGCCCTCCGTGATGAAGGCACCCGGGCTCTGGGGACCAGCCAGCGCATCCCTGCTTCCCGGGGATGAGGCCCTCTGTACCAGGCGATGCCAATTCAATGTCAGACCCCGATGACAAGTGCCTGAGTGTCCTGGCTCTGCAGGGCATGGGGTGATGCTCTGCCAGCCCTTTGTGGGTGGGTACCTGCAGCCCAGTTAGTGCTAATGCGGGCCTTAGCAGAGATGCTGATACTTTACCAGGGAGGCTGGTGGGGGCAGTGGTCTCTCCAGGGCAGGGCTAAGGACTGCCAAAGCAAGACTGATGGTGAAGGGGAATGGTGGCCCAGCAATGCTAACCTGCAAGGGGGGACGTGGGGGGACCCTGAGCAGTCCCTGCAGGAGAGCTGTACCCTGCCCAGGGTGGGGATGGTGGTTGTCACTGGGGGCTGCTCAGTACTGCCTGTGTTTATAAAGAAATGAGAGTCATGAATAGTTTTGCACTGACTTTTCAAGGAGAGGTTTGCCTCCGTGCGGGCTCAGCCGGCCGACAGCAGCTCTGACGTATCCCGTGCTGCCCTGCCCAGCTCCCGCCGGTCCTGGCTGCTGGACGACTTGTAAAACCCCAGAGGAGACGTACAGCCTGCGGGCTTCGAGGCCTGGCAGAAGAATGACATGGCAAACCGCTCCCTTTGCAGGAATGGGCGCTTGAGCCCTGGGAGCCATGGGCTGGGTTTGTGGGGATGAAGGGTGCAGCTGGGGGATGGTACAGGGTGAGCCCCAGTCCTGGGGTGGCCCAGCGGTGGGCTTTCCCATGCAGGCGGGGATCAACTGGCTGAACCCAGGAATAGGTTTTATCATGGCAAAGAGGCCGTGGGAGCCTCATCCAGAAATGAGAGGCGAGTGAGGCACCCCGAGCCAGCCAGGCACCGCACGCCGTCTGCAGCCCGATCAGCATTGTGGGGTGTGCTGGGGTATGACACTGTTATTATTTGTTATTATTTGCCCCAGGGCAGCACTTTGGGACTGAGGTGTGCTGGGCATAACGCAGACAGCAGGCAGAGGTGTTCCTCAATGTCTCGTTGAAGCGTGAAGCAAGATGAGGAGGCAGGGAAATAGAATGGGGGATCCCAAATCCAAAACCAACACAAAGATAGCTGGTATCCACCACTCTGTCTCCTTATCAGAGTGTCTCTTGGCAGGACCTTCCTGTGCACAGGGAGTTCCTGTAAAGGAAAGTGTGGAAAGACCTGGATCACCACACCCTGGGTGTGCTGTAGGATGCTTATCCCTCCAGCGGGCAGCCACCTGCCCCAGGTGGCCTATGGCACTGGGGCTACAGGCTGCTATAGTTGATGCTACTGGATGGAATCTCTGGACAGTTTGGTCCATGGCTTTGAGGTTGTGATTGGGAAATTTCTGCTAAATCCCTGGAGGCAAATTGCTATCAGCCAGCGTCACCCAGGGGCAAGGTTGGGGCCAGATCCTGAAGCCACTGTCTGAGCCTTTGGCCCCTTGTCACTCCACTGTAAACCTGACTGTGCACCCAGAGCATTTTTGGGTCTAAATACTTCATTTGGAAGCCATTTGTGACCCCCTCACCAGTGGGAAATGGATTTACACCAGCAACGTGCTTTATTCACAGCGGCCTGGCACATTTGGCAGGGGTTGGATATACAGCATCCCGCGAAACAGCTGTGGAAACATTTGGTAGGAGAGCTGTTAACAGAGACACCTCTGTGCCCCAGGCTTTGGTGGGAGGTGCTGGGGCTGCTGGTTTTGGAAAGACCCCACGGGACAAATGGCTGCTGCTCTGCACAGGGAGGAAGCACACCTGAAATGGTCCCGTGCAGAATGCCAGCCCATGCAGGGGGGAAGCCGAGGGGGTGTAGGAGGCTCAGAGGGCACTTCTGGTACCCAGGGCCAGCTGTGGCTCAGCTGTGAGCTTGTTCCAGGGCGATCGGCCCCTTTTCATGGACCACCACCCTGAGCAACCATAGTTCCTGTCCGTGTAGGGATGCCAGTGGCCAGGCAGAGTGGCCCTCCCGCAGGTGTAGTGGCCAGCATGGACATCCCAGCTAGGAGCAAACGTGGGCTCCTCGGAGGCTGGGCTACAGCCGCAGGGACAGCCGCCGCTCCGGCCGAGGGCTGCACAGCGCCGAGCACCGCGGTGGTCCCCACCGGCAGCCGTGTCCCCTTTAAGGCGGCGCCGTCGCCGAGCGGGGCGGGGCAGGGGCGGTCCCCCGTGACGCGCAGTGGGCGGAGCCGCGGGCGGGGCGGGGCCGGTCCCGCCGCAGCGCAGCGCAGCGCCGCGCAGCTCTGAGGCGGCAGCGGCAGCGCCCGGCGGGACCCACCGGCTCCGGCTCCGGCGCCTCCGCTCCGCTCCCCCCACTCCGACCGGCTCCCGAACGGGGCGGCCCCTCGGCGCGCCGGGGCGGGGCGCACCCGCCCCCCTCTTTTCCACCCCCCACCCCCCTCCCGGTCGATTTATCCCCCGCGGCCGCCGCCCCCATGGCCGCCCCGCCCGCCCCCCGCCGCCGCCGCCCCGGCCCCCCGTGCCGGGGCTGAGCCCGGCCGCCTCCGAGGCACCGCCCCCCCCTTCCCCGAGGAGATCCGCTGCGGGGATCCGCGCCCCCCCAACCCCCCCCCCCCTCCGCCCTCGTTGTCCCCCCCCACCACCCGCCCCGGGCCGCGGCCGCCTCCCCGGGGGCGGCGGGAGGAAGGCCGGGGCGTGGGGCTCCGGCGGGCGGGCGGGCGGCGCCCAGGGCGAGCCCAAGATGGCTGGAGGCGGCGGGGGCAGGCGCGGGGGGCTCTGCTGAGCGGCCCCGGCGGGACGGGACGCCTCGGCTCAGGCTCAGGCTCGGCTGGCCGCGCGTCCCCGCAGCCCCTCCGCAGAGCCCCGCCGTGCGGGCGGGGGAGGCAGCGGGAGCGGTTTTGTTCCGGTGACTTTATTTAATCTTTAATTATTTTTTAAATTATTTTTTTAAAAAAAAATATTTTTAATGCGCCTCCGGTCTCCGTTCTCCAGCAGGTCAGCTCAAAATGGCTGAGAGCTGACTCGGCTCTCCCGGAACCGCACGCTTCTGCCGGCTCCTCCCGGCTGCCCGCTGCCGCCTCGCCCCTTCCCGGCGGGGCCGGAGCGGGGAAGCCGCGCCGGGGGAAGGCGCTCCGCGGGCCCCGGGACCCCCGGATCCCGTCCCTCGGCCCCGGGACCCCCCCGGCTCCTTCGCATTGTTGCCGTCGGGGGGTTGCGGACCCCCGGACGGCCATGAGACCGGGCTAGGTGGGACACCCCCCCCCACTTCCCCCCCACCCCGGACGCCTTTTTTTTTTCCGCCAGCCCCGGTGGGGAGTCAGAGCAGGTTGATTTGGGGACCGCGGGGTTTAGATTCCCCCCTTGGCAAAGCCCATCCCCTCTCCCATCCCTCTCCGGGAGGGCTGGACGAGGCTGGGAGGGCTGCGCTGGGCTGGGGTTTGCTCTGAATGACCGAGCTTTCCCATTCAAGACCTCGCAATCTCGAAGCAGGCGAGAGGGTTGGTTTTTTTCTTTCCTTTTTTTTTTTTTTTTTTTTTCCTGTCTTGTCTTTTTTTTTTTTTTTTCTCTTCCTTTTTTTCTCTGCTGCTTCACCGGGTTAGAAGCAAATCTTGGGGGCTGCGGAGAGAATTCGTTTTTTCACCATCGTCACCGTCGCTATTATTATTTTTTTTTAATCTTCCTCCTTTTCCAGTTTTGGATCTTAACCCTTTGATCTGTTTCCTTTAAAAGACTCTGATTCCCAACTCCCATCAGGGGGAGAGGGAGGAGAAAAAAAAGACCCGAGCTAGTCCGTGCTCTCAGCTGTTAGCCAGGTTGGTGGGGGACAAAAGTCCCTTTAAAATATTGAATGTCAGTTGCAAACCTAAGAAAAGAAAAATCCGATCCGGAGCGCTAAATTTAGGAGCTTTATATGGAACTTGGACTCTGCTGCTGGATTTTGTATGGATTTTTTTCAACCTTTGGTAAGTTTCGATTCACCTTTTGGGGTAAAAAGAAATAAGCGGCTCTTAGGGGTGGTTAAGGCTTTGGGCTGTAAATCTGACAATATCACGTCAGGGGGTTTTTTTAACCGTTTTTGTCGCTTTTTTTAATGAAGCGACAGGGATGTCGTGTTTTCTTGCTGGAGATTCCTAGAGTGCTGCTCTGTGGTTTATTTTACCCCCGATTTTAAAATCGGCTGTGGTTTATTATTTATTGCGTGTGCTGCGGGGAGGGAGGGAAGGGAGCGCAGCCGTTCACCCCCAGGCTTCCCATTGCAGGGAGGACAGACCCCGGCGTCCGCCCCTAGACCGCACTGAGCGACCGAAGCGGGTGGGGGGAAACGTCGCCAGAGGCTGCCGGCAGAGATGGCCGAGAATTGGAAGAACTGCTTCGAAGAGGAGCTCATCTGCCCTATTTGCCTGCACGTCTTCGTGGAGCCGGTCCAGCTGCCCTGCAAGCACAACTTCTGCCGGGGCTGCATCGGGGAGGCGTGGGCCAAGGAGTCGGGCTTGGTGCGGTGCCCGGAGTGCAACCAGGCCTATAACCAGAAGCCCAACCTGGAGAAGAACCTGAAGCTCACCAATATCGTGGAGAAGTTCAACTCCCTCAACCTGGAGAAGCCCCCCTCCGTCTTGCACTGCGTCTTTTGCCGCCGGGGCCCGCCGCTGCCGGCCCAGAAGATCTGTTTGAGGTGCGAGGCCCCGTGTTGCCAGTCCCACGTCCAGACCCACCTGCAGCAACCCTCCACGGCCCGGGGCCATCTCCTGGTGGAGGCAGACGACGTGCGGGCCTGGAGCTGCCCCCAGCACAACGCCTACCGCCTGTACCACTGCGAGGCCGAGCAGGTGGCCGTCTGCCAGTTCTGCTGCTACTATAGCGGGGCCCACCAGGGACACTCGGTCTGCGACGTGGAGATCCGCCGCAATGAGATCAGGGTAAGTCGGATCTTCGTGGGGACGTGGGTTTGTCCAGCCCAGGGGGGCTGCCACCTCTCTTCCTGCCCACCCTCTCCCCTGCTGTGTTTGTTCCCCAAAAGGCATGCGTTTGTGTAGGGCCTACACAAAATCCACCGCGGTGCTGCTCTTCCTCCGCCCGGTCCCCCTGTGGCGGACATGTTAGGTGGCCTCCCCAGCTGAGCAGTGATGGGAGTCTGTGGGTGCCAGGGTGGCTCCTTGGGGAAGGGGGTCCATGCTGGGAGGCCTTTGGAGCTGCTCAGCCATAGGACCTGCAGCCGCTTGGGTCTGGGCTGTGTGGGGAAGGGTCGAGGTCCTGGACCAGAGGGGTTTTGAGGGGTCATCTCCTTGGTTCCTGCTGGGGTCTGCAGCTGTTCGGAGGAAGGCAGAGGAGCTGCCCACATCCGAGGTCGAGTCACCCTGAAATTGGGATCCCCGGGGGAGGACAAAGCAGCCGCAGATGCAGACCCCATCCATTGTAAGGCCTGTGAATGTCAAACTGCTGGCTCTTCCCACTGCCTCCCGCCGGGGCCAGTGGCCGCCATCCCCTTCCCCCCAGCGCTGGGAGAGCTTCGTGTCAGAGACGGACAGCTTCTTGCTGGCGGGGATTCACGCTTGGGGTTTGGCCAAATAATGGGGTTTTTATTAGGGGGCACAGGGCTGCCCCCCCTCCCTAAAGCAGCATGGGGCGTAGCACTGAATTCGAGGGAAAGCGAGTCTCTATTTTGCTCGTGGCCAAGCCATCTGGCAGGAGCTTTCACCCCTGGCTCCCCACCCAGAAGTTCGTGGTGGGCATTTAACAGCCCTGTGGGCAGCCCTTTCATGACCCCACAACCACCTTCCCCCCACCAAGGGCTACCCCTCTGCTCCATCTCCGACCCTTCGAAAGATGCCTGGTGCTTGTCCGCCAAATAAATATTTAACAATGAATTGAATGGTGATTACTGTAAAATGGGGATGATTTCCTGTGTATTTTAATGTTGCCAAAATGAGTCACCATTTAGCAATAAAAAAAAAAAGAAAAGTCATAAATAAAAATTGCAGTATAATTACTTTCCAATTGGATGGCCAGGCCCGGCGGGGGGGGGGGGGGGGGGGCGGGGGGGGCAGCTCTGTGCAGAGGGGAGCCAGCCTGAGCTCACAGGAAGGTTATTTTCCTCTCCAGGTTTTTTTGGGGAAAACCAGAGACCTCCACGGAGGTGCCCGCAGCTCCGCCACACGCACTGGAAAGGGAAAGACCCAGCCAGGCTTTTGGAGAAGCGCTTTTCTGCTTCTATTTATAGGGAGTCATTTTGGTCTCCCTCTGCCGGGGTGGGGAGCCACCCCGGGAGGGCTACATGGGGCTGGGACAGGGCTCATGTGTGCATTTCCTGGGACCCTTAGCCAGGGACCAAAACTGTTTTTCCAGGTCCTTTTCCAGGACACTTTGATCTCATTTATTCCCGCTCTTGCTGCGTGGGTTTTTTTTGTTGTTGCTGCCGTTGTTATGGCTGGATGTTCGCCGCTCCTTGCGGATGCACACTGCTAATGACCTGGCAGAGAGCTGCCACTGGCTAGGCTGGATTTTGGCCCCGACTTAAAATTTTAGGGTATGTGACCAGACACGGAAGGTGTAGGACGGCTGTATTGTAGAGCTGCAGAATTATTTTGTGACCTTGGCCAAATCCCTCGGTACCTCCATTGCTGCGTTATCTTAATTTCCTTTCTCTGCGATGATAAGCTTGTCTCTTCCCGCCGGGCGCGTGGCTCGGTTGGGTGCTTGGAGACTGGGGCACCGGAGGACAGCCCGAAGCTGGGGGATGGTGTGCCCAAAGGATCCCCCCCTGTAGTTGAAGCAGTTCCTCCATGAAGTGGCTGGAGTAGGGAAGAGCCCCTGAGGAGGAACTCCCGGCAGGTTGCTGGCCCTCACTGCGTGGCCTTGGCTGGGTGTCTGGCTGAAAGGCACCCCTCGCCAGCCAGCAAGGAAGGTGGCCATGTCGGCTCCGGAATTAGGGTGCATGTGCTCAGCGGGTGATGGCTTCCCGCCTGCAGGGGCCAGGCCTGGAATTCCTGGCTGCTTGCTCACCCCAAGGCGGTGAGGCGCTCTTAGAGCATCCCGGGGAAGGAGGGCTGGGGCTGGGGGGCGGATGAGTAATGCCAGGCTTGGGAGGTCCAGGGGAGGCCCCATCGTGAGAGGTTTGTTCCATGCGTGGCTCGCGTTTGGGAAGCTGTTAATTGAGAAATGAGTCAAAGTTTGGAGGCTCAGAGCCCTGTCCTTGGTGCGGGGGATTTGCAAGTGTCTGGGTGTGCGACATCGACCCAGCGCGGCAGGGGTGGCCCCCATAGCCTGGAGGAGGGATGGGAGCCTGCAAACGTGCTCTCCATAAACTCACGTTTTTTAGCATTTATTACTCTGGCTCTGCTGCCGGTGCACCTCGAAGGGCATCTTGCCCCCAGTTACAGTCCAATTTGAAGGGGAAAAGGGGCTCAAAACTCCTTGGGGACAGCACTAGAGCTTTCTTGGCTGTAAGCTGGCAATTAGGGCAAGAGAGCTCATGCTGGGCAAAAGAGGCCAGAGGCGGGTGTCTGCAGGAGGAAAGAGGGTGTCTGTGGAGGGCTCGCTTGAAGCTGACGTGCGCGCTTGGTGGGTTTGGGGGAAGGGGAGCGCTCAGCGTTAGGTGCTGCACAAACCCGCAGAGCCCTGGCTCAGAATTGGTTGAACTCCACGGTGCAACCGTAATACAAACAGTAAATAAAATATGTGGTTAATCTTTCTTTCGTGGGTGTATAAAGCGCTTACCTCCCCATCCCCCCTGTGAGATGTTTTCTCCTTTGTTTCCTGTTTTTGTAGCGATTAAAGAGGAGAGGAAAAAAAAACCCAACAACCCACCCTCTTTTTTTTTTAGCTTCTTGTCGTTTTGTTTGTGTCAAGGTCTCAAAACGAAACATTTTTTTCTTCCATCTTTGCCTTTTTTGCCCCAGCCACGTGCCTCTTGTCTGCATGGGGGGAACCTGCTTCCAGGGTTGAAAAAGAAAGTTGCTTCAGCATGAGGTTGATGCGTTGATTTTTTTTTTTTTTTTTTTTTCCTCATCCAAAAAGGGGAAAAATATGTTGCTGGGATTGGAGCACAGGTCAGAAGGCAGCAGCCAAAGAAAGGGACTCACTTGCAGGGTATTACTGTGTTTGCCCCGTCTTTGTGTGGGACATGGTTGATTGAGGCCAGGTATATCAGAGCTTGCTTGGGGATGTCCCAGCTGCCTGTCCTCAGCTGGAGGTGCCGCCAGTGGAAGAGGGCTTGGGTAGAGGCTCTGCTTCTACTTCCATTTTGTTTCAGGGGATGCTGACCTAGTTGTAGCACATTTTTGGGAGATCAGGAGAAAAATCCCTCCACGTTTTGAAGATCTCTGGTAATTTTGTACACTAAGGGGAGGAGGTGAGTTGTGGTGTTGAGACCTGTGGGAAAATGTTGGGGATCCTTCTGCGGTCATGTAGGAGCAGCACCCATTTGGTAAATCCAGGGGGACAGACAGGGACTGGGCTGCTGGGCCCATCTGCCCCTCGGGGGTTTTGAGCTGCTTTCTTGGCAGCACCCCGGATAAGGTCTGCTCAGGTGCTTTCTCAAGTATGGGAAAGAGGAGAGGTGAGCACTTGGTAAGACCACAGGAAGAGATGAACCCCAAGTCTGTACCGGAAACTCTGGTCCTTTGCCAGCATTGGCCACCAGCCCCAGTGCAGAGATGGCCCGTGCACTTTTCTTACCGGCTCCAGCTGGTTGCTCCTGTGGTTCAAAAGCTCTAGGTTTCTAGATGGAAAATGCCACCAGCTTTCCTTTGCTGGACGGCCCTGACACCAGAGATACCTTCCCATTTGAAACGAGTCCTATGTCGCATCCCCATGCTGCCATCTGTGCTGGGGATGTTCTGCTGGGACCTAGGGAGCCCCGCTGGTGGGGAGGTTGGGGTTGTCTCCACTGCCAGGCTCCTGGTGTGAGCTGCTGTAGGTTGTTTTACTCTGAAACAGGTTTGGTAACTTGCGATGGGCTGGATTTTTACAGGCTTACTTATTTTCCAGATGACTTGTTAATGAGGAGTGTGGCACGCAGCTCACTGGAGGCATTGTGAGCGCAAGTGCCCAAGTGCTTGAGCGTTAATTTAGCTCTCGTGACTGTAGATGGTGTGGGCTGGTGCCTGGCAGGCGTTCCCTATGGCGCTCTTTGAGCATACCTGGTCCCCAGACGACTTTTGCAGTAGGTCCTGTGAAGCTGCAGCTGTGCAGGTTCTCCCTGCACCCTCCATCTGAGCCTCCACCAGCACCCCAGAGTTGAACCGCCAGCCCAACCCGGGGGTTAGGTCAGCCTGACCCAGGTCTCTCCCTCCCCTGGTTTTGTCCATGCCCTAGTTCCTGCCCAGGGGCCTCGGGAGTCCAGCGCTAGGCTCCTAAATGTGACTGATCATTGTGCCGTGGGATGCTGTCAGTTGGTCAAGCTGCCGTGATGAGTAATGACTTCTCGGGCCTTGGGCGGTCGCAGAAATCCCAGCACCCACCTAGCCCCGCTTTCTAGCTCCGTGCTGTTCGCCACCATCAATCTGTCAGGCTTTGCTGCGCTGTGTTGTCAGGGGCAGCAGGGGATTTCAGTTCAACCGATAGCAGCCTGTGCTGCCCTAGAGAGGTCTCGGGGGGGGCTGAGCCACCCTGCTACAAACCCGTCTGGGTTTGCTGGCCAAGTGGCAGAGGGTGTCTTGGTGGTCCCAGATCTTTGGCTGCACTGGGACAGCCTCCTGCCTCCCCGGGGTTTGGATTAAGGGCTTTTCCCTGCTGCTTTCCTGCTAAGCTTGAGCATTTTCCTCACCCTTGCCCGTCAGGTTGCTAGCAGTTCCTTGCTCTAGACCTGCAGCTGCAAGTTTTCTGCATAGATTCAATCTGAGAAGTGACAGCAGAGATGGAGGATGCGGGGAAGCAGCCTGGTGGGTTTGGGTGGGAGGGAGGAGGCTTGCATGGAGGGGACATCTTTGGTAAAGAAGAGCAGGACAGGGGCTGCAGTGGAGAATGCTCTCTTCCCATGGGGGACAATGCTATGTGGATGGGTGCTGGTGAAGAGGAGTGAGGTGGAAGGAGGAGAGGGAAAGAGAGGTTGATCTGAGGACCTTGAGCTGCTTTGCAAGGAACAGCAACAAACTGTGGCCCAGGCTTACGCCTGCAGTCTATAGGGGTTGGCTGTCCTTCGCAGGTGGGGATGCCTGGGCACAGCCTTGCCCACCCATGCCAGACGGCCCTGTCCAGAGAGCTTTCTGCCTTGAAGCCCTCCCTCGGCAGTGGCGTTGAATGAGCCCCTGAGATGGGGGTGTCCTGGTCTCGTCTCTGAACCAGGAGGTATAAGCCCAGCTTTGGCTGGTGATGAGGGCATAATAAACTTGGCCCAGACCCTCGTTTAGTCTAAATCCACCCCGTGATATTTATGTAAGTGTTCTGTGGCTGCTGGCATGGAGGTGTGCAGCACGCTGCTCTCCTCAAGCCCGCGAGCGTGGCGGAGAGGGAGAAGTAGGAAGGACGTGGTCTGCAGTGTGGCACCCTGGACATTCCTCCACCCCTCAACCTTGTGCCTCGCATGTGGGAGCCTGGGTAAGCCCTTCGGGGAACATGCGAGTCCCAGGACCGTCCTTCCCCCCTCCTCCCCTCGCTCCAGCGAAGCACTGTCCTCGAGCTCTTTCCGGGTGCTCGGCCGAGCCTGGTCCTGCTGGAGGGGGGTCCACAGCGTCTCTGCTGCTCTGGTCTTTGCCTCTGGAGCTGAGGAGTTGCCTCTGCCCCTGTCTGAGCAGGGGGGGCTGGCGAAGGGGGTGGGAGGAGAAGGATTTCCATGTCTCACAAAGGGCACAAGCGATCAGATTCGTGCAACTGCCCAAGAATAAAGAGGTTCTTACAGTGCTGGCTGCCCTGACCTCTCTCCTCTCTGCTACAGAGGACAGCGTGTGACCACACAGGGATTTCTGAGCTGTGCTTTGGAGGGAGGCAGTGGGTTTTCTATGCCCAGATCTGTCTGCAGCTTGCCTTACAGCATATTGGCCTATTTTTTGCTCGTTACCTATCTGTTTACTGGAAATCTTGGTACACGGTGGTAATTTCTTCTTTTCTTCTTTTTAATTTCATGTAATTGTTTTGGGTTTTTTTTTTTCAGTCTGACACTGAAATGGGGCTGAGAGCAGCAGTGCTTCCAGAGCAGGGACAAAAGTAACCAGGAAACACAGGGCAAGAGAGGAGGGATCGACATCGAAACAATGAAATAGCCAAGCAAGGAAAGACTGAATGCTCAATAGCACAAGCCTTTGCAGAAATGCCTGGCTAGTGCAGCATTTTATAATCAGCTTCTGTGCTGGGCTGGCCTGCAACAGTAGTGTGATGGGGGAGGAATGCTTTGAATTAGCTGGATGCCAGAATTAATTCTGTCAGAATTCAAATGTACATGTATGTACAGATTTATAAATAAACACTTGGAGCTGGATTCTGCTTTGCCACGCAGGCTCCAGGGCAGAATCTGGTCTGGCTTTTTTTGTTTTTAAAAAAAATAAAATGCTATGGATCTGGGCTAGGTTCTGGTGACTTTGTCAACTTTCTACATTTATCAGCAGCCCGTAGGCTCAGGAGATGCTGGTTTGGTTGGAGTAAGGGGGATGGCTTGGAGGAGTCAGAGCTGCTAAGCTTGCTTGCAGTGGTAGCCAGTTTTCTGCAATGAACCCCCATTTGCTAGTAGAGAAGATGGGGCAGATGCTGGGGGACCAGTGGGGAGGTGTGAAATGTGCAGGACCAGGGACGTCCTGCCCTTCTCTTTCCTCTGTGGAAGAAGGCCTGATAGAGGCAAACACCCCTCCTTTACCCAGGAGAACTATAGCCAGCAGGCTTGGGAACGGGAGGAAGAGATGCCTGGTCCCAAATACGGAGGGAGGAATGGTTATTTACAGGCATGAGGCTCTGGATGCATGCAAGAGTTTTTACATATGTCCCCCAGATGAACTCAAGGAAGAGGTTCCCAGTCCTGAATCCTTTCTGATAAGGATAGCTTTGGCCCCTTCTCACCAGGGGGATCGTGATTGTCCTTCTTCTGTCTTGTGATTCACTTGTGATGGTAACATGAGCAAAGTTCCCAGCTCAGAGCAGTGCCCTGCCACTCTGCAGCAGCGCTGTCTACGTAACATGTACTCAAAGTCATCCATTTGCTGGGATGATGTACCAGAACTGTAAAAAAAAAAAAAAAAAAAAAATTAAACATGAATCAATTTAATTTCTCTGTTTCTTCTCTTCCCCCTACCTTTCTTAATTCCTTGGTGTGTGGGTGCTCTGGGGGGGGCCGTCTCCGGAGCAGGCTGGGAAGAGCCGAGCTGCGGATGGCTCCAGATGAGGCAGTTGGCAGGGAGTGACGTTCCGGATGGCTGTGTCTCTCTGAAATATGAGTAAATGTTGTCAGACCAGCCGACTGTACGATCCAAGGCTCGGGGAGGGCTGAGCTGCCCTTTCCTCCCTCCACCCATCTCTCCCTGTGTGGGATCCCCCATTTTCTCGGCATCACCCAGTTCTCGTCTCCCTGCCTTGGTGACCTGGAAGCTTCATCCTAGAGCTGGAGCTTTGGAGAAAGGGAAGGAAAATCCCCCATATCCTAATGGAGGCAGTGTTTTCCCTCGCTGTACAACAGCTTAATCCAAACCCTCATTTGAGCCAGTTATTGTGTGGCTTTAAAACCCAGTCCCCTGGAAACTAGACTCCCACCCCCTTCCCTCCTAGTCGATCCTGGTCGGTGGAGCCGAGCTCCGGGGTTTGGTGCTCGGCCACACACAAACACAGATCGATCGTGCTGGGGGGCAGGTTGATATTTTTGTGGCAATGGTTTTCATTGCTGGTTGTGGTTGTTGTTGGAAAGTCAGGGGCTTGCTGTGTGCTGTAACTGGCTTGTGCGTGTGGCAAGGGGAGAGGGTAACATGAGAGCATCCTTCTGCTCATTATCCTCTTGCTGGTGGGGGCGGGGGGCAGCATCCCTCTCCCCATCTGAATCCGTGTGGAGCTGCCGGCTCTGCGGTGGGAGCTGGTTTTCCCTGCAGGTGAACTGCTCTGCGCTGAAACAAAGGGCTGGGGGTGCCGGTGCCTCCCTTTGTTCTCCTCCTGTCCTGGTGCACCCGCCTCCGACAGCAAAAAGCCCCTTGAAGCGCGTCTCTCAAATGGATGGAGCGGAATAAATGCACTGCGAGGTCTCTGTCCTCTTCGCAGACCCGTTGGGGTCAGGGATGGTGCACGCTCCCCTTTCCCTGGGGTACTGTGCTAGCCCCTTAGTGATGGGGGTGGCCGGATCCGGGAGGGAATTACTGCAGCTCTCCTGCCACAGCTGCACCGTTGTGGCTGAGGCCCGCGAGCCCTGTTTGGGTCAGAAGTGGTTCAGCTGTAGGGGATGGGGATGAGATCTAACCCCTACAAGGGAATGGGAGCACATTTTGGGGTTGTTTTCCTGCCTCTGCCTGCTGGCATCCTGCATGACAGGGCATCCAGGCAGGGGACTGGAAGTAACACCTTGTGTGTCATGTGAAGACCACCCCTTGCCCAGCGCACCTCCCAAGGGTGTGAGCCCAGCAGGTAAAGCTGCAGCCTGTCCTCCAGCCAAGGATTTTGTAGCATTTTACTTTCAACAGGGGAGAAAAAGGTCAGTTTAACCTCTGCAACGAATCTGGGTAGAGAAGTCAGGGTGTTACCCTGAAGTAGAGATAAGCAGAGGTGGGGGAACCTGCTAGGGAGTTGGGAAGTCTGTGGCAGTGTGGGGAAGCAATCCTGGAGACTTGGGCTTTCTTTGCTGGTGGTGGTACCTTGCCGTACACGGACCCTGCTAGCTGCCCCCTCCCCAAGGCTGGCTCCTGGCTGCTGCTATCATCTATGAATGCACATGGTACTAATCCTCATTTATCAAAGTGCTTTTGCAGCAGTCTGATAAACAATACCGAGGCAACGAGGAAAAGCTAAACCTTCCTCTACATGTTAAAACTGCCTGTTGGAGCCTTCCTCAGGAAATGTTCCTCCTTCCCAAAATGGAAGGCCCAGCTTTGTAGGAGAGAGACAGGGGGCATCCGAAAAGACAACCTTCACGCACATGCTGCACCCAGTGACTGTAGACACACACATGGGAGGAAAACCTTGTGTGTCCCAAAAGACAGAGGCTGGGAATGTCTGTCAGCCTGGGTGGAAGATGGGGGAAACCAGGGGAGTGGGAACCTGTGGGACAGCAATCCCTGGCGTGTCCTGTCCATGGGGTGGTGATCCCAGGAGTCCTGAATCCTGGCTCTGCCGCTGCTTTGCAGTGGGGGAGCAGGCATTAATGTTTTGAAGGTCAATCAGAAATCACAAGCTGGCCGGAGGCACGGCTGTGCTAGTCAGCAGGTAAGGAGAAGCCACCGCAGAGCCGAGCTAGCAGACAGGTTGGTTTGTGGGTGCAAGCTCACCATGGGATGAGGAGCTGCTGTGGTTGGTCCCCCTGCTCTAGAAAATGGCAGGGCGGTCTCGGCTAGAAATGGCTTCTCTGGTTGTACCCTGCTTGCTGGCGCTGCCCCCCCCCAGTCTCTGTGTGACTGGGCACATCCCGTAACCTTTGTGCCACCACCGCATCCTCTTTAAAAGAGGGTAATGAAACTGAAAGGGGGAAGCAATGGGTGCTGGAGGCACCTTGGACTGCCAGGCTTGATTAAAGCACTGCTAGTCTGCCGGAGACCTGAGGAGCTGGATTTTTGAGTCAGGAGGTGAAATGTTGGGCAGGGAGAGGGCATCTGGTGAAAGCCACCTCGTTTGGGGATGGAAACTGAGCCTCGAATATGGCTCGCATGAATCGGTGGGACCGGAGTTGAGCAAAGCGGTTCCCCTGCCTCCCTGGGAAGGTGGAGCCGACTGGGGTCTGAGCTGTCGAGCTCCGATCGCTGAGTCAAACATGGAAGATAAATGATACATCAGGGGCCTGAGATCAATAATGTCAAAGGCTGGCCCGTAATCGGGTGAGATTGAAAACCAATGACAGGCCTGCTCCTAGGAGCAGAAGTCAGCACGTTGAAGGAGAGCAGCGGCGTTTGCTCCTTTACAGTTATTCCCTGGCGGTGCCTACATCCAAAACCCACCTTCCCAGGCTCACGCTGCAACATCAGCGATTCCTCCCCTCAGTCAACGTTGACCAGATCCCACAGGTCCCCTGCAGGCAACCCCTCTTCACCAGTCCCTGTGCAGCTGGTCCAGAGCGCTCCTGCCCTTGGGAGAGTGGCTGCGGTGAAAGCAAAAGCAACGCAGCCTGGTGCTGGCTGTCAGCCGCTTTTGCTGCTGGGGGATGAGCTGGGGCCATGGGAGGCAGAGGAAGGGAGAAGAGGCTGAAGCAGGAGGTCAGATCAATGCCGTGGGTACCGTGATGTGCTGCATGTTGTAAAGATGCTTGGCTTTGGGGAGAGAAGTTTGGGAAACAAGACTCTTGACTTTGACCTGAGTATGTTTGGTTTACTTGTATTTATCAACTAACGGGTGCCATGAGTGTTTAGCCACCCGTGGGCAAGAGACAGGCAGGTGGGGTTCATGGTTGTGCCCGTTTTGGGGCTGCTGGTGTTCGAGCTTGTCACAGAGGTGGCTTTTCTCCTAGGTGGGTGCTGGGCAGGGGGCTGTGCCACTGTGCTTGGCTGGAGCGTGCTTCCCCCAGTCAGCAGCAGCCACAGTCCGGCTGAGGTGGATTTCATTTATTTGCAGGAGCAAATTTAAATAAACTTGAGTCCCTTTTTTCTGTGCACCCTTAAAGGGGTGTGTGTCCCATCCCAGCTCTGCAGGGCAGGGCCATGCTGGGGCTTCTGTGAAGGGCGCTGGGAAATAGGATGTCGTCGCTATTTCCCAAGCACAAGGGCGGTGAAAGGAGAAGGGGCCGTGCCGTCTCCTGCCTCTGCCCCTCCTGTGCGAGTGTGGGGAGCTGGAGGTGCCGGTTGCCTTTGCCCCGGGCTCCTCTTCCCCTTCCTCCCTGCTCCCCCACCCCTTCCCCGCCAGGAAGCCTGGCCTTTGTGTGAAGTGATGCCTCCTGACATCAGCTGGACGCCGCAATTTCCTCCGCAGCGGGGAGGGCGAGCGAGCGAGGAGAGGGGTGCCGTGCTCCCCAAGGGGTGACACATGCTCCTGGCCTCGCTGGAGCGCGGGCCGGCGACGCTCGGGGCAGGGGGTCTGCATGCCCAGCCGGGATGCTGCGGGGAGTTGGTTGCCCCCAGCTCCATCAGTGTGGTGGTTTGGCAGAGCTTTGCCTGCTTGTGCTGCTCTGCCTGAAAGCATGATCCCAGTGCGATGCTTCTTGCTGCCTGTGACTCTGATTGCTTCGGTGGCATCTTTATTTGACCCCTGTAGGGATGCAGTGTTGGGCTCTATGTAGCTGAAGCTGAAGCCTGGGCAGCGCTGGCTGCAGGGTCTTGCTCTGGAGTCAGTGGCCCAGCGCCACGGAGCAGGAGCATAGGGGCTCGCAGCAAAGCAGGAGCAGGGCTGACAACTCCTGCGGCCCAGGGCTGCACCCAAGCTCTGGGAGCATCTTGCCGTCCGTGCAGACACGTTGCTTCGGCAAGGGCAGGGCGCAGCTCAGCTGCGAGAGGGTTTGCGGGGTGTGGGCTCTTGGCTGCTCCTTGGAAAGGGGCTAATGCAACACATGGGAATTGGCCAAGTGCCTGCCAACAAGAAGCCGCGGCTGGCGCCTTGCCAGCAGCTTGGGGGCCTCGCATCTCTCTAATTCGAGATGTGTTTACTGGCGGATGGCGTTTTGCAGCTGGCTGGCTGGAAACTACAGGTCCCAGCATGCTCCCTCGCATGTCGCCTGGCTGCTGCGCTCCGGCGGGAGCATGGTACCACGGGGATCGTAGTGTCGGTGATCACCGCTGCGGGGGTTTTGCTGCAGTGGAGAAGGACTCTGGTTCATCGTTGCTGGGCAGAGCCAGGCTGCAAGACACAGGGCTGGTCTCTGCCTCCTGCTTTCTTATCCTCCCGCCACCCACTTGCTCGAAGCAAGACCGGGTTGACCTTTTTATGTCACCAGGCCGGGGAGGGGATCTGGTCCTATTCTTACTCGTTTGCAATGTAAATATTTTGGTCCTGAGTACGTTGCTGGGAGCAGGGTGTCACGCTGAGGAGCGTGATTCATTCATGCTGTTGCTACTCGGAGCACAATGAGGCAGCCTTGGGACCGGTCCCAAAGATTTCCTGTGATCGCGGCTGGTGGGGAATTTGGGACGTCACGTTTGACTAAGTCGGAGCTCTCTTCTTGCGATTCCTGTGAGCCAGAAGTACTGTGCTGTGTTCAGGACTTGCCGCCCCCAGAATGTGGTGGGTGCGGGTGGCTTGCGTTTCCAGAGGGAGGAAGAACGGAGAGCAAGGCTGAGCTCCGGCTCTTGCCTTCCCCAGCTGCTGGCGTGTGGAAAAGGTTGCAGGGTGCAGGGCTTTGTGCCTGGTCCCAGCCAGCCTAACAAATAAAGGTACAAAGCAATGCAAGTTCAAAACCTGCTGCATGTCAAGTCTTGGAGGAGGCCCCAGCACAGTATCCCAGGTGAGGCTGGCACCGCTTGAGCTTCCCTGTGTGTTTGAGAGGGATATGGGACAACCTGAGGTGGGACGCTGGGCGGGAGCGCTGGAAGATGCCTTTCCATCCCTTGCTTCCACTGCTGGTGCTCTGCTGCCAGAAGAGACGTTCGCACCCCCAGTTTGGTCACCAGCACAGGAGGAGAGGCACCACTGCACCCTCCACCCCAGGGCTGGCTCCCTCCACCCCCCTGTGCGTCGCTTCGTCCTCCCCATGCCGCTGAGAGCCAGGTGCGGGTTGTGCAGCGCCCAGATTCGTTCTGGCATCCTTCGTTAGACAGTGTTTGTTCATGCTGCATTTTTCTTTTTGCTGGCTTGTTTGGACACGCACTGGTACATTCACGGCACTCAGGCAGTAACGTGAGTCTCTTTCCCATTAGGAAAGGGGCCAGGATTTGGGGGGGGGCCGGGAGGGCGGCTTAAGCAGTAGTTTCTCAGATATTTCCTTCTGCCACCACACCCTGCGTGAAAGAGCAATATCCACGGCTTCAGCTGCTATCGCAAGGCTCCGAACATCTCTCTTTTAATATAGATTGGTATCATTTTGCATTTTAAAGTAAAAACACGCTGCAAGCTGCAGACAGCTGTCGGTTGGCAGCTTTGTTTGAACATCTGGTATTGCTGGGCTGCTGTTCAGCGCGATCTAACTATGGGATTCATAAAGATTATAATCCGGGCTTTCAGATTCTCAACAGCCGCCTCATGAAAAAACTGGGGAGAGAGAAAACGGAGTAGGGAGGCGGCTGAGGGGTCCTCAGCATTCAGCGGGTCGTGGTCATGGTCAGCCCCCTCTTGGGTGCAGAGGGGTGGATGGGCTCGCTGTATGTTGCCTGGGCTGCCTGCAGGTGCTGATGGGATCCAGAATGCCGGGCGCTGGGGAGCTGTAGAAATGCAAAGTCCTGTTTTTGTGTGTGGGTTTTTTTCCTTTTCCCCCCTTCTCTTTATTTTTTCCAGCTTGTGTGCCGAATCCAGTTGAGTCTCATACTCCTCTGGGTGGTGTCTGGCGCTGGCGAGCTGAAGCAGCAGATTCTGCTGTGGCTTTGAGTGGATGTTTGTAACAGTTGTCTGCAGCAGCAGGGCTTGGTTTCTTTTTCTTTAAAGTAAGTGATGGAGGAGCCAGGGCTCAGAGTAAACATCTCAGCACGTCAAAACCTCGTTTCCAAGAGAAATTGAGTCCCCTTTTCTTGAAGAAACCGAAAGGTTGCAATAGCCACTTCTGTAAGCCCCATCCATCCCTCTGTGAGCCAGGCACTTTCCTTGGCACCTTTGAGAATTAAGCGGCCTCTAAGCCCCTAACGGGTTTTATAAATCTTGTTAGTTGATCTGCATTTTTGCAAAGCTCTTTGAATCCAGCCTATTGGCGCATAAGTCACCTTGACTTTCCGCAAGGCTTTGACTCCCAACTCACTTTCAGGCTCCATTTGTCAGTTGGAGGTGCACAAAAAACGTCCCCCCTTATCTTTATTAGAAAAAAAAAAAAGCTGCCTGGAGAAATCTAGCTGCGCTCTAGTTGGTGCAGGCCAGTAATAGAGGTGCATATAAACCTGTTCTGCCCTTGTTTGTGTTGATTTAACTTACCTGTACAAATTAAAATAGCCTTGAGCGGTTGGAAGTTTAACTAGATTAGTTGGGAGGAAAAAAAAAAAAAATCATGGCCTTTAAATCAAAGCAAGGTTTTCTTTCTAGTGCTGCCTGAGCCTGGAGAGGGGCTTTGTGCCACCTGCGCAGCCAGACCACTTGTCTCTGGATCACCAGATGAGATGCTGACGGAGCACATGGCTGCAGGTCATTGACTTTGCACTATCAGTGGTCTCGTGGCTGGGAAGCGTGGGTGCACACAGGTATCATTGTGGCTGCTCTGCTCCTTGGTGGTATCTGAGTTCCCCCCCAAAACCTCCTCACACATCCAGATCCTCAGGCCGGGCTCCTTCCAGAGAAGAAATAAGAAATTACGAGGGTAGGAAGCTCTGTTGTTCAGAGCTCAGGTCTTCCTGTGGCAGGGCTGAGCCATGGCAGGTGTGGAGCAGAGATCTTTGGGCAGGGGAGAGGCAACTCAGCCTGCAATGGGAGGAAGGGTGGAAGAGGCTGGCTGTGTTTCACCCCTGCAGGGAGAAAGCTCTGAGATCACACAGGCCAGCTGGATATTGAATCCAAGATGTTTATTTGGAAGAGGGAGTGAGAGTTTCTCAATTTTGCAGGGGCTGCAGATGGGGGTAGCTTTGCTGCTAAGTGATGGGAGTGGGTAAAGACCCACTGGATGGCTGCTTTTGAAGGCAAGGTATCCCACCAGCCGCAGTTTGGGGACGACTGGCTGGGACCCTGAGCTTGCAGCACATCAGGAAGATCTTGGGATTCAGCAAAGTTAGATGAGGCTGGGACAACAGCAGATCAAGGCAGGATTGGGGGTGCTGCCAAAGCCTGTTTATTTTTTTGTGGGGGTTATGGAATGAGCAACTCAGATGATATGTCAGAGCAACAGGGCTTGTGTGAGGACAGGATTTTGTGATTTGACTGAGTTTCAGCACTGAACAACCTCCCATTTCTACCCAGACTGCCACCACTGGAGCTGTCAGAGTGCTTGTGAGAGCTAGTTCAGGGAGATGATCCAGCTGAAAAGAGACTGCTTTTTTTGCTGGCTTAATTTTTCAGCTGGATCCGTGGTCAGGAAGGGGCAGATGTATGAAAACAGAGACAGAACAGGGAGGAAAGGAGGTTAGGGCCCCCATAACATACATGTAAATTGATTGAAACATTCAAGAAACCACAAGCACAGAGCGCACTGAGGGCAGAAAGCGCAGGACTTCTTACACGATCTCTTAGGTTCTGAAAAACTAAATCTGGTGAATCCCAGTTGGTGTAGCTGCAGGGCCCAGATTTCATTTTCTGGCTTGGTGGGGAGGAGGTGCAAGGTGATGTTGGTCATCGGGGACAGATGTGCTCCAAGGTGTTGGTGTCAGTCTGAGGTCTCAAGTGACTGCAAATGGTTGCTCAAGGCGCTTGTGTCTGCCTGTCTGAAACTTTCTGGGATGTCGCAAACCCCTGCGCTTTCCCGGAGTGCCCTGTTGCTCAAAGGGCATTTGGTGCTGGGTCGTGCTGGGCCTGCAGCCAGAGCCCCATGCTGGAGGTGGCTCAGCACCAGGGTGAATTTTGGCACTGATTTATAAGCAGCTCCAAACCAGGACATTTTCCTTCTAAGACTGAAAGAGGGGAGGAAAAGAACTCCTCCCTCACATCCCTGATGGTGGAGAAGATGCGGACCTTGTCCTTCATAAACACGGAGCTGAGCCCTGTGACTCCTCCTGGCTCTCCTTGTTCCCAGGCAAAGGCAGCCTGGACTGTCCTCCCTCCCAAAAGCTGGCTGGGGAGGGCTGCTGGCCAGCGTCCGCACCCAGGCCTGGGTGGGGATCTCCTCTCCCTCCCTTCCCAGCAAGAGAGAAAATAAAGATTTCTAGAGCTCCTCACTGCCCTGAGGGCCTGGTCACGCCTGCAGCTGCAGCCCCGGCAGCCCTCAGAGCTGATCTCTCCATCTTGCTCTCGCACTGCCGAAAAGCATCTGCCGCCCCTGTGCCGCCGGGACACAGCACAGGAGCACGTCATCCCTGGCCGGGTGGCATCTCTCCTGGCAGACCCGGGGCAGGAGGCAGCTGCGCCAGCCAAAGGGACAGGCATCTCCGAGGCTCATCCTTGTCCTGTGGAGCCAGCGGCATCAGTTGGGACTTGCCTGGCTGCACGCTCAGCATGCAAACCAGCTCCTCCATCCCTGTGTTCATCTTCCAGTGTGTTTCCAGCTCCTTTCTTCCTCTCCTTCCCATGCTGTGAGGGAGTCTTGAGCCCCAGGTCTGGCAGAGGCAATTCACCCCACTTTCACTGCCTCTTGCAGTTTACACGGGGGCTGCTCGTCCAACACTGGCCCGTGATCAGCACGGCCTTGCTCCTACCCTTCAACACGCTGTAGAAGTGGCTTTGGTGTTCGGAGTGCCTCTGTTTTGGGGGGCACATCACCCATACTGGGCACCCTGTATCAGGAGGGCTTCTGCCTCCAGGACTTGCGAGGCTGCTGGCACAGAGGGGATGCTTCTGCAGCTGCCAGCCTCGTCTCCATGCTCCTTAATCTCCCTTATCCTCCTTTTCCCCTTGAAGCAAGTCTTCATCCCTGCTCAGAGGACACTGACAGCAGTGGCAGCCAGGCTCTGGCTTGAAGTTGGGGTCTGAAAACCACGGGTAGAGCCCCAGCCTCCTTCCCCCGTTTGTGTGAGAGGCACAGCTGCAAGTAACCCCTGTGGCAGTGGGAAGCAGGGGGGACACACAGAGGCCCGGGGAGGTGAATTAACATCCTCAAGGTCCTTCGGAAGGTTGCTTTCCAATGGAGAATAGGTCCCTGTTTCCTGGCCTCCAGAAATCCTGCTGCTGGCCCCACGCGACACAATACCTTGTATTTTCCCCCTACTAACGAGTTCTTCTTTTCTGCCGGATGTAAACAAGGGGAAGAGCTGTCTCGGCTGCAGGCACCGGCACAGCCCTGCGGTGGTCCAGGGCCTGCTGGTACAGGGCTGTGCGGAGGAGCGTGGTCTGCCATGACCGCTGTCCTGGGGTGCTGCGGGGCCAAGGGCTGACCTGAGTGCTGCCGAGCAGCCGCGAGTCGTGGCTCAGGGGGAGCATCCAGCTGCTGCGTGCCAGCCACACTGTAGGGATGCCCTGTGCCGGGGTGGGCGCTGGAGGTGGGACATGGGGCTTTGCCTCTGGGGTAGCTGGTGGAAATTGGATGTTGGGCTTAGCCTGATGGTTTCTCCTCCCTAGCATGCTGGGGAAGGCTTGGAGACCAGGCAGCGTCTCGCAGGGAGATGGGGACAGGCAGGAGGCATCTCCGCCCACCTCGGTGTGAGAACAGGGCCGAGAGCCACTCTTGCAAGAGGCACTCTGCATCCTGTTCCCCCAAGCTGGCACTGAATGTTTGGCCTCCAGCCCTTTTGTACAAAGCGCCAGCTCTCCCGGTGCTCAGGGGGGACCCTTGATGCTAGCAAGGGGGTCTCTTTGATGCCCACAGTGCTGCGTGGCTGCTGCTCCCATCACTTCCTAGCAAGGGCAGCTATTAATATCCCAGAGGCTGTTCCCCTCCCCTCTTCCTTCCCCTGCTGGGGATAAACCAGCCCGATCTCTGCACAGGGAGCACCGTGAGAAAAGCCAAATCCCGGAGCAGCATGTGTGTGCTCCGGGCTGGCTTGGGGAGGCGAGGCCTCCTGCTCTGGCCGTAGACCTCCCCTCCCGCCTGGTGCTGACTGTAAATGTGTGCAAGATGAAACCCCAGCCAGAAAACATTTCCTTCCTGTCCCTGTAAGCAGATCAGCCTCCCGTGAGTGCTGTGGGGGCCGCGGGGAGTTTGAAAGAGCTGCTTTTGCCTGGGGCTGGTTAGCAGGAGACTGTGGTGGGGTGGGAGGGATGCTCCAGGGAGTTTGGGCTGCGGGGACTGGTCCCCTCAGGCTGCAGCAGTGCTGTGGGATCTTGCGGTTTGAGATCCTGTTTTTGGGGGTCACTGGGGTGCTGTGCCCCAGAGCCATGCGGTGTTGAGGTGCCGTGTGTGGGCAGGTGGGGGGACGCTTTCAGGAGGGATGAAAATAGCTCCTCGCGTGGGTTTTTCTCAGAAAACCGACCAGCTGATGGCGGAACGGGGCTGGGGAGCGGAAGGCTTGTGAGTGGGAGGCACGGGGAGGCGAAAGGTTGCACTTGCCTCCTCGGTCCAGGGCTTTTGGTGCATTAAAATTCAGTTGCCGTGACTTCAGGCCCGTCTCCAGCAACGTGCCGGGATGCGGGTCTCAATGGGGGCCCTTGATCCCGGTCCCCAGACTGAGCTGCAGGTGTCTGGAGCCATTCCCGCAACAGGCATCTGCCCTTTGCGGCTTCCTCGCTCCGGTTCCACCTTCCTCCTCCTCCTCGCCCTTCCTCCCCCTCATGCTCTGAGCTGCTCCCTCCGTTCTGGCTTTCCGGTGGCTGCAAACAATGTCCTCATTCACTCGGCGGCTGGGATTTGGCGGCGAGGGGAAGGCCCGGGCGCAGAGGAGAAGGAAGGAGGGAGGCAGAGAAGCAAGCGCGCCTGTCCTGGGCCAGTCGTCCAGCTGCGGTTAAAGGCACTCTGTGGGGCAGCCTGGCTCTCTGCTCCCCCCGGTTTCCTACAGGAACAAGGGCTGTGTGCCCTTGTGGTTTGTCCACCTGCCCTCCTGTAGTACCCTCCAAACCCACAGCCAGTTTCAGCCCGGTTTATTGGGAATTAACATCCTGCAAGCATCCCGCAGGTCAGTGTGCAGGGACGTGGTTGCTCTTGCCAGGGGAACGGCCCTGAAGGATTCACAGCACTTACTAGACATCAGAGAAGCTGCATGCGCTTCATTTGCCCCATGAACACAGTAAGGCTTTTCACTGCTCCAACTCTTGTGTAAAACCAGAGCTGCTCAGCAGGTCATGGGGCACCTCTTGGTGTTGGCAAAGCTGCGAGACTCCTTCCTGATCCTGCTGGGAGTTGGGCTGGCAGTTGGCAAACGCTTGAGCCTCCAGGGAAGGCGTGCCGCAGGCTTTCCTGTGCTGGCTCTCCTCAGGAGGCGTGCAAGGACCCTGGTCATCGCAGGTGAAACCTTGGGGCATGTCATGGGATTTTGCTGCCCTGGTGCTGTCCCCAGGGCCGTGGGCTGCTGGGGCCTTTGAAGCATGAGGGGAACGCTGGCCTCCAGGCAGGGCAGGGCCATAATGCAACGTTACGGACTCAGCAGTGACTGCAGACTCAGCCCTGTCCTTTGGGAGAGGACAGTGGTGAGACTGGCCTAAGACAAGCCAGGGGGACATCTTGCCTGCAGATTTCTCCTTGCCTGGGAGGTCTTGGGTAGATGTGAGCTCCTTTCCACACCCCAGTGCCCCCCTTTGCAGTGGGAGGATTGCCACGCTGGCTGAGCTGGACCCGTGTGTGTGACACAGCCGATGCTTGTGGTGCCGCAGCCATGTGACAACTCTCAGCTGAGGAGCCCAGATTCCCTGTATCGTCCGAGCTGTTAAACTCTTTATTACCATCTTTCTGTCTTGCAGCTGCAGGCATTTAATCTTGCAGAAGTTCTGCTCTGTCGGGGCAGCCCTGTCCCCCAGCAGACATCCCCCCATCACCTGCCTGCGGGGGGTGGTTGTGTCCCACGCTGAAGCGGCTGCTGGGAGTTGGGGCCAGTGCAGGTTTGGGGAGACGGACCAGGAGGTGCAGTAAGGAGTACGTGGGGCGAGGATGGTTTGCCCGGTGGTGGTTTCCTCCCGGCAAGCACTGGGCGGATAGCAATGGTCAGCAAGCCTTTCCCTGCATGATCCCATGGGGACCAGCTGTGCTTGTCCTCCCTGGAATGAGACCTTGCAGTGCTTGCTTTGCTTCCCGCAGAGATGGCCCTCTAAGTAGCATTTCCTTTCCCGTGCATGACCCCGGTACCCCAAACCCACCGGACTTCCCATGATTGCTCCCCAGGATTCATCCTGCTCCGCTGGCTGTGGGGATCCTGATCGGCAAGCAAAGGATAACCTCTGCTCATTTTTCCTTCCACCTTTGGTGGTCCTGCTCCTGTGCGGGGTTGATGCCCACGGCATGTTTGCAGAGAGCCCTGCTAACCTCTTCTTAGGGCTCAGCCTTCCTCCCACCTTTATTTTTTACTGTGAGGAGGGGGGAGATTACTTGCAACTCCAGCAGGGTACACTAGTGCCCAGCAACTAGCCCCATCTTGCTGGGGCCTGTGGGGTTGGGGTGGACTAGCCACTTATCCAGCTGCAGATTAACTTATTAGCTAACTAGATGAGTACACTTGCAGCTGGTGTTGGAATACAGAGCATTTTTGGTGGCCGTTTCACAAACTGGCAGCATGTCTTGGACAAACTGGGATCACGGAGTTGCTTGGAACCCGGGAAGGGCGCCTGTATGGAGGGAGCTGTGATTCTCCCAGCATCAAGGTCATGCATGAAATATGAGAAATTACCCTGAGAAATTCTGATCCTGGAGGAGGAGGAGTTCATGACTTCAGAAATACCAGATTTGGGAGGGGATGGAAGGGGAAGAGATATATTTTCCTTTTCAAAATACCTAAGGAATTCAGCCCGTGCTGCGGAGACAATGAGATTTCGCCCCTCAGTGCCAGAAGGGGTAGTTCATACCCATGTGTCTTGTTAAGGTTTTGTTTGCCGTGGGTGAAAAGCCTTCCCATCCTGCTGCCATCCCAGGCACATACAGTTTTTAAATAGCCCTAAAATCAAGAGAGTGGCTCAAATGTGAGATTTAAGGAAAACACTGCATGTCCTCTATTCTCTCTGATTTCTATGGCTTTAGGTCAGATTTTTCCAGCTGTGAGGGGCTATTAAATAAACTTACATGTACAAAAAGTTAATTTTTTGTATATTTATGTATATAGTTGTGATTTCACATAATTATATGACTCCAGGAGCGGAGCACTGTGAGGTTTATTACAAAACACAAAGGTTGGCAGCTCTGCCACGGCAGCTGCAGGGCAGCGGGAAGGGGATGATGGTACGTGCGTGTCCGGGACTGTTTGGTCCGTCCCTTGGGGGTCCTTCACATCGCTGGGGCCGGCAGGGTGGCCTCTGCCTGCCCAGCGTCTGTCAGTGATGGGAAACCCTGCTTTCCCCCACAAAAGTGTCCTGGCAGCATCGGGGGGAGGAAGAGCAGGGGCTGCCTCAGGGTGGCTCCACGTTGACACCTGATGTGTACGCTGGAGTGGGACAGGGATTTGGCCTCTGTGCCCAGTGAGCTGTGGGCCTTGGATCCTGTCCTGCGTTCTTCCCCAGCCCTGCCCCAGCTGGCTGCCTGGGAAGGCGGGCAGGGGACCCGGCTGCTCCCAGGGGCCCTGCAATACTCGGCCGTCCTCCCGGTGGGATGGTGCGGGGTGGGTCTGGCTGATCGCAGTGGAGACAGCGAGTCTCTGCCGGCAGAGAGGGAGGCGTAGGGAAGGGCTCGGTGCGAAGGCTCTCTATGTCTTTTGGCTCTCCAGCTTGGAGAGCAAGAAACTCAGCCGGCGCCGCAAGACCTGCTCTGGCTCCCAGGCTCAGTCAGCCTTCCTGCAAGCAGGGGTGCAGGAAGGCATCTCCTTCCCTGGAGCAGGTGGCTTTCCCATCAGTCGACTGCGATTTCGGCGGGGAAATCCCAGCCTGTGGATGCCGGAGCAGGATCCAGAGCCGAGTGCAGTGTGCTCCGTTTCAGGCCCATGCAGAGGGATGTTGCGAACCGTGTTTTCAGCCAGTGGTGCTTGGGAGCAGGTCGTGTTGACACCTACCTGTCTCCACCGCTGCCAGAGCAGGTTGCTGCCCACCACCTCTCTGCCCAGTTGCACAGGGCTGCTGCCCGCCCACCCCACAGCTCTGGAGCCAAAACCCTGGCTGAGCCCCCAGAAAAGCCACCAGCAGCCCTGTGCCCTGGCCTGACTGCCAGCAGAGGATCTGGGACACAGTTCCTGCCTGCACCCTTGGCTCTCTCTGAACAAGTGGCGGTGCACCCGCTCTCTGGAGCTCAGTTCCCACTGTGCTTAACCTGGGAGTGGGTTGCAGCCTCCTGGTGCCACAGCAGTGCAAGTAACGACCCTTTTACAATGAAAAAAGGAGGTTTTTAATGTATGCATAAAATCTTTCTCCGTGTGGACGCTCCCACCTATTCAGCTGATCTTAAAAACATCATCAGTGATGCCCTTGGAAGCTTGCAGGCCTCTCTGTTTCTGTATGGACGTGCCAGCAAATGTACCCCCCGTGCCTGGGGTTCTGCATCGCTGTTACTGCCCCTTGGACCCTGTTTCGGTGGATGTGCTCTCTGTGTGTCCGTCTGCATGTGCGTGGGTGGGTGCACACACATGGGCACCAGGCATGCATGTGGAGTGCGACTGTGAGTAGGAAGCTGGGTTTTTTTAGCTCCTCATTATTATTAGTGGTAGGAGCCCAGCGGCGGTGAGGCTGGAGGTGCCCGAGACCTTAAGAAAAACAACAGGAGGGAGGAGGCTTCGCATTCCTGCTCCCGAATTGAGTCGGAGGTGACAGCCTTTCCTTGCAATGCAATTAATCCCAGCAGCGCCTCTGCCACCCTCCCCCTCCCGCCTCGTCCAGGAATTAATTACTTGATTATAAATCCCCGAGTGGCAGTTTATAATAGCAATAATCCCCTCGAAATTCATCCTCACTACCGATTTCTTCCCATCTCGCCCCCGTCATTGAGAGTCTCTGTGCCAGGCGAAGCCCTTCTCCTTGCCTTGCCGATGTGGTGGCTTTTCCCCAGGATAGCCACGGAGGGGGAAAATTTGGATTTGATTTTGAGGGGTGTTTTGGGAAGCCCTGTTCCTGCTCACAGGGGCGGGGCCCTTCTCTCACGGTTAGTGGGTTTCATCCTGGCCAGGGAAGCGTGCAGGAACAAGGCGCTTGAGCGGATAGCTGGGGATAAGGTTTTGTCCCAGTTATTAGGCTGACGGCCCAGGCCCAGCCCCGAGGAGCAGGGGCCGGGGGCTGGCAGCGTGGCGGGGGGAGGCCCCATTCCTCCTCTCTCTGTCCCTCCCGATTATGCTGATGCTGGCTCTGGGGCTTGTCACGGAGGCGGGGAAGGGAGAAAGGATTTGGCGTGGCATACGGGGGCACGAGGGGGGTGGCGATGTCTCACAGGAGCCTGCCAGTGGTGGGTGATGGGCCTCGAAACAGTGCTGCCATAGTGGGAGATGAGCCTCTCCACGTCCCCTTCAGGGTCCCCAAGGCTTTGCTCCAAGCAAACCCCAGTGACCAGGCTGCAAAAAGTTACCCAAGGGGTACCATCCAGGGGACTCAAGTCAAGGTCCCCAGCTGATAAGGCAGCCCGTTGAAATAGCGAGGTTCCCACCTCCACCAGCCACGCGTGGGTTTTCAGCTCGGCAGTCGCATCCCGCTGGGAAAAAGCACTGTCCCTCCCGAACCGCGTGGGCAGAGCTAGTGCGGGCGGCACCAAAGCTTCCCGGCGTGTGTGGCCGCTGGGCTCTGACGGCTGCTCCGCTCTCCCATCTCTGCAGAAGATGCTGATGAAGCAGCAGGACCGCCTGGAGGAGCGGGAGCAAGACATCGAAGAGCAGCTCTACAAGCTGGAATCGGACAAGCGGCTGGTCGAGGTAACTGGTGCTTCACCCCACTGCGGCCAGCCCCAGGGACTGTCACTCCATGGCGCAATGGGGACGGGTTCCTGGGGCATAGGGGCCAGGTGGGCGGGGAGGTGGGAGGACATGGAGGGGAGGAGCAGCCAGACAGACCTGCTGTCTCCATTCCAGTCTTGGCAGTCATCCTTTTAGGGGACAAAATGCCCTACAGCCTCCTGGGTCCTGAGGTGAGTTGGGAGGTGAGGAACAAGGCTGTCCATAAATATCAGATGGCCCACCCTGCCCTCAGCTCAGCACAGACTTCCTTGGGCCACCCACTTCATCCCAAGCAGGAGGGGAGGGTCTAGAGGTGGGAGATCCGTGAATAAAGAAATACCCGGGAGGTAGAAGAGATGCAAGCAAGTGTTTTGCTGAGACACAGGTAAAACAAGATCAGCTTGTGGTCCTTAAAGCCCCTCAGCCTCCCAGAGCGTTGAGGGAAGGGCTCTGGAGCATGATGTGTCCCCAGCCTGGGGTGGGGATGGGGATGGGCAGAGTTTTTCAAAGGAGCACACCTGCCTCGGTGGTGCGGCAGGTTGTTGCTCGGCATTAGGTCTCTGGAGGCAATCCCCACCTAGACCCCCAGGAGTTAGGTCCAGGGCATCTGCTGGATCCACCAGACCTCCACAGTTTGGATCTCTGGCAAAGAGGAGTCCAGCTGTGGCAGCTGACAGCAGGGTTTGGTCTGTGTGGGTGTTGCAGGAGAGCAGAGCTGTGGTGCAGCTTTCAGGTCGCACCCACCCCTGCTGGGGAAAGGACCCAGATGTCCTGGGACATCATGGCGGAGCTTGGAGGGGGCAGAGGGCCTGACCCTGCTCCTCTCCCCCAGGAGAAGGTGAGCCAGCTGAAGGACGAGGTGCGCCTGCAGTACGAGAAGATGCACCAGATCTTGGACGAAGACTTGCGGAAGACCATGGAGATCCTGGACAAGGCCCAGGCCAAGTTCTGCAACGAGAACGCGGCCCAGGTCCTCCACCTCAATGAGCGCATGCAGGAGGCCAAGAAGCTCCTCAGCTCTGTCCAGGTCATGTTTGACAAAACCGAGGACATCAACTTCATGAAGGTAAGACAAGCTGCCCATGCCAGGAGTGGGGTGGGGGCCGTGGGGAGCTCTGGTTGTGTGGGGAGCCTCCAGGAGGCATGGGGCATGGCGGGGAGTGGGCTGGGGACACTGACAGGGCTTGCTGATGCCTCCAAAGGGCTCAGCAGTGGGAAGAGGCAAGGAGGAGCGGGGCAGGCTCAGTGCCGGTGTCTAAGAGGTGCCGCAGTTGGGAGATGGGCCTGGGGCAGCCTGTGCTGGGGGGAGAGGGGGCTCAGCACCTCTGGGCAGCCTGTCCCCTCCTGGGAGGCCACAGAAGGTGACACCAAAACGGGAGGTGGCTGCCGGGGTGGGGACAGGCCTCACTGACCAGAGCTTCTCCTTCCACTCCTAGAACACCAAGTCTGTGAAAATCTTAATGGACAGGTAAGTGCGGTGGGACAAGCATGTTCAGGGGGAAGGGGGGCTGTTGCAGGGGCGGCAGCAGCACAGTGCCCAGAGGAAGAGCAGGGCCAGGGATGCCACAGGACCTGGGAGAAGCATGCTCTGTGCCTCAGTTTCCCTCTCTGTCTGGGAGGATGAAAACATCCCCTCCTGCAGCCATTGAATCAAGGCCTCCCCTTGGACTAGGGGAAACATAGCGATGTGCTTGTGGAGGAGCAGAGCTGGGACCCAGCACCCAGCCAGGGTGGGACCAGCTGGGTTGGGGCTCAGGGCTCAGTCCAGCTCTGCTGGGGCAGAGGCAGGGCAGGGGGGTAAGTGCTGGCAGAGCCGAGGCGAGCTGGGGTGGCCATGCAGGGGGATGCAGGAGCTGTGGGGGGTGCGCCCTGGCGTGGGACATTGACGGCTAAGCTGGACAGGGACGGTCCTGCCCATCAGAGAGAGCCAGCTGCCTGCTGCCCTCCACACTGCTGCCCTAGGGAAGGGGTTTGGCCCCGGGAGGGTGTGGAGGAAGGATCTGTCAGATCCTTCCCTGAGTGTACCTTGTCCCTCACGCCTCTCCTCTCTGCCTGTGGTCCCCGACAGGACCCAGAACTGTACAGGTGGCAGCCTGCCCCCACCCAAAATTGGCCACCTCAACTCCAAGCTCTTCCTGAATGAGATTGCCAAGAAGGAGAAGCAGCTCAGGAAGTTGCTGGAAGGTGGGTGAAGCCTGAGGGGTGCGGGAGGGTGGGCACAGGATCTCACTACCTCCTGTTATCCATAGCTGGGTGCCCTGCAGAGCTCAGTACAAGAGGATGGGGAGAGCCGTCGGGGTGCAGGGACCCCTGCGAACCCCTCTGTGGTCAGCAGGGGCATGGAGCTGCCATGAAGCCATCTCCTGGCTCTCCCCAGGACATTTCTCTTGGCTTGTGAAACAGCTGTCTTTTGGGGTGTCACGGGCCGGGAAAAGTCAGTGGAAAGATGAGGGTTGGCGCATGGGCAGGGACAGTCAGGGGCCGGTGGCAGCCCCCAGCCCACCCCACTCTTGGGAGCAGACGATGTCCTACAGAGGCTCCCCACTCCTCTCTCCTTGGGGGATTTGGGTGTCACCCAGGCTGTCCCGCTCTGATCCTGTTACGGACCGTGGTCACGAGCTGTGCTGGGGCTCAGCCTGCGCCCGTGTTTGCAGAGCAGCGCTTGGGGCCGCTCTGAGCCTGCTGGTGGAGTCCCAGAGCAGAACCTGCCAATTCACCGGTGTACGGGGGCGTGCCCAGTTTGCCACTGGTGGGGCGGGCTGGGGGACCTTCTGTGCGCACGGGTCTCGGGGCTTTGCTGCAGGTTCAGACCAGCGGCTGGAGCACCTCGGAGCCGTGCGGTGCCGTGCTTGACACAGTCCCCCTCTCCTGTTCCCCTCCGCAGGTCCTCTGAGCACCCCCGTCCCCTTCCTGCAGAGCATCCCCATGTACCCCTGCACCGTCAGCAACTCCGGCGCGGAGAAGCGCAAGCACTCCACCGCCTTCCCCGAGGGCAGCTTCCTCGAGCCATCGTCCGGGACTGTGGCGAGCCAGTACATGAGCCAGGGCGCTTCGGCTGGCGAGGGGCAGTCCGCACAAGCCATGGTGCCTTGTAGCTCCACGCAGCACATAGTTGGACTTCCCAGCGGCCCGCAGCCGGTGCACTCGGGCTCCGTCTTCAACCCCTCTCACTACCCCAACACCACGTCATCTCAGCAGTCCGTGCTCTCCCAGTACGGCGGGCGCAAAATCCTCGTCTGCTCCGTGGATAACTGTTACTGTTCCTCCGTGTCCAACCACAGCGGGCACCAGCCCTACCCGCGGTCAGGGCACTTCCCCTGGACGGTCTCCTCGCAGGAGTACTCCCACCCGCTGCCGCCCGCCCCCGCCGTCCCCCAGTCGCTCCCGGGACTTGCCGTGAGGGAATGGATTGACGCATCCCAGCAGCACGGGCGGCAGGATTTCTATAGGGTCTACGGCCAGCCGTCGGCGAAACACTACGTCACCAGTTAACCGTCACACTCTCCGGAGAGTCCCGCTCGATGACGTGTTCGGAGAGAAAAGTCTGGTTTGGTTTGGCTTTTCTTTTTTTTTTTTTCCCTTTTAAATCAAACCCAATTTTTTTGCCGCCTTGCACCTCTCCAGGATTTTGGGGAGGGTCGTTCTCTCATCTCTCTCTTTTTTTTTTTTAATCCTTTTAAAACAAAATAATGATTTTTTTTTTTTCCTTTTAATTCCTTTTTTTAATTTAATTCTGGAAAGTCCTTCCTGCCCCTCGCTGGGAAAAGATGAGGGAGAAATTATTGAGAAGAAATTGATGGGGATTTCAGTCCAGCGTCTGGGTCTGTGCGTTGCGCTCTTCCTCGCTCCTCTCTGCCTTTGGAAAACTTCAGAAGGGACAATGGCACCTTCTCTCTTTCCATTTCTCTGAATTCACTTTTTCTGGTTTGGTTCAGTTTTTCCCCTTTCCCCACCCCTCTCCTTCCCTTTTTAAAAAGAAAAAAAGAAAAAAATCTATCATTGATTCAGTATGAAACGATACTTGTAGATTTTGGGTTTGTTACCTTTTTTTTTTAAAGGCTGATTTTTTTTTGTGTTACGAGGCCACTTCTCATGCATATTGGCATTTTTTTTCCTTCTTTCAGAGATTTGTAAATACACAATGGCAGGAAATTTAATGCACAAAAAAAAAGGGAAAAGAAACTTTAAAAAAAAAAAAACACGAATAAATAAATAAAAAAAAATCTGTTCTAGTTTTCAGGAGGGGAAGCGTGGCCGAAATGCACCCCCCTCCTGCATATCGCTGATGCAACTTCCTGTAACAAGCACTTTGTATAAAAAAGAAAGTGGACTTCCTGCTATAAGGCACAGGTATTTATTCTGTAACCGATTTTAGAACACACACACACACACAAAATATTCAAATAAATGTGATCACTTAGTGCAAACGCCTCGCTCTGCTGCAGCTCTTCCCCCGGCAACGCCAGCTCTGGCGGGAGGCTCCCACCTGCTTTGGGAAGTCACCGCTTCCTGGGTCCCAGCGGTGCTCGGCCCGCGACGGGGGATTTTCCGGCTGTTTCGGAGGGATCAGCTCGGGGATGGGGTGGCGGCAGGTCCCGGCCGAGGAGAGGGTCCCCACCAGCACCCAGCCCCGCCGAGAGGGATGCGGGAACTGTGGCTCTCCGCCGGCGCCCTCCCAGCCAGCGAGGATGTGAGTCAGGCGCGGAGCCGGCCGGGCCACATCCTGCCCGCAGCCTCCAGAACAATCCCCATTGTGGGACGGGGACGGGGATGGGGACGGGGATGGGGATGGGGATGGGATGGCGGCTTTCCTGCCTCCGCCACCACCCAGCCTTCCACGCTTCGTCCCCACCTAGAGCCCCGCTGCCTAGTGGGGCTCTGTGGGTGCTGGCACCACCCCAGGCTGGTTTGGGAACCCTGGGTGCTCAGCCGAGGCTGGGAAGGGTGAGGAGGAACCTTTCGGACGGGGCATGCGCTGGGGCCGTGGGCTGGCCTGGCTGTGGCTGTGCCGGGGCGAGCTCTTCATCTGGGGAAAACGGGGCTGACTTTATAAAGCAGAGCAGCATCTGAGAGGCATTAGGGTTTTCCCATCGCTCTCCTCAGGCTTGGCTTCCTTTATTTTTTTCCTGCTTGCAAAACGCCCCTGGTTTCGTTCCGGTTTGGATTCCCCCCACCCGTGCTGCTGCGGTGGGAAACGGGAAGGGGAGAGAGTGTCAGTGAGCTGAAACCAGGGGAGCAGCGGGCCCGAGGGAGAGGGACCCTGGCACCCAGCTCCCCCCATTCCACCCCGAGGGAGGTGGCAGCAAACCCCTTGCCAAAGGGACCCCTTTCCAGGCAGTGCTGGGGGCAGGGGGCCAGCACCCCCTGCCCCTGTGTGCTGCCCTGCATGCAGGGTGCAGAGGCCCCGCTGCCCCGCCGGGCTCTTCCCGGCCCTGTCCTGGTCGGGCACTTCGGGAAACACTCAGTCCATTGGGATATTTGGGAGGTCACTTCTCGGTCACAAGCAAAGCACCCCGGTGGCAGGAGGGAGCGGGGTGCTCCCAGCCTGAGGACCCCACGATGCCTCCCTTTGTGTCCCCATGTCTGGCTGCCAGGACGCAGGGGAAGAGCCCTGGTTTTGACGGGGACACAGGCAGGGCTGAGATGAGTGACGTCCCTCCCCATGGCGGGGGGCCCAGGAAGGATCCCCAATGCACAGCCAGGGCCACCCCACTCCAGGGTGCTCCCCAGCCGTGGCCCCTGTGCTGGGTGCCCCCACATTTGCCCTCCCAGCTGTCCTCCTCATCATCGTCATCCTCTTCTTCCTTGGCACAGCTGCCTCCTCCAGCGAGAGCGGGCAGCTGCTGTCCCAGGGCAGGCGTCAAAGCACCTGTCGCCTATAGACGGGGCGATGCGGGTGCAGCTCCCACCCGCAGGGTGACCCCGAGGGCTTGGGACATGTCCCCGCCATGGGCCACCCTCACCCTGCACCTTTGCTGGAGGGAGCAGCCCCAAAACAGTGGGTGCCCCTTGCAGAGCCCCGGTGCCACAGCCCCTTCGGTCCCCTCAGCTGGGAAGAGGATCCCAGCGTCCTGGCTACCTGCGGCACCGCGCCATCAAACCCAGTGCGTTGCTGGGGGCGTGGAGGGAGGCGATGGTCCCCTGGGGTCACCCCACCAAGTGGCAGGAGGAACGTGTGTCTTGGCCCCGTTGGGTTAACGGCGTCCTGGGCTGCTGGGAGGGGAAGCATCGAGGTGCTCAGCGGGGTTTCATTGATGGATAGCTCTGTCCAGGGGGTGGGAAAAGCAGGGGGAGCAGAGGCACATCCATAAACAGCTCGAGTTGTGAATGGAAAGAGACGGATTAGGAGCCGGGTGAAAACATGTCACACGGCGGAAAGAAAAATGAGCAGCTGGGCCAGACCAAATTGGTGTCTGATGAAGGACGTGGGGCCTGGTGGAAAAAGGATCCCAGGGCCGGTGGTGCTGCTTGGGGGAGGCTGATGGGGAACAGCTGGAGCCGGACACGCACATCTGGCAGAGCAGGATGAGGGGAGAGGCGGTGGCGCCGATAACCACTGCACCTCCGGCCACCGCGCTCGGGTCGCAGGGCTGCAGCTCGTCCCCCAGATCGGCGCCTCGAGAGGGGCTGATGCTTCATCTACAGGTTGAGCCTGGGGAGAGGGTGGCAGCACCACGGCCCATCCCTCGGCAGGGATTTACCCGGTGGGGTTCAAGCTCTGCCGTTCCGAGGGGTCCCCGGGTGGAGGAGCTGCTGCCTCTTCCCCCATTTGCATACATGTAAATAAGCAATCAACATAATGAGGGCAAATGCAAACCAGGCTTTCCGTTTGCAACCAAGTCCTATTTTTAACCTTGGAAGAGGGTTTCGGCAGGAAGCTGCAGGCCCTGCTCCGGTACCTGTCGCCGCGTCCAGCCGCGTGGGTGCTCGCACGGATGCCTCGCCCCAACGCGCTGCTCACCCCGTGGCCTCAGTGGGTCAGTGCTGGCTGCGCTCTGCTCCCCTTACCCAAGGAGACAGAAATCTCATATCTTTGCGGAAAGACGGACAACACACCACCACTCCTTGACTTGTGGGAGCCTTTTTGGGTGGCCCTCCCACCCACCAAGCACCCGGGTCCTGCTTTGAGCCAGGGTGTGCACCTGGGGAACCCCCCCAGCGCCCTGGCAGTGAAGCCCCATGCTTAAACATGAGGGGTATATTTAGACAGCGTCAATTTAAGTTTGCACATCAACCTTATAAATATGAAAGCCCATCTCGGCGAGATGTTTAAGATACCTCATCAGCCCTTGGAAAATATGCAGGAATATTAATTAGCCAGATTTAGGTATTATCTCATAATGAATAAATGAAGAGATTCACTGCCTAAGATGAATCGCTGGCAGCTTGTTGGATTTTGCTTTTTTTAAAGAAAAGTGTGTTTCTAAGGTGATTCACTCTTTAACCCAGGGCCTGTGGAGAGGCTCAGGGGATGCAGCCGGGCGAGGGCCAGGCAGGGTGGGACACCTCAGGGTGCCCCTTACATGGAGGGACCCTGATGGCTGGTGTTTCACACCCCTTGATTTGGCCCCAGCTGGCTGCAGCGCCTCTGGGGGAGGAGGGATGGGGACAGGGTTGGAGCCCTGCCCTGGCTGCAGCAGCCCCGGGCCCAGGATGGAGACAGAAAGTTCAGCCCTACTTCTTTAAAAACTTATTTTTGGCTTCTTCCCCTCCCGCCCTCCAGCCTCCCCGCCTGCCCTCCTGCTCCGCTCCCCCGGCTGCTTTGCTCCCTCCAGCTGGGCCAAGACGGGAACTTCCCGGTTGCTGTAGAAACCCAGATGAAGGACAAGCTTCAAACGAAAATGCCAAACAAGAAATGGCTTTGTGCGCACCCGGACGGCCGCCTTTCCTTGCTGGGATGCAACGACTTCAGGGCCCTTCTTTGGGGCACCCTGCATGGCCGGGGGGGCTGTGGGGCCAGCGGAGGAGCCCTGCCAACTTTGAGTCAAGCAGCAAGTGGAGGCTGGGGGGGGCGGATCCCTGGGGAAAGGACTTCAAGGGTCTCCATCAGCCACAGAGTGCTCAGAGTGTCACTGCACTATGGAATGCAGCAGACATTGGGGTTTTGCCATCCCTGCCAGCTCTGGCACCATCTCCCCACCCGGCCTTAGAGCCGAGGCACCCCTGGGACATCAAGGGGCACCACCACCACCACCTGGTTTGCAAGATTCTGGGGTGGTGGAGCAGTTTCCAGCTGGTGGGAAGGGGTTCAGGGCAGAGCAGGGGACAGCCCGGATGGAGGAGGCAGAGGATGGGGAGACCGGCACAAGCCCCGAGGGACAGGTTGGACAGGCAAGCTGACAGGCCAGGTGGCAGAGCTGTGTCCCATGGCCACATGGAAGGGGCATCAGAGGAGACAGGTTGGGATGGACCAGCCAGTGGCCGGTGCCGCCCTGAGAAGCGTCGGCCGGACCCCGTCCCTCGGCCCCCCCCGACGCGTGGCGGCTGCTGGGGCTGGGGCGGCGCGTGGGTGTGGGGCGCTGCCGGCTGCCGGAGCTGCCATTGTTTGCCTTCAATCAAGATGTTTCAGGCAGAATCAAAAGCACCAACTGGGGAAATCATCATCACAAAAAATCTTGCGCCTGCAAAATAGGTCAAGTAAGACTCCAAAGAGAGAGAGCGTCTGATCTGCATTGCAAGGAAGAATAGCAACAGCTGTGATCTCCAGTATATATGGATGGGCTGGGGGGGGATAAATATATATATCCATGCATATGTATAACTGCTTACAGCTGTTGGGCCGTATGTTCATTAGGGCCAACTGTTTTGGAGGCAGAGGGATCAGCGCTAATCGGGAAAGGGAGTTTAGCAGCACATTCAGAGGCAAAAGTGTCAGGAGCAACTGCAGCCCCCCCGCCCCGCAGCCCGCACCAGCTGTGCCGCACTGAATGCACCCAATTCAGCGCCACCCCCTCGGCGCCCACGGGGCTGTGAGAGCTGCAGATCCTGCCCTGGCTCCGAAAGCAGCCTCAAGCCACGGCCCCGGACCCCTGCCCGGTCCCAGACCTAAGCGCCATCCCCGAGTGAGGAGGCTTTGCTGTGCCTCAGTTTTCCCAGTCCCCCAGCCCAGCTCTCTGTGCCCACACCACCGTCCCGGCCCCCTGTGGCACGGCCCCCTCGGTTATCCTTGCCTGGCGCTGGCCTCACAGGTGCCGGCTATAAAAACGAACTCAAAATACACATAAATCCTCCCGTCTGCCATCGGGGAGGGTGATGGAGCTGGGGCAGGACAGCTGGCTGGGCCACCCCAAGATGCTGGACTTTGCCTGGTCGCTCGAGACCCAGCTGTCGCAGGCTGGGGACCACACGGTGTCCCCAGCCCACGGGCGATGCTCTCAGTGTGGGGAGACCCACTCTCCCCAGCAGTGTCCCCCTCGGCACCCTGAGCCCCCATTGCTTCCTTCCCTCAGCCAGAAAAGCATTAAAGCCTGCAGGCTTCGGCTCCCATCGGTAGCACAAAATAAAGGTTGCAAAGCCAAGCAGCAAGGACAACTTCTATTTAAAAAATACCTCTCATCCAGATGATTTATTTGCAGGGCGTTCCTGCCAGCTCCTAATACAGCTCAGACTTGGGCCCTAACCTACCTGACAGCTTCCCTTCCTCGTAGGATTATTTATTTGAGGCTGCATTTGGCTGCCCGGCTGTGCTGCCTGTAGGGCTGGGGCTCGGAGACGCATAGTCACGGCATGTTGCAAGCAGAGGGGCTCCTTCCAACCCTTCCTCTTCCAACTGTGATTTTATTTATTTTTTGTCCTTTTCCCATTAAAAAGTATACAGATATTCATCTCGATCAGTCAGCTAAACAGGAAAAGTGGAGGGGGCACACCAGCCCTCCCCATCCCGTTGCTGTTCCCAGCAAGCCTTTGACGGCGTCCCCCAGCACGGGCGCAGCCCAACTGCAGCTTCACAGGAGTTTCACTTCCAGTCGGTGCTGGGAAGGGAAATAAGTGAACAGATTGCAATGAAAAATCCAACAAGCCCAAATTCAGCCAACTGAGCCCGAAGCTGCAATTTAGCCAGGAGCCAATCACAAGGGCAAGGTGTGAGCTTGTTTCCATTTAAACAAAACCAAATAAAACTCAAAAAGGTTGAGAGCAGCACCTGGGCGGGTGCCCGGGTGGGTGGGCAACGTGGCTGGAGCGCTGCCCCGGCCATCGGCCCGGCTGCCCCTCGCCAACGCGTGCCCCGCAGAGCACGGCGGGGCCGGGGATGCCCACGCGGCGAGAAGGCGAAGGCTGAAGTTGCTGGCTCCGCGGCCGCAGGCGATTTCTCTGCTCTGATAAAGGCAGTTGTCTGGGGGTGCGAGGCCCTAAACAACAGGGAAATACTGGTCAAGGAGGAACAAAAATCTCCTTGCTTATTTCTCCTTCAGCCTGTGGATTATTATTATTTTCTTTTTTTTCCCCTGCCCACATCCAATCCAGTCAGTTCCTTGTCCCTTCGGGAGCACTAAATTCATCATGTGAATGTAAAGCGAGGCTTGTGCGGGGAAGGGCGCTGCGGTTCGCTCGAGCAGACTCATGCAAGGTCACACGCAGCCTCGCCATAAATTACGGCGTGTCCCACCGTAAACAGCAACAGGAGAGGGGAAGCGCGGCGGCTTCGGGGGCAGGGGGCCGCAGGGGCCGATACATAACGTCGTGACAAGTCAAACAGCTCTCGGGGTGTTCACTTGCCAGAGAAATATTTTTCACATCTAATCCATTAGGCAAACAAGATGAAAAAGTATTTCCTACTTTGCTGAAAAAATATCAGGACTCAGTATAACGCGTGCCTTAAAAAAAAAAAAAAAGAGAAAAGAAATTAAGTGTGACCATCTATAATGTTTTTTTCCAGCGGCTCTGACAGCCTTCCAGGCACCCTGGCCGGGCAGGGAGGGAGCTGCTGCTTTAAAGAGCTCTAACAGTTTCTGGGTTTTTGGCCCGTCGCAGTGTTGCAGGAACAGTAATGAGTCAGATCAGTTGGAAAGAAACAACCCCGGAATTTGCTTCCCCCTCCAAACCCCACTTCACTGAACCAAACCCAAACTGTTTGCTGCTTTTCTTTTTCCCCTTCCCTTTTCCTGCCAGGTCAGTGGGGAACGTGTTTCATGACACACTTTTTTTTTTAACCTACGAAATTATTTTTGAAACATGAAGATCCTCCCAGCGTTCGCCTTTCTCGCTGGCTGGCTGTTCTGATAGTTCTGGACAAGTGAAAATCCAAAGGGAAAAGGCTTCTTCCAACAGGTCTGACTGCTTCTAGTGCCGGTGGCCATCTCTGATGGGGAGACAGAGGGGAGCGGTGGAAGAGCAGCTTCGCAGACTGCTTGGCAGCTCCTTGGGCAGAGGCGGTCCTCAGCTGACCGCTGGGCAAACGAGCCCGTCGAAGAAAAAGGATCACCCCCAAACACGAGTTGTCTTTCTACTAAATTTTAGTTTATTTCTTTTGGTTTTGACAAAGACATCTAAATCATACACTGAGTAACAACATGACCAGATATTGCAAATCCCCCTTTTTGGTGAAATTCAAAAAGGGAACATAAAAGAAAGAGCTTGCGTGGACCCGGCCAGCCCAGGGAGTGCCACAGCCGCCACCTTTTGCTTTTGCAGAAGAAAAAGCCCTGTGGAGCAGGGGGTGAGTTTGAGCAGGCTGGTCTCATCCCAGCACACAACAAAAAAAGTCTGGTGATCACTTATATTTTTAACAGAGAAAGAAGTCATTAATGTGCAAGAAGCAGCACTGACAGGGGGAAAAAATGGGAGACGGTTGCGTGAGGCTGTGGCAAGCCTCCTCCGAGGGCAAGGAGAGACGTCCTCCGCCAGAGCTGCAGCGGGGCGTCGCGGCCGCAGAGGAGGACCCGAGTGACCACCCAGCACTCGTGGTCGCAGCAGAGGCTTGGACCCATGTTCCCTGATGTGCCCTTGGAGAATTTCACTTCTCCGTCACCTCTCCCCTCCAGAGAACACAAAGGGGCAGGAGAGGCATCTTTCATCTACCGCAAAGGGAACGCCAGACTTAACGATGGGCAAGCGAAGCAAGACAAGCTCCCCGCCAGAGGGGAATTAACCTCTGCGACAAACTTCTCGAGGCCTGGGGTGGATCTGTCTGTCACGCAGAGCCTCTAAATCCAGGCCGGGTGTCTCCCTCCCAGAGGTGCTCTAATTCAGCCGCAAGTCACCGTGCCGGTGGGGTGGCGTTTAACGGGCTGTGTCATGCAGGAGGTCAGGAGAGAGGAACTTACTGGTCCCTCCTGGCTTTAAGAATCTATGAACTGATGCAATGCGTGGCACAGCTCCACCCATACCAATGAGGTCGCTTGCTTCCCCCAACCTCACTTAAAGGAGGGCAAAGCAGACAGAGTTGGAAGGACAAAGCCTTGGGTATGCAATTACCATAAACCCGAGGGGAGCTGAAGGGCTGGGAGAGGGGCAGGGGTTTCGCTGAAGGGCGGCAGGCATTTCTGGCTGGCCCCCGCCACTTTTACAGGTGGTATTTAGCCAGGTGCTGCCGAGGGAGGAGTGCCCTGCAGAGGGTACGGGGGATGTAAGTGCATTCAGATGAGGAGCGGCAAATGAACACAACTTTTACAAATCCTTTTACATTTTCACCAGGTGGATGCAGAGGGAGATGTTTACAATACAAAGAGCATTAACAGCCGTCACTGCAGGGTGATTTATTTAAGTCATGGTCATTTTAACCCTCCGCCTCCCTCCTCCCAGCATAGCTCACTCTGTCACTGTAGCCCTCTCTTACTACCTGGTGCATGTAAACCAAATTAATCCACTGGTGTACAGGTGAAGCTCTGGCTGGTACAGATGCACGCAGCCAATAGGTGCAGCTGAACGTGTAACAAATGAGCCAGCAAACACTTCTGGATCCTGAGTTCAGTAAGGCAATTTTTTCCTTCCAAACTGGAGCGATAGGAAAATTACTATATATTTATTTTACACACGTTTCCAAGTTTAACCAATGTGAGCCTAAAAACCCCAAATTAACCCCCGGATGCTTTTTGGATCCAGAAAGCTAACGGTGGCACAGTGGGGTGCCACAAGGTAAGTTTGCCACTGGTAAAAAAGTAGCGAGCAGGGAAGCATCAACTCAACTCCCTTGCAAGTGAGAAGGATCAAGGCGCAGGGCCCCAGGAGGACCTGGCTCTCCCCTGCCTGGGCCAGGGGAGGGATACCCAAGCATTTCACTCCGCGGCTGGCGGGCAGCACGTGCAAATCCAGACCTCGGGAGTATCTGTCACAAAGCTCTGCCACTCGGCCAGCACAAAGCGTGCCTACCAGAAAGAGCTGCAGTTCTTTACAGCGCTTGCATCAGGCAAATGCTTTAATTGCAAGGAAAAGGCGATGCCGGGATGCACCTCTCCTCCTTGGGCTGACCCAGGACCACGCGGTGCTCATGTTCCTGGGGTTCCCGATAAGCCACTGCAGCTGGGGAGCTGCTGAACGAGCTATGTTTAAATGAACATCTCTCCTCATCTTATGACTCCTTACTCAATCCATGCAAAGCTGGAGCTGTGTCACTTGGTGTCATTAGCGATTGCTTAACAGCTCACTTGAGCCTGCTCCTTCCTCCCCCCCAGTCGTCTGGTTTTTAAAGCAAGGCTGTGCTACTCCGGCATGCGTGTCCTGCCTCGGTGCTGGAGACAGATGCACTTGGAGGGTGCTGACTCACGGGCGCAGGCAGATTAAAGCTGGATTGCTGAAGCAGTTGCTGTCCCAGCTGTCCCTCTGCCCCCAGCCACAGCAAAGACAGCTGAACTACACGCCGATCAACCCCTGAGCTGCTACTGTAAATCCTGATGGATGGCGGGGGGGGGGGGGGGGGGGCCGGAATCAGCCCCAGATGATTTTAATCTGCCGGGCTGTAACACGTAGGCGGCCAGGAGCTGCTTCACGTACGGTGCAGATGTTTCTGCCGTGAGGTGGAGACGTCCAGGGGAAGGGAGGAGCAAAGAGCTGGGAGCTCCAGGGGTGTCAGCCGTCTGCCTGGGTCCATGAGTCAACTCGCTGACGCGTGGTAAAGCCACATGCTTTAGTACACGCAGCTTCCCCCACGCTGCCCGCCGGTCCGTCTCCAAGAGGTGGAAGGGGTAATGCAGTCCCTAGTCATGCTCTGGCCTTTCACAGGCAGGCAGCAAACAAAGCTGGCAAGCAGGGCAGTGGGATTATTTTACCATCTGTGCATTAGAAACTGGCCCAGGAGTCACCAAGCTCGCTTCGTGCAGGACACGGCTGCTTTGGCGTGCTAACGGCTCCTGCTCACGGTCAGCTGGGGCTAGATTTGAACCGGGGATGAGGAGGTGGAAAACACATTCTCTTTCCTATTTCAGCAACTCCATCCTTTTACAGGAAAGCCAGTTCGGGGAAGAATGAATCCTCATTTTCAAGAGCGCTTCCCATCTGCCGTTCATCAGGCTCCTCGCCCTCCGCCAGGGCAAGCCGCAGCCAGCGCCGGGCTGGGGGACTTGAGGCCCCGGGCAGCCAGCCCGCCGCGGGGCAGTCCCCCGAGTCCCCTGAAGGGCTAGGCAAGGCCTGTCGAGGAAGGCAGGTAGGAGAATGTATTTTGCACATTTCAAAAAGGAAACCTGGGACCTGGTATCTCATTCTAGAAAGTAATCATGGACTTAATTGCATTTTGCTGCAGAGTTGCCTTAACATCGAGGGAAAATCAACAGGGATTGTTCAACATCAAGACTAATCTCACATATGGAACTTACTGAACGTAGGAACCACGTTTTTGCTGGCTCAAGGTGAAACGCTGGGCTAAATTCTCCTTCAGCTGTGAGAAAAGCCCTAGGCACGCTCATCCTGCATTATTCCAACTGTAAAGAGCTTCAATTATACACGTATAACCCTTCTCTCCCTTCTACAGCGGTGTCGCAATGCAACAGTGCCTCGTTATGATCAAACTCCTCTTTTATGGCTACAGGAATATGTGGAAGTCTTCTACCCTCATTACACAAATGACTCCTTAGCAGCTTTATTTTAAGAAACTACCCACAATTGGTAACACAACCGCATTTTATCTGTCACTGAGGGGAAGCTGCGACTGACACCTGAGCGTGTCCTCAGCAACCACAAACCCGCACATACAGGGCAGGTCCTATGCATCTAAGCAACTACAGTAACTCACCACTCCCTCTGCTCCACACTGAATCACAGTCTTGCTTCTGCTTACAAACTTGCTTGCTAATCAGACATTTAATACTATTTATGCATAGGGAGGAAATATATAATTCCTTTATTGGGATAAAAACCGACACTAAAGAGCAGGTCAAGTTCCAAATCCAGCAGTAGGTTTTTTAACCGATGTTGTTCCCTTTTTTTCCTCTCTCTTTTTTTTTTTTTCTTTTAACAGCTGTAGCTGTGCACAGATGGAAAAACATTTGGTCAGAAAGCAGCAAATTAGTGTTTTCAGGCTAGAATTCTGCTCCCACCGCTCCTCCATTTCCATGCAGCTCAGAATGCTTTATTTCTTCTTAGCATTGACATTTTTGCACACCCAATTCATGCCGTCCTTCAATCAGAGAAAGGTATACGTTAGTCAAGCAAAAGCAAAGGCAATCCCCCAACCCCACCCAACCACCATTCTGCAAGCACCATGTTCTGCCTCCTCATCCATCCCCCGCCTGCCCTCTGCACCCAAACCCACTGTGGGTTAAAAAAAACAAGTGCTTTCTTGCTCGGTAGATGTTGTCACACAGAGGTCATTAAATCTTTCACCTAACCATAAAAAGTATCATCGTCTCATCATGTCGCTACGTGTAGGTCCTTTGAGGAAGGCTCACTTTGCAGTCAAGGTGCATCAGTGGCAGATGAAGGCTCAGTTCCAGCTTCAGCTACAGATGATTTGTGTAACCTTGGGCAAGTCACCTTACCTTTGAGAGCAGGGATTTTAGGGAGCTGTTTGCTACACAGTCAGCTCCCTGTTAAGAATATGGTTCTAATTCTCTGGTCAGCTGCAAGCCTTGAAATCCAGATCTGTGAAAGACACTGCTATAACTGGATCTGGACCCTGTTCCCTGTTCCTCAGGGCCCCGACAGATAATGGGCTCTCAGGGGTCCCACACAGCTTCAGTAAGAGGCGATGTGGTCATGTTTTAAGAGGCTGATTTTAAGAGTATTTCTGAAAAAAATGTGAGCATGACATCTCTGACCACTGCAAGCAGATAGGTAATGCTTGTGCTGTGAGTACCCGAGTCGTAAGTTTATTGCTGAGATCCCAGAATGGGATATGCTATTGAAGGGCAAAGCGACATTTTATCTGCTGCTGTCACTTATCTGTTGTGAGACACGCACAGTGGAGCACAAGATGCACCATCTCCTCATATTTGTGTCCCATCAAATCCACTACCCCTACCCTGCCTACGAGGTATCTCTGCCAACAGGGAGGCTCAGGGCAGAAAGCAGGCAGGTAGGGTTTCGGGGATGACAGGCAAATGGCACAACTTTTTGCTTGGAAATTGGGCAAACGTCACCTTGGAGTTCTGGAGGGGGGGACTTCGCTGTATTATGTTCAATGGTCATTTCTGGATCATTAAAATGATAGTTAGACCCTAAGAAAGACCAGAGCCTTTGGTCCAGCATCACTGCTAGCCCCGTGGTAGCAGCGTCGCTGGCTTCCTATGCCCTTGTCCCCAAACTGCCAAACGGCTGCCAAGGCCCTCAGCCGCCCCAAGGACAGATGGCCAAGGCACACCACGGCAGGCCCTCGGGGTGAGCCGAGACCCACTGCCATGCGTCCATGTTGCCCCTCAGACACAAAGGTGGTGGCCACGTTGGAGGGGAGCTGAAGAGTTAAGAGAGAAGAGAGGGAGTCCTCAGGGCTTAATCAGAAGCAGAGAGATTCTCTCTTGAAAATACCAATTCACCTTGATAGCTGCGCTATGTGACACTTCTTATCTGAAGGGGAGCAGCAACTTCTGAAATCAGCCCTTGTTGCTGCATTAAATAAAGAATAAGCGAGCCCAGCTTGTGGTGGGGTGCACATGAGGCCCTACACTAATAACGCTTCTAACTCTAACCTTGGGGAGGGCTGATGTCTCCAGTTTCATTTATTTATCTCCACAGCAGAGATCAGTGTAAAACAAATTGTCTGAAATCCTCAGAGCAAATGGGAAAAGACGAGAGGTAGATTCATTTTAAGGCCCAGTAGCTTTGTGTCTTCCCCTTTCAATAACACTGATAACCTAGGTGTAAAACATGTAATGCCTTAAGCAATCAATAGCGTGGTTTAAAGCTTATCACTTTAGAGAGAGAAGGAGCGAGCGATTCCCAGCACGAGGAATGCCAGGGCTTAACAATGGGGCTAGGAGGAGAGGTGTCAAGCCTTTGGCTTGATTGTGTGCTTTAGAAATCTGCATGATTGCCTGCAAAGAGTAAAAATAAATAAATAACTAAAAATGCTCCCACAATGATTTCAGCTTCCCCTGCCTCGGAAGCAATAATCACATTTGCACACATCATGGCATACAAGGCAAGCAGAGCTCCTCATTCATTTTGAATGTAGGTTTATTTGCTGAACCAGAACAGCTGAGACAGCTTAAAGTAATAAATATCAGCTGACACCCTCTGCTATTCAGCACAGTAATCCCAGAAACAATACATCACTGCAAAACAACAAACACGCATCCTATCTTCTACCTAATCTGACCACAACCTGAATTCACAGTGATTAAAACTCTGCCCGCTGCCACTCGGGAGCTCGGGAAGGGGACAGACAGACCGTTTCAGCACCAGCGCAGTGAGGGTCATAAAGCAGAGTTTATGATGGGATTTACCATGGCTGGGAGCCTGGCTGCATCAAGCATATAACGAGGGCAAAAGAATGACATAGCAAAATGCAAGAGGAAAGGTGAACTCCAAGCAGCCTTGAAATACATAAGTAGGTCACTGAACTTCTAAAGCAGGAATAGATTTAAAAAACTCTCTTCTGGCATGAGTTAATTGACAGGAAAAATCACATTTAATTGTAAATATCTCCCTGCCTGACAGTGACAAAGGGAAAATGAACATGCTCAGCTCTGCGTGTGTTGTATCAAAGAGATCTGTGTAAGACACTTTCCTCATCTTCAGCCACGCCGCATCTACATCCGTAGTCTGTTGCAAGTTTCTCGGGGGACGTGTTCTGCAGTGTGCCCAAATGCTCTGGAGAATAGCCCATGCAATGGAAGGCAAAACAAGCTAAAAGGTATGCTTGCAGTTTTTCTACCCAAGGCTTGAAGCAGGACAGAGGGTTGGTAAGATAGAGAAACCCAGTGAAACTGCTACAAACACAAAGAGCTGCTATGGGGAAGGCACAGGGGAAGGAGGAAACAGTGCTTGAAAGAGTCATGTCCGCAAGGAGTCAACTGTTGCCATCCTTTGTCCCTACACGCTCTGCCCCTCTATCTGCATGCTTAAGAGATGGCTCTGTGCCGAAAGTACAATCCCTACAGTAACATTTAGATCTTGATAGATGTCCTTGGGCCGCTTTGTTGAGACACAGAGACATCGGCAGATACTCTGAGGATGGAGCTGGATACAATATTAGTATTCCAGCCTCAAGTCAACCCTGGGAAAACTTAGCCAGGGAAAGATTTCAGATCTTTCAGCTTTGCCTCTCCTAGCTCCTCAACGAGCAGCTAGTAAACTTTACCAAAGCAAAGAGAGAGAACCCCAGGGAAGAGGATAACGCTCCTTACAGAGAAATGCTGCTTGGCACAGCCCCGCCTTGCTGCAGTCACATCTGCTATTGTGCCAAGGGAGTTGTACTCTGACGCCCTTTGGGAAAGGACTGGTAAAGCCTTCCCCGGGAGAAATAAAAAGTCCTGCTTGAGATTAGCCCACTGCTTGCTTATTCTCTGCATTATCAGCTTTGCAGTTATGGGAGTGAAGTAATCTGACTTCAAACACAGCGAACAAGTCCTTTCCACCCCGTAAAAAGCCTCCCGATTTTTGCTCCCCTGCAAGCCAGGGATCAGGCAAGGCCACAAACTTGTGACCCTTAATGTGACCTTAAGGACAGCAAAGCTTAATCCTTCCATGTAATCCTCTGTCTGCCATAACAAATTGGGTCAGGCAAGTGCAAAATTCTCCATCTCTAGCATTTTTGGTATGCACTATTTTAACTGTCACTTTCTTCTCCCTCTGCACAGCTAGGACTGTGCCTTCATTATCTGCCATTTCCTTGCACCTACAGTCATCATACAGGCTGGCTTTTATAGGCTCCCGCAAGTACATTATCCATTGTTTTGTTGCCTGGGTGCAAGCTTTGCTTTTGTCCTCTGAGACCTTGTATCCCTGATGCAGTGCTGTAGACTCCCTCCTTACCCTGCTTAAAAACCACAAGACTTTACCCTGTAATCTGGAAACATGGTTGCTTTTCCTCAACAGGCACCAGCTCTGCCTGCCCCAGGAGAGCTGCAGTCATCAAAACTGGTTTTAAATCACATTTACAAGTAGCCCCTGAACCTTGTGAAGATGTGGGAGATCCCCATCTAGCTTGCCCGGGCTAAGACGTCTGTAAGACAAAACCTAGCTCCAGCTCACTGTCGGGGGGGCCCTGCTCTGAATCTTGGCCTTATGAAAGTGCAGAATCGCAGCATCAGCGTAACTTAGGTCTTGGGCTTCATTCTCAACTGGGTTGAAACAGCCAGGGAGGGGAAGGCGGCTCAGCCTTTCCCACAGTCCTTTGGGCCAGACCAGCCCTGGCATAAATTAGAGAAGTTTAGTGGCTACTCTCAGTTCCACTGGCTTTTAATGGTCTCCAGGGGGCTATTAGGCTTGGGAGACTCCAGACACAATATGCTCCACCACCGTTCTGGAAGAGGATTCCTCGGGGCAGGCTGAGCTTCAGCTGCCTTGATCAGAGACTCTTGCTTCAGACAAGAAAGAAGCTGCAGAGCACAGACCGGCCCAAAGCCTTGAGCCATGTTTAACACACACCCTGGCCCCTAAATTACACCTCCAGCAAGAGGGCAGGATGCGAAGCAGAGGAGTCCTGCCTGCTTTCACCCCATCCCGGCAGGCCAGAGTGGAACGTACATAGCTTTTGCACGCCAAGGACTACCATTGGAGATCTGCTCACAAAAGAGAACCCCAAGAGAGCCCACGGGGCATCAGAGAGTTGTTGTGAGGCAACACTTGCCGTATGTTTCTCTGCTGACATTGGTGATCGCCTCCCTCGCTTGCTGTACCCTGTTAGAGAGTCTTGATGTAAGCTGGTGCAGGACTCTGCTCCAGAGGCAGAGCCCAGAGGCATGGAGAAAAGGTTTTCCTGCTTTCCTAACTAGGGCTGAAGGATAAAATCAGACCCAAGCAGACATTTTGCTTGAAAAAGCCTCCAAGCACGAGGGATGCCACTCCTCCCTCAATGGCACCATGAAGTCTGATTAACAAGTGCTGCCCACAGTTACAGTCAGGAGGTAATGAAGTCTTCAGCTGGCATAACGGGCTACCAGCTGGCATCCAGAGGATACTACATGGGGCTTCCAGTTAACCCAGTCACCTCTCTTCTGAGAGGACATTGTTGGGCCCCTTTTCCAGAGTCCCCAATGGTAATTTTAGAAGAGAAGATGACAATATGGATTTCCTCCTTAATTAACAGTTTTATTAAATAACCCATTTCAAATAATAGTTAAATTCTCTAAATTTATATCATTCTATTAACCATAATCTAATCTCATTAACCTTGAAATCCCCAGTCTTAACTACCCAATTCTATACACCATGGTGCTAGCAGCTAAACTAATTAAATGACCTTCAAACTATTTCTCCTTCATGTATTGGCATTATTTATCTTTGCTCATTGCTCTTCCTTCAAGCTATCACAAAAATCTTCTCCTATGAACTCTGTTCCTGCATGTACTCAGCACCAGATATGCCACCGCTCTTCCTTGCAAAATCCATCAGCAAATGCCTCCAATTTTACTCTAGCTAATATATTCCATCAGCAGCGACGGTTAGCGTGCTCGCTCTTTGGCTTTCATTCTGAATACCTGATGCTTCCACGTCTTCATTTATTTTGCTGTCACTCATTGTCATTTCTCAAAATAGTCCTTAAAGCAGTGACCTGAGATTTAACTACACACAGAGAGCTCCCATTCTGAGCCACTGGTAGCGATATTGTGTAGCACAATCCTCAGAAGGACCTTTCTTAATCTCACTCTATAAACAAGTTCTTCCTTGATTCCCCTGAATTTTGAGCATGTTGACCTCTCTGTAGAGACCCAGGGCTGAAGATGATGTTTCTTCCTGGGCTGATCCAGTTTTAGTTTAAAAGCCAACTCCCAAACCATTTTGTTCAATGAATTTCCAAGGAAAAGGAGAGCTTGGCATTCTTGCTGTCTGATTTGACAGGGCTTGGAGTTATGGCAGAAAACAAAATTTTCTATAAGCTGTAGAGAGTTTGAGACTTCCCTGACCTTTCTGCAATAATCATTTACGGAATAAGCTGCAGTATTTAGGGCAATGAGATTGCGGACAACAAAGCGGGACGTTATCTGGCCTGCATCTAAATTAATTTGTCTAGATAAGCACAACGAACAAAATACATAGGCCTGCAAATACTTTTATTTAGCTTGTCTTCTGTTTTCTGGAAGTGAATGCAGAAGCAGATTTCATTTCCCCAGTAGAGGGTACTGGGCTGTGTATTTCTCTTTATCGAACGTACTGGGATGCACTGCACTTCAAGGAGAAGGCTCGGTAAGAAGGCGCTATCAATGAAGAAGCGTGCAGGCCACTCCAGAGAGCCCACAGATCAGCTCGAGAAGGAGGGATTTTTCAAAGCTCATAGTTGTTCCGCATCCAACATATGTCCCTGAATTTCATCTGCCACTTTACTGTCCCTTTGCAGCTGGAGAGCTCACTTGAACTTCCATAAACCAGAGGAGGGCCTGGAGGAGGGAAGAAGATGACCTATGCCTGCATGCAACCCTGTGAACTGCAGCCTCACTTTCTCGATCACATTTCTTTGGACTTGAATATACACTGCCATTGTGGACTGCATTTTCTTCTACCACCACCACTTCAAAATAAAGATTAGGGTTGAAGCTTTTCACAACACTGGCTGCAACATAGCTGAATTTGTATCTTAGTTAACTAAATAAAGGCCCTTTGGAGGACACCGTCGACTTCGTTTTGGTGTAAACATCAGGTTAAAAACTTTAAATCTGAAGAACTACTGTAAAATGATCCATCCAGGCCAGCATCCCCCTTCTGGATGCCAAGGGAAAGAAAATGTAGGAACGAGATGTCCCTTGCTCTGTTCTTCCCTCCCAGTCCATGGCCCAAGCTGTTCCTCATTCAAAAGCTGCCTCCAGATCTCAGTGGTCAGTGATTGCTTGCAGACCTCTTCTTCAGAAATTCACTTAGTATTTTACTGAACTGACTGATACTTTTGGCCGCTACAACATCCTATGCCAATGAGAGCTGTAATTTAATTATGCAACTCACAAAGAAGAACTTATTTTTATTTCTTTTAAGCTGTTGTCTGATTATTTCATTAGGTATGCCCTTCCTCTAGCAATGTGAAAAATAGCATATAGTCTATCTGACACTTTTATACCTTATTTTATAAAACCTGAAGATGTTCCCACTCTCTGTTTTCTCTCTTCCAAGCTGCAAGTCCTAATTTATTTATTATCCCTGTGTACAGATGCCACTCTGTGCTAGTGATCATTCTCGATAGAGGATTTGTAAATCTCTCCTAATTCTGAGCAGATATTTTTTCTGATGAGGGTAGTTAAGTGCTAGAAGAGGTTACCTAGAAAGGCTATGGAATCTCCATGCCTGGAGGTATTTATAAGTTGATTGGACAAGGCCCTCATCAACCTCCTCTAGACTTCCTTGGATAATCTCCAGTTATCCTTGCTTTAAACATGAAGTTGGTCTAAAGATCTCCTGAAGACCCTTCAACCTATTTTTTTGTTGGACTACATGATTGTCCTACTATCAAAATCTTTTTAGATGGTGCAGAGGCAGAAGTTAAATGTCCTGTTCAAGGTATGGGCCCACCACGCCTTTATTCTGCTACAAAAGAAATGTTTTCTGGGATATTTCTTGTTTGCTTTCTGGTAATTCTCTAGCATTTGATTTTCCTCTCTGGCCTTTGATAAGCACTAAGCTGCTGTTCCCAACTATCTACTTCTGAGTACTGGCAGCTAATTTTGAGTCCATCATCGTATGTGTATAGTTAGGATTGTTGTTCCTCGTATGCATTATTTTGCACTTGTCAACACTGAATTTCATCTGCCATTCTACTGCCCACTCAGTGTTGCGGGCTTCTTCTGTGACTCTTCATACTCAGCTTGAGATCTGACCATCCTAAACAGCTCTGTAGCATCTGCAAACAAGGTTTTACTGGAACTGCAATGAAGATAAATGTCTTCACCATTCTGTTTCTTTAAATATCAGTGAAGGGGAGCACTCCTGACTGCTCGGATTGCAAGCACTGCAAATATTTCGTTAATTCAGAAAAGCCTAAGAGTGAAATAAACCTAGGTCCCATTTACATTATAAAGAGCTACTATCCTGCAGGAACTGGCTACAGCGCAGGTGCCCAAGACATAGCTATTACAGTTTAGCACAGGAACACAGCTCATCCCCCTCGGTGGGTTTTTGCTGCCCCACATGCTGCCATTAGAAAAGGTCCTTGCCCCCTGTGCAACTCTTGCGCAAGTTTCTCTGGATCAGAAAAATCGACTGGTTTCTCTCTGGCGCCTGGGTTGAGCAATACGCCAAACGACATTAGCAGGGAAGGTAAATCAGATTTCTCAAGTGCACACTTGTAACAGTCAAAGGGGTTAATAGTAGAAGACGATTTGTTTTGTGAAAATCATTAACCTGACAGCGGTCTCTTTAAAATAAATCAGTGCCTTCATTTGGCCCAGCCAAGGGGTCCTGGGTGGGGAAGCGATTGCTCTCTCCTTTCCTGGGGATGGAGAGATCCTGAGGGCCCACAGCTCCCCCTTCCCTTTGCACATGCCACGAGACACGCGCCCCCCGCGTTCTGCGCTGCAAGGGTTTGGCTGTGCTGACCCTCCTTCCTGAGGCAGCCAGTCCAGCCGCACCCTGCAGATCAACAGACAACAATCTCTTACAGATGGCCGGCTGGCACAGCAAGCCTTCTCCAGAGCCTCACCTGTACTCCCTCTCCTGAAAGAGCTGAACAAGACTGGATCTGCCAGACTCTGTCCCGGATTGTGTGCAGGTTCAGTCCCTCGGCAATCTCCGAAGCAGGGGCAGCCGTCAGCAAATCCTGCTTGTTAGCGAATATGAGCACGGGGACTCCACTAAGCTTTTCTTCGTCCAAAAGCTCAGCCAGCTCCTATATCATTTACAAGGGAGCGGGGTGGGGGGAAGATGGAGAGAGGGAATGGAAGAAAACCTTCAACCACCAGTGGTTGTCTCTAATTAGAAATATATTTAGGGCAAACGCTGGAAGAGTGTGTTCCAGTGAAACCTAGATCTTATTATAAGAGAGCAAAAATGTATACAATCATCTCTGCCCAAGGTTCAAAAGCTATTTCTTCCAATTACAGGTTACAAAAACCTTCATCTTGGTCTGAAATTAGCAGTTGCCTTAAAGGCTACAACACTGTGTTTTACCAGTCCGTGCTCCCAGGAGACCAAAATTGATGAAACAGCAAAAAACATGTAAAATGGCCGTATGTGAAATCTGTCTTAAGTTATTGCCTGACTGGCATTTGTACCTGAGCAGCCGCTGACACCAGCCCTGGTATCTTTGCTAATAATGAGTTTCAGGGCTTTGTTCCAAGTTTTATACACTGCAGTCTGAGTGGAGGACTTTTTTTTTCCCCAGAAATGGAAATCTCCCTCCCACAAGAAAGTGATGATGCTTTTGAAGGCATTGGCTAGCTGAAGACAAGCTAGATCAGCTTTACTAGCTGGATTTTGGCTCCATATGCACAACACACATTGGGTGGCATCTTGAGAAATGGGTTTGTTCATTCAAAACTGAGTGACTCAAAGAGATTCTTTTAATAGCTCAAATCTGAATCTACAGTGGGTCAACAATGGCTGAAATACTTCATGTCTAGGGTTGTGCAATGGCCTCATGTGAAATAAGAACACGCTCTCAAGTCACTTCCCTGTGTGAACATACAACAAATCCAGCAGAACTAGAACCTGTAAGGACCGCTGGCCTTGCAGACAGATGAGGTCATGAGATTTTTGTGGGCTCCTTATTTGGCTGGAAAGGTCTCATGCTCTCAGATACTGTTCTAATATCTTTCATCCACTGGCTGGAAACTTTTGGATTAAATGAGTGCAGTTGGGGAGATGCTAAACTGCAGCGGAAATCTGACTCCATCCCCCCAAAAGCAATGTTTGGTTTGGAAACCAGGATGAGAGAATGGAGTTATAAACAGAGTTGGCTGGGAATTTCTCAACAAAATAGATCTTTCATCTCACGCGGCTGATTTATTGAAACCAAAAGTGTTCGTGGAAATATGAGGGGTCCAGGCTGACTCTGCCTAACTCGGGCAAGTGCTCTAAGCTTCTGCTTCCTCTTCCTCTCTTTTGTCCAATGAATATTTAATTACTGATATAAAATGAAATAGCTCCAACAAGGGAAAGATTCTCTCCATCCCTAGAACAACCAACAGTTCTGCTGTTAGGGTGTGTCCGTGATACTTGAGAGGCGAAAGATCAAGTGCCTCCTTCAAGTAAGACAGAACAGAGGGCTTTGCGCTAAATCTCGCATTTCTGGGGGGTAAATCTGTTGCTAGCTATTTTGGGACACTGTTGCTTCCTGAATTTTACAAAAGAAAGTACAAAAGTCCTATTTTTGTTCCATCCTAAAACACAAAATGTTACAAAACATCAAAACTTCGCAAAACGGAAATCTTATTTTCTGGCCAGTCCTACTTGCAAAGTTCTTAGGTTTTTTTTTTTTTCAATTACATCCAAAAGACAATCAAGTCAATATGATTTCCATTTCAACTTTGTAAATAAGAAAATAGGATTCCTTAGGGTCTTGGTTTGGCAAGGTTTAAAGGACTTAGAGAAGTTTTTGCTTTCAGTATTGGGCCCCATTTGCTATTATTGTATAACTTTAATGAAAACAGTTCTATTTAAACGGAATTAGGCTACCTATTTTCATTGTTTCACATCTACCAAAATAATCTGCATTGATGTTGAAAGGCAAGTCTCTCTTGAAATGCAAATTTCCCTCATAAACAACAAAATCATCTTCCTAACTTTTCTGAGCAAGGGGCACTCAGAAGCACTGAATTACTTCAAAGGAAGCTGGGCATAAGTAACTTACCTGACCTGTTTCTTCAAACCTCTTCCGATCTGCACTGTCAATGACATAGATCTGAAAAAGAAATGAGAGGAAAAGTTACTCTTCCCAGAAGACACTTTTCCACAGCATCATGGTGAAGCTGAGCCTAATAATAATGCTTTTGGGCACAAAGATCCCTGGTGTTATTTACAGCAAATGTTGACAAAACTTCATGATGTTCTGAAGGGAGAGGAACCACCTCTTTTAAAGCTGGTGGGGCGGAGAGCCACGTGGGTAGGATCAGAAAGGAGCTGGGGGCAGTACCAGGGATGCTTTCACCACAGCATCTATGATCCGAAGAGGAGGACTGCCTGGTATCTTTTCCAATGACTGGCTTACAGGCTGAAGCTAAGCACAGGAGGGCAAAACCTGGGGAGCCAGACCTGGTCTTTCACCCTAGCCAACAGTGTATGAGCACTGCACTGGTGTGACTATGCCATGCTGCCCTCTAGCAGGACGCATCACCTCCATAAGCCACCAAGGCACACACTCAGGGGACAGATGAATATATTGGAGACACTGAGTTCTTTCCATCAGGCGATCCTGCTGCAAACTCCTGGAGTAAGTGGTTGGGGAGGAGGGCTGGATCCAGCCTGCGAGACTCCATCTCCAGCTGCCAGCTTGTCCACCAGGATAACGGAGAAGACAGGGAGCAGCTGGCTCAGGAAGACTGACAGCAGATTCCTGCCACCCTCTCAGGGCTGGGCACTACATCTCACAGTCCACGGGGAGGTCCCAACCAGACACCTGTCCCCTGGTATGGAGAAGGGTGGATACCCCGGCCCAGAGGCTCCCTGCCTTGGGAGGGAGTCTCCACCCTCTCCAAGCAGCACAGCATGTGCTGCACATGTCGACTTCTTTCTGTAAATGCAAACAAGCCTTCTCAGTGAAGGCAGCTCTACATCTTCACAGGCTAAAAGGCTCCTGGAAGGTCCTCCTAAATATGGAATTAGTAAATCCAGCCACCCTCCTTCCCCCTAGCAATGCTATTGCAGTTCAGAGCACATAAGCATCAAGCTACATCTAAAGAAACGAGGAACCCCAGTATAAGACTCAGGTAAGAATAGCTTGGTATCCCTTTTTCATTACTTGGTATGGGAAGCTTTTTGAAGGAGAAGGGCACTGGGACAGCAGATAGGGACAGAGCTGGTGACAAACACTGAGCATTTTGCTTCCAGTCCCTGCCACTCCCCATCAGCAGTGATTGAAGCCGCTAGCATGTCATCTGCATGCTCTTTGGTGGCTTACAGGGAGCAAGTGTCAGCCTGGTTTTCAGGGAATAGATGAGCACAGCACCCCGCCATCAAGATAAATGGCATCCTTGCAGGCAGTCTCAGCATAAGACTCCACGCTTCCAGGATAATTTTGACCAAATAGTAGGGGGAGGGAAGATCTCTAGCAGCAATATCTATTAAACTGTAGGCACTCCCTTAACGAGCAGAGTTAGAGTTGTTTGAAACGGGACCAAACACGCAGCAGGAGAATCAGTATACCAGGCCTGAGGAGGTAACCCAGCAACCTCGCAGACCTCTCTGCTGATCACTTGGGGTCTGCAGTCCTCCCGGGGCTGGGCTGATGCGCACTGACAGAGGCTGGGGGACACACACAGCAGGGCTGGACACAGCTGCATGGGGACACGTCAGCAGCACAGGCACTCGGCGCCACGTGATGGGGAAAGGCCTGTGGGCACAGCGTGACACACAGCCTCTCCCCACAATGTGATCCCAAGCAGGTGCACCAATACTGTATCAGCTACGCCTGTCCTCTCTGCCCCTCCCAAGCATCCACCCCTGTGCATGCCATTTGGGGTAGGAAACACAGACCAAAAGAAAGGAAGAAGCTGCAGGGCTGGCAGTTGGGCTCTGGGGTGAAACTGGACTGTCATCTGTTGTCCTTCGGGACACCTCGGGGGAAGCTTAGCAACACATGAATGCGATAGTCAAGTGCTACTTCTCAAATGAAAGGTGGCACCTCCCATACTACAGTGCTTCTCTAACTGGCAACGAAGAGCTCTGAATCCCAGCCAGGCTTTCTCCTGCACTGCTCCGCTCCTTGCTAGGGAGCTATTTTGCAAGATGAGAATCAGAGACAACAGCGCTCAGGGCAACAGCCACAAAAGCAGAGCACAGAGAAGGTAAAGTATGCACGGAGTGCCTACTTCCAAACCAGAAAGCACTGTGCCAAATAGCTGCAGGTGCCTGTCTGAATACGCAATCAGCCAGATATCCACACCTTATTTGCCTGGGTTAAGCTTCCAAATATCACAGGTGTGTGATGCAAGACCAAGCTCTCATTCAAAGGCACCTGCATGGATTTGAATTTGCAATCACTTCCTGCTTTTTAATACTCTTTAGAGGGTCCTTTTTGCTTTGTGCAATATAGCTTAGGAGAAGACAGAAGCAGGGGGTCCTGGGAACTGTAGTATATCTCATCTCCACCTTCCTTCTACGGCCAGGGCCACACAAGAGTGTTTCTGACTGTGGTGCTTGGTAGCACAGTTTGCCAGTTTGAACAGCCATTGAATACACCATGTTGGAGAAAGGGAGCTTGAGAAAGAAATTCCTGTAAAGTTGGGTGTCTCCTTTGAGCAACGTGACAAAACAAAACCTGGAGTAAGTGGGTTGGACAGAAATTGCAAGTGGTGGGACTGGATGAAGAAATAACATGAGGGATAAGTCAGCTCAGGGTACAGGTGCACAACCTGCACCAGGTTTGTCAGAGGGTAAAATTACTGGCTAAAATGAGGGTAAGGGCTGGCAGAAGACAGCCAGTCACCAGCATATACTTGATCCTAGTTTTGGTGTGCATGGACATAGCAAAGCACTGCATTAACAGGTCAACAGCTCCCAGTCTGGGTCTGGGTGTCAGCACAGAGTGCAGGCAGGGGAGCTCAGGTCCATGCACACACCAATTATTCCCTCTGAATTCACACCACTGCTTTCCCTAAACTGATTCTGCTTCTATCTACCCATTTTCTTACTCATATGAAAAGAGAGGTTTTCTCTGTACATTGTTTTAACTGGGGAGGGAGGAGGGCAGGGAAAACAACTGCTTTCATCTCCTTCAGTCTTCAAATTCACCTTTATTTCTGCACCTCCCATGCAGCACACACTGGGAAGAGTGGAAGCCCACAGGCCAACATAGCTCATTGCCTTTGCCAGCGGAGTCTTCCAGATACTGTTTTGTGGTTGCACAGTCTCTGCAGCCTGAGCACCTGCCACAGCAGGCAAAGATCCCCTGCTGCTGCTTTGCAGAGCTGACTTTGATCTGCACACCTACTGCCTCTCCACCACACACAGCTGCAGAGCTTGGACTCAACAGGCACAATCATCTCACAGCCACGCCATGTCCCCCTTCCTGATGGCCACAGAGGAGCACGCAAAGTACGTCCTGCTAGTTTCTCAAACCCAGATCTTTCCCCTAGGGAGATCTCACCATTACTCTTTGCAAAAGCAACCAACTGGCTTTATGTTGTGGTGGCTGCCCTCAAACATTAGATTCCAAATTAAGGCTGAAAACCAAGAGATCACTGAAGGTTTATTAGTCCCATGTAAATAACAGCTTCATTTGGACAATGCTTTCTAAACCTGCAGGTGCAGCGAGGCTCTTCAGGACCCTGATGTGAGACTTGGAGCAGAGGGTCCTATTCCTAGTTGCTCCGATCCTTTTGTGGAAGTGTACTGAAGCTCCTGACACGTTAGTGAGTATCTGTGTGTGACAGGAGGGAGGAAAGGCGTCTTTCCGAGAGAGCTTCCCGCTTTCCCATGGGAGTCCTGCAGACCTTGCCTTTTCTCTGCTCTCACAGGCAACAGTGCTTGGGGTGGGGAGAGGCGTGGAGCCCCTGGCCTGCCTTCTTCCTGGCACACATGGCTGCATGTTAGAGGTGCTCTTTGAAACTAGTCAGGACAGCACTTGGAGGTCCCAAGGTAACGTGCTCTGGCATGGAAACAAAAAGGCCCTGCATTGTAAATATAATTGTAGTCATCTGTAGCTAATTGTAAGGTAATTGTAGCTAAGATGTCAAAAACATTACAGGACGGTCTTATGATTAAAGGAACAAAGGAAAAGACAAGGGGTCTCTCTGTGCCCCTTAGCCGGAAGCTTTCCTATCTGATGCCAGACTTAGCATTTAATTCTGGTGTGCCTCAGTTTCCCCAACTAGAAAACAAAGGCACGATATTGACCTACCTCTACACATGAGGCTTAAGTCAGTAATAACCACGACAGGCCTCCAGAGTACCCAGTGAAAGGGGCTATAGATGGGCAAACTACAAGTTATTAATGTTCTTTCATTTGAAGGAGACTGAGATGAGAGGAAAGAAACTGGCTATAACCAGCACCATCCTGTGAAAGTAAACTGAACGATTTCTCCAAACATCACTGTATTTTTCTTACTGCACCCAACCAATCTTGCCATTTTGCTCAGAATAACTCCTGTTACAATGGCAATGGTGTTGCTGAGGACTGGGACATTACATTACTTGTTCCCGAATTCCTGGCTGAGACCTTGGAAAGCCATTGCATGAACACAGCATTCAACTGCAGCCAATACTCACAAGGATATCAGTGTTTTCAAAATAGTTCCTCCAGTATGGCCTGATCTTCCTCTGTCCGCCTATGTCCCATACATTTAGCTTGAAGCCTTGAGACTGTACACTTTTGATGTTAAAACCCTGGAAAGAGCAGAAACAAACCCACATAGAGCATAAACCTGAATGGCTGGATCACATACACAGGCAGACATTAACACCTTATATATCCCATGCCTGCAACATGCAATGAGACGGGCTGGGCAGCCACAAAGATGATCGGCTGTGGGAGGGGCACTGGCGAAAGCAAACACAGCCACCAAACCATCAGTTTGCCAGTGTTCTTGGGTCAAGGGTTGATGCTGTCATGGCTACGGAGACATATGATGCAGTTAGTACCCTAGGAGGGCTCAGCAGGGTGGGTGCAGGAAGAGGTGGGAGAGTTTCAGATAAGGAGAAAACAAGGGCGCTGTGAGAAGCAGGATTGAGCTTGTGAAAGCTGAGTAGAGAGTCCCAGCTAACACGAAGCCAGAGGTCTCAGCTCAATTCGACACGACACAGCTAATGCCAAGCTTAAAAAAGCAACAGCTGCACGTCTGAAGGGTCCATTTCATCAATTAGAGCACCAATTGAAAGGGCATTCAAGTAGAAAAACAGGATGTGGCGTGGGCTACCAACGTGCTGCAACACCACCCAGGGGACTGGGGCTTGGAATTGGGGTGTCGGGCCGAGAGCTTTGGGAGGCAGCTACAGGGTGGGGGGGAAGCATCTCCCATAGCTCTCTAGCAACCTCCTCTGGTCAACACAGGAGCGATGCTGCAGTGCTTCAGATGGGAGACATCCCTCTCCCCAACCCGGAGGCTCAAAGAAAGGGGACCAAAGGCATCAGAGAGGGAGTACTGGAATAAGCAGGACCCTTGGAGCTGGGTGGGTGAAACATGCAAGGAGACAGGGGCTTGCCCAGTGCTGCATTCCCTGTACATGTCCCCTGTTTGGCAAGGACAACAGGAACAAAGCCTCATCCATGCAACTCTACCATGACCCAAAAGCCTTCTGCAGAACTCCACGGCACTCATCCACTTTTGCACTACATACAGATCTGGCCTGACGCTCTCTGGCTCCTTCAGGGAGCCTCCTCTTATGCAGAAAACACACAAACTTAATGGTGCGGCAGGCTCCGGTTGCTCCCCCTTTTACTGAAATACTCTGCTCAATCATTAGCACTTTGTATAATAAGGCAGGTGGGACCACAAGAACTGCCTTGGGCAGGGAAAGGCCCTCCTCACCTGTGTCGGCGTGATATGGCTGATGTCCTCAGATGCCAGCTGTTTCAGGAGTGTGGTCTTGCCTGCATTATCCAGTCCCAAGAGGAGGATTCTCACCTCCTGGTCTGGGGCGCTTTTCAGTTTACGCAGGATTGACAGTAAACCCTAAATCCACAAAAGAGATCATAGCTGTTATTCCCCCCCCTCGACTCTCTTCTATCACCATGCCATGCCCTCCTCCCTTGAAATGGGTTCTGTACAGCAGCAGATCCCACGACACCTTGAACCCCTTCCTGCAGTCCCTATTCCCATTTCCTCCTCTTCTCCTCCCCCTCACCCCTATTTTCCTTCATCTCAGAGAGTACTGACGAGGTCTCAGACAGCACAAATGTTGCTCAGTGGGATGCACCACTGGCTGCATTGCTCTTGTCACACAGCTGTTTGGCACTCCCTGTGCCAGGAAGACAGTGCCTACGCATACCATGTGTAGGAGCTGCAAACCAAGTCCTTGCAAGCTCTTCATTATCTTTATCAGAGGGAAAACCCCATTAATTTAATCTCCCTCCTAGTTAACTGCAGGTTACTATGCACCTGACATCAGTTCTTTTCATAGTAACTCCCTGATCATCTCAAACCCCGTTTATCTGTCTAAAACATGCTGGACCCATGGGGCACGTGCAGTTCTGATGCTCAGGATGTAGCACTTAACTATCTCAGATCACCACACATGCTTGCTAAGAAAAGCACAGTGGATTTCAGTCATTAGCCAGGCTCAGCTCTCTGAGCTGACAGTATCACTCAGGATTAGGAAACAGAATATGCAGGTCAGCTCATTTACAACGGCACATGTTACAGCAGCACACCCAAGCTTTTGTCAGCACCACCGCTCAGAGACCTGCACCTCTCTAAAATGGCTGGAAAAATATTCTGGATCCTGGCACATAACAAAGAGACACAAATCACCCCACTTCCACCTGCCTCTCACTGCCTCTCCCACAGGAGAGGGGCAGTTGCAGCAGAGGGCACAGGAGCAGGCTGCGAGTCCACAACTGCCTCAGTGTCCCTGGACATGTTGCAGTGCTGCTCTGCACCCCCCTGCTTGGCAGGGACTGCTCCTCGGAGCCCTAGCGGTACACACCACACTGAGAACCAGCCTGGGGACACAGATGCTCTTGCAACTAATTTGCCTGAGCAAATCCGGGAGAGGAGTACACCTACAGCCCTTTCTGGAGCCCTCAGGACTCCTGCTCAATCTCTCCCAGACATTTCCCACATTGAAGCCCACTAAAACCCAGAGCCGGGAACAAAGTTTGTGCCACCAGCGCAAACCTGGGCCCACAGGCGCCTGTTCCTCAAGCTTTTTTGCCCTCCCATTTGCAAAATGGAGACAATGCTTCTTGTTGACCTGCAAGGGTGAATCAGTTAAATGTCATGAAGTGCTTTGTTGCTATGAGGAACTACACCCTCTAAATATTCCTGCTGGAAGCCAAGGACTATTTGAGCCGTGAAGGTTGCTCCCGATCCCCTCCAGATCACAGCAATCAGAAACCTGTCCTCAAGATAAAGAGCTGCAGGACGCGGTACAACTGTCACCGCTGCAATGTGTCCCCCATGTGTAGCGGTGCCCTTCTGCTGACTGCTGGAGAGCCCCACCTCAGCCATTTGGAAACTGCCGCTTTTGACTTATCCTCGCACTGCTCCGAGGTGGGGAGCTCTTTGGAAAGGACACGGCGCTACAGGTCACAACGCCAAAGCTTTCAATAATGCAGGATGAAAACACACCGAGATACAAATGAGGTGGTGGAGTCTCCTTCTCTGGAGACTTTCAAAACCCGCCTGGACGCGTTGCTGTGTGACCTACTCCAGGTGGTCCTGCTCTGACAGGGGGGTTGGACTAGATGATCTTTTGAGGTCCCTTCCAACCCCTAACATTCTGTGTGATTCTGTGAAATACACGTGAGATTCGATCCACCCTCTAAGCATTTCAATTTGCAAGTAATTTATTGGTTTTCTCTTTAATTACTAGACACAGCTCAAAATACACACATGATGTGTAAGAAACAGGGAGAAGAGAAGGAACTTAGTAAAACTGGGTTTGAAGGATATCTGTAGAAAGTTGCAGGATTGCCACTGTTGCTGTGCTTTTAAAAAGCACTGTGAAAAGCTGAGGTTTCAGAAATTCAAAGCTCGTGCAAGGATCAGCAACGCTGCAGCCTTAGAGCCCAATAAGCAGACTCAGGGTATCACCTATTTCATAAACAGGCTGGTAAAAAACTGGGAATCCAGGCCCCACTCAAGAGCTGTTAATCAGGAATGGGCTCTGCTTGGTAGAGGGTGCCATGCCTGCATGGTGCAGGCACAGTAAATCCCCAAACTACTTTTAGTCGAAGCGGTACAGGCCTGTAACATCACGTGCTGAGCCCTGAGGGCCAGATGCTCACAGCTGGCTCTCACCCATGGGCCCGTAGCTAATGAATTTGAAGGGCTGTGTTCAGTGCAGCCAGTCGCTGCAAGCCCTCCCCAACCCACAGCTCATCTCCCCAGCCACAGAGCCCAGTCCCAACGATGGTCTGTACTTCCACATGTCTAAGGGAAGAGAAGAGGAAAGCGATAGAAATACCTCTAATGTTTACTTGTTTACATGCATGTCTTAAATGCCCTTGACATCATTAAAAAAAATCACAAGTTTTAACCGCATGACTAGCAACACATTTTCTTTTCACCTGCAGTCAAATTTACAGTTGTGTTTGTTGGCTTGTAAATCCATGGATTTCAGCTCCGTGCGGACAGACCCCACAGGAGCAGGAACTCTAAAATTCACACATTCTCCCTCCTTTCCAAGGAAACACTGAATTCCCATTCTTAGGGGCCTGACCCAAAGCCAACACACGCACTAGCCAAAGCACTACTGTCGACTTCAGAGAGCTCTGAATCAGGCCCTATTATTTTAGTTTATTGCTCACAGTTAAAAAAAGAAGCTGTTGAAATGCTAATCCTATTCACAGCACCACTTGCTAAAAGCAGAGCAGTGTATCCCCGAGCAGATCAGGATTAGGAGCCTTTATATTTCAGAACTCAACTCTAAAATACTGAGCGCAAAGAAGTGTATTACAAAGTATTGCTTATCTACCACGGAGCAATTCTCAGGGGTCGGGAAGAGGAACAGTTGTAAATGTTAATAGAGCTTCTCCCATTGTAGACGGATGCTATTTCTGGGCTAGTATGACAGCCTATGAGAAAACGATCAGCATCGTTCCATATTCTACTCAAGTGACACTGCTGCATGGCTGATCACAGGATTATCTGGGGTAGCCAATAGAAGAGAGGATATATATAGAAATAAAAGTATTCTCTAAGGTATAAAGTAAGCTGATTTAAAAGGCTGGAAGACAAGCAAGCCAACATAGAGAAGTGGACTTTATTTCAGTAGCTGCCAGCATAGGTTACATGGTCTGTATACACAACGTAAATCAAGAGCCAAATAATAGCATTCCTTACTATGATTGTTACTATTTTGTAAATATTATTTAAAACTTGCACCTAGCATTCTCCCTCTAGTTAGTGAAGATTTAAGATTAAGGAAAGCCATGCACAGATGGGTTTCTAACTTTTACATTTTTTTTTTAATTGGTCTTATGAGCACACTGGCTAGGAAGACAGAAAGCACTTCCTGACAGCTTAGCAGACTGGAAAAAATAACTCAGCCGAGTTCCCTGCTGCATGCCACTTCTATGTGGGACAAGCAGCCCTTACTGCACACACGCTGACAGACGAGCACTTCCCTGCTCACAAACACAACACTGAAACTAACTTGAGCTGATGAGAGTCAGAAAGCAACTCCTTGTTATTGATACGAGATGTCAGGTAGAAAGCCATGAAATGGGAAAATTTGGCGCAAAGAGGATGCTCAGAAGCAACAGGAGAGGAGCAGGCCTTCGAGGTGGGAGAGCTAACAAACATCTCGAACCTGCAGCGAGGAGGGAGGACGCCTAGGATGCCTGCATGGCAGCCAGGCCAGTGGTACTCGCTCACTGGGACGTCCAGGGTGACGAGCAGGACAAGGCTCAAGCAGGATGGTGGAGATGTTAGCTAGCTGAGGAGCTGCAGAGACGACTCACAGGAGTATAAGGGCAGCGTGTCATTTGCACAAAACTAAGCAGACTGCGGCATCTGTAACAGAGAAGGGAACTGCAGATGCTGCTCAGATAATGAACAGCACAGTGTGGCAGCGTGTGCAGCCTTTGGAGAAGGGCAGCCATACAGAGCAACTCAAGGCTGGGCACAGTCAGCCAGCAACCGCTTCTTGGTCACCTCTGGGTTAAGCAAACTACGTTTTATATCAGATTGGCTTGTTTAAAAACATCTTTGTCCTTGGCGGAGACGGTTTTCTTTACCAGCACCATGAGGAGACAGACTGATGGGGTCAGCAATGAGGAGACAGCATTTTCCAGACAGTGAGTGGGGACATACAAAAACGAAAAAAAAAAAAAAAAATACTCCTGACAATTACTATGAAATCAGAGTGGGGCATTAAATTCAGAGATGCAACTAAATGGGCAAGAGCACTCATAAACACATCGAGCATGAAAGCAAAGCTAACCACCTTATTAGCATCCTTCAGAAAACAGGGACGTGTGGTTTTATGAAAGTATATCATTGCTAGGTTTAAAATACCCACTGAATTATCAAAGGACTTTCAGTTATAGCTGCATGCAGTAATTCTATTCTCTTAAAAAAAAAAAATACAGACATATATAAAAATACAGTGACATTTATAGTCCTAGCTAAGGGTTTTGTGGGTTTATTCAGCTTTAAATCCATGCTGTATATGAGTCTTTTGAACTAGTTGATGCATGTAACTACATCCTGTACCACAGAAGCCGCTGAAAGGAAGATTCACTTTATAGGCCAAAGAAAAAATTGGTTTGGGACAAACAGAGCATTGAGATAATCTGTTTAAATATTGTATCAGATTGACAATATAAAGCCATAATGGAAAAAACAATTTCCCCTTATACTGAGGGCTGGATACACAGGGCATGGATAAAGCATGGCCCACAAGCTGCTGCAGAGCACAGTTGATTCCTATTAGGAAAGAGAAGTAAATGTATTCTGTTTAACTTTATTAGCCACAAAGCTCAGATAATGAATTTAAAATAAAACCACCCTCAGTCACCAGCAATTGCTTATCTACTAGATGTGGATATTTAGCTAGAATCAAATCAATTCGCCGAGATGCAATACAGCCACAAAGCTCAGCACCTCAGCCTGCTGCCGTGACCACATCTCCCCGATCTCTACACCCCTGCATGGATGTTCTCTTCTCCACTGCTGCAACCACAAGTCACTTGTCTTCACCCTCAAGGCCCTTCCCAGCCAAGCACATTTGCCATGGAGGTGACAGCTCCTGTCTCCCCGCGGCTTGTGATGCCAGCCCCAGCACTCCCGAGCGCTATTGTCAAACCTTTGTGCCCTTCCTACAACCGTGGGAGAAGCTTCACAAAATATCCATAAAACCACCCCATGATTCTCCTGCTAATTCCTTCTCTGCCACACCTACAATCCTTCATGAGGTTTAGGCAGCGAATATGCCAAGTTCAAACCTGTCTTGGACTCTCCTTACTCATATCACTTGGTTATCTCTCACCTCAGACTGTATTTTCTTGGCACAGGGAACATCTCAGTGTTCTGCCTGCACAGCACCTAGTGCAGCTCTGGCCCACAATTTACTTTTAATTAAGCAACATGGTAGCAGTTCAGTATTTTTAAAGAGTAAGTCAGAGGGTGCATGTGATGGTTTCAGAATATCCGAACGACACAGGGAAGGACGAGGGGCTCAGCTGAGCCAAATATCCTGCCTTCAGCAGTGGATATTTGAGGCTACATTTGTTGTTCCGGGTGCAATCCTGTGCACACAGAGCTGGAGGAGGGGAGTCCTTCTGACAACTGCACTGATTAGCTGGTGCCCTGAAGAATGACGTTTGATTACCTTTATCTTCGGCTGCAGAACTGCAAATGTCACTAATGGTCATAAAATCACCCAGTCTTTTTCAAAATACAACCGAAGTAAATTAATCTATTGAGCACAGTTTATTCAATACTTCTTATTCTGGCAAAGCTCCCAAAAAATCATTTGCTTGCTGCATGTCTCCACCATATGGTGTCATTCAACGCAGACTTTCTTTCCTGCATTGAAATACAACATTTAATGGAGTCGAGTCACCTACAGAGTTTTTCGAGCTCAAACCTACTAGTTTTCTGTCAAAGAGATCGCACAGCACTTTCTGGTTTGGTGTACTAACCAATACCAGCATGAATTTGCCTTTTGCAATTATAATCAAACTCCTCTGGTTTTAGCAAGTTCGAAGGAAGCGTTTTGCCCTGTGCAGAGAAGAGCTGATGCCCGGCACTGGACAACGTCAGCAGTCTTCATCTGGTTTCAGAACTTGAAAGTCTTGACCAGTTGCTGGTCTATTGTCCTATCTGCAGTTAGTTCCTCCTATCAACCTCTCAGCAATCAGTAAAATAAACCAAAAACATGACATGGAACTGTATGGGGAAACTAAAGCAGTGAGGTACTATTAAAGCTCTTGAAAACTTTTTTTTTTTTTTTTTTTTAATGGGGCCATTTTAAACAGAGCCTTAGTGCCAAACAATGAGGGACAACAGAAAGAAATTCTGGGTACTAGGTACACCTACAGCAGGCAACAGATAGATGCTGGTTTTGCTAGAAACATAAGCTCAAGACCTGGAGGAAGATGCTTGATTTAGCTATGCTGGCATTTCATCCTCTCCACCAGATCTGCCTAGCGTTAGCTAGATGCTCCAGGACTCAGTTTCCTCAACTGTAAAATAGGGCTATGCTTTGACAATGCTGGTTTTGACACGACGACATCATCTTCAATCAACGGTTTTAGAAAAACACCGGCCATCCTCTGGCCCCACCATCTATCAATAACATACCATCTCACTCAGTAAAGGTTGTTATTACAGTGACGAGGAAGCCACAAGCTCTGCTTCACACAGCATTTCCTGAACTTTGGAAAGCAGCGTATCCTTTCATGTAGCAGCCTCCCTGAGCCCTTGCTGCGCCCACCACAGATGCTGCTTAACGGCACCAAAGACTGCAGCCTACACATCCCTCAGGCTATGCAGTTTTATGGCTCATCTTTCCCTCTGTGCTCCACCTATGACCTTCCACCACCCCTGCCCCACAGCTGTGAGAAATGCTGGTATGCTCTGCAGAAGGAGACACTTCCCCTCTGTACTTACTCACTTGGATGAACACTGAAATAATTTAAACCTCAGCATTAACCCTTGTATCACTGGAGTTGGAGCAAGCAGTCGTTGAAGGGAGCGTAGGCACTTCCCAATGCAACCATGACCTGCCAGAAACATGCTCACAGGCAGCTACCACAGCTCAGATGACAAGCAGTAAGTTGTTACATCAAAATGTCTGGATCATTTCTGACTGCTGACCCACACCCCCAGGCTGCCATAGCTGCTTGGGATATATTTGCTGGTGTTTCAGTTTCTACCACTAAGGATTATTCTGGTTTAGTGAAAGTTGAGAATCTGGACAGACAGTACAGAGCTCTGTAGTCCTCTGCTCAGCCCAGCCAGTCCACCAGGCACCCCAAAGTGCCACCCACCCTGCCTGAGAGGCTGCAATTCAAAAAACAACTCCCAGAAATGGAAAATAGACAAAGAGGCAGTAAAATGTTGTATCAAATAACACGAACACTGGAAAACACCCAGTCCACCCTCTCCACACACAAAGCACTCAGATAACAGCAGCCAGATCCCAGACTACACTAGCTTATCGGGACATCACAAGGCAGAAGAACAGATTTGGCCAGCAGCAGCTGCAGGCCAAATGTGTCCCACAAAGCACTGCACTGCTGGAGGCAGCTGCCCTCATCTTTACAGCAGATGTCTGTCCTGTGATGGCTTCGGTGTCTGGTTTGACATGCTCCATCATCAACCAATCTAAAATAGAGCAGATACCACAGACTTTATCTCAGTCTCCTTCTCTGTGGCCCAGCAGGTGGGGACACAGCCAGCATTAACCCGGTGAAGATGAGGATCTGCCTTTGCTGCTCTTGCTTCTCTTGCTTACACCTCCTCCTGTGCTGTCCACTTGCACGAATCCAGCTTGTGTCCAGAGGGCTCCTGGACAAAACACAGCTTCGCTCTTTCCCCCTTGCTATTAGCTTCTGCCCGTGCTCTCTGCACATGCTGCATCCTCAGCAGTAGCTCCCCCACCTACCACAGCTCTCTTTTACCACCCCTCACCCGGCAGCCACAACCACTCTTTCCAGTCCTTGCTGGTGTCTGCCAGAATCCCACTTGGCTCACCCTAACTACTCCGGCATCTAAACTGAAGTTGTTTCCAACACCCCAGTCCATCATCCAACCTTACCTCAACCTCAATTCAGACTACACTACACTCTCACCACTCCACCCATCTCCCAGCATTGCTCTCTTAACTAGATTCTTCACTGCAGCCAAGACCCCAGTTGCTCCCTTCAGTCCACACTGCTCCCTCTCAAACAATTCAATTCTCCCCTTGAGCACTTCTGTCCTCCCTGGGTCCTCTCTTTCTCTCATCAGCATCAAAACTGCACTTCCAGCTCTTCCCAAGATGTATTCTTATCTCTTCTTTTCAGCCCAGACTGTCTCTCATCTCCCCAGCCCCGGCAGAAAACCCCAGAGCACACAATATCCCAGCAAACTATCCTCACCAGCCACTGTTGACTGGGTTTTCCCGTGACTCACCAGACGGTTCATCCCACCCAAATGGCAGGTTTCTCTCAGCCACCAAGCACTGCGCCTCCATCCTGTCCACCCCTGAACACCCAGCCCCTTCATCCAGGCTCTCTCAACCATGACTGAACGCCCCTTCTAAAACTGTTTACCAACAACTGGCCCTTCCACCTCAGCAAGCTCTCCTACAGCTTCCTCAGCTCCTGCACCCAGGATCCAAGCCCCAAGGCGGCCCCCTCTCACCTTGGCCGCATTGCCCAGTGTCCCTTCACAGTCACAGATGCTCCCAGACTCCACAGTTGATCCCTGAACATTGTCCTCCATCCTCACCAGGCTCCTCCATTGCTCTTTCCCTCCTCAGGCCAAGCGGGCCACTGCTGTCCTGCTCTCCAGCCCTCCCAAGCACCCAACCCTCCATCACACCTTCCACACCTTGACTGAATCAACTCCAAGCAGGCTGACCCCATCCCAACAAAGGCCCCTCCATAGCATCCTCAAAAACCTCCCAGCCTCTGCCAGGACCCAACTCAACTCCTGTTCTGGGTTCCCCAATAGTCTCCAGTTGCTGCCAGTAGCCTAGCCATGGTCTCCCACAGACAGAGGCCCTAAATTTATGCTGTCCCCAGCCCTAGCAGCATCCCTTCAGCTGGTTGCCCCCAACCCTCACAGACCCAGGCCCCCATGCCTGACTGGATGCCCCTGCCCTACCAGATCCCCGGTGCCCCAGGCCCCCACAGTCCCCCCGGGTGGGCACCCCCGGTACCGGTGATCCCAGATCTGCCAGACTCCCCAAGTGGGTGTCGCCAGCCCTTACGGTCCCAGGCCCGCCAAAGGGCCAGCCGTGGACCCCGGCCGGACACGCTGGCCCATGGCCCGAGCCCCGCCAGACCCCCGGGTGAGTGTCTCCGGCCCCCACTACCCCGCGGTGGGCGCCGCCGGCCTCAGGCCTGCCAGGCCCCTCAGGTGGGCGCCGCCGGCCCCCTGCTGCCCGCCGGGCCCAGGCCCCCCCCGGGCTCCATCCCCGCGTCCCGGCGGGTGCCCCGTCCCGGCCGTCCTCCCCCCGCCGCCCGCCGCGGGCCCCCCGCCCCACTCACCATCCTCTGCGCGGCTCCGGGGTTACCATGGGCAACTGCGTCACACACACGCCGCCGCTACGTAGAGCGTCAGCGCTTCCCGCCGTACGTACGGAACGTGACGACGGCGGCGGGAAGGGCGGAGCCCGGCGCCACGGCCCACGGCTAGCCCCGCCCCATGAAGCGGCGCATGCGCACAAGTGACTACCCTACTGGGGACGGGGGGGGTGGAGATGGGCGCGGCCTCTCGGGCCTCCGTGATTGGCTGAGAGCGGCCACGCGTCGGAGCCCGGGGGCAAGCGGGGGCCACGTGGGCGGGAGACGGCGCGCGAAGGGTCTGGGGACTGCAGGTAGGGCCACGTGGGACCGCGCCGCGGCGCGCGGGGCGGCGGTGTGCAGTGCCGTGACGTACGCTGTCGTGACGTGCGGTGCCAAGGGGGCCGGGCGGTGTAGCACCACGGGGAGCGCAGGGCCGTGCCGTGCCGTGCCGTGCCGTGCCACGCCGTGCCACGCCGTGCCACAGGGGATGCAGTGTAGTGGTGCGGGGGAGAGCAGGGCGGCGTTGCAGAGGCGTGCCGTCCGTGTGAGGGAGGACGTGCAGTGCAGTGCAGTGCCGTGCCGTGTCGTGCCGTGCCGTGCCGTGCCACGCCGTGCCACAGGGGATGCAGTGTGGTGGTGCGGGGGAGAGCAGGGCGGCGTTGCAGAGGCGTGCCGTCCGTGTGAGGGAGGACGTGCAGTGCAGTGCAGTGCCCGGGGAGCGTGCAGCGTGGTGCCCCAGGGGGTGCCGTTAGTTATTGGCGGGGCTGTGCAGTGCGGTGCGGTGCGGTGCCCTGGGAGGGTGCGGCGTGGTGCCCCAGGGGATGCTGTTATCGGCGGGGCCGTGCAGTGCAGTGCAGTGCCGGTGCCCGGGGAGCGTGCAGCGTGGTGCCCCAGGGGGTGCCGTTAGTTATCGGCGGGGCCGTGCAGTGCAGTCACGGCAGGACGCAGTGCCCCAGCGGGTGCAGGCTATGTTCGGGGGTGCATGCAGCGCAGGCGTGGGAGGGTGCAGCGCACTGCCATGCAGTGCCGTTGGGGGGCACACAGCAGAGGGCAGGGGATGCAGCGCCGTGCCGCGTGCACGCCAGGGGGGGTGCAGAGCAATGCACTGCGGAAGGGGCGAGCTGGGCCCCGCCGTGCTGTGCGGCACGGTCCCACCCCAAGGAGGGGGGTGCCAGGTGCTGACGGGGGGGCAGCGCAAGTGGGGATCCCCACGCAGGCAAGGTGGCATGTGAAGGAGCGGCCTCGCTGCAGCGTTCAGCCAGCAGCGGCGGCGCAGGTGGCTCCCGGGCTCAGGGCTGCTGAAAGTCCAACTTTCCCGTTAAATATAAACCCGCCAGGGCTCTCACTCAGTTAACTGCTCCTGTGGCCGTGGCAGGCCTGCACTCGACAGCCAGGCAAGGCAGGATCCTCCCAAGCCACCTTCTTCCCCTGCCAGGATCTTCACCAAAATGGCCACCATCCCCCTTGGCTTCAACATTGACGCCCCGCGCTGGGACCAGAGCACCTTCGTGGGGCGCCTGAAGCATTTCCTCAACATCACCGACCCGCGGACGGTGCTGGTGTCAGAGGAGGAGCTGGACCGGGCCAAGGCTCTGGTGGAAGGCTGCAGGTGAGGGGCAGGGGTGCAGCCGGGGCAGGTGCCATCCCTGTGCCCACGGCCATACCCAACCACCGTGCAGGGCCACGGGGGGATGGAGGCAGTTGTTCCCAAGCAGGCACGCTGGGATGTAACATCTGTAAGAGGCAGTTTTGGAGGAATTTCCCAGGCTTCTCCCAGGGGCCTCAAGCTGGGACAAGTTTCTATTGTGGGAGATGTTTCCTCCGCTTTTCATGTTTGGTGCCTGGGGCTCTGCACCCTCAACAGGCTCTGGGCTTGCAGGGCCGGGCTGGTGCCGCCGGGAAGCAGCCGTGAGCAGCTGCTCTATGCCAAGAAGCTGTACGACTCAGCCTTCCACCCCGACAGCGGCGAGAAGATGAACCTCATCGGGAGGATGTCCTTCCAGGTGCCAGGGGGCATGGCCCTCACTGGCTGCATGCTCCAGTTCTACCGGTGAGCTCCTGGGGATGCCAGGCTGGGGACGCAGCCCTGACAGCCCCCAGCCCCTCGAGGGGTCCCCAGTAGCACAGCCAGTCTGTCTCCTGTGGGGCTGGCTGCTGCCCAAGGCATGTCCGTGGCTGCTGTGCTTGCCTGCATCTTGTGGCCAAGCCCCGTGTCCCTGTGTCCTGTCCCCAGCGCCCATCCTGTGATGGAAGGATCATAGATCCTCGTGGCCCCTGGCACAGCTGGGGATGGTCTCACTTTGCCCTCAGCTCAGCTCTTCCCAGAGCCCCTGTAATGATTAGTGCAGCCAAGTCGTGCATGGCCACTGCTCTTGCTCTGTGGAGCATAATGGCCTCCGAAACCCAGGATCAGATGTGCCCCCAGGCCAGGCTGCTCCAGTGTCCCCAGCCCAAGCCGACAGGTCCCTGCATTTCACTTCTGAAATGGCTGTTGCGGGGGTGAGCAATCCTATCCCCAGCACAGAGACTGTGTGGGACAGACACTGCCTTTCCCAGTGGATCTCTGTCCCATCCCATCCCTATTTGCTTGACTGGTTTGCTGGTTGCTGGTGAGGTCCAGCCTGGGTGAGGGATCTCCCAGTGCTGCTGGGTTACCCTCTTTCCAGCCCATCTTCACTCTCCTGCATCCCAAAGCTTGCTCAGACCCGCATCTCCCCATGTCCCCTCCTGCCCCACTTCAGTGTCCCTGAGACACTGGTAGGAACTCTGGTCACCCTCAGAGCCACCCGTGCCCTCTTCTTGCTGCTCCCATTGACAAAGGCTTATCTCAGCCCAGCAGAATGGCTGCTGCCCTGCTGAGAGCTGGGTCTCCCACCACTGGCCAAGCACCTTGCGGGGCTCACCCCCTCCTGTGCTCCCCAAAGCCCTGCAGCAGCCAGGACTCCTGAGGTCATTTCCCAGCTCTGCCACTGGCTTGTGGCTTTGCCGCAGCGTATCAAGGGCATCTCGGCTGTCCCCCTGCCAAGCCTGGCCACGGGCACAGGTCAGGCATCCCTTACGGCCCTCGGGCACACTCCCAGTCCCTTCTCTCTGCAGGACAGTGCCTGCCGTGGTTTTTTGGCAGTGGGTGAACCAATCCTTCAATGCCATAGTCAACTACACTAACCGCAACGCCGCCTCCCCCATCTCACTGAGGTGAGTGTGCTCCCACACACAATGGGGACCTTCTGTGTTGGGAACCCCCCTGGATGCCCCGTAAAGACTCCCTGTGCCCCATCTTGGGCAACAAAGGAACAGGATTGAGTCAGAGTTGGTGTTGCTGTTCTCTCCCTTCTTTCAAAATCACTGTCCAGGCAAATTGGAGTGGCTTATGTCACGGCCACTGGTACAGCCCTGGCCACCGCAGTAGGACTCAACCTCTACACCAAGGTACGCCAGGCCGGGTGGGACAGCTGGCTACATCCTGCCCTCCCGTGCTGACACTAGCCTGTCTCCCGCAGCGAGCCCCCCCCTTGCTGGCCCGCTGGGTCCCGTTTGCGGCCGTGGCTGCTGCCAACTGCGTCAATATCCCCATGATGCGACAACAGTAAGTGCCACGCGGAGCCAGGGCACTCAAGGGACGCGGCTCCTTCCGAAGGTGAATTGGTGGCAGTCGGGCTCCTGGGCTGCCTGGTCAGCCTGCCGCGGTTTCCCATCCTGGGGGCTGGAGGGGGTGGGAGGACGGAAGGGAGGTGAGCCGGGGTCTGCATGTTCATGGTGCTGGGTCTCTGGTGGAGGGTGCCAAGTGAGGTGGCTCAGCCTCTGCCTGGACCAGGAGGGGGATTTTGGGCTGAGGATAGCCATTCTAGAATCTGGGCTGGAAGATCCCTCAGACACAAAGGTCTGCGTGTGGTCATGGGAGAGCCCCAGGCCACAGTGTCCTGGCGCTGGGACCCCCTAGATGGGGCCCATGTGGAGACCTGTGTCTGCTACTTGGGGTCACGGCATGGGGAGCTGGGGTGCTATGTGGGGGACTACCCCCTGGCTTGGCTGCGGGTCCCAGGCGGGTGTCTGTCCTCCGAACGGCCGGACCCTGTTCGCAGCCATGCCCTGAAGATGGCAGCATCGGCTGGACTGGGGACTGTGGTGCCCTGGGGCGGTGGAGGCCCGTGCACAGGGCTGGGGGCATCTGGGGCTGCTATGCCAGCACAGCACAGGGGAACCCCTTGGCACCCCCTCACCCTATTGCTGTGTCCTCATGCTTCCCCGACCATCCTGACCCCCATTTACAGCTGCCTGTCTCCTCCAGGGAGATCATCAATGGGGTCACAGTGACAGATGGGGACAACAATGAGCTTGGCCGCTCCAGGGTGAGTCTGGGAATGGGGGTCTGGGTTGGGGCATGGCGTGACAGGAGCTCACCTGCTGCTTTTGCTTGCAGAGGGCGGCAGCAAAGGGCATTGCACAGGTGGTTGTCTCCAGGATCACCATGGCGGCACCGGGCATGAGTGAGTGCAGGGCAGCAGGGTGGGGGGCTGGACCTGGGGCTCCTCTGGGACCGCCCGCCTTGCCCTCCCATGCTTCAGTTTCCCCCAGGAAAAAGAGGGAAGGTGGCCCTGCATCCCAGGTGGTGTTTGGTCTCATCTTACAGATGGAGCTGGTCTCCCCATCCTGCCATTCCCATCGGGTCATCCGAGCCCCTGGCCTTCCTCATCCCAACCCACTGCCTGTGGGGGATGTGCGGTGCTCCCATGGCAGTTGGGCCTCACAAGGATGCCTCTCCCACTCTCTGGTGCTCACCTCACAGCCCAGCATCCCCTCACACTTGCAAGACCCTTGCCATGCCACAAGCTCGTCAGGAGCGATGGGAGTGTGAGGAGCATGGGCCATGTTGCGCGTGTGAGGGATGGATGGGGGTCCCGTGCCAGGTTCCTGCCATGAGCAAACACCCAGAGGTCCCCAGCACAACTAGCCACTGCCATGGGCTCCGGGAGGATGGTCCTGCTGGGGCAGCCCTGCAGGCTGGCTTGCAGCGGGGGCCTGACCTCTTCTCTCTGCACCTAGTTATTTTGCCCATCATCATGGAGCGACTGGAGAAATTCCCCTTTATGCAGGTGAGCCCACATTTCTGTTGCCACGGTTTTCCAGTGAGCCCTGCGGTACCCCAGCCCTGCTCCCCAGCCGCTGAGATGCTGGGGATGCAATGGGGGGTTGCAGGGCCTGGCTTGCTTTGACCTCTATTCGAGTCACCCTAAAGGTCTCTCGGGTGATATGGAGAGGCTGTAGGAGGGTGGCAGGGGTCAGTGGCACCCTGGAGGTGTTGGGCATTCAGCCCCATTGAGGGGAGAAGTCTCCCCACCCTGTGAGCGGGGCTTGCAGTGAGGCTGGGGACTCACTCCTGGCTCTTCCCTTGCAGCGGATCCGGGTTCTTCATGGGCCTCTGCAGGTGCTGCTCTGCGGAGGCTTGTAAGTATCTCACTGCTTGAATGCCTGTGGGTGCCTGGAGCGTGGCTCCGAGGGACGCTTGGAAAAAGACCTTTTTCCCAGCAGGGGATTGCAAAGCTGCTTGCCTTTCAGCTTGGACTTTCCCCAGTTATTGGGAGTCATGGGGCATGAGCAGCACCTCTTGGGCTGAGATCCCTGCAGCCAGGGGGGCAAATGGACTGCGATCTCCAATGCTAATGCTTGGCTCTTCTCTGTCCTGCAGCCTCCTGTTCATGGTGCCGGCAGCCTGCGCCCTGTTCCCACAGAGATGGTACTTGTCCCACTGCTTCCCCCTCCTGTGCGGGACCTCGGGAGCCTTTCTTCTCCCCTAGCTCTTCTCTACCCACCTCAGGAGAAGCAATGATGGACGCCCACCCTTCAACCCGAGGCAGCACCTGCCTGTACATGCTGGTGCCCTGGGCAGCAGAAGAGCGTGTGCCTCCTCTGCTCTGCGAGCTCTGTGCTGGGAGCAATGGGACCCCTGCCCCATGGGCAGCTCTCTGCCTCCCAGCACTGGGAGCGGTGGATGCCGGGGATGGGTGGTGGGTCTTGATGTGAGCCTGCAAGATCCGAGGGACTGCAGGGGACCTCAAATGGCAATTGGGAAGGAGGGTGGCCTGACCGGTGGTCAGGGAGGAGGATCGTGGGTCTCAGTGTCTGTCCCGTCTCCCCACAGCTCACTTGCGCTGGCTGACCTTGAGCTGGAGCTGCGTGAGAACATCACGGCCAAGCACGGGGACAAAGTGCCATACGTCTATTTTAACAAGGGACTGTGAACGGGGACTACCTCGGGAGCCATCACACCCCTTTGGCCCCCCACCTCTCACCACCAGGCCTGTGTCTCCTGAGCAGGGCTCAGAGGCACGGTCCAGCCAGAACTGCCCCCCAGCCCAGCACCGTCTCTGCTGCCTGATTCTCCTGGAGAAGGAGGATCTGGCTCTGCGTGCCCAGCTTGCAGCACGTCGGCTTGTCCTGAGCCTCCTACCTGCTGCTGGCCATGTTCCTGCCTCTCCACATCCCTCTTGCCCTCAGTGGTGGCGGTGCTTCCCGTGCCTTCCTTCTGCCCTGTGCAGGAGGATCTGCCCAGCCTGTCTGAGCCTCATGTGGTCACTGGGCTTGCCCCGCAAGGCATCGGGCTCTCTCCCTTGGGGCTCAGAGCACAGTCTTGCCTCCAAAAGCAGGTGTCCTGCCATTGGACCAGGAACCAAACCCCGCTGCTGCCTTAAAACACCATAGTGGCTTCTTACCAAGAGCTGGATCACGCATTGGCAGGCAGGAGGGGTTGTGTGCCCTCTGCATAGGGAGCACCCCAAAGTCCAGGGACCAATGCTTGGACCATGCCCTCATTGCTCTCAGGTTCATGTTTCATTCACTTTGCGATTGCCACAATCCAGGAGAGAAGTAGCTAATTGTTTTTAACCTGTGATTTTTTTGCGATCTACCCATTCCTCTGAGCACAAGAGCCAGCTGTCACGCTTGCCCTGCATCTCACTGTCCCCATGGTAGGACCAAAGACCTGCAGCTTTGGAGGACAGTTGACTCTGGGCCCCTTTGGGCAAGGGGAGGGAGACACAGGAGTCATAAATCTGTCGAGGCATTGACTCAGGCTCTGAATAGCAACACTGCAAATGACAGAGAGGACAGTTGAAAAATAAAGTACGGGGATTTTTAAAAAACATCTGTGGTTTCTGCTTTTGGGTGGTTTCTGGGTGTCTGGTTCTCTGGGCAGGGCTGGTACGTGGGTCTCATGCCTGCTTTGAAAGGGAAAGGTGTGGGCTCTGTGACTGACCAGGCACCAGGGTCAAGGTCAGCACAGGGGCCAGGAGAAAGAGGAAGGGCTGTTAGGAGCCCTGAAACCCTTGGGCATCCCATGCATCCTTCCCTGAGAGGTTCTTGGGGCTGCAGGCAGTCCTGAGGTAAGTGACAAGGAGGAGACAGTGCTGTGCTCATGGTGACTCTTGTCCCATTGGGGGGATGGCACTGGGTGACCCATCTTACACCCATGGGTGCTATATGCCTTCTTGGCCAGGCAGTGTTTGCGTGATACTAACCTGGGCCTGCTATGAGGCCTCTTCCACCCCAAAGAAGAGCAGCTTGAGTTTGCTGCAGCCTATTTTCAGAGCAGGAAGGAGCCCTAGAGTTTAGCCCAAGTCCTGGGCTAAAGTTCCTGCCCTCAACCAGCTGCATCCAGGCTCTCTCCTTGCTGATGAACATCCCATGGTGGTACAAGCATGTTTCTAACCAGCCATATGATGTGGTTGCTCGGAGAGCCCCATTGCCCAGTGGATGATCTGCACTCGTCCCTCCAGCCAGGGATGCGTGTCAGATCCCCAACAGCAGCAGCATCCCTGCATCAGCCACGTGCGGGAGTGGAGACACAGGGGCCGAAGCCAAAGGGCTTTCTGGCATTAACCATTCCGCTCCTACAGAGAGAGGAGCCAAACCCAAAACGTACTTCTTGAAGGGCCAAGCTGTACCCACAGCATATTTTCTTCTGCTTGAGCTGCAACAGGCAGAGGATAATGTCTCCTACTACATGTAGCTACAGCTAGAAAGCTTCACATAAGCTCTGAAATAATTAATAGGTCAGCGGAAAGTAGGAAAACATGTTCAAACTTGTGTATCTGTTCCCTGGGCATTATTAGATCTCTTGTTAATACTCAATTAAAATAATAGATAAGCACATGAAACGTAACAGATGTCACTCCTGTTGGGAGTGGGAAGAAGCCACAGGGAGACATCTCTGCTCTCTGCTTTTCTTAAGCTCCTTAACTCAAGCTGCCCTTGCCCTACACCCGAAACTGCTTTGAGCACTTTCAGAAAGGTACGTGCAGCAGCCTGGGCTGTATTTGGGTCCAAGACACCTCTGGCATGCTTGGGAGCACGGCGATGCTTGTAAAACAGTGTGCTGCACCACCCTAAAACTGCCCTTCGTCTGCACATCGCAGCCACGCTCTTGCTGTTGACCCTTCCTGCGTTTGCAGTGCATGGGGGTCCCGGCAGGGCAGGGGGCTCTGCGGCCAGCAATGCCAGGGCAGCAGCCACCCAAAGCCAAAGCTGCGAACACAGTGGGAAAGCCTCAGCAGTTTTGTCACTCCTTTTTTCCCGTGCCCAGCCATACTGGAGGGATGACGGAGCAGGGGGACCTTCTGAAGGGCTATTGCCATCTTATGCCAGATCTCCCCCTGCCCTGGGGAGAGGGACATGGTGCAGTTCGTTCCTCTTGGCCAGAGGAAGAGGGTTGTTCTGGGCTTGGAGGATCAGCAAGCCATTCTCAAGTCAGTCTTCCCCCCACCCCCACCCCGAGCTTATAGCAGTGGATTCCCTCCTCAGATCGACATGGATTTATGCCAGCTGACAGTTTAGCTCAGCGGGGTTTCTAGGTTTCTAGGTTGTATCTGGAATCTCCCCTGGAGGATTCAAGTCATCTCAACAGCTCACATCACTCTGGTGTCAGGAGATGGTCGCTGCAGCCTGTGCCTGCCTGCGCTCCCCAAAACCACAGTAACTCCCCAGCCTACCTTGGTCTCACTGGGGAGCAGAGTGGTCACAGTCAGGTTGTGGCCAGCAAGTCCCCTTGCTGCCAAGGTTGGCTCTGGCCAGCCCTGCCTCCATTTCCTATTGCTGCAGCAAGAAGGAAACCTCGTTGCCAGGAGTTAGAGCTGGACTCATCCCTGTTTGGGAAGAGCTGCAAGTGTTAATTGCTCTCCAGTGATGAGTCACACCTGATCTGGGCTTGTCCCATGTTCTGGTGCACTCACTGCCTTCTCCCTGCTGTGCCTCTAATTTCAGTGCTAGCTGGGAACAGGAATAAAGCTCCTTTAATTACTGTGGATAGCTCAAATGTCAGTGCTCAGCATGTTTAGAACCTTCCTTCAAACGACAACCAGACCAAAGACATTACGTTGTGCTACAGCAGAGCCTGGGGAGGGGCTGGGGAGGCAAGGGAGGCTGGGGGTCTCCTCTAGGGCATCACGAGCTCCAGCGGCAAGGCTTGGCTCACTGCTTCTCGCCCAAAGCCCAGTGGAGGCTGGTGAAGCGGCTGCCTATGGAGAGAGTAGCAAGCAGGGTGCACATGCGATGGGTTAACACCTGACGGCCCATGGCAGCAGCAGGTGGGCGAGCTGATCCAGCGGGGTTAGGTGCGCCCCAGGTACTTATTGAAAAATGCCAGGGTAGGAGATTAGCTGCCAAGTCAATTATATTTTTTTCTGTCTTTTCTTAATGTGTTATCTGAGCACCTGGCAAACCTCACCACGCCAATCGGGCATGAAGGCTGCCTGGTGTGCCAGGAGCAGTGGTGTACAAGGTCTCTCCCACTGCCCCAGAAACACGGGACATCTCCCCTGAGCTGTGAATTAACCCCAAGTGCCAGTGCCCCCACTTCTCCTGGGGGTGCAAGCCCAGGTGAGGGTCCTGTGTGGGGACATGCTGGGACCTGGCCCTCGCGAGAGATCCTTGTCTACACGCTGCTCCCCTCTCCCGATGGGCCTGGCACCAACACACGGCTGCTCGCCAGGCACCTCAACTCCAGTCCCATGCTGCTGCTGCCATTTTAGCACCCTCTGCACGTCAAGCGTCCTGGTGTGCCCCAGGTCTGGGTGGGCTGTTTGGGTTTGGGGCTCTGTGGGTGCATTGGGGAGGAGGGCAAGTGGGGATCACAGTAACTGGGAGTGATCAGGTGAATGGGGGATGAGTGCCTGGCTGCCATTGGGATGTCAGTGAGGCCGTAGAAGGCTAGAGGGTGCTTGTGCACCCCCCCCCTTTTTGCATTACCCAGTTCTGCCCCCGGGGGTGCAGTGCACTGGTGGTGCAGGACCCCACACCCCTCTCCAGCCTGTTCCGCCACTCACAATATGGCGGTCCTTTCAGTAGTCCAGGCTCCCTCCCCGGTGCGCCACACTCAAGATGGCAGCGCGCAGGCCCCGCCCCTCCCGGTTCTGCCCTAAGCGACAGCGCGCTAACCCAATGGCGAACCGAGAGCCGCGCCTCTCTCCCAATAGGTGCCCGGCTGGGGCGGGTCGGGGCGCGGGGTGCCCCCTCGGCTCCCGTCCCGGGCCGCAGTCGGGCTGGGGAGGCGGGGAGCGGGGGGTGGGGGGGATGGCGAGGAGGCTCCGTGCCGCCATGGCCTTGCTGCTGTTCCAGGCCTTGCCCGAGGGGCTGCCCGCCAGCGTGGAGCCTGCCCAGGTAGGGGCTGCCCTGGGGGGGCCGTCTGCGGGGGGTTTGGGGTCGCGCCGTGGTGAGGGGCTGTGTCCCTGCGGCGGGGTGCCGGCTGCGGGGGGGCGTGCAGGCCTGTGGGGGCGGCGGTGTGAGCGCGGAGGGCTGTGCCCTTCGGGGTGAGGGAGGTGGCCTTTAGGGTAGGGGGTCAGGCTGGGCTGGCAGGGGCGGGAGCGCGCATGGGGTGCCTGGGGCTCTTGGGACTGCTGGAAGAGGTTTTTGGGGGCCTGCCTAAGATTTGGGGAACCACCTTGGCTTAAGTGAAACTGGAGGAGATGCAGAGACCTGAGTTGGGGGGTGCTTGTGTGTCGTGGGGACGGAGAGGTGTTGTAGGGATCTAGGTATGGGTGGCAGTGCCTCTTGGAGGTGCTTTGTACGGCAGGGTGGCTGCAGGACATGGAAGAAAGGTGTTTGATGGTGGTTGACGGTAGATTATGGGAAAGATGGCTATAGCGAGGGCAGAAGGCTTGAGTTAGCAGGTGTGCAGGGGCCTGCGGATGGAGGTGCATGTGTCTTTTGGGGGTGCTGACAGGGAAGAAGGTGGCCTGTTGAGGGGATGGGGCTGGAGGAGGTTTGGGATGAGCTGAAGGGTTGCCGTGGGGCAGCTGGCCAGTGGACCTGGGTCAGCAGGGAAATGGGACTTGTGTGGTGCTGCACAGGCCAGGTGAGCTGGTCTTCCCGGGGCAGGAATTGTTGGGGAGGTTCAGTGCCATCCTCTGCGCAGAGGGAAGGAAGAGGGAGCATGTTTCAGTTGGGATGAGAGGAACTAGGCCCTGTCTCTGTAGGCTCTGACCACCCACTTACTAACTTTTTCATGCCTGAAGTTGATTCTCTCTTCTTCATGACTTCACTCTGTTTCCTCCTTATGCTGAAATGTGTACCATTCAGATTTCCAGTGATGTTCTTGGGTCTCCTAGTATAGGTGCATGTAAACCTCTCCCACCTTGATCTATACACTCAGTTGTACTCGGAGAGGACTGTACTAGGCCAAGCAACCTGTGCATGACCTGGGACTTTACTGTTTGTGGAGTCAAGATGTCTTTTTCACCCTATGTAGAACACAGATTGAATATACTGACTTATGATTTGATGTGGTGTATTACTTATAAAGTACAAATTGTAGTTTGCATATGTTGAAGGTCTGAGCCAGTGAGATGCTGATGTGTGACTGTAGGTCGCAGATGCTGTGAGTTGCATGGTGCTTAATGTCACAGAGGTGCAGATGGGGAGTGTCCCTTCTGGAAGGGGTCCACTGAAATACTTCCCTGTGCTTCTGCAGGAGGAGGAGGTGAGTTTATCTGTGACTACAGGTGTTATCCCCTTTTGAATTTTCTTCTTCTTTTTAGGGTGCTGAGAGCACCGGATCTACTTTAAAAGCTGAGTAATGCCCTGTTGGTAGTGCCACCTCAAATCTCCTTCAGCTGCACCAAGGCTAAAGTTTGGCCGTTGCTGCCCTAGGGAGCCAGGTGCAGGATTGTGTTGAACTGCGTGTTTTCCATGCTGTCTCAACTGCCTTTAACAGATGGAAGTCCTAGTGCTTGTTCCGTTTCACCTGCAAGCTGAGGTACATAAACTAAGCGTATATAAGCACATCTCGGGTCCATTTTTGCGCGCTGGTGGTTGCAGTATTCCAGCTGCGAGCAGTGGTCAGGTAGTGGGATTATCTGTATGGAAGCTGTGAAAGTCTTCAACCCTATACATGCTAATAAAAATAGCATACCTGCTTTGAAGACTGTGAAAGATGCTCTGCCTCGTACAGCTTATATATTAGTCAAGGAGCTGGTAGAAGAAGGGAATAGGAAGCAGAAAAGGAGGAAAAGAAAAAGGAGGAGGATGTGGAAGCAATCATACAGCTAGATTGCTTGTGGAATAGTTGCATACATGACTTGTGGATATCCTCTCCAGTCAGTGCACCAGAAATAATCCTAAAATAATAAGTCTTGAGTGGTACAATACATGAAAGTGGGGGAGAAGAGCTTTGTCGGCCTATGTTTTCTTTAGAGCACTTAGATACGGATGCATCTTTTACTCATTTTCTTTTCATAGTTTGTCTATATAAAACTCTCACAGTTTATTTTAGATCTTAAATGTAGACTCTGTCTGTCAAGAGGCTGGTATTATCTCACTGCCTACTAGAGATTGACAGCTACCCACTCAAAAATGGCTGGTGATGTAGGATCTTGAAAATGAGCACGTAACAAAACTTTGTCTGCTTTGGTGTTGCCTTAGAGCCTGATTTCCTCAGAGCTGGTGAGCTTGTAGAGGTAGAGCTGCAGTGGGGCAGTGCTGGACTTGGAAGATCTCCGCATGAAGGGTTCCTGTGTTTCTAGCTGAAACCCTGACAGCAGTTGTCTCTTGTCCCCTCCAGATTGTTGCTGCCCTTGCTGCCTCTTGTGACTGCTACCTGCTTCCATCTACCATGCAGATATTTGCCATGCCCTGCTTGCTTCTGCTGTCAGGCAGAGCTTGTTGTTCAGTGTCCATGCCTCCTCACTTGTAAAAACTGTCCTGCAGACCTGGTGGTCTAAGGCTGGGAGGTGCTGCAGGAAATGTGTCCTCTAAATAATTCAGGAGGTGGAGCTGTACTGCCTAGCCGCACTGAACAAACATTCCCGAGAACACGCTGTACTCTGCAGGAGGGTCTGATTTTTCAGGTTAAAATAAGTCCAGGCTGCCTAGGATCTTCAAAGACCTTTCTCTTAACTAAGACTTTTTTGGGGTGGTAGAAGGAGGAGAATGAAGATAATTAGCTCATCACCGTCCTGAGTCCAAGTTGTTTAACCATCTCCATGACTATTCATTGCAGTTTCACTTGTAATCAGAGCACAAAACTGTAAGTGGAGCTGAAGCATTTATCAGTAGATTATGGGCAGATTATGTAATAAAATCAGGATAAACGTCACAGGAGGAAGAAATCTAGCCATGTTCCGTTGTGACTGAAGATGTATAGCCTTAACTGCACACCTTAGCTGGGCGTTCCCTTCTCACTTTGAGGGAGAAGGAAGGAAGTGAGAAAATAATAAATTAATATACTTTAAAATGAGCTTGGTCCAATTTGTAACGAAAAACTTTGAACGTTAATAAATTTTCTATTGTAGTTTGTCTCTACAGGGCAGAGTAAAGGTTATTTGACCGCTTTAACTATCTGTCTGTTCCCATGCCTGCTGCTTAATTATCACATAGTTTTCTCAACTGTTGTTTTCCTTAAAAACAAGGGATTTAAGTGAATGTTAACTATGTGACAAGTCTGTGGAATTTGTCTTTTCTAATAAGGTGGTTTTGAGCCAAAAATCTGACAGAAGCATGCCCTTCTTAAAGACCGATTTCATCCCAAATTAAAGAGTTTGCTTGAAGTAGTGTGACTTGAGGGATGATTCATCATATGTGACAAAGAGGACGGATCCTTGCTTTAAGGAAGAACTTGGTGTGACTGTCACTGTGGCTAACACCCCTGTAACACAGCATTTCTGTCCAAGGCTGTGCTCTAGCTGTGACCACAGCTGTGATTGCACCAATATGGAGTTATAATGCTTCATCCAAGAGTTTGGCTGCATTTGGGCCCTTTCAGAGCATTGCTTCAGGTGCTTGGTGAACTGAATGTAAAGTTTCAATTATTCTCTTGTAAGAGAGGCTCATCTCCTCATCTGTAAATTTCAGATAACTTTTTTGATTAAGGTAAAGGTAATTAGTTGCAACTGCACTTCTGTGTCTCCTGAACAGGAGGAGAGGTGCTTGTATAACCATAGGATATATTTTGTCTGCCATGATATCTTTGTCTGTGACACTTGGTTTTTGGCTTGCTAATTTCCACAGTTTTGGCAGGAGGCAGCAGAGATCAAAGTACGTCCTGTGCTTGCTCAGAACAGGAGCCTCTAAATAACTGTGCAGATTGGATTAAGCACTGCTCGTACCATGATGATTATACCACAGTGAACTCTGTTTTCTCATCTGTATAGCATGCTTTCCTGCTGATTACATTTTTTTTTGTTTGTGATTTACCCTCACAATTACACACAATGCTGTAAGAATTTCTCCTTGCATCTCTGCAGCTGTACGGCAGATGGAAAGCCTGGTCTGAAAGTGATGCATCCTGGGGAGGAGTGTGGCCGTTTTCTTCAGGACTGTCAAAGCAACTCTGTAACTGGGACCTGTCATTGCCTTTCTGAGAATTTGCCCACCACCCTCCAAATATTAATTAACAAAAATATAACACTACCTTAAGAATAAATTTGGGCAGCTTTTCTGGAGTTGTGCTGTGGTGCAGGGGAACTTGGAAAGTTTCATCCACCAGAGTTGTTTCAATATGGTGGGGGATTTTTCCATCCTTGCAGCAGCAGGGTTGGGCCACGTCAGCCTTGTCTAGCTAGTGGCGGCATCCACCACTGACTGTCCCCGAGCAGTGGTTCCGCTGGGTGCAGTGGTACTGGGCATCAGAGGTTCTGCCCAAAGTGGCGATAGCACCATCGGCCCTTCTAGTGAGGCAGAGGGATGGATGCACTCGGTGTTTGGCCACATTTCAATGGCAGTTACTCAACCCTGGCTAAAACACCCATTGACCCCTCACTTTGATTCCTAGAAGTGCTGTTCCCCTAAGCATCTTCAGCAGTCGCTTTTCTGCTGGCAAAAGTGGGAACTGTGCACTCATATAGCTCTGTCAGCCTGTATTAACCCAGTGTTATGTTGAAGTTCACCTTTGTCTTTCTTTCTGTGGTATTGGAAGGGCATTAATGTAGGTAACTGTTTGTGTATCTTTGTAACCTGAAAATATGTGGACATCCTCCGAGGTAGTGGGCAGTATATTTAGTAAATGCAAACCGCCCACCTTTTTTTTTTTTTTTTTTTTTTTTTTCTCCCTTTTTTTTTCCCTTTAAGTCATATTGGGAGGACTGGCAGGATTGAACAGACATTAGCTTGTGGCAAAAAGCTAGTGATGGGCTAATGATCTTCTGGCCTACTTCTCCACCCAGTGATGTCTGTGCTGTGCCCTTTGGTCATGGCTGTGCCTATACAGACATCTCCTTGTCAGGCATGTCCTGCAGTTTTAGTTACACCAAGCTACAGGTGGCCTTTTGTCTGTCTCCTGACAACGTGCATATTTGGTACTTCGGGATGTTCGTCTAATCTGAGCTGCCCGGTTTTACAGGGTAAGAATTTGCCCTTTCTAGTTAACTGCATAGAAATCTTCTCAGCTTATTAATGCATTTAACCAGTGACTTTATGGCTGTACATGCTCCTGTCTTGCTTTTGTTTCAGCGGGTTCATGAATCCAAGATGACCTGGCAAGCTGCTTCTGCCAGGGTTGTGCTGTTGTTTTTGCAACATGAGGGAAAGGACTCGGCATGTCAGAGACACCTTGAAAGCAGTCTCTGAGGCAGGGCTGGTGACAATTTTGGAAGGGCCATTAGTAATGGCAGGGCGGAGATGCTCGCTGCACGTTGCAGGACAACCTGATTGCGCCAGGTTTTGGTCTGTGCTTCCGCGTTGGAAGAAAGCGAGCACCGAGTGTGGGACGGTACTCCTGGATGACTTCACAGAGAGATGCTGCTGGGGAAGTCGGGTCCCTCCTTCCCCCTGCTGTCTTGTGTGATGAGAAAACCCACATCTGTGAAGACAGGTTTTGAGATGCCAACATCCACCTGGGTGCTGTGACAGAGTAGCTCTGACAGTCAGTTGCATGTGCGGCTGAGCCTGTGAACAGTGCACGTAACACGCCTGAAATAACAGCTGGCTGGAGAGAACAGGCTTGCCAAGCAGGACTCGCACACTCATACCTTGCCTGTGACAAGAAATGTGTTGGTGTGGCAGTCACAAATGATGCTTTTTCGTGATTTCACAGATACTGTTTGACTGCAAAGGAAGGCTCAAAGTGCTGCAGAGACCTGCCATTTATCTGCTTGGACAAGGAGGAACTTGATTCTCCTCTGATGATGTGATTATCAGTAGGATCACTGCCCCCAGCATTATTTTTTTGATGACCGCTATAGTCTCTGCAATGGCTTGTGAAACTGTAACGGAGCGCTTTGCATGAGGGAGCTTGCTGTGTGCAAAGTGAGGTGATGCTGGCAGACTCATGCAGCCGATATAACCATTTAATGCCAGTGTGACCAGTGCTCCCTGGCATGCTGTGACCTGAACAACACCTGCAGGTAGAAAGGAGAGACTTTATTTTGTGTGGAAGCAGCTTGTGGTGGTGCTGGTTTGCAGGTCTCCTCCACTGAGCCAGTATCCATCCACTCAGCATCACCCGAGGTTGGTCCAACCTGGCAAGAGAAAAAAAGGACGTGAGAGCTGGGTTGTGTAGGAGATTTAGATGCAGTTTCCTGACTTTTCCTTCTTCCCAAACACTTTCACACCAGTGTATTGTAAAGCAAATCCAACCACTGACAATATGCTGGCAGCTTGCTAGCAAGTGGCCATTTGAGCATGGAAGAAATCCCCAGTGCATTGGGGGACAGAGCTTTTGCCATTTAAAATGCTGCTGGCCTTTTGCTGATAATGGGTTGCAGAGGTGTAGGTGGGTATGGCGAGCAGCTACCAGTACTGAAAAGCTGTAGGGTGCTGGGTTTAGGGAGGGAGAACAGAGACCTTTCCTTCTTGCATGGCAGTTCAAGACCTCAGATTCTTGAGTGCAGTCCTTAAGACTAGCAGAGGAAAGAGTTCACCTCAAGAAAGGGAAGATCTGCTAGCAGTAAAGAAAATGATTCTCCCTTCTTCATTCCTCTTTAATCTTCTGCATGACTATGAGGTGGAAGTTTGTTACTTTTAGTGGTGATGTGTTTTTATTTCATGTCTGGTTCTGGTGTACACAAGGCAGTGAAAGAAATTTCAGAGGCAACTCAAGAGCAGAGGTCCACAGGGTCTAGGTTTGGAATATTTTTTTTTTTGAGATCTAAGAGGGATCACGATCAAAGCAAAAACTAACCATATCTTGTCTCTACTTGAGGCTGAGGCATACTCAAGATACTGATTTGCCAAAAGTCCTGGAGTGAGACAGAGAGTGACTTTAGCAGGAAAATGGATTGTGTTAATGCAAAGAAGATACTTCATGGGAGGGGAGCTTTATGCAGTTATCAGCGGCTGTCTCCCCATTAATTAATTTTGAAGCCACTGGCCAGCTTGAACCAAATTTGATAGGAAGAGACCTCAAAGATGCGTAAGATTTCAACAGAATTCCTGAAAACAGATAGGCACAGAGACACCTTAAAAACAAACAAACAAAAAACAACAAACGAAAAACACACACAAAAAAAGCCAAACAGGGAAGTATCACTGGGTGAGAAGCTACAGTTGCAAGCTTATTAAGCACTGGGAAATTTGTGAGTCCATGATTGACTGAGTTGATATATGCCCTAGCTTCTGGAAAAGCTTCAGTTGGAGCTCACAGTTTGCTAGCCTGCAAAGTCAATCAGCCTTGTGGAACAAATTGATGGGAGGTCAGCTTTACGGAGCTCCAGTGGTTACAGAACTACTTTTTTTTTTTCTTTTTTGTCTTCTGCTGGCTGAACAGCAAATCGAAGGGGAAAAGGCTGATAAGCTGTAGAAACAGTTATGAAGAGTGTGTTTTGCCCAGAATCTCACCAGCCAGCTTGAGCATTCCCTGTGTAAACGGTGTCGAGCGTTGCCTGTTGGAAGCAGGGAGGAAACTTGAACGTTAATGGCATGCAAGCAGATAGTGCAGAGGCTTTTTAGTGAGCAGAACTGATTCACTCTCTTCTCTCATGTCCTAGCACGCAGATATGACCAGCAGGTCAAGTACTGTTGTCCGTAAGAGACTTTTTTTTTTTTTTTTTTTTTTTACTTAGTATGGAACTAGAGTTCATAATCAAGACAGCCTGGGATAATGCTGTCAGTCAAACAATGGTGTAATTGTGGCAGCCACACCAGAAGCCCGATATGGAAAGAGTGCAAGATATGCAGAAATACTTGCCCTTGCCAAGCTCTGTATTCCTGACTCTTTGTAATAAGCTTTTTATAAGTTAATACTGTATCAGTAGTTGCATGGTTTTTTAAAACCTCTTTCTCTATGTGGGATCCTCTTTAAATCCCAGGTGGTGAATGATGGCCAACAGGGAAGCCACAGGAGTTGCATGTCTTCTGCCTCCAGCAGAAGATCAGGCCGTTTTCGTTGCATAAAATATCCCTTGTGGCAGCCATCCCGCTGGTTGCGGGCAGAAAATCGGTCCCACGGAGCTAGCAACCTGCTGCAAAAGCACCTTTTAAAGCTCTCTGGCTGAGCTAAACAAGAATTGGGAGTGACTGGTGTGAAATGAAAGGGTTAAACAGTGGTTGGGGTCAGTCTGAGCCAGGAGGTAGGGGAAGGGCTGGAGGAGGTGGTGGACATTGTACAGGGGTGTTGCAAAGACTGTACAAAACCTTTTAAGGAGGCAAGGTATCTTCGAGGCCAAGATACTGGGCTGACTTAATTTCATCCTGTATATCTACTGTAATTGTATTGGGAGGATTACCCAAAGTGCACCACCCCACCCCCCCATCTTGCGGGAGGAAAGACTCTTCTTCAGGTACAATCTGAAAGACTTATTCTGTGCTTGGAAAGCATTTAATGCAGCTACCTGAATGTGTGTGAAGGTCATGACTCATGTCTGGGTCTCTTGTGTGATGAATTCCTCCTGTGCTTACTGGTTGTCTCATTTGTTCCTTTGCAGACGGCTTTTAAAACAGTGAATACTGAAGGGGAGGAGGAATAGGGTTGCGTGTGTATTGTATTGTCTTCAAATTACCTTGTCGTTTTGACTTCTGTCTTTTCAGAAGAAACAAACTTCACAAACAGCTCGCATTTGACTCTCCAGTGTCCTGTGATCTGAAGCTTAGATAAAACAGGCTTGCAGACATCTGTCATTGCCGATTGTTTCCATTTACTGACACTTAGCACTTGGACTCTGACAAAGCCTGTCTTAAATTGCAGTGTCAAAAGTAAGAGCTCTTAATTTATTTTCCTCTCCTTTTCCTAGCTGTATTGTTTTCTCGTTGTCTCATTGTTTTGCTCCTTTTTCCTCCCCATCTTGTTAGGAAATTTTTGCATCTCACATACTTGATTATTAAATATCGCTCTCATGTTTGTGGCTCATTGTTTTACTGAGTTTCTTGTTTTTTTTTTTCTCTGTCCTTGTATGTACCTCACAGAGTATGTGATCATACAAAAACCACCAGAGTGGTTAGGCTGTGGAAACAAGAGTCAGGAGTTTTCTTCTCAGACCCATTTTGTGCTCTTAGGCCTGTCCCTTGACTGCAAAGTCTGAGGATCATCCTGGCATTAAAAGATGAATTCAGGAAGTCCGGAGTGATTTTGCTCTTCATAGTATTGTTTTCCTTTCTGAAAGCTGTAGTCTGCTTTCTCTAGATGGACTAGCTGAAGCAGCAGTCCTTCATTTTCAGCATGCTATGTATTTATTGAGAAGCATTATGCCAAGAAAACTTTAGATTAAGGGACCAGACAAATCTGTTGTTGTCTTGTTTCACCTTTGCTGGCATGTAACTTCAGGCTGATATGAAGTGTAAGTGCTTGCTAAATTCCTCTTGTGGACTAAGCCCAGGCAAATCTTTTTTTTACAACCTTTAACAGAGCAGAAAAACTTTGGGGAAGAGAAAGAGTGGCACTGATGGTTTCTTGTCTATGTCATATTATCTAGCAGTGTGTCACCGAAACTCTTCTTGCCGTGATCCTACTCTAAACGATTTTTAGAAGCATGACCAAAGGATTAAATATATTCAGTGTGTTTAATAAAACAGGACTAAATTTGTGTATGTAAGCAGTGAACGTTCTGGCTTTGGCTTGAGAATGTAGAGATCTGCAGGGGAGGAAAACAGCACTGGGCAAGGTGTTCATGGTGGCTTGGCTGGATGGTGTGCCACCTGCATCTTGATCTTCTGGAACCAAGCAAATGGAAGGTGTATTGGTGTCCATGAAACTGTGTGCCTTGCATGAGCGTAATCTGAAGGCTGGGTGAGCTGCTGTTCATGTAGCCATTAGCACACTGTTAATACAGAAAAAGTTAATTTTGCAAATCTGGAAACCTTGAGTTCTAGTGTCATTTTACAATCTGGGACAGATTCTTCAATGAATGACTCTAGATTTTGTCTATTTGTGTCCTTGCTATGAGAGCTTTCTTTATCACTAGCTCTTCTCTTGCACAGGCACTGCCTGCCAACAGTTCTTCTGAATCACAGAATGGTAGGGCTTGGAAGGGACCTCTCGAGATCATCTAGTCCTACCCCCCTGCCAAAGCAGGTTCCCCTACAGCAGGTTACACAGGACTGCATCCAGGTGGGTTTTGAATATCTCCAGAGGAGGAGACTCCACAGCCTCCCTGGGCAGCCTGTTCCAGTGCTCTGTCACCCTCAGAGTAAAGAAATTTTTCCTCACGTTGAGGCAGAACTTCCTGTGCTTCAGTTTGTGCCCGTTGCCCCTTGTCCTGTCACTGGGCACCACTGAAAAGAGCCTGGCCCCATCCTCTTGACACCCACCCTTTAGATATTTATAAGTGTTGATAAGGTCCCCTCTCAGTCTTCTCCAGGCTAAAGAGCCCCAGCTCTCTCAGCCTTTCCTTGTAGGAGAGATGCTCCAGTCCCCTCATCATCTTTGTAGCCCTAAGTTAACCCATCCTTCAGGACAGGGTGAAAGGTAAAACTTGTTTATGCTTTTAACTAGTGTCTTTAATTAAGCAATAGGCTTTAAAAATACTGCTCTTATCAGGTTCAACCCATTAACTTGTTCATTTACAAGTCTTAACACTGCTTCTGTGTTTGTTGGCTTTTTTCCTGTCCTGACAGCAGGCATCTTGCATATTCTACAGTGATGAGGGCTCTTCAGGGTGAAGTGTCTTGATAGTGTACGTAACCTGAAGGATTAGTGCAAAAGTTAACGATGGAAAATAACAGTTTTCAAAGGAAATTTCTTGGGTTTAGTTGTTGTTGGTTTTTTTTTTTTGAGGGTGAATTTATAAGTATTATAAAAAATAATTATTTTTAAAAGCCACAGTGTGCTCCGGAGTCCTTTCTTTGACACACAAGTACTTTATGCAAGAACTCTTCAGTGCTGATCCTGGCTTACCACATGACATTAAGAAAGTAATTTCACATTTCTCATCTAAAATGGGGACATTAAAATGATGAATGTACTATGATCTGTGTCTTTTCTTTGTATCAAAATACTATGAGATTGTGTGGTACCAGGTGTATAAATACTGTGCAATTTCCCTCTTCAGCTGGAGGTCTGGATGAGAGTCTTCAGGTCTAAATTATTAATTGTTAACCAAGAAACTCCTGGTTCTCTTCTGCAAGGTTTCGGTCCAAAGGTTTTCAATGCCCTCAGGTACTATGGTCAAACTTTACCTAATTGTTGAGATACAGTTTTATTGTTGTTGGCTTCTTCTTTACTTGAGTGGGGACTGTTCTTCTATGAAAAGCTTTACTGTAAATAATCAATATGTGAAGACACACGAGGACCAAGCTTTTGTGCACCTCACAAATTGCATGTGCTGTGTTTACTGCATAGAAAACAAATAGTCCAAGCGAAAGCTTTTCCTTCTTAGCAACTCTCAGTTAATTGGTTCTATAGTGGAGTCAAGAAGTTGGGTTTCTTGTGTCATATTCCACCTTGGAGGCAACAGCACAGAGAGATACAGACTTGGGACTAAACCATCAGGTTCAGTGAGCAGAGCTGTGAGATATGAGCAAGCTTGCTGAAATGCAAACACAGAATCTGAAAAGGGAGTACAGAACCCAAACTGGCAGTGCATACTGTTTTGATAGCTGCATTTTGGCTTGAAAAATCCTCAGATGCTTAGAACAGGGTAGTCTCTTTTCTAGACCTTTGAACTGCATACCAAAATCTTTGGATGGCCATGAACCACGAGAGCCTGCTGTGCATGCCTTGGAGAGTGGAGGGGAGAGGGAGCCTGCAGCGGGTTGCCAGCGGGTCCTGTCCATTGTGGGACAGCGTTGGGCTGGGCAGGCAGAGTGAGTGGCGTCCAAGTGCCCCCGAGATGTGGACGTCAGCATGCAAGCCTGCCTTGCTTTCTTTGGCAGCGGGGAATTCGACTGCCCAGCAACCCAGCTGCTCGGAAGGCTCAGACATCTGGTTTAAGTTCTTTACAGGATGGGATACTTTTTATAATATCCAACCTTTCTGCAAAGAGTAAGATGATCTGATATGTCTTAAGGAGGACATTTTATATTTGCACACTAAACAAACATCCTCCATTTCCAAACAAGCACGTGTCCTGCATCTCTTGCTGTTTTACATTGCACCTTTCATTTAGATGATGAAATGAACCCTCTAGATTGACTTCCTAGATGTTTAGTGCTAACCAGCCTCCGTCCCCAAGTGCTTGGGCTTTCCATACAGCAGAAGCCTTTCAGATAATCCTCACGTCCTTCTGCAAAGAGGGAGCAGGGTACTTCTGCACAGGTGGTGGGTGTTCATCCTTGCATTTGTTGCTCTCATTAAAGTGAAAGCTTGTTCAGTTTGTGTCAATAACACCTTTGATCCTCTTACTTAAACGAGATAGTGGGTGTCCTGCAGGAAAGACCTCTTTAAAGTGCCTTGCAAGGTTATGCTGCTGCATGATGGTTAATAAAAGTTCATAAAACCATATTGGATTGGAAACTATGAATAGTTTCCCAAGTACAGTTATCCATATTGTAGTCTGCAGTAAACATGATTTATTCTCAGCTGATTGCCCTCATGTGGACTTGTGCCTGTGTAAGTAGCAGCTGAAATCAGTGGTCTGAACACTAATCTGCAAGTCACAGACAGTCGGTTATTATTTAGTGAGAATGCTCCACAAGTCTCTTGCTGCAGCATTTTCATTCAAAAGGTCACTTCCGTGAGTTCGTGCGCAGCTGAATTTAATGTTCTTTCTCAGCAAGGCAGGCCACACTGGAGAGTACATAATTATAATAAATACAACTTTGTTCTCAGCTGAAAAATCCATCTGAAATAAATTTTCCCAGCCCTTCCAAGAAATGCTTTTAGTAAGATAAATAAAAGCAATTCTTGCAGATTTCACATTCATTCAGCAGGAATGTTGGTGGGTGTAGGGTGCCTCCACTTAAGTCACTCATCACAGTGCCTTCTGGGCTCTATCAACTTGTATATTCAATAGCTGGCTAAGGGTAGCATTTGCAAATTGGGTTTCTCACAAACCAATTAAAACCGAGTTCATTATTTCTTACTTGGTTTGAATCCTGGTTATTACTTTGAGTAAAATTGTTCTTAACAGCAAGTACAGAGAGTTCAACTCAACTTGGAGCAAACTTTAAACAATGCTTTGATAGGTGCATCTGCTTTTAGGGATGTGCATGTATTTATACAAGCTTTTGTAGCTTTTTTTTTTTTTCCTAGTTGGCACTTCTGTGTAGTCAAAGTAGATTTGTTTTCTTCTGTCTTCTGTTTCGCAACACTGGAAATACTGAAAAAGTCTCTGCTTAAATACAGAAGGAAAGCTAAGAGTTGTGTCGTCCTTGTCCCCCCCAAAACTTCTAAGTTAAACAAAAAAATCCCCTCTTTGCTTTCATCTTTTAAGAGACTGAGCAGAGTGTGAAATGCTCTAACTTCCCTTTCTTTAAATTTTTTGTTCCAAGTATAGCAAAGGTACTGCTGCTGGTGGAAGCTGAATCTTTGCATAGTTTCTCTGGGTCTGTGAGCAGGTCTGGTTACCTTGGAGGTTTCAGAGGGGCTCTACAGGGTGATTGATCCTCGAGGGTCTTTGTGCTTTCCCTGCAGAGTAAGCAGTTTCCAGTCTTCTCCACTCAAAACTGCCACAACCTTTGGTTTGGGAACTACCTGGTAACGTTGTACAGTTGGTTGTTGCTGCAAGGTCAGTCTTCTGCAAGGCTCTGCTGAAATCTGAGGCTGCATAGGAGAAGAGACTCGCATGGCAGTGTCAATGATCGATGAAAGATAACACAGCCATTCTGCTCTTGACATGAATTTGGACAGCCCTGTGCTGTACTGCTTGGCATGAAGGACTGCATGTAAGCTGTGGCACCTAGTATCTATCTTGTCCTGTTTCCTTTTCATTTTGGTAAGAGGGAGGCATGGAAGCCTTCAAAAGGAACGAAGAGCCTGATGTCTGGGCAGCAGAAAGTAGAGGGAGGTCACTGAAATCTGACTACTGAGACTTCATTAAATGGAAGTGATAGTCCTGGGCCTGGGGAGGAGGGGTGGAAACTCACTCCTGCTTCCATTCACGGTCTGTGTGCTAGGTTAGATAGTCATCTCTCAATGACTTGGTATCTCTCCAAGCCCCAGTGGGTTTCCATTGACACCGGAGAATGATCAAAGGGAGAATATGCTCTCTGTCATCGAACTGTGGGCTTGTACCTTATGGTCACGTTCAGTATCAATCAGGAGCAGATTTCATCAGCGCTTAGATCATGAGTCTGCCTTTTTTTCTCAAGGTATTCTTTTCTCTCCTTGCTTGTCTCCTTTGTTCCTGCCATTGCCTTCCTTTTCCTGATGTAAGTCTTCATTTTCTTTATTTTATCTGTTGAAGTGATCAGGAGTTGGATACTTGGTACTTGCTAGTGAAGCCTCTTCAGCAGTGAGGCGGTCAGGGAAACTCCCTTAAGCTAATTGTTGTTTCAGGATCTCTCTAGGCATCCTGACCCTACATGCAGACATGGTTTATTTTTGAAAGATTGTCTTGAGTTAGAAAATCATTTCTTGTCCTAAAATGAAAACACATATTCATCAAAACCTGAATTTCACGTGGGTTGTGCAAACATGTAATTTGGGTTAGGTCTGGTCACTGGAAAATGTGATCCTGTTGTCCAGGAAGTTACAGTGCAAGAAACGTGGGGAACTTTAGAAAGTCACATTTCCATGTCTCCTTGGAGAATTGCCTCAGAAATCCTGACTTCTGCATTTCTGCCATGTGCTTTATATGGCGCTAGCGAAGATGGTCACTTGAGCAGTTGCAACATGTTTGTATACATGTGTTTGCATGACATTATGAACTGTGGAAAGAATAGTGCCATGCTTCCCAGAGACTCTCCCTCTGCCCCTGCATGTGGCACGTGAGCCATCACTGATTATCTACTTCAACCTCTGCCATATTTCCTATGGTCAAATCACAGAAACCTTTTGCTAGGGGCCTGTGCACTTGAATTTCTAGGGGTGATGGCTGGGGTGCTCTCCGGCACCTCTGCCCCCATCCAGGGTTAGTGTGTAAGGTTTTAGGCTGACCTGGATACCCAGTTCCTATCCCCATCCGCTAAAGGTTTCCTGTGCACAGTATTCGTTTTACCCTCCTCTTTATCAACTATGACAACAGTTGTTATTTAAATGTTGCTCAATATTTTCAACATGATCTTGGGATGACTGCTAATTCATTCAACCCCTTGTTTTGTTTTAGATTTTCTAATCCCATTTTCTGTGACTAAGTTCAGTTGCATGGTTTCCACAGTGAGGATTAGGGTTTACTGCTATAGGTACGTCATTCTGCCTTTGAAGCTGCTTGCTCATGCTTTCCTTGGCAAGCTCTGGCAGACATGCTTAGCAACAACAAGAGATCGTATCTTTTTGAAGCTGCAAAAGGGTTAATTAGAAGCATGTTGATGAAACCAGGTTGCTTACCCTTACAAGCTTTTACTGTGAACTTTTTGGATGCTTTTGGAAGATTTATCACCTGCCTTTGTAATTTATATTACATTTTTCTTTCCTTTCTTGAAGCTCTTCTAATGCTATGTATGATATTGTTAAAATTAACTACGATAAGCAACTTCTCTTGGCAAGCCCTGAATTGCACACCTCTTGGATGCAAACTGGAGACTGTCTTCATGTGGATGGCATAAGATTTTTGGCTGTTACGTTTGGGGTGGTGGAATGAGCGTAGGGCATCTGAAGTACATCTGTAGCTTCAAAATAAATCCAACAAAAGGACTCACATCCCCCAGGCAGGCAGATAGCTGTTTGTACAGATGCTTTTTCTTTAGAGCCTTTTTGGTAGGAATGGTGACAGTTGTGTTTGAATATACTTATGTGTGCAGGGAGAAGGGCTGATGGCTATTCAAAGGAGTATTTTTTTTGTTGTTTTCATCAGGAAGATTAAAGATACTGCTATTGATCAGGAGATTTCTGAGGGTGGAGACTCTCCAATGAAATGGAGCACCTGCGCAGATGCAATACTTCTTTAAAAATGTTAAACAGGATCTACCCTCTGATGGGGATTGTTAAATGTGCTTTTGTCTCTGTCTGCCTCGCTGGCAGATGTACCATTGTGAAATTTTTACAACCAAATTAAATATTAGGGGGTGTTTCACTTAAAGAGGAAACTTGATAGCTTGGACTAGATGATCTCCAGAGACCCCTTCCAACCCCTACCATTCTGTGATTTTGTGATGCCTGTTTGAAACCAGGTGAGAAACATGTGCTTGCCTCATCGGGATTTGCACCTTCCTCCGCAGGCATAGCACCAGGATATTGATGCAAGGTTCATGGATTGCGAAAAGCCTGAATAGTTCTGGTGGGATAGATGTTACAATGCCAGGCTGTGCATATTTGGTATGATGCAGTTGAACAGACCGTGAAAATCTTGGGGTTTTAATACATTTACTCGAAATGGAATTATTTGTGCATTTCGATACAGAATGTGTCTTGATTTTTAGATTTCTAAAGCCATGAGGGAGACTCATTAGACATGCTGTGGTTACCCCAGTCTAGTAGCGAACGCTGAGCTGTACAAGTACTGACTTTTTGGTATGAAGTTCTGTGTTGTGTACTTGTAATATAAGGGTCTTCCAGAAACTCATAGGAATCTGGTGACTGTTCTTTGCATTTTCTTGCTTGTTAAAATTGCACAAATCTAGAAAATTTTATTTCTGAAGATTTCATTTAGCTAACATTTTTTCTTCCCAGGAAGTATCATCTCCTGGGATTTAAGTATTTGCTGATGCAAATCTCTGTGATAACAGAAAGTTAAAGAACTATCGAGTGTCACATCGTTAGGTCACCAGTTCAAATCTAGTCCAAAGTGGTAAAGGGCATTTTTATACTCCTAATACCTTTCATCAGGGATTTATGTTTAGTTGCTTAAGCTAAAAACAGAGTATTTGCTATTCAGAATTATGGATTCAAGTGGAGAATAGAGGCTAGAATCAGGTTTTTCTATAGCAGAAAATCCCGTTTGACTTGTGTTAGTATCTGTATATGCTTGTCAGCATGAATGGTGCTTTAGAAGGAGTAAAGGTAGCGTCTTCCCAGAGGAGCGTGTGGTTTGCTGCATAAGTTGTAATGCAGAAGGGCGACCTCACCTAGCAGAGAAGTGTATGCGTTAGTCCCATCTGGTATTTTTGGTGTGCTTTTCTATGACTTTTAAGTTGCAAGAGCCATTGAAGAAAGTATAGGAGGACACAGACTTTGAAGGGAAATAGATTTTTAAATTGGAAATGCAATGTGAGAGTGTTTTGAATGGCAACTGAAACACTTTTGGATGAAGTACTTCTCAAATTCTTCCGGGCAGCTGTTATTCTAAAGAATGATGGTTGGTTGACTGGTTGGGTTTTTTTCTTCTTTGTTCTAGCATTCATGTCAGGATCTCCGTATAAAGCTTCACTTCTAAATCTGACCTCTAATCTCAGATTTTTGGTCAAGAAGTGTGGACTTGAGTTTAGAGTAAAACCTAGTACTTAGGATAACTCATTGGGCTGTAGGGAGCTTGGAATGGTGCAGTTCAGCCGCACGGGCTTTCACAGCTTCACGGTGCCTCCTTGTCGATTTGTGATTCTGGAGTTGGGAAATCCTTGCAATCTCTTTGAGATACGTTGGGATATGGAAAGCCTTGCAGTCAGGGGCTGACCTCTTGCGCGATGGGATCTGCCTGCAACTGCCTCTTACTTCCAACCTTTTCCTGAATGTTTCCTGAGTGCTCTCTGGCTTGTTTCAGGGACTAGCTTGGCAGCGTATCAGGAATCAATACCTGGAGTCTTTCAGGAAAGAAGCTGAAGATGCTGAGGTATCAATACCGGTGTCCTGGTTGTTAGAATGTCTTAGCAGAGATGTCAAGATGTGAAGAAAAGAGATGTGAAAACTGGTACAAGTGTTCTCTTCCTTTGTGCTCTTGAGTTGAGAAATTAGGATCTGAGTTGGCTTCCCTACCCCGAAGGCTGTTGCATCTTGTGTCGTGGGAGATTGCTGGTGATTTTTGTCAGTATTTCAGTATTTGGAGGCACAAAAAGTGGGTTGTGAAGTGTGGAGACAGGAAAAAGACATATTTAATGACATTAAAAAAAAAAAAAAAACAGCCATAGGACTTGAGTTATCGCTGTGGCACTTTGTGATGGACTTTCCAGTCCTTTGAGTCTTAAAAATATGTCTTCATATGTGTATGCTCTGTAAAGAGTCTTCAACCTTGTGGAGGTCTGAGTTCTTGGCACTTTAGGAGAAATCATGAGATTATTAATTTTCATTCCTGATGCTGCTTATTGCTACCATTTTGCTGGTTATCTCGGGGACTGTTTGCAATATATTTATGACTTCCTACTTAAGATATTCTGTTACAATCAAGTATGTTGGAAGCATTGAGTGCATATATCTCCTCTCTTTTGATGCTGATTTGCTTTCTAAAGGCAGTATTGAAGTTCTGGCTTAGCAAAGGAATACCAACCACTAAACAATTTCTGCCTGTATTTTAAGTCTCTGATTGCTTTTTGGCTTGTAACTGTGATTTCAGCCAGAAATGGTGCATGGCTAAGAATCTTTCTAAATTATCACACATCTTTTTGCTGGAGACTAAAAGAGGAAAGTTACTGAAGTGATAAGGAGACCTTTTTTTTTTTTTTTAAAGCTGAGTCATGACAATATTGGCAAGTTGCAAGGGAAAATTTAAATGTGGTGTTTACTTGCTATACTTAATGATGAAATCCTCCTTTACAGAAAATTATTAGAGTGAATTATGCTTTCAGTCTCCTTGGTACTGTGGAAGAGTAAAAGAAAATCTAGTTATCTTGAATTTTTTTTTTTTTAAATATATACTTGGTCTAGGGTGGGGGTAAATAAAAGGAAGGTGCTGCTTTTTTACTGATAATTCTCTGAAGATTGGCCCTAAAAAACCAGTCGTCATCAACAATTGCTAGTTTTCACAAATGGGATGACTTTGTATTGGTCTTCCCTGATTACAAGCAAATAACTAAAGCATGGAATGTCCATTTCTGAAACTTGTGATCTTTAACTTAGATATGAATTCTGGTTGTTTTCAGCACATACACAAACATTACTACACCGAACTAGCCTGAAAAAACATGTCAAATCTTTTGCATAGTGTAAAGTCATAGATGTTATCTATAAACATTAATGACTCTGACTCCACTTCTGATATGGTAAATTCTATTCCTATTCTGCTGATGGAAAATAAAAGAATAGAAAACAGTGACTTTGCCAAACATAAAGTCCAGTACAGTTTGAGAATGAACCACAAGTTATTTCGAGTCCGGGTTCTGTGTTACATAAAGGCCACAATTTGTCTTGCAAAACCCCTGGCTAATATTAAAAAATGTGTTATCTGCCTTGTTTGAAAATAGATGAAATAGATTGCAGAAGAACATATTTGTCAACAGGAAGTAACCATAAACTTAGGAGGCATGCAGGCATCGAGCAAGGCTGAACAAGACTGCAAAGAATAAAGACAGAACCTCCTGCCCCTTGCTTTTTCAGGCTCTAAGTAGGACCAGAGAACACTGTCTTTCATGAGGGCTGAGCAGGCTTTTCAAACCCCTTTGGTGTGTGTGCAGTGTCTTAATATAAATCTTGGTGCTAGGCTTTCATGACACTGACTGTGGGCTGTGTGGAGTGAAGCTGCAGGTTGTCACCAGCCCACAGCCACGGCTCTTCTGCCACCAGTGTCAAAGGAGTGTTTAGATATTAGTAAGACTTGATGTAGGTCAAATCGAACATGAGAATTTCAAGGTGTCCCTGTGTGGGTTTTTGTCATGCTGCCAGATGTGGTTTACTGAACTGTTGCATGCAATGAAGGACCTTTTGTGATTGCATTGATCAAGATAGTACCATGGGCGTGTTCCTCATCCAAGGGGAAAAGTGAGGTCAGTAGGAATGAATGTTGTACTGCAGCTCAGACTGGAAAAGAGATACTTCGGTGTCCTGGGATGAATATGTCTCTGACTTCTGCTTTGGGGCATTCAGTCTAACATGGCAGTCTTAATGTTATGTGGCAGGGGACTTTCTTGTTTTCCCTGTTGGGCTGCCCTTCTTGTTCAGGTGAAGGCCAGTTCTGTACTTTGTCCTCCGATTTTTCCTCTGGCAGCGCATCCTTTCTGTTGTCCCAGGACGTGTGCTTCAGCCTTGCCCACCGTCTCCTTTTGGCTCACAATTACTGTGTTGCTCCTTGTAGAGGCAGCCAGGCATCCCACTCTTCAAAAAGCTGGAGGCCGGGTTTCAGGTGACCTCCACAAGTTGTTTGGATGTGATGTATAGCATGGGAGCCCTTTGGATGTTGGGCTTTCAGGTACTTGGATGCTGTGGTGGGAGTGAAGGCAACCAGGAAAGCATCAGACAGGAAAATCCTCCTGTCTGCTGCATCTGCCAGTAGCCATGGAGGAATAAAACTGAGGTGTTCTCTTAACTCTTCTCTTCAACTTTTCGGGTTAGGTCTGCTTGTTTGTTGAATGAGTGAAGAGCGTTTTCTGTCTCGGAACACATACAGAAGTGGGATGGCTACATGTACTGCTCTCAAAAGCTCAGAGAAGTTTAAGTTGGCATTCTCACCATTTCCCACATCTATACTGACACAATCACATTCCTTGTAAATTGATGGCAAAACATACTATCTTTCTTTTTTGGTCTTGTTTCCCTCCACAGTTTAACTCTTCTTATGAGGTGTTGCTCTGATCAAAGGGTATTAACAAAATCTTTATCTTCTTGGGTTTAGAAATTTGGCTTAAAAATTCTCTGCTTGAAACCTGGCAAACACTTCCTTGGTATGCAAACAGTGGGGATGGGATAGGGGAAATCACTTGGCTGTTGAAAACTACATATGGGAAAGTCACATGGTGCTTTCAGTGTTTTATTTATAATTCTGCAAAGGCCTCTTCTAATTTGAAAAATAGAAGAGACCAAATAGTGGTTTCTGGAAAGCAAACAGCTAGATTTTTCCATGAGTATTTTTGACACAAATATTATTAACTTCACAGATTGTAACACTCTTCCCTCCTCAGCTACTTTTTTTAGCTTTCAGGATGTATAACTGGGTAAAGTAACATTGCAAAGAAAACCTTAACTCCTGCAGCATCTGGCTTTCTAAATAGTAATTGTGAAGCCATAAGAGATGTTTTGTTTTCATTTAGCAAACACATATTGAGTTTCCAGAAAGGTAACTTGATTTTCAGTAAGCGTACCCACTGGGAACCATATGGTTTTCACTTTTGTTTTTTAATGAAGGATTACAGTATTTCTTTCAAAATCCCTTTTCCAGAAGTACGCTAGTTTTAACCATTAAGTAATGTTTAAGTAAGAACTGAAGCTGTATTTTTCAGATTTGGCTGTATATGGGAACAGACATTTCCAAACACAAGTCCTTGGAATGATTTTACTAGTTAATAATGCAACCATGAGTTTTATGTCAGCTTGATTCTAACCAGTGTTTTGCTCAGTAAAAGATAACTGTATTATGTGAAATTACTTGAACAAAGCTAAAGGAAGAGCGATAGAAGTGGTCTTGCCTGAGAGGCTCTAGCATTCTCCTTCTGCTCAAATTGCTGAACATGGCCGATTCTTTGCGGAATGGCATTTAAGGTTACGTTTGGAGTCATTAGGTTATAAACAGTCCACAAAATATTTTACATACTTCATGCTAATATTCCTCTGAAGATCAAGATTCCCTGGGGAGAAATGAGAATATGGACCAAAAACATTCTCAGTTCTTGAGGTTTATCCACAACTTCCTAGATCACTAAAGATCAACTGTCTCATGAAGAAATTATTACAAAACAAATTTTGATGCAGTTCTCGGAGTGTTTATATGAGGGGAATATACTGCGTAATGCCCTTTCTTTTAGTTGTCAGATTTTTGTATTTTTGCTGACTGGCTGAGATCTTTTGGACTCAGATTTGGTAAACTTATATGAACCTTCATGTTCAAGAATGCCTTAGAGTCCCAGCCTGTTTTGGGAAAAGACATGGCAAAAGTGTTCAGATCTTGACAGAATGTCTGAATCTGTGCTATTGAATAGAGAGGAGTCCTTTCATTTCTGTTTCTCAGTAACTCTTATGATGGGGGGGGGGGAAGTTCTTGACCTTTCTTGAAGACGCCAGAGTGTCTCTGAGAGATCTGACCCACCATGTAATTTTTTGCCAAGAATAAATCTGCCTCTACTGTGAAAAAGTGGCTGTTTTGTGCTAGGCACAATCCATTAAAATGGGTCTGTGGGGGGACTCTGTTGTACTTATGAAAATGGTCTTGTCTTTTGTTCTGGTATTAGCGTTTACTGCCTTTACTGAATGCTTGGCATCTACAGTGGTACATCAACAGCGTGTGTGCCTGTGCTCCTTGCTTGTGTGGTCAACCGACCTAGGGCAACGCTCTGAAAGGAAACAAAACCTCTAGACCACCAGCTTGTTCTTCAGAGACAAATCTTATTTCAGATTCCACTGCTACTTTGCAGAATACTGGGGTTTATAGACCTGGCAGGATGGCTCTGGCAGAGTTAGCACATTACAGCAAGATCTGGGCTCTCTGTCAAACTCCTGACTTAAGTGGCATTTCTCATACCTGGGGATGCAACTCGCAAGGGATATCCTTGCCATCTGTGTGCATCCAGACTTCTTCCAGCTTGCCTAGAGGAGAGGCAAAAAGTGGAGGACCTGAATGAGAATCTGGTGAGAGCTGCTGTAAGCAACAGCCACTTGCAAGCTATTGCAGTTTATAGACTGTAGGAGCCACTAGTGCATCTTTCTGCTCCTGGGGAGTTTAGGAAGGAGTTTTTCTGTGTGTTTGCTGAGGTTTTGGAGGTCTGGTTATCACTTAGGGTAGTTTGAAAGCTAGTTGCAGACAATTTGACAGCAGTACTTTACACTAATGAGGAAGCAGCAGGGTTGCGCTTCCTCCAGCCTGCCTTGATAGGAGAAGTACAGAGGCTCAGCTGTTCAGAGCTACACGACTGTAAGGCATAATAATAGCTCAAAGACTTTTCTCTAACTAAACAGCTCAAGCGTACACTAACTGTATATCAGAGAACTAAACCTTGTCCAGTGTGCTTGATAGCAAAGCGGCTTGATTCACCTCTTGTTGATCTGGTTTCCAAACTGAATCCTTCAGGCATCTGTTCGGGTCTCTTTTTGGTGCATGGTGGACACACTGAATACCATTGGTTCTGCTGGCTCACTTTGGCAGATAAAGTTCCATTTCACTAATAAGTTTCTACATTTACAAAAGATTGCTTTAGCTTTTTTGATTGAAACTTTGCTTTGAATTTCCCAAGAATTTGGGGACATTTTTGATGGTCACATATTTTTCCTCATGGTGACAACTCGGTGTGAGCTCAGACTTCAATAGTCTGCTGTGTGCTGACACTCTAAGAGATAAAGCCATGCTGTTAGTTTATGCTGAGTTCTTTCCACAAACGTGATATCTATTTTAAAAATACTTAACATTTTTCTCATCAGACTTGCACTTTAAAGGGATCCTGACATTTGTTATCATCTTCATTATTTTTTGCTGATGTTAAAATCATCTACTAAATTCAGTCATCTGAAACTGAAGGGACAGTAAAGACTTCACTGTTTGTATAGTTCACCTTTGCAAGAATTGTATTGCAGGTAGCAAGGAACACACAAAGGCTTAAGAAAAAAGTTTTGCAAATACAGTGTTAGATGTTAGAGAAAAAAATTGATCTAAAATTTAATGAGGAAAGTGAGTAAACAGTGACTCAGTAACTGATACAGGCTGAAAGGGTTTGCTGCTCTTTGGGTTCTTGAGGAGAAAAAAAAAAGACGCAGGAACTCCTAGTTGTAATTCTACACACATTAAAATGAATACTAAATGTAAAGGAGTCAAATTAAAGGAAAAGAATAAGGAAGAAATAGTTAGAAAATGAAGTGCTTCAGTCTCTAGTGAAGTACTAGAATAAATCCTTGAGGCTTTATAAGCATCTCTAAGGCAACAGGAAATGAGCAGTGTGGATTTATCAGGAACAACCTCATGGGGGAAAAAAAAGATGTAATTTGTTTGATTCAGTGGATGTTTTACAGCCCAACCTGAGTGAGGGAGCATACTGGTTATGGGATGCTGAGTAGGGATCTGTGTTGAGGATTAAATAGTAATGCAGTGGGTTCATTAAGTGGCAGGAATATATGCTAAAGAGTAGTCTATGGTGGCGACTGGAGTTCTGGAGGGGTTTGTTCTGCCTCCAGTGCCAACAGTTTGGGAGACAAAGAGAAAGCACTTAAGATGCAGATGGAGGGTTGTGTGTGTTTTTTTCAGACAGGAGAACAACTCGAAGAAATAGTCTGAAGCCTATTTCACTTTTCCTGAAGAAAAAGTGCAGAGTACTTATCAGATGGAGAAAGTCAAATAGAGGGAGTCTGGAATTTTGGGATGTATCAGAAATTGAGTGCAGTTGTTGCAAAACCCCCACCAAATCTGTAATGATGTAGTAATAAAGTGGCCTATACAGGTATTTTGTAATACTCCATGATAGTAAATGATGCACACCATTTTGGATCCCACATTTTAAGGTAGGTTTAAGTTGCAGACTGAGAAGAGCAGTAAAACTATGGTTTAATCCTTGCAGTCTGGGAAAGAAGACTTCTTTTGTCTTCTGAAAGCAGCTTGTAGAGGAATGGAACAATTTTCCAGGTGAGCTAAGTTAAGATGATGACTGTGATCAGTTGTGTTGTTTTTAGTGAAGAAGAAATTGCTGCCTTATCTTGCACTAAGGCCTGAATTAAAGTAAATGGGAAAGAAGGCCCTCATTTTTAAGGAGCATCAAGTATAGAAGCACATTACTGGTTGAGGTGGTGGGAACACTAGTGATTGCAGTCATCTTAAGAATAGGTTAGAGAAATGTTGATGCTTTGGGTGCAGCAAATTGTTCCCCGAGGAGTTTGACAGGGTGACTTCTTGAGAAGCCTTTCAGCCCAGTGCCTCTGGGTTTCCATCTTTCATTTCCGAACAGCTCTGACGTTTGAAGCCTGTGTTAAGAAACAAGTGCTGAAAGGAGGACAATCCGATGGCCAGTCTGTAATTAAATCTGTAATTAAATCCTGCTCACAAATGTTGCTGTCTGTCCCCTAGTTCTTTATGTATTTTTGCCTGGAAGATGTCTCCGTCAATGGTCTGATTACGTTACAAGGTGCAGGTTGGGTCTCTGCAGTGAAATTGGTGGGCAGTTTTCTCACTTGTTTCCAGGAAAGGAGAGTTGGTTCTGGTTTTCCCAAAGAGATGATGGTTCAGAACTTCTGCTCCCCAAACTACCTGCTTCAGGGGAAAAATACTGCTGTAGGAGCCTATGATGTGTCAGAAGAGGATATTTCTAAAAACTGAAAATATTTCCTTGCCTTAGAGTTTCTTCGTTCAACAGTCATCCACAGGTCTTTGAGCTTTCTGAGTGCTGAACAATGTATATTGTTCATCTTTTGAAGAAGAAAATAACTGGCTTCTGACTGTTTGGGGTGGTTTTTGTTTGTGGGGTGGTTTTTTTTTTTTGACTTACTGTTTTACTGTAGTCATGCTAATTAGCACCAATTACCTTCCTATAAAAAGGCAGGACTGTCAGTCAGGTTTTGATTTGTTTTGATTTTTTTTTTTTTTACAGAGATGCATATGGACTCTTTTGTTTATGCTATGGGAAAATTTAAAAGACAGTGGTTGTAGGAGTAAGAGGCCACTGGTATTGTGATCTACAGCAAATGCATGCCTGAAAGCCAGCCTTTAGCAAGGAGAAAGCAAGCACTTAGCCTTCTCTCTGCTGCCTGCAACCTTGCTGCAGAGAAGTGTGTGAAAGAGGTAAAGCAGTGTGGGTCACCCTGTCCTCCTTCAGCCCTGCTACAGCCAGGAGAGTGTTTGCTTTATCTGCCAGTGGAATAACAAGCACTAATGGAAATTGTAGCAGTTGGGATAAGATAATACCCATAAAGGCAGGTTATGGTGATCAGCATTTCTTCCCAAGATAAAGCTGAAATGACTTTTTAATTATTGGGCGTTGAACTATATGAAATAAAGCGTGCTTATGCACACAAGGGGAGCACACATTGCCCATACACCTAGGGGGGAAACTCTACAGGTACCACGAAGGTGGGGGAGTGAGATAGCGGGGTGTTGAAAGTATCTGCCCTTGGAATGGCAAAACCGCCAGGCCTGCAGGTACGTCACTGAAATTTAGAAACTGGCAGTGATTCTAGGTGCCCCGAGTACCTTTAATACTTAAGCAAAGTGCAAACTGCGTAATGCCGGGGCTGATGCTGAAACATGACGCTGGGACATCGCTTCCTCCCAGCCGCCTGTTCCTTACATAACTGCTGGCTGTCCCAGGGGCGGCCTCCACATAAGCTGAGCCCGACAGGAAACATTTGGGTAACTGGTGGCAGTTCTGCAAGACATAGAAAGAATAACAATTTGTTGTATTTAGAGTCCAATGGTTGTAATATCTCAACTTTCTGGCACTCTCCCCATTTTATGGTTAGGGAAAAGAGCTTAGTGAGGGGAAAATGCAGCAGGATAGAGGATCTGGTGATAGGAGGGGTTGCGTTTTTTGCCCTGTATGCTTGGATCAAACAAACTTTATTTGTACCTGGAAACCTACATCTGTGATATGTAGATCATGCTTTCTAAGGGCGCTCATGGTTTAGACAATCCCAAAACCTCTCCGTTCTGGTTGGCAGAGCAACAAAGTGTGTGGCCTTTTGGAGAGCTTTTATTGTCTTCCTGGTGAAGACGTGGGCCAAAGCAGAACCAGTAGAGAGGGGAGAGATTAGGCTTTAAGGTCTTGATATTTCCTGCTGCTTCACAGACATGGGTAAACTCGGCCTGAAACTGCATGCACTTAACTATACACTATGATTGTTTCTTTATTCCTTATTTTTGTTTGCTCATCATTTAAAAATAGAGATGAGTTTTTCTTCCAAGTACTTGAAGAGATCCTAAGCAACACAGTAATTCAAGTTAGAAAAGATGAGCTTGCATTTAAGATGAGGTTTTCTGAAGTGGTTTTTCCCTGAAGTTGCATGTTTAAAGAAGTTTTTAACCATGGAGTTTAAGATCTGATAGCTCTCCTAGAGTTTTTTCTAGCAATTTAAAAGTGATGTCTTTAATACTGTTGTGCTGTGATCTTTTAAATGCTCGTGGTGTTGACCTTTCTTAATAGTTAAACTTGTGCTTTCCTTTAATTCTTCACTCTGGTTGTAGGAAGATATATGTACGTGATCTTCAGTGCTCTTCGTTTTGGAGAAGAAGTCTTCCTGTCTTTTTGCTGGTCAGACCATGATGCGTGGAAGGGCTTTCCTTGTATTTGTGCCAGACTCGTAATGACAAACTCTGAGCCTCAGCCTACTTGTAGACGTTCAGATAAGTTTACTTTTCTGCTAGATAACAGAAATCTTGTAAAACTCTAGGTACTGCACAGCCCATTGGGTTAATTGACAGACTTTCCGTTTTGGGAGTACTATATTGTGATCCGTATGTATTTTCTAAGAGGAAGAAGACTGGGTTAAACCAGTTGTTTGTGGTTTGTGCACCGCAAACCCAGTCATCTGTGCAACCCAGAACCCACCTATCAATGGGGATGTAGGTGCCACAGCAGGGCTTGGAGTGTGAAGTCCAGGGATAATAGCAGGAAACTGCTTGAGGCTGCACATATAGAGGGCAGTTTGAGGCCATTTCTTTGCCTCAGCATAACCTGTGCGATATTGCTGTGCTGTGTAATGTTTTCGAACCGTAATAATCTAGCAAGGTGCTCAGAAAGAGGCAGCTGCTGCTATCTCTCCTTTTCCCTAAAGGATTTCCCAGAAAATCTGTACCTCTCAAGAAGGGTATAGGCCATATAGAAGTGGTGTTCTGCTGGAAACGGAAACTTAATTCTCAGAACTCAATAAAATAACTTATTTCTTGTAAAATGAGCTGAGGAAAACAAGACTGCTGGGATTTTGGGGGCTTTTCTAAATTTGTTCAAGATGTAAACTTAAGCTCAAAAAAGACCAATGAACTTCAGAAAGATCTGCCCAGGCTGTATGCATAACAGATCCCCTGGCAAAGTCTTACATGATGAGAAAGCCATTTTAACCAATTGTCTACCTCTTGTCAGGTTAACTAACTGCACCGTTCCTGAAGAAAGAGCTGAGCATCTTTGGGCAATCAGATGCCCAGTTGACATTACTTTCTGAACAAGATTTGTAAGAAAAGTAGCAGAAGTTAACATCAAAGTACTTTCTAATTTGCAGGGATATCGGCACTTTGCATTACATGCATCTGTACATGTGTGATTACTGTCACGTGTGCTATCTATTCACATCTCCGTGTGGTTGTTTCCCACAGTCAACATGCCTGTGCCTCATGTGTGAGACTGGATTTTATCTGAACAGTAGCATTTCATGGAGTGGCACTTGTGAGAGTGCAAGAGGGGCAAAAGGCCATGACCTTTCTTGGGTTTTGTCTTCTTGCTCATGGTGATGTGATGCAATTTGGCTGATCCCTGACCCTCTTCTCCTGCTCCAGGCTTCTGTCTTAGGTATATCTTGCTGATGAAATGCCACATAACTGCCCTTATCTTCAGCGGGTTCTCTGTTTTTGTAGTAGGTTCTTTTTAAACACATTTGCGGGCTGAGAGAGATCAAGCCCTGTCTGATCTGCAGCATGGCTTGGTGGTGCATAGTTGGGCCCAGCAGTGGCAGTGCTGCATCCCAGATAATTGCTCCAGGTATGTAAGTATTGTTCTCTTTGAGGACCTGTAAGTTAAGACTGTCTGCTGTGTAACTGCCTGTTGCCTTAGGCTCTGATGAAAAATCCGTCTCCTAGGAACCCAGAAGGTGATTTGGAGCAGCATTATCCCATGAAATACGGAGGCAATAGAAGAGTAAGTAAGAAGAAAACGTTAAAATCGCTGCTAGTCACCCCAGCACTAGTGCTGTTAGCTTTGGCAAATCCTGTCTCAACAATAAAGCCAGCTGCCATTTTGGCATCAGGACAGATAGACTTGGCATCAGCCCCTCTGGCATCAAAAAAACCCACTTTGTGGGAGCTGGCACCAACACTGTGAAATAAGGGTAAGGCCCAAGGGAAATGCCAAGCAGACATGAGATGAGCACTAAAAATAGAGTTGCTGTCATTTGGAAAGAAAACAAATAACACTTCTAAGAGTAGGGCATCTAAGATCTCCATCAAGGTTGTGCTGGTAAGCAGCTTTGGACAATGCTGTCTCCTATGATGATGTGACTAAAGGACACACAGGCTGTATTTTTGGTATTCACATGGTGCAAGACTCTAAAACTAGAACAGACACCGTCTTGATTCTGCGTTTGGGGGATCCTGTTACTGTCTGCAGGCTCTGCCTTCTTCCCTGTCTGGAGCAGATCATCTCCTCTTGAGCCATTACCAAAGGTCCTGTTTGCAGTAACAAGAACTGTAGTGCCAAAAACCATGGAGTCAGGCTATAGTGTCCCTGTACCACCACAGACACACTAGCCCTCCTGGAGACAGTCTCGTCAAGTGTTTAACTCCCTCCTCCCTCCTCCTCCTCCTCCCTCTCCCAGCAGGCTCAGAGAAAGCCCAGTAGGCTTTCCACTGATTTCATCACCTACTCCAGACTAAAACTGAAGCCTGACATGGGTGCCCAAAACCTGGGAATACCAAAGGGGCAGAATCAACCCTGTCTCCACTGAAGTGTCACTTCTCAATAGGCAATTTCAACTCTTTAGTCCCTCTCTGCCTCAGTGGTGAAGGACTTCAAAGCTTTTTAAGACCTCTGGGCTTGAACGGCAAGTTGGGGTATCGAAACAGTGATCATACAAAATAGATGATGTAAATAGTATTTGTCTTGGCTACGACTCTGCTGCCATGAAGAAGTGTGCTGGACCTGTGGCTATAATTTTCTTCTCCTTGGGGAAAAAACAGTGGGAAAGTGTCTCTGAGGGCTGGAAATTTCAAGCTACACTTAGAATAAAATATTTTGGTCTCTGAGAAGGAGCCTGGACTTTTTATTGCCACCACTCTCCCATCAACTAAAGAGCAGAGTAGGTAGGAGTGTTGAACAGCCTGGATGTGGCCTCTTTTGTCTCCTCTGTCAGATGAGTGTTGGAGAGGACTCTTCTTAGGTATCTCCTCCACATCCACCCCTTGTCCACTCCTTGCCTTTTCCTGAGTGCCCTTCTTATGATAGCTTAATACAGAAAGCAGCTTCAGAGGAGGGATTGCTTGCTGTACAAAAGTGCAAAGGAAAGTGCTTTACTGTTGGTATTTCTTCATCCACAAAAGAAAAGCGGAGGACAGGCTCCTGCTGAAATACCAAGTGACAGAATGGGTAGTGGCTTCTTCAGCAATGCTCCAGCCTTTGGTTCAGGGCTCATGTATGGCTATGGTGGAGGATATGGCACCTATTTGCACTTGGCCAGCTGGCTGACAGTTGCTGTTCAGGATCCAATTGGAATCGAGCATGAGCTGTTGCCATTGGGGCTCTCTGCAACACCGAGCGTTTTGAGCTGTGCAGTCTCTTCCTCCCTGGTTAACCAGTTACTTGGAGACAAAGACAGGTGACAGCAGTGAGGTTGAAATGCACTGTCCCTGTTTGCTTATCTTGACTTAGTAACTACAAAAGTTTCTTGCACTTCTAAACCACTGAGCTGACAGAAGTGGTGACAGGCTGCAGGGAAGAGGGACCTGCCCAAGGACAGGTTCTATCCACTGCAAGCCCTTGTGCTTCATTGCACATTAAAATTTATTGATCCAGCAGACTGGTTGCAGCACTGGCTCACAAGCCAGTTCCAACATATACAGTGTCTTTCCTGCAGTTATTCTTTGCTTTGTCTAACAATAATTAAGTTGGTTTGGCCAGACAAACAGTAAATGCAAGTGACTTCAGTGTCCTTGTTTTGCAGTTGAACTGCACACAAACTGGGGAACCCACTTTACCCCCCTCCTAAATAATACAGTAGTACTAGACACAGAGGGTCTAAAAGGTTTGATTTGGACCATGTGTCCCCTTAGCAATACAGTAGATACTCAAGGTCCTGTAGGTACTGGGAAATTACCAGACTGATCTGTTCCTGGCTGTCCTCTGGAATTTGTTGATGATGTTCTTTGTAGGTGGCAACAATGCTATGTTACATGAACCCAGGACACCTGGTCTTCATATTGGAAAGTCATCATCTTGTAGTGGTGCTGTTAGGGTGGGGAAGTGGCCCTTCACTCTTCAGGAATTGACAAGAAGTGGGCAGATTTTGCAGGCAGGTGGCCAGCCAGAAATGGTTTCCAGGCAGATCTAGCACTGCATTGCTGTTCCAGCATTGGTGATCTCCCAGTATCTCATGCTGGTTGTGCTAGCAAACAAGCCCCTTTAGAACATTTGCTGTCACGGCAGATAGAGCTCAGTTGTTGCTGGATGTTGTCTTGTTCTAGAGAAACAGAGATCTGCTTTTATGCCTTTCTGTATGTTTCTTTCCCTTTTTTCTTTATTCCCAGAGCCATCTCCAGGATGAGGAAAGATAGTCACCCTCATTCAGGCTGCTTCTTTCACACTTTGTTTCAAGTGCCTGGTAGACTTATGTAGTCTCAGTTCCAGCACCCAAGGCTGTGGGATGACTAATGAAAATGGATAGCTGATGCTCCAGGGATGCTGCTATCCAGAGCCCTAATGAAAATAACATGAACCAACATGAAAATAACAGAATGCACTGGGGCAAATGGAAGGGTTATTAGATAAAATTGTTCCAACTTTATGGTCAACCTCTGTGTGTGTGTATATATATGTAGATATATCTGCAGAACCATGGTAGTAAAGTTTAATTGAGGGGATGTTACACACCACCTATATTTACTATTCAAAACCTCTCCCTGTCTAGGATGGATCAACTGATAGTAGCCTTGTGCTGCAAGCCTGACAGATTTGAGCTGCACAACTTCAATTTCTGTTCCAATCGTTTTGTCATAACTGGATCTTCTAAAGGTCAAGCTGTCTCCTCAGGGGGTGTCAAAATGGATATCGTATCTTGCTGGGTTACTCAACCTGCTTGCAAGCACCTCCCATCAAACATGGAAAGCATCTCGTAACATGGCCCAAATAACTTCCATCATGTACTTCAGTTGCATGCTAATATCTGAGGTCACGAGGCATAGTGTATTGGGCTTGTGAAGGTGACAAGAAGCATCCCTTGCTTGACATCATGTTTGGGGCAGATGGCACGTTCATGAGAGCAGTACTACAGACTGATAAAGCCTAGAGATCTTTATTCCCTCTTTTTCAAAAGAAACTTGCTCACCATTATCTTGTAGTGGAATCCACACTGACATGCCAAAAAAGGATGGTCGGTGGCTGCCTAAACAAGCCAATTTTCAAAATAATGTAGATCCCATAATCTATCCTGACATTAGCCCTGACTTTTCAGAGCTCTGAAGAGATTAATCTACAGAGAAACTGTAACAACTTGGATTTGCTCTGTTCATTATATCTCAGGTAGACACGCTCTTGTGTCATAGATGTAGATGTTAAACTCTGGGTTTGTATAAAGGAGGTGAAACCCATGCTGAGCCTCTTCAGAGCTGCTCTTGCTTTCATTAAAATAATTATTATTTTGGCTCTGGTTTCCCCCAAGCGGAGAGAAATAGAAAATGAGAAAGGTTTTGGAAATGGACAATGAGCAGTTGAAGGCTTTAGGAAAAGATTTTACGTTAACAGGACAGGGAAGATTGATATCTTCTATAAGAAGATAGCTAACAGGTACAGAGTAATGAATGGGTGAGAAGATGGATGGGGACTTCTGTTCCCACCAGCTAATAATATGAAAGTCAGATTAGGTCGTGGTGAATTCACTCCTGATGAAAGGAACTATTTGTTCACAACCACTGTCTATGAAACTCTTTGCTGCAAGACAAAGCATTGTGGCAAGAACGTACAAACTTAAAAGAGGAGGGGATAAAATTATACCAGTTGGAATATCCAAAGCAATTGCAACGATTAGGAGAACCTAGGTATCTTGAAAAGGCTCCAAGTGTATTGACTATGGTATTATAAGGGTAAGAGCTAACTCCTCATCCAGCTTCTTTTTGCCCCTCTAGGGCTTTTTCCATAGTCACGTATAGCGGCGTTTGTGGAGCATGTTACTGGCCGCTGTCACTCAGACTGCAAGAGACAGTGGCTGCTGCAGCTGCAGTCAAATGTGGTAATTCCTGCTTGCAAAGCACCCTTTTTTTGTGTCAGTCTTTCCAGGATTGCTAAATTCACACGTAAATTAGGATGCTTTTGCTTTTCCACTAAGTTACTGCCTTTGATAGTCCTTCACAACTTGTCTTAGATCTGGAATGACGCTTCGCCTTTTGAGTATGTGCTGGGGGAGAGGCGGGTGGTTAAAGTTAGATTCCTTCTGACAGCAGGGATTTAGAAATTGCTGCATTGGCTCAGCCCTGGGATCTGCCTAGTCCAGGGCTCCAGATAGCAACAGCCAAAATCAGATATTTCAAAGGACAGCGTGAGGCCACAGAACAGATTAGTAAAACAGAAAGCTGCCCTTTTATATTACTGGTGTTTGTCCATAGAATTGGAAAAGCAAAGGTTGAGAGTTTGTTTGATCCAAGAGCACAAAAGCTGGAAAATCCCGTTGCCTGGCTGATGCTAGTTAATGCTGATGTTTTGTATCCTTCAGGAAATTACTTATGTGCTTGTTTTCTCTTAGGAAAAAAGAGACGTTCTTACCTTAAACAGCAAGTTTATATGGTGGCTTTTAAGTTGGTGTAAAAATAAGTATTACTTGTGTGTACTCTCACGGCCTAATTGTGTAGAAGACACCCACAGTGGGGTTCTCGTTTGAGAAACAACCCTGGGCTGGGCTGGGAGGAGGCAGCAGCAACAGTGCTCACTGAGGGGTTTTGGCATGTGGAAAATGGGTGTCTTTTTCTGACACTGCTGCAAGCTATCTGGCTGTCTGGGGGGGTCTTATTGGGTTTTTTCCCTTTCCTTTTCTTTAAATCCTTTTTTTCCCTGCTGTTGCAAATTAGCATTTGTAAGAATTATATGTGGTTTCTCTCTCGCTCTTCTGAAGTCCTGAAATTATTGTTAAAACTGCTGCTAAAAAAGGAATTCAGTGGACTCTCTATGGAAAAAGTAGTATATTCCTTCCTCCATCAAGTATTTTAATATGTTGAGCTCCAAAAGCCAAAGAGGCCAAAAGCAAGTGGAGATGTCCCTCTGATATCCGTGGAGCTGCTGCTGGGACACATGGGAGTGGCAGTGGTGTCCCAGTGTGTTGTGTCCTGTCCGTGTCCTGGCCCCCCGCCCCCCCTCCCCCCCCGACAGACGAGGACAGCTGCTGATTAAAGAGAAGCACGAAAAAAAGAGGTTGCTGAACTTTCAAAGTGGAGGTAGAAAAGGGAGTTAAATTTAGATTACCTTCTTCAGTGTCATCTCCTACACTGCTGTGGAACTTGCTGTACTCCTTGCTTGGGCAAGGACAAACAAGACATGCCATCCTGGGCACCAGATGATAAATTTGTTTATAAGGCTTAATTGCCCCTTGGCATGAAAATGTGAGATGAGCTCGAGTAGAATGAGAAACCTTCCATTGGGGCTAGTTGCGTTTTCCTCAGGGAGAGGTGGATTAAAATGTCTTCCCATCACCTGTCTGATGCTGGGGAGGCCCAGTCCTGATCCGACTGAAATCAGGGGAGTTGTTGCAGTGTCTTTAGTGGGACGGCTGTTATCTGTAGGGGCTGAGAGTTGACCAGTGCTGTAACAGTTGCTCCAAAAAAAACGGAGCCGTGGTGGTAGGCAGAAGGTGGCACAGGAGTGCTTTTGGATCTGTGAAGGCTTTACCCAGATCCCCGGGGTCTGGAAGTACTCGGAGAAACCGTGGTGGTTGCTCCCAGGGCTCCGGTGTTGTTCAGCGAGCAGCATCAAACTTAGCTTTCTCCTCAAAAATAGATTAAATGTCTATTTTTTGCTTAGCGAGATTTAATCATCACTGAGGAGCTGTCGGCTCTTGCCAACGTTTTTAATAGACTCCCCTCCACTGGCAGCAGGCAGGGAGCAGGGAGGAGGAGAGCGCTTCTGCTGCTCCACGGCTCCCTGCCAGGGTCCCAACAGCACGCAGCTCCCGTTCGCAGCGAGCGAGCTGCCTGGTGTTACCCAGCAGCTGTCTTAAGGTTCAGGGCTGCCTTTTTTTTTTTTTTTTTTTTTTTTTTTTTTTGTTATTTTTTTTTTTTTCCCGAGCTGCCCGACCTGATGTCATTTCCCCCTCGCAAACAGCCCGGCTGGGCTGCGTCTGAGAGATGTCACGGGGAGTGGGAGGAGGAGGAGGGGGAGCCAGCGAGTGCGTGCAGTGTCCCAGGACCCTGTTTACTTGGCATTCCCGGCCGAGGAAGCCCCGGGTTAAATAGGCTCGGAGGAGCGGGCTGCCCGCAGCAGAGGAGGAGGAAATGGTCACTGCGGGGCTTTAAATTCCTGCCTTCCCCTGCGCTGGTGCGGAGGATGAGCCTGCAGAATGCCTTTCCTCCTGGGTCTCAGACAGGTAACCGCCTTCGGGGCAGTGGGAGCTGCTCGCTCAGCTGGAGGATGTGACCGAGTGCTTTCATTTTTTTATCCCCCCACCCCTTCCCCCCCAAGGAAATGATTTCTGACTTCCCCAAAACGGAACCGCACGGACGACGCTTCCCCCCGGCCCCGTTGGCATTCGGTCGGGGAGCGCGGTAGCGTGAGAGCCGCTTTTTAGGGAGCGAGGAGCAAAACTGCGAGCCAGGGCAAGCGGCTCCTGTTGCTGTTGTAGGCTTCGCGGCAGGGTGGCTCTTTGTGTCGTGCTCCTGTGCGGGTTGGGTTTGGGCGTGTTTTCCACAGTCCTTAATATGGAATTATGTTTACAAGGCTTAAAAACATGCCAAACTTTGGACCGTTTTCTTGTGCGGGCAGTATTTTGACCGTTAAAACTTTTTTGTTTGTTTTTAAAAAAAAAAAAAAGACATTTATATATATCTCATCTCTGACAAAGGTCACTAAACGGAAAATGGCAACACGCTCGCACCCCTAACTTGGTGACTTTTTAATTGTTCTGTGAGAGTTCGAGCTTGAACAAGAAATTTGGGATAATTTAATAGCTGGTAATGTCGAGTGGAATGAGAAACGGTAGCAACTGCCCAGCTGCTCCCCACTGGAGGAGGTGCCAACTATGTGTTCCTAGGCTCGGGGAGAGCAAACCCTTTTTTTGGTCTGGGAGGCACGTCTGTAGTGGACTCTTAACTGTAAACTTCCCAGCCCTCCTGGGATCTGTAATCCACAGTAAATAGACACTGCATGATATCAGAGTGCTGGTTGCCGTTTCTAATATAGAATTAAAAATCTAAGATCGGACTGTAGCATGTTATAAACCACCTACTTTCAGTTGTTTAGAAACGAAGGCAAAAGGACTTAAGCACACTGCTGAGTAAACAGTGCTGTCTTTTTCCTTATCAGTTTTTGGTGAAGTGCAGCTCCCCCCACTGCTCCCACCCTGCTGAACTGAAAACAGTTTTACATAAGAAACTACCTCTAGCACAATGACCTTCTGTAATTGAATGCAATAGCTGTAATAATAGTTCACTTGTTAGCACTCAGGGCAGAGACTTTCCCTAAAAACCTCGGAACTGAACCAAGGAGGGAAATTCGGACATGAAGGCTGAATGGCTTTAGGTAACTCTCAACTTGCAGTGAAACAGCTGGTTTAAATGTTGAGATTGCTCGAGTCTCGCGGGTGTGTTTTTCTCTAAAGTTCCTGTTTCTGAATTTTGTTTCAGAGATGTGTTTGGGACAATAGAGTTTCTGCATAAGGTGTAAAACCAGAAGTTAGGTATAATTCGACTTCATTTGCTCAAACTGTGAACATCTGGTTATCTCTGTGGGCTGGATGGTACTTTTTTCTCTGCTTATAACTTTTCGGCATCGATACAGAGGCATTTGCAGGAAGCAGAAAAAAGGTGTTGCCTCAAGAACACAAGAGCAAATCTCTTGACTATTTTTATCCACTGATGAAGGATATAGTGGGGAAAAAGCTGCTTGCAGAGCTGCTTGAACTTTTCTTAGTTTTGAATCATATTAGTTTGGATTATTTTTAGACTTCAAAAAACCCCCCTAAATATTAGTGATTGTGTTTTGCGTGCAAATAGTATTCAGAAATTTATTTTTCCACTTCTAAAAGAGCTGGGGGGGGGGGGGGGGGGGGCGGGCGGGGGTGTGTTAGTGAACAGTGCTATTTAATTAAAAGTGTGTGAGGAATTCAGGAACATCTTGTCACCTCTATTGTCTCTTGTGTTTGCACTCGGACTGTAAACTCTTGGTTGTCTGGGATGTCCTTTGTGGTTGTTCTGCTCAACACAAGGGGTGCTGATCCTGTGCTGCGCTGCACAGGCACAGGGGTGGGGTGCCCTCCCGAGTGGAGTGCCCTCCCGAGTGCCCTGTGATGGGGACGAAATGGTGGCGGGGAGAGCCTCGGCTCCCCGGGACGGGTGCTCCTTGCTCACTGCTGCACCGCACTGAACAACTGTTTCCCCGGGATCTGCCTTCACTTCTTTGGGACCCAGTGGCATTGCAGCATGGGAGATGGACTGCCAAACCCGTGGTAAAAATAGGATGTTTGGTTTGGAGGTTTTTTTGTTGTTGTGGTGGTGGTGGGGATGATGTTTAAATGCCTAAAAAGCTAGGTCAGCTCTATCTGACATCAGTGCAATGTGGGTGTTTAAAGCTCCCGTCCCAGGAAACACGATTGTAGAGGATCTCAGCTTTCATTTTTAAGTGAGCGTTTCCTCTTAGAGTTGCAGGTGGAAGCTCGTGCACATTCATCTAGTTCACTGCAGAAATGTAAAAGGGAAAAAAAAAAAGGTGACAGTGTTGGATTCTGAACCTTTTCAGTTTTAACTGCTTGAGGTTTTCGGTGTTGTCAACTGGTGGTTTAAAACAACAAAATGCAAGACAGCCTCCTCAAAGTTGTGATTTCCTAGAAGCAGCTATCTTTAATGTGAAGGGGCTGGGACTACATCTGGGAACCTTCTAGCAAGGCATGAAGGAAGTAAACACTTTCACATCGTGCTTAAAATGTGAACGTGCAGTCTGAAGGAGAACCTTGTGATAAACAAAAATGAAAGCAGCTCTTACTGAAGTGTACCAAAGTGCCCACGATCTGTGAAAAGGCATGTTCCTTTAAAGATTATTGCAGTATTTCTCCAAGATAAATGAATGCAACAAACCAATTTGTTCCTTAGATAAATGTTAATAAAACGTCAGAGGTTCTGCATCCTCTGGGGGTGAAGATGGGTCTGCTGCAGCTGATTAATCATGGTGATTTAAATATAATTCTCCTGATGCTGGCATTAGGAAAGCAATAAATGTGGTGGATTAGAATTCCCATTTTGGAGATCTTTATTGTGCCTCGGACAGCTCAGAGGCATCATTCCTCCCCCACTTACTATACAAGTATTTGGATGTTTGCACTTAATATATTTTTTTTTCCACATTCAGCAAAACAAAATTTGTGGTGGGTGTCCTATGAAGAAACGCCCAGTCTTGATTTATTTTCTGGCCTGAGTTGTCTGTCGTAAGGCAGGCTCACACAAATTGATCTCCTGTCGTGCTGGCAGGGGCTGGCACCTGAGGCTCCAGTAACTCCCAGCAATCAAAGCTGGCTTCATCTTTACCAGTCTTATGTGGTTTTGTTAAATTGAACCCATCAAAGGCATGGCACTTGCTTAGATAGTGGATTTTTGCTTTTATGTTCCAAAGGACTAACAAGTATAGAGTTTATGAAGATGGAAGATGACTGAAGGCTTCGGTGCGTGCTCAGCTGAGTGGGCATCAGTCCTGAGCTGCTCTGGTGGTCCAGGGTTCCCCTGCAGTTCTGTCTGTCGTTGCTGCAATCCCGCCTACTGTCCTTTTCTGAAAGGTTCTAGTGATTTTTTTATTTGAGGTGAATTGTGATTAGGAATTGGGGGGCAGCTGGCAAACCAGGAATTGTAGTAAAACCTATGGCAAGATTTGGTATTCCAGCCTAATATTTACAGTAGCAATTTTAACTTACTTCCACTTGAGTCTCTTATCTGATAGAGTTGCTCATCTTCTTTGGTAGCTTTGTGTTTGTGTTCTCATGAGCTATTGCTGATGGGCTTGGCTAACCAACGCTGGTGATAGTCTGATATGTGACTTTGAGAAAGGCCAAGTGGTAACTCAAAAATAGTGGATATCAAATACAGTTTTTCCTGTTGTTTGTTTCTAAAATATTTAAGATACTGACGGTCACTTCCATTCTGTTATTCTGGGTGCTTAAAGAATATATACGTTCAAATACTAATTGCAAGTTACTCAAAATACCTATTTTTTTAAATACATTTTTCTGAAGGTTGTCTCTCTTGCTTAAATCTGTCCTGCTTTGTTATTATGGGTGCAGCTGGATACTGAAAGCAAGGGACTGCTGCCTGCAAGTAATGAGATTAGTGAAATAACTAGGTCAGGATTTTTTCATTATTATTATTAAATAGATGCTTACTACCAAAGTCCCCTATAAGAGCCTTGAAACCAGAAGGTCTGGAGTGGTCACAGGTTGAGCCTGAATCCTGTTAAAACCAGTAGTAACTTGCCCTCCAGCGGATGCCAGTTTGGCAGTCTCCCTTCAGCCTGCTGCTGGGATTTTCACCGTGTCCTACTGTTTGTAAGCCTGTTACTGAGTTCCTTACTCATCCCTGTCATTCCGTTACTAATCCCCGTCTCTTCCAGTTCAAATAGGAATTTGCTACGTAGTGCTTTGACAAATGTTGTACTGAAGTTTGGAGAGAATAGGAAATTAGAGATGTCTAAAAATGGCTATCCTGCAAGACAGGAATGGCATATAACCTGCTGTCAGTAAACGCAAGTCACATTTCAAAGTGTTTTCGGGGGTGTCTGGGTATTACCAAGGTTAGGATGAATGGATACCTGGCAGGCTGAATGACACATAGAGGTTATATAAATGCAAGGTGCTCATATTTAGGGTAACGGAGGCCGGATTTCTGTGGAAAGAGGAGACAGAGCAAAATGCTGGAATGGTTATTAGACCTCTGTGATATCAGCCACTGCTGGTGTTGGTTACCTGGTTAATGCCAGCTGAGGAGTCATCTTTTGTAGGTGGTTCACTGCCAACTATGTGCTTTTGAGCGTGGGCTGTGGTGTTTGTTGCTGCAGTTGCACATAGTAATTTTTGGCTTGGAAAATAGCCACGCTGATCTGGAGTTTGCGCATCTTCATCTTTCTCCTTTTTGACATAGCAACAGCGTTCCCAAGTTAACTGCTGACTTTTGAGAGTAGAAAAGTGTGAAGTGCCTTGATCCTTTTATTGCAGTGATACTCCACTGTCGATCAGTTATCATTTTCCTCCATTTCCTGCGTTGGCTTCAGAGGCAATAAATTGTAACAGATTTGTGGGTATTAAACCTAACCATTTAGTACTGAAAACCATTACAAAAGTCGGATGAAGAGGTCTGATTCCATCCTTTCTTGAGGTGAGGGGCAGTTCAGGCAACCTACAGGCCTCTGTGAATGCCTCCTGTCTTGAGCATGCCCCAGATTTTGACCTTTAATTTGTCACGTAGACCTCCAGCAAAGGTCCAATACTAAACTGGAAGGAGGAGAAAATAATTGGCTTTTTTCCCTGGCACTGACGTTTAATGTTGCTGTAGCTTCAGATGTGATAACATATGGCACTGCCTTGAGTTCTCTTATACCTACCACTGCTGGATATTTTAAGGTTTATTTGTAAAAGCACTTGACAGTGAAAGTGTGCTACTGGAAGAGTTGCCAGCATGGTTGTGGGTTTATCACAAATGCCAAATACCAACAAGAAAATAAGATTTTAAAAAAATCTTATTTTTATTCAAAATTGCTTTTTAAAATTTGACGAGTGAACACTAATCCAAAATGCCACATCTAAAATATGAAGAGACTCTCCAAATGTGCCAAGATGAGGTCTTCCCAGCTCACATGAGAAAGAGCCTGCACCAGATTTAACAAATGGCCTCTGTTGGACTGGATGGGGAGAGAACATGGAGTCCAGGACTGCAGAGCCTTCTCTTGAAAGCTCCCATCTTTGGAGTGTGTGTCAAGGATACAGTGATTCCAGTTTCTCAGATCTGCGCCAGCTCTTAGGGTGATGCCAAGGAGGCAGTGATGCACATGCACCCTAAAGTACATGGTGCTTTACAGGACAAAGCCCATCCCTTGAAATTACCTGGAAATCTCCGAGGCTTTGCAGGTGGGAGATAACAGATGACATGTTCAGGCTTCTTAGTTGTGAAACAGGAATACTCTGCTCTAATGGAGTTGAGTGCTCTTTGAGAGCAGACCCATGTAGATGCTGCTTAGTAATAGTGTCTGGAGGCGTCTACAGTTAGCTGAACAAAGGCTGGTGGGGATGGGTGTGCTTGTCTGGACAACAAGAAAACTGTCTTTCAGCAGGGAAGCCTGCCCCAGAATGTGATAGCCACTAGCTATTGGGGAAGAAAGTGCTTTTGGAAAGAAACCTTCACTCTCCCTTGTTTGCACAAGGCTACTTAAAAAACCCCGAAGAACCTCTGCAGCAGTTCGATAAAAAACTCCATGCTGCTAAGAATGATTAAAAATTATCAGCACAAGTGCTACTTGCAATGGAAACTAGAAACAAAGGCAAGTCAATAAAATGGGAGTGCTCTAACTTTGCTACTATGAGAATTTTTTTCCCCCATATATACTTTTCTTACCTATGAAACTACTTTTTTCAGTCCTGTGTGTTGTCTGTGCCTGTTGGTGTGAAAGAGAAAATAGTTGCTTTTATAGCACAAGCACTTGTGTTATTGTTTCCTGGAGACTTTTAGACTATAGATAACTTACTGCTGCTATGTCTTAGGTAGTTACAGTTTGGCAGCATATAACACAAAGAATGAATGGGAGAAATAATACAACACTGATGGTATGAAAAGTGCAGGCTGGGATTTAGTTAGAAATTGAAGCCTGATTGAAGTGCTTGGTGGTAAACCAACATTTCCTAACAAAAAACATCATGCCTCTGTCACAACCTGTACTAATGGTAGTGCATAACCTCTTCATTGGCTTGCAAAACAGTGCAAGAAACTGTACAGTGGCTCAGCTTCTTTCACAGTCTTTGCTTAAGTGGGGAGAGGAAAGGAGACTGAAACACTTGATCCAAAGGAGACACCTGTAACATGTCCCAAAACAATGCTCTCCTTGTGCTGGAATCTTTGCCTAGTTGTCTTGTTCCAAAGATTTGTTGCTTTATGTTTTATCTCTTTCCCTGTGCTGGGTTGAGTAACCTAGTGTTGGAGGTAGCTGTGCTCTGAGTAGGGGTCAGGCCATGTGACCTGCTGGGATCCTTTCCAAACTAAATTATTCCTTGATTCTGTGAAACTGTTTGGAAACAAGGGTGGCAGTTCTGGGTCTGACACATGGCACCAAGTCTGATGGCTCCATGTTCCCAGAAACCCATTGGTGGTCGGGCTGGCGGAGGGCTGCAGAAGGACTCCAAGAGGAGCTGCTTTGAATTTGAGGAGCGTGGCTGGTGGCCAGCACTGCAAGGACTTTAAAACCCTGGACTTTCTGAACTGTAGGAGCTGAAAGCCAACTGTGGGACTATTCAAAGGTGCAAGCACTTACAAATTAGGAAAGATGATGATTTTTCTTGGTCAGTGTGTAAAGAAACTTCAAACAGAAAGGTTTGAGTTCTACTTCAGATGGGAAAGCAGGATGTTGCTTGAGACTTCAACTCCAAAAGCAGGTAGGAACAACCTGCAGAATACCAACTGAGCTGCTGAGGTTCTTCTGTTCAATATGTACACCCATCCCCTCATAGACCTGTTTTCCATCTAGGCTGACAAGAAGCAGCCCTGCATGTAAACACATGGCATTTTGGAAAGGTCGTTTCAAATGTAATAGGGTTGGCAAGGGGGAGTAAGGAAGTTCAAATAAAAGGATAATGTGATGAAAGTCTCTAAAACAGGAGTGCTGCAAGCTCTTAAGTGTGAAAAATGTAGTGATGTTGCAGCTATTATCAGTGACTTTTGGCAGCAGCAACCTATGTGTTCCTTATTGCTAGTCTTTGAAGCAGACAACGCTGAATGGAACAAATTTTGGGGGAGAAAACACAGGTGGTCAAGAACAGATCAGTGTTGTGATGCGGAGGAGTTCCCGAAATGGCACTGTGGGACTCTGTTCTTTCACCAGCTCCACGTGATTCATTTGCTGGTTCAGCAGGTCACATTTATCTTCATGTGTCACAACCACAGACCTCAGCTGGTCACTTTCTGGCTTGTGCATTATCATCAACAGTATTGCAGTTTTGCAATGGGATCTTAATTTCTCAATTCTGTTGGCATGAGAGCCAAAATCTATGCTGTTTATCAGTTACATTAACTTTGCAAGGCAAACAGAAATGAAGAAAAGTGTAAATAAACTAATAAGAGATAAGAGAATAGATGTGTCCTGTTTCTCATTCTTTTGCTGACTAAAATGACAGTTTTTGGAATGAATAGTGTGCCTGAAGCAGAAGATGCTGTGCTAGCTCAACAGTGTCGCCTAAAAGTTGCTACCAGCTGCTGCAATTAGACATGGAAACACATCCTTACACTGTAGGAAAATGTTGTGTCTACTGTTGGCATGCAGCGTCTCAAGACAAGATGTTTTCTTTAGCTACTTGTAGTAAAGCAGTTGCACTGGTCTATCTGGCAAAATGTTCTCCTGCTGGAAAAAGGAGGCAGGTACCCCTCCAGCGTGTGGCCTCTGCAGATGAATTTTAAGGACATGGCCTGTTGGTGCTTTTTAGAGCTTTTGTGGAAATCATGATACTTGAGGAAGGAGGGGAAGCAGTATGTCGTATGCTGAGTTGTTTTTGCTGAGCGGTGCCCTCACACGATCAAAAATCATTTCAAAAGTTGGTGTGACTTCTTAGGAGAAAAACGCAGCATGGGATCTTTTCTGTTGAACCTTAGGCGGTAGGAGGTGGTTCTGCTTTTGGAAGTTAGGTTGCTGCTGTAATATGGGTGCTCAGGTGAGGGACCCACAGGCCCAGTGTTGAGGAGGTGTGGCTCCAACTGGGATGCTGTGAGGTGGGAGAGCGCTGGTGCTTCCCCAAATAGACTGAGTGTCCTTACAAACTTAGTGCAGGACTCTTCTGCGTGGAAACTGCTGCCTTACATCACTTGTTCAGTGGGGTGGTCCATCATTCGAAATGGACTTTGTCTTTTGTGCCTATGGTGACTCCGTCGAGGCTTGAGAAGTGTGGCTGTGGTGTGCTCACGTAAAAGAAGAATAGTGCAGTTCAGCAAGTGTTGGGATCCACCGATGTACATTGCTGTAGCCTGCTGGTTGGGTTTGCTGTTCTTTTTAGCTGGTTGGGTTTTGTTGGGCTTTTTTGGTTGGTTGGTTGTTTTTTTGCAAGGTGGTACTTAGGAATTCTTTCAACACATCTTTCAGTATAAACCTCCCCACATTTTCTTTGCCTTATAATAAATTCTAAGTGAAAGTTAAAATTTTAGACTTTGTTGCAGGTTTGTTTGAAACATCAATGTTTTTTATTAAGATCTGTTTGTTTCTTAAGAAACTGTAGTTTCTTCTGACTTCTAGGTTACCCCAAAGCCTGTTAGAGGATGTACAAACCACAACCTCTAAAATGCGTCTGTTTTCCTGTGTTTTGTACGTTTTCCCACCCATGTTTTCAGACTAGCAGGAAAACATGGACCTTTGTGAAGCGGTGCACTACGTGGGGGATTGAGACCTCGCACTGTAATCCTTTTCCATCCTGAGGACCTGCTGGGTGATACGGTACAGCTGATTTGGCTCTGCTCCTGGACTGCTTCACTATTCCAGGAAGTTTTACAGGAATGCTGATCTTATATAAAGCACATGGCTAATCATGAAGGAATCATTTTAGATTGAAATCTCACAGGAACATACTGTAATTATCATTTAGATCTAAATGGATCCAAGCAGTCTTTTCTCAAATTATAATGTTCTGTTTATGAATGCATTTCCTCCACTTGGCATTCGGCCCCAGTAATGCAGCAATATTGTGTAAAATGTGGATCGAATGACATCTCTTCTTTAAGAGAATGCCTGGCTCCCAAAATGTGGTAACTCTTAATGGAAAAGGAAAGGGATGATGAGAAAGCAGCGCTGACTAGATGCTAAAGCAATGTAACATGAGTTTGGAGATACAGGGTTTTCTTCTTTGTGTTTTTGGGTGATCCATAGCTGTATTTTAACCTCTTAATGTATTTTAGAGTTTCCCAAGACCGTAACTTGTGACTTTTCAAATGCTTGCAGATCATTGAGTAAAAGATTACATTTACAGAAGATACTGACAAAGCATCTTAAAAGTATGTCTGTTTAATTTTAGGACAAGGAAACCTGCATGGGTGTCAACAATCAAAGTTACATATGTGAAACGGGCCACTGTTGTGGACAATCCCAGTGTTGCAACTACTACTATGAACTCTGGTGTAAGTCCTTCCATTTTGTATGGCTTCCCTTCCTAATCTGCATGGCTCTCATACCATACTACATCTGGCTTGTGTCCTGTGGGGTTTTGTATTCAGCCCTTGCTATGCGTTGCCATTGCATTTCACTGCAACACAAACTGGAGTTGACTGGATATGGGAAGGGAAATAGGGTTGTTATAATGGGATTCTTGAGGAGTGATGGGTTGTCTTGCCACGTTCATGACTGGAGATCTGTTGTTTGGTCTTCTCACTGATTTGCGCATACTGAGGGTACTCAAAATAACATTGTACGCAAGTGAGGAAACCATGCTTGAGGGAGAAATGCCAATACGCACAACGATAGGGTTCAACATACTCAAACAGAGAATGAATTCAGTATCTTTTACCTTATTGGTTTAGTTCTTTGCAAGAACGACAGTTTAAATCTGATCTAACCTTTTAAAGCTCTCCTTTCCAGGAGGGGGGGCAGGATGTTTATTCTCTTCAAGGACGCGTTGTGTTTGGAGCACAGCTCCTTGGGTGGAGGGAATCTTGGGCAAATCTTGTGGGCTGATGGTGATTGAATACTGTGGGCTGTGAGGACCATATATTGCCCATTCCAACCCCTCTTACCTCCTCTTTCCCAAATCTGGGATTTAAAACTACCCATGTTTTTAGTGAGTGGTTGGGTGACAATACCTGCTAAGTCCCTTTAGACGGCAGCAGGCAGGTCAGAGCAGGTCATCAAAACTCTGATGTACAGGGAAAATGGGAAGTTGCAACGATAAGAAAGTAAGAAATGCTGTATTTTAAAGGCAAACTTTCAGAGTTGTGCCAGTCTGATGGTATCTTCCTTTCTTGAGGAGGAGCACCCAGGATTGAACATTGATGTTGACATGCTGTTGTACTGCCAGGAGCCTAGGCTGAGAAGACATCTGTGCTCCCAGAGTTTGGAAACGTGGAACTCTGAACATTATGCCCCCACATTAGAGACTGGAGATACTGTCTTACCACACCCAGTGATATCTTGTAGCTTTTACGCAATTGTGCTCTCTACTTAATCCTTCTGCTGTGCCCGCAGTTTCACTTTCTCAAAGTAGTGTGTGTGTGTGGAAATACACATACAAAGACTGTCACTTAACCTGGATCCAGGGACAGGAATAGCTGACACTTCATCCTTTAATCTAGAAACACACTTTTACTTTTCGAATTAACCAGTGAAGCATGGAGGACATGGTTATAAACTAAACAGGTGTCTAATAGACTTCTTAAGGACACACTATGCATCAGACTGTAGTGCCTGGCTGTGTCCGTACTAATGGCAGGATTTGCACGTATTGCAGACCTTTTACAGCAGCTTTATTTTCAGAAGTCTCTAAACAGTTCCAGAAACAATTCAGGACTGGGGGTGCAGCTCCAGGGATCCTAGTAGGCTGAGAAGCAGGCATGAATGCATGGCTGCCTTGGACTGGCTGGTTCAGGTCATAGCAGTAGGCAGCACAGGCAGGACAGATGGCTGGAATTTGTTCGGACTATATAGGGATGCATGGACAAAGCAGAGTGGGGAAGGTCAGACCTGGTTTTGGATTTGTGGGGGTGGGAATGTAGAGGAAGATGCCTGTATGCGAGGGCTTACAGACTCTGTGGCAAGCAGGTTCTAAATTGAGCGACAGCATGGAGTACAGCTGCACACTGGAGTTTGTTGCACGTTCACCATGTTTCTCCCATGGACATCTTGAAAGAGAGGTTTAACTGAATTGCATGGAAACAATACAGTCTGAACAATAGCTCCCCGCCGTTTTAATGGAATGGTTTTACTTTAACTATCTTTGCACTGTCAGCATGGCACAGACTTTTATACTTGGCAGTGCCTGACTGCATCATAAAAGTTCTTGGAAGATAAAACCAAATTTTGTGAGAAAGGTGCACAGTATTTCAGGCTTCTTTCTAGGGCAGGCGCATAGATTGCGCTGAGATGATGGAATAAACATATTAGAGGCACGCACTGCTGGGTGGTTCCTCAGGAGGAATGGGTTTGGCACGCACTGCTGGATGGTTCCTCAGGAGGAATGGGTTTCTGCATTGAGATTCACATTCTTTCTGTGTTGCAGAGAGCAGCCTATACCACACTGAGATGAGGGGAGTAGTGCAAACGTGAGACCGGTTCTCTTCTAGGCTTTCTGCAGATTCAGGCAAACGTCCAACATGCATTTAAAATTGGTTAATGTTTTCAAAGCTTGCTTTGCCATGATGAGTGTTAGAAAAAAGTTTCTGGGGTGGCAGGGAGGAGGAGGCACGAAGGGAGCATGTCCTTTAAATGAAAACTCATATTCTAGAGCTTGCAACCACAGCTGCAGAACTTATCTGCTGCTCCAGGAACTGTGAGTATCTTTGGTTAGGTATGTGTTGTGAGGTGTTCTTAAGACCTTCAGTATCCCAGCAGTGATAGTACGTGCAAATAGTCTTAAACCGAACAGTGAATTGATGGTGTGGAAAGCAACAGCTTCACATGCTTGGGAATAGATTAGCTTTTTAAAAGTTAATAATAACTTTTGGTTAATGAACATTTAACTTAGCAGCGCCTTTTAAGTATGGTTTCATGGCTGTTCTGTTTTGATTTTAACCGGTGTGTGCATGTACTGAAGTAGCTTTTGAGAAATTTCTTCTCCTGTTGACCTCAGGCCACCAGTGCTTTTGTGTGCCTGAAAAGAGACCTTCTTGCTGGTCCTGTTGAATTAAATCCTGGATTTATTTACCACCGCAGCTTTGTGGGCAGAAGCAGCAGAGGAGGGTGGCATTTGAAATGGAAAAGAAAATTGGTCTGTCTTTGCTGGACATGCCCTCTGAAATGTGATCCTGTCTTGTGGCTACTTGGAGTTTTTCCTGTAAAAAGGATCTTTTTCCCTGTTTAAGAGTTTGAGGGAAATTTGTCTTTGAAAATGGCTGATCTCAACATTTCTAGACAGCAAGTAAAGTTGCAGTAATTATAAACCAGTACTTGAGGGTAGTGGAATAGGATGCAAAATCAAGGTATTATTTTGTTACGGGGTGGAGTGAAGGAATGGAGAACATGATATGCCAAGCAGGTGGACAGCCTGTGTTTAAAATTAGATAACAGCCTGGTTCAGATTCCCCACCCATCTCTTATTAAACAAAAAAATAGTGCCATGTTGCCAAATGATAAAACCATATCCATATATATATAGATATATAGGTCTAATAGCTATATAAAGGTCTAATTAGTTCAAGCTTGGTAGCTGGTAACATGGGTGAAAAAAGTGCAGCATATCTTATTGTTCTCTTGGAATAGAATCATAAAAATCATAAAAGAGAAGAAGGGTCTTTACTGTTGGATTTCCTTCCATAGAGAAAGGTGTTTGTTTTGGATGGTGGTTGAGCTGGTTCACTGTTTTAGCCTAACAATTTCTTTGGGCTCTCCAGAGAGCTTATGTCCTAAAGGGGGAGATTGTGGTCTTGAGAGAATGGCAGCAGCCACTGGATTTTGCTTACTAACAGACCTGAATAAAAACTGTTATGATGTGATTGTGATTTGCTGGAGTTTTCCAACGTTGGCCTTTATCCAGGCCTGAGAGATGTCTTATTGCTTAAATGTTCCAAAATACCACTTTCCAAAATACAGGAGAGGAGGTGATCAAGGAATGCAGTTCCTGCATTTTGCAGGTTAAGAATTAAGGCTCAGATGTTCTGGGCTTCCCCAAGTTTAAGTGGGAACTTAATGTGGGCTTGAAAACCAAATCCAGGTCTCCTGATACCCAGCCTTGTGTCTCTCCTTGCCTATTGAGGACCAGCATGAAATTAGATGATTCCAGAGGCTCTGAACACAGCAAGCAAAGCTGTAGGAAGTATTTTGCATGGTGTAGCTGGAAGAGTAGTACGCTGTGCTTCAGGAGTCACGGAGCATGGCAACAGGCATCTGGTCACTGTGTGCAGATCTCAGTTACAGGATTTCAAAGTTAGAGGGCTTAGCTGGTCTTGGGTCACTTAGGTTACTGTACAACCAACCAGCATTGGTGATGAGTGAGTATTCAGATGTTGGATGGGCCTGTTTTGATCCATTTTGGCTGCTTTAGCAGTGATACTGAGCCTCTCTGTTTCTGGGGGGAAAAAAAAAAAAAGTCTTGACTGTTTGGGCCCTGGTGGAACGGTTGTACAGGAAAAAATGTTCTGTTTGCAGGCAGCACAGTTGATATTTTTGCTGATTTTGAACATTTTGCTCATCTCTGCACGCTTCCCGTTGGAATCTCTAGACAGCTCTTTTCCCCAAAAAGCACGCTGCCAGAAAATTTTGGCAAGGTTCCGGTTAGTTGCTAAAAACTAAAGCAACTGCAATAGCACATACATGTTTCAGGTCAGCTATATAATAGGAATTCATTTCCAAGACTTTGCTGCAGTCTCCAAAAGCCTCAGTCAAACAACACATCAGTTCTGTGTTTTCTTACTCACCCCATGTTAACTTATCCTTCAGTATAACCACATCCATTTTTAGAGAGGGATTTGCCCCGTTCCTTGCCTTTCACCCAGCCTCCTGCATGGTTGTACTTGCTTTCTCTTTCCAAAGTGTATCAAACTTTACCTTTGGCTGCTGTTACTCCTCAGCTGGTACTTCAGCGATAACCCTCCCATGTCAAAGCCAAGCTGAAAGTATAGGGCAAACAAAACAGATGTCACAACCATGCAGGAACTCATGATAAATAGGGCCACCAAGAGCGTTGTGTCCTGATTTCCTTGTACTTTTGTACCCTAATACAGGCAGAAAAAGCATCTTAAGCTTGTTTTAGTGTGGCTTGGTAAAATTCACAAATCCAAGGGAGAGGGCAAACTGTCTTGCATAGCCTGACTGTGCAGATACTGACGTTTGCCCTGTGTGGCCTTCTTCCATCTGCTCTGTGTTAAAACAGCAAGGAAGGGCAAGAGAGTTTGCTGGTGCTGTTTCACCACCTGCCTTCTGTACCTCCAACCCAGCTCCTCACCGAATATGCAGATCTGTTGGTGAGACTGTTCTCCAGATCTTGTTCCCAGATGTTCTGGGCATGGTCTCGGCTGGATGTTCCCCTCTGATCTCTGTTGGACCACTGTTCAACATGCATTTTACTAACATAGGTGTCTTGGAAGGGGTAAGTTAGCTGGAACTGACTGAGCTTACAAATGTGTCTTCTGGAGCACATGAGCAATTGTGCTTCAGAGCCTCCTTCCCCAGGAGAGGGACAAAAACAGTGTCTGCAGATTTACTGCCTCCAGTTGACTGTCATTGCAAGATAAACAAAGGATTTTTTTTTTTTTTTATGCCTGTCTTTTTCTGTCTTATTTCGTGGCACTGGGTGTACCATGTCCTGGACGCTATTCTGAAAACTAGAAACCAGCTGCAGTTAATGTCCATCTCATTTTGTGTGAGTTACCAGTCTGGGAGCAAGCGAGCAGGAGCTGGATATGTTGTCTTCAGTTTTTTGCTTTTGCCATTGTACTCTACAAACATTCAGTAACTTTTTCCTGCAGTGTGGTCAGGCTGGAGCTGCAGTTCCACTGATTTTAAACTGACATAAAACTGTCACTGAAAGTCACAGTCTTTCTCTTGCTGCTGTTGTGTTTGGCTCATGAGTTGCAACCTGCTCTGGTTGCCTTGAACCAGTTCAAACCACAGTTGCACACAACTTTGTGCTGGCACAAGAAGAGGTGGAAGGAGGCAGCAGGAAATATGGAAGAGAAGGCAGGAGCAGACCACGTCATTCAGCAGCTTCTTTTTTTTCCTTCTTAAAATGTTCATAGGCCTATGGCCTGGATCCTTCATCTGGCATTCTTGAGCAGCAGCGTTGACTCGTACAGGCTCGTGTCTGAAGTGGCAGGAGACGATGTGGTCTGTGTGCCAAGGACACTGTTAAACCCAAGTGCATCCAGGTTGTGGTACCAATTAAATCTCTCTCCTATTTTTGATGATAGTGTTGGCCCTGTGAAAGACAATTTTTTTTCATCCATGGCTGACTGTGAGGCCACCATTTGGGACATAATTTTTTAGTCAATGAAATTGTCCCACTTTTCCTTCTGTTCAGAACTAGGTCTCATGGAGCCAAAGCTATTACCCAGATGCTTGTCAGGCAGACACAAAAACACTTTGCAGTATGTTTTGGCTTGCTTTTAGGGGACTTCCTGCCAACAGAGCGATGGCATTTGCCCAAGTTTACCATGAACTTGAGGGCAGATTTCTCTGTTCCTACCCATGGAACGCTCCAGAAAACGTTTTCCATTTTGCACAGGATAAAAGGAGCTTCCCTCAACGGGAATGCTGATGGCAACATCCCAGGCAGCAAATACAGTACAGCATAAGACTGAGCGTTGCTCCCCCCTTTTTCATGAGGAGGGAATGCTCTGGTTTTTTATTCTTAAATTATTTATTCTTAATTATTCTTAGGTTTGAGCAAGACTATGGTCAGTGTCCCAGAAAGGCTTTTCTTGAAGCTTTAAGCCCGACATACTCATTCACAGCTGGTAGAAAACATCTCTGGTGCATGACCAGGACGCTGTAAATGTAGCAGACTTCTCTTTTTTTTGGTGTTTCCTCTGCTTGCGAGAGATGGCTTTCGTGGGAGCCAAGTCTGTTCCCAGGTCTTTCCGCAGCTCCCATGCTGACTCTCTGAGCTTGGCGCTCCTGTAGAGCTTACCCCTCTGAGCCTGTCTGATGCTGGGTAAGAGGTTGGTATTTCTTTCTTATTTCTGTGAAAGGTTTTGATGTTCTGGCAGGGAAATCTCTTGACAAAACTCAGCTCCTTGGTTGTGTCTGATTCACCCTTTGGTTGTATCATTATCCACCTTGGCATCACCAGTGAATCTGACAGAAAATATAGCAGTGTTTCTCAGGACTCAGTCTTTTTTGAACTGGAGAGTGTTCCAACTTCTTACTCTTCCATAAACCAAGCCTGAAATTGCCTGCAAGTCTGACAGTCTCCTGGTGCATGTTTAGCTCCAAACTCATGCATCTCTTCTGTCGGTGCTGTCCATCAGCGCTTGTTTTTCCAGACCCTGTTTGCTTTCTGCCTGTCATATTGCCCTCGGGTTGCCACGAGCTTTTGTTCTCAGTGCTCACTGCCAGGTTGGCAGTGGGAAATTCTCTTAAACCAGACATTTAATGCAAACTCTGCTCAGGATGCCCAGTGTCTCCCAACCTTTTCTCCTTTTCCAGTGACTGCAATGATAGCTCAGCACAATGCAGCTGAAAACCAGCTCGTGTCTATTTGGGAAGGAGGCACATGTTGAAGAGATTTGGCGACAGCGAAGGCAACTAGAAGCCCAGACTTACTTGGCTTTTAGAGGCCTTTTAAAGCCAAACTTCTGTTGCCTTTGTGCATCTCGCTCATTTTCAGCATGACGGTACCTGCTTTTGCCATGAACAAGGTGTTAGCAGGTACTGCTAGTGTGCTAAGCCTCTGCGTTTCCTGCTCGTGTAGTGTTGTCTCTGGGTGAATTTGAAATTGCCCTCCTTCCCCTCCTGCCAAATGAGCCACTGCGTGCACGGGCCAGTCATCTGCTCAGCTTACCTCCCTGCTGCTGGTTTGAATCCAAGCATCACCAGGTGTACAGATGCGCAGCTCAGCCCTGGACATATTCACTGTTCGCTCCATACTTTTAGACATAATATTTACAATCGCACTTGGCCTTGTACACATAGCTTTATTCCAAAGAAATGACTGTAGTATATATATTTGCTAGGCTTTTACTGGTTTTCTGTTCTGCAGCTAAAATCGCAACTGTGCCCAAACTTCTGGCTAGGGCATGTTGTAGAGCCGTTTTGGAGGCTCTGGACTCCCAGCACCATGCTGGACTTGCAACTAGAGCTGCACCCAATCCTTCTCTTGGTGCTGGCACCCCTGCTCGAGTGACAGCCAAGGAGCCCCTCCTGTGCCTCAGCACTTGTAGGTGTCCCATCCTATTGCTTCCTATGCACTGGGGAGGGGCTTTCAGCCCTGTGCCACAGATGTGCTGTTGCATGACAACATGGGGACAAAGCCATTAAAGAGGACACCAGAAGCCAGGACAGCAAATAGCTGTGGTGGACACATGCTGCTGATCTCCTGTGCTCATCCAGGCAAGTCCTTGGACTCATGCTGAGTCAAGGGTTGACTAATTCCTAGAAGCTCTAGGAAGTGTCAGCAGTTAATGAAACCAGGCAGTAACGTGGTATTAGTGGGGTTTTCTTCTGGAAATTCCCATTAAAAACGACAGATCTCATCCACTTGTGGTTGTGAGCGTGCACAGACCCTTTGCACGAGAATGGAGGTGTTGTTCCTGGCACCACCACCAGATTGCAATCCAGTAAATTATGGTCTGTTTACTTAAAATGCCACCTGTGGTTTCAGTAAGACCCAACATTAATTTATTATCCTAAACTGTTTTATGTTGTTACTGCCTGTTGTTTACAGAGCTGCCGCACATCTTCCCGGGAATGGCTGAGCTTACTTTGACCCCTACCCTGAGCTTGTGCATTGGTTTGTCTGCAAAGCACTTTGGGATTTCTTTGGAATGGTAGAGAAGTTTTCTAAAGAAATACTTTTTTAATCTTCTGGATTCAGGCTTGGGTGGGAGCAGCTATTCCCTGCAGAAAAATTCGGCTGCTACAGCTGAGATTGCTTAATGGTGGCAGTTCTCCAGGACATCTTAACTAACTAAGTGCTGCTTGCTACCATTGCATCTAGAGTCCTTGGGAAAGGACATGATCAAATGTGTTAAAAAGCATCTGTTTTCATAACTGCAGCTGAAATCCCTGGATAGCTGGGTGTAATTTTCCATTGTTTTTGAACACATGATCACCAGACTGCTCTTCGAAAATACAGAGTACTAAGAGGATGAACTGCAGGCCTGCTTCAGTGCATGGTGGTGTGCTGTGCCAGTGACCTGGTTTTGATGAGTGTATTCTTGCTTCCTCAGCTAAGCAAGAGCCAGGGGACCTTCTCTTAGCAAGAAATAAAGTGTATTGGTGGGACTCTTCGAACTGTGAGACAGTGTGTGTTGGGTTTGCGTGGCAGGGTTTTGGTAGTGGAGGTGGCTACAGGGGTGGTTGCAAACACCTGGCTTTAGAGAGAAGGGTGGCCTAAACCAATCCTTTCAGTTTATATAAAAAGGCTTTTTTAGAAGCAGGGGGGTGTTTGGAGGGCAGTGGACACTTTCACAGCTGAGTTTGAAGGAAGTGCAGAGGGCATCTTGAGTGCTTCATGCTTTGCTACTCTGGAGCGAAGACCACAGTCTTCTCTCTGCCCTTTGTGGTACAGCTGAGCAGGCTGGCTAGAAAAACTGCCTAGGAACCTTGATTTCCAGCCAAGTGAAAAAAACGGAGCATGTAACACCTTCATTTGATAGCAGGTTTTGATAAGTTTGGGTATAAGGTGGGATCCAGTCCATTAGGGAACTTGGTTGCACAAGGCAAGAGAGATACTTCAGTTTGCTGTGCCAAAATAGATGAAGAATTTGGGTTACGACACAGAGAGGTGAAAGTCCCTGCTTAAAATGCTTGAAGGCACAATACGGCATATCCAGTTCACCTACAAACAGCCCAATGTGCGGCTCTGAGATGGGTGATACGGGTCAACTGCACTTTGTCCTGAGCCAGAGCAACACTCTTCTCATTCTTCGAATTCCAAAACCGTTCACCTTTCCCCACCCAGCTCTTAGCAGAGAAAACATCTCTTAACTCGATAGGGGATGCTGAAAACATGAAGGTATTGTAAGGGCAGGACTGCAGGTTTTACTGGGGAGAAAAAAGCAGTTTGATCTCACAGGAAAAAATGGCCATGCTGAAAATGGGCTGTAGCACTAGGATTCTTCATTTTGTCTGTTTGGGAATGAAGTGTGACAGACGTCTTACTGAAAGAAAAACGGTGTTGTGATCTCCGCTGAGGAGCGCTTGCCAGGCCTACATGTTTCAAAGAGGGAGCTCTCCTGGTATCCTTAGCTGCAAAAACTGAGTTTAAAAAAGACGGATTACAGACACCGCTGAGGCAGGTAGAGCTGTGGGCTGCAGTTGCAGGAGACAAAAGCCTCATCTGGAGTGAATGTTGTAGCTCTTTGAAGTGTGTCTCGGCAACATTTTTCTAGTGCATGCAAGCATGAAGGGGGATTTGTGGAAAGAGGGAGTTATTCCACATGTGGGAGGGAGTGGAGAAAATTCAGGAAGTGCTCTTTTAAAATTCCCTTTTAAGGAGCAGTGTACGTACGGTACGACAGTGCACAGAAACCAGCCGTGACCACAAACGGAGCAGAAGTTAGGTTTCTTGAGGAATCAGAGTGGGGGGCTAGTTTAATTTAATTTTGGATAATTCAAGACATTGAATACAAAAATAAGTTTTAAAAATATTTTGAGACATTTATGTAAAAAGAGTATGTTTTTGTTAAACATAACAATGAAGGATTTGGGCTGGAAATTAAAGAGCAGTGCAAACAAAAGCAAAACATAGTGCTTGGGGTTTTTCTCTTCTTCTGTGGTCAATCTGCAGAGTGTCTTTTGTGTCTTGATTGTTATTTTCAAACTGAAGTGGCTGTGGGAGACAAGTTCAATGCTATTCACAGCTCTGCTCATATTTTTGGCTAGAAGAAATGATACCCAAGGGGTGGGAGCGATGGTGTGGGGAGCTTAGTCCCATCTCCATATTTCATTCTCCTCCAGAGTTGTACGTATCGAACATACTCCACATTGTACCAAAGTGTGTACAGAGTTACCTGATTCCGTCAAGGCTGCCGGAGTAGCAGTCCCCCACGCAGGGAGGTCTGTGTCGAAGCCTCTGGCCCAACGCGAATGTCTGCCTGTAGAGCAGCGCAGGGTTCAGACGCAGGATTTCTGATCATCTCCTCCGTCGCCTTCCTGGGGTTTCCTGGGTTTGGATGTGGCTCTTGCACTGTGGCTAACACTTGCTCTCCTTCACTGCAGGGTTTTGGCTGGTGTGGACCATCATCATCATCCTCAGCTGCTGTTGTGTTTGCCATCACCGTCGCACCAAGCATCGTCTCCAGGCGCAGCAGCGGCAACACGAGATCAACCTGATCGCTTACCGGGAAGCCCATAACTATTCAGCCCTGCCGTTTTACTTCCGTACGTGTCTCTCACTGTTTTTCCCGGAGGTCGCGGGGAGCAGGGCAGCAGCGCGTTTCCTGTGTTGGGTGGAAGCAGGGAGCAGTGGTTGGGCTCTGCAAGAGGTGGTGGGCAGCTTTGCTGCCTAACATTGGCTTGTAGAGAGGAGGTGGCATATTCCAGCTGCTGGATGCATTTGATCCCCCCTGAGTCTGCAGTTGAACCCCACCAGCGACAGCACCTTCACACCCACCCTTGATTTGGCTCGTGAGTGCAGTGATTCCCTGGGTGTCCTTCTGCGAAGGTTCTTAAAATACCTCGTTCAGGACTTTACAGATGCTCCTCCTTTCCAGCCTGCACTTGCTGCTGGTGGGACTGAGATGTGGGAAGTGGCTTCACGAAATTCGGTCACACAGGCTGGGTACAAGAGGTGTCTCAGCAGGGACCGTGCTGGCTCCCACCCTGTGCTGTGGTTCCCAGACCACACTGCTGGTGAGCAGGCCTACGACTTCGCATGAAGGAGCTGCTGCCCACGGCTCAGGAAGAGTACAACTGCTTTGTGCTCTCCTTCATGCCCTGCTACACTGTGCTAGAACAGCAAGTCTCGGCCTTCTGACTGAAGGTACCACAACTGAGATTCCTGTAATGGACAGTTGAATTGCATGTATGAACTTGATTTTCTCATTAAACTCTTGCGGCCACCTCAGAAATAGTCCCCAGGAGCCTTTTCCTCCCCAGCCCCATGGATATGTAATCGCACATGGAAAACTGCAGTGCTGTCTTCAAATATTTCCAGTATTTAAGTCCATTCTGTCTATATAGATTATTTTGTTGCCTCTTAGAAAATAAACAAAATCTTTCATAGATTTAAGGGGCTGTAAGTACCATAAACCAAACTGTCTTGCCAGTACTGCCAGTTTATTCTAACTGCACCAGAAAAACTGAATCCAGCACTAAAACAAGAACCAAAAGCCAGGATCTTAAGTTCCCTGCATGTCTCTTCCTATTTGCACAAAGCTTTGTGACATTAAATCTTCGCTCTTGAAAGTGGAAACTCAGCTGAGAAGCCAGTGTTATCTCCCAAGTTGTTCCCTCCAGCCAACGCAGGCCATCCCTTGGTGGAGTTTGTGGGACTGTATTTGGGGTACAGGGTACAGGGTGGTGGGGGGAGGTTCGCCTGATAGCTAAGCATAGACTTGAGAGCCAGGAGGTCAGGCTGCTGTTCCCAGCTGTGTCGATCTCCTTCTGTGATGGTGCCCTCCTGGATGCTGCTTCTCTTAAAACATGACACGTCTCATTTGGGCCAAGTTCTGGCACCCCTTGTAAAGCCTGTTGAGCTCTTCAGTGGGAAGGTGCTGCCAGATGACAAATGACATACCAACCTGTCTTAATGACTTGTTTCCTGAGATACGCTGTTCGTGAAATAACTTCTCCTTCTTGCCTCCCACTTTCAGGGTTTTTGCCAAATTATTTACTACCTCCCTATGAGGAAGTGGTGAACCGACCACCGACCCCCCCTCCACCGTACAGTGCCTTACATCAGCAGTGCGTCCCAGCAGGCAGCAGTAGCACAATCCCGGACACGCCAAGAAACCTGCAGCCAGCACAGAGCAGCTCGGCAGCACCCAGCGGCAATAGCAGCAGTACTGACAACAGCGGGGCCCCTGGCCTTGGGGACCCCGAGCCCTCCACCGCCACGCTGGTCGAGCGAGCAGTTGCCAAAATGCAAAGCGTCGAGCCCGGCGGTACCAGCACGGGAGCCGAGCTAGTGGAGAGGGCCGGTCCCGATAAGGATACGGAGTGCAAGGAGGAACTGCTGAAAGGTTACAGCTCTGAGAGCTTGGAGCAGAGCAGCGCCATTCCCGATGCGAAGGACAAGACGCCGGGCAGGCAGCGCCGCTTCACCGGCGACTCGGGCATCGAAGTCTGTGTATGCAACCGAGGCCATCATGACGACGACCTCAAGGAGTTTGACGGGCTCATCGATGATGCTCTGGACGGGCCCCTGGACTTCTGCGACAGCTGCAGCGGCCACCCCCATGGGGACGAGGAGGAAGGGCTTTTTAATGCCACGGAAGAGCAGCACCGCGAACACAGCCACCACCACCTGCCCCGACAGCCGGTGTGTGTACTCTTGAACACAATAAACGAGCAGGACTCTCCAAACTCTTGTACCAATAACTCCCCCAGCTAAGGTGGCAGAGTGGAAGGGAGAATTGGGGGAAAAAACAAAGAAATAAAAGTGGAATAAGAGAATTAAAACTTTAACAGGAGGAAAAGGTGATAAAACTTTCTTTTTTTAGTTTATTTTTCTTTCTCCCCCTCCAATACAATTCGAGGACTAGTCCTCGGAGGCCCGGCTTGTGGGGGACGGGTCACTGGGTTTTGTTAATCGTGTCCGTGCTGCTCCGTGGGGCAGGGACTGTTGCTTCTCAATGATACCTTCTAACAAATGGAATTTTCCCAATGGTGATTTTGGTGATGGTTATTATGAGTTTGTTGGTTTTAGTTTTCTGAAACACTGCTTTATCTCGCAATCAGTAAAGCTCAGCAAATCTCACCCTGGGAGGATACGAAATCACCGTAAGGCTTCAACCTCCAGGTGTCTTCCCAGAAGCAAGCAGCTTCTGACAGTGCCGGCAGTCAGTAGCCCAAGAGTTCTGGTTTGCTATAGTGCTCTTGAGGCATTGGGGATTTCTTTTCACGTTAGCTTTTTTTTTTTTTTTTGGTGTTAAGTTTTCCTGAAGCTGATGAATGCCTGAACACATCAGCCCTATAATCTCTGGTGCTTCAGTGTTTAAGACAACAGGTAGGAAATTTCCCACTTGAAGCTGGTGTCTGAAGGACCAGTTTCTTCCAGAAGGGGCGTTAGTCTGCTGTAAGCAGTTTGAAAAAAAAGGGTTTGCAGAAATTTGCCTTTATATGTCATTTCTAAAGACAAGCGTATTCCTTCAATGCCTCCAAGAGCACAGTTAGAAGTAGAATCCAGGCAGCTGGGCTGCCTTCCAAGTACTGTGGTCTCCGAATGACCTTTTCCCGGTGTGCTGCAAAAGGGCTTGGCTTTATTTTATTCCTTTTTTTTGCACCCAAGAGCAGCACACTCGAGTTAAGATGACAAAAAAAGAACAGGGCTCTCTTTGGCCAGCGTGCCTTCAAGCTTCAGCGATGCATGTTGAACAAATGGAGACGAGAGCTCCGTCCGTTGCGAAGGGATGACTTACCATGTAGATGTGGAAGACCTGTGCAGTATTTTTTTTTTTTTGATCCAAAATTTCGGTGCGATTCTAATGTTGACCACTTAAAGGAAATGAATGTCTGTTTTCTTTTTATTTTTTTTTTATGGTGGCAACTGGCTACTGTATAATGTCTGTGAGCGTGTGTGTGTGACTGCAATCCATGCATGCGAGTCCTACTGGTAATATGAAAGCCTGCTGTAAGACTGCAAGAAAATTTACTGTAGCTTTGCTTTAATAAACGGTAGAGATTTTGTTAGTAACAACCTGAAGGAAAAAAAAAAACAAACAACACAACAACAACAAAAAACAAACCGAAGAGCTGAAACTAACATTCCCTAGAGTGCTCGTGTGGAAGAGAGCACAGTTCAGACTATGTATCTTGTTCTCTTGTTCTCGGGTTTTCTCCCCATCCCTTTTATAATTATGGTCATCCAGATCATTACTGTTATGGGGAAAAAAAATTGAAAACTGAGACGTACTCAGATTTGATTGATTGAAAACCAAAATCAGTTTTGAATAAGGTGGAAACCAAAATATAATGCCTTTTCTGATAACTTGCACATGTGTATGTGTATCATTTTGTGAGTTAAGGGTAAGATTTGTCTTTAGTTTGTGGGTTTGTTTTGTTTTTTTAACTGGAGGTATGTAGCACTGTGCCGAATACAGATGGCAGAGCAAGACAAGCGGTGCTTATTTCAGTATTTTACCCACACGTTTGAGGAGAACGCTTGCACCTTACAAGGTTTAGGAGAATCTCACTCCTTTGCCCATCACAGCCTTTCTCTTCCATCAGAACAGCTGATGAAGACGGCTCTTCAGTTCGTGCCTTACGGTGGTCTTAAGAATGAAGGACTTTGATTTGGATTCAGGAGACCTCGTTCCTGGATGCCTGGAGCGTGAGTGGCAAGCGAGAGGCTGTGCGTGCCCCAGAGCCGGGCTGGCTCGCTGTGCGTCGCAGCCGCCTGGGAACTGGTCACTTCCAGCTCTGTTTGCCGACCACATGTATATTTTGAGAAGAGACTTAAAGATCCCCAGTGCCACCCCTAGGAATTCCGTACATACTGGCACCTGGCTTTGTTCCTCGCACCCCAGAGGAAGCTAAGAAAAGCACATCGCTCCTTACAGAGTGGGGTTTTCTTGCTGTAAGTCCTGGGGGTGGCCCTGTGCCAGTGGGAGACCCCCTGCCAGCATTTCTGTTGGCATAAGACAGAAATCTCCGTGTTTGCTTTCCTGCCATCCCACTGAGAGCGGGGGAACCCCCCACTTATCTGGACATAGAGGTGAGTACCTGTAAGCTGAGCTGATGTTTCTAATCTTAAAAGTTCAGGAAGAAGCAGTGCTGTGCCTGTTTCATCACTCCTGGAGGTTTTTCGGTTTTCTAAAGACCATAAAGAAACAGGGCACAAACCATGTCTCTTAAGCTCACGTGTGCCTGAGGAGGAGCAGGCCTATCAGTGTGGCTCTCAGTGCTTCAGGCTTTTAGACCTGGACCAGGTACAGCTGGTGTGGGGAGGAGGAGTGGTGCAGGGCAGGACACCGGGCAGGTCACCTCGGAGACGTCCTTGCTGATGCCTCTTCAGGGGAAAAAACACAGGCAGGCAGAGGATTCACAAAGTTCCAGCTTTGGGGCTTTGGAAAGGTTCTTGGTCCTCATGTGTATCCATTTGTAGAAAGCCAACACGGCCCAAAGGGAGCTCTTCTCCGAATGCACGCTGTGGGTGTGCATCTGTAACACCAGAGCACCAAATCCCACACGTTTCCAGCTGTAAGTGGCGAGTGTTTTATGGGAGTCGTGAACATGTCATGTAAAAACGGAGTTGCAAACAGTGCAGCACAATTCAGAGCGCATTAGTGTCAATCCACTGCTCGATGTTTTTCTTTGCAACGTGCTTTAAGTGTTGATGCTGATAATCCTTGAAGTCTGTTTTCGCTGGAGTCCGTGGCAGAGCAGTGCTGCTTACACGGCATGTTTTCAGCTGCTGAAATTGGCTCCGAGGGCAAGGACCAGGCGGGCGTCCTGACCGGCTTGGGGTGTGTCGCCTGGGGACAGGCAGCGAGAGCGTGGTGCGGTGGCTCAGTGACAAGGTCCCCTGGGCACAACGGGGGTTCCCGAGGGACCGGTGGGTATTGCAGCATTGCCTTGGTGTTCCCACGGGACTCTTCGGCTCCAACCATGCCAACTCCCCCTCTGGGAACACCCGTGAGATTTTCCTGCAGACTACTGTCACATGTTTGTACAAACCAGTGGATGGGTGTTGGCTGAAGATGGAGGAGGAGGAGGGAATCGTGTGTCTTGGTGCTTGCAGGCAGCCTGCTCTCGGAGCTTGTACCGGCCTAACTCGAGGCTAAGGAAAGCTGAGGTGCAGTAAGCTTCTGCATTACACATAGTCATCAAAAACTTCCTGGGGCAGGAAACATGAGCAAGCCTCCAGGACAGAAGCAAACTGAGCAGGCTCTGCTGAAAGCATGAGGCGGTGCCACTGGGTGATGGGAGCTTTGGGCTCCCTGGGCACCCTTTGCCGCTCGGGGACGTGCGTCAGCGGCGAGAGCCTGGGCCGTGCTCGCTTCCTGCCCCGCGCAGCCCGGGCTCCCACAGCCAAATATCCTCTTCTCCGCATGTCCTGGCCGGGCTTGTCCTGCGGTGACCCGCTCCCGGCAGAGCTGGGCAGGGAGCTGGGGCAAGTCCCACTCCGGTGAATAAACTCCCCTTGCTGATCGCCGAAGCCTGCTGCCTCCTGGCTGTCACTCACCCTCCCTGTGCAACACATCCCAGGGAGGCTTTTCACCCCCTTATTTTTTACACTGATACAGGAAAAGCTCGGGCCAGGCTGGGAGCTGGAGGCAAGCCCCGCAGAATCCCACGGCGGGCAGCCTGGGAAGGCCAGGATGAGTCCCCTTTCTTCGTCAGAGCTGGTTCCCTCCCTCTCTTGCAGCACAGATCTGTTTTTATCAGATGGGACTGGTGCCCGCACTGGGGCCGTCGCGGCGGTGGTGCAAGCGCTGCAGTCTCTGCGCTGGGGGGGTCACAGGCTGCTGGGTTGTTTCTTGATTTGTTTTCGGCCGGCGAACAGCTGTGTCCCGAGGTTTGTGCTTACTCAGCTTGCCTGGCGCTGTGCCCGCCGCAGAGCCCACAGGTATTTCGAGCATCGCCCGCTCCTCCTGTGCTGGCTGTGGCTCTCCGGCACAGCCCAGGACTGTGTCATGCCTGGTGCAAAGCAAAGCTCCAAGAACTTGGAGGGCTCCTGAGCTGAGCCCTGTAGGGCAGCTGGGTCAGCCAAGTGCTGTGGGGATGGCTGTGCCCCCCCCAAAATGAGTTTGTGCGATGGAAAGACTTGGGCTTGCTCTGCCCTGTGCTCTTGGGTCCTGCCTTGGCAAGCTGCACCTCAGCTTTGTGTCGTACCTGGGGTACAGCGTGGGAACAGCTGTGAATGAAAAGGCTTCCGCCTTTCCACCGTCGCTGATTCCTCTCTTGCAGACCCCTTCTGCTGCTGGGAGACGGAGCCACTGGTTCCCGACCCCCCTGAGCTGCCCTCCAAGCCCTTCGGCACTGCTCCCTCCTGTCCTGATTTCCCCCCGTGCAGAGATCCTGAGCAGCCCCAAAGGGAGGGCAGGGACCCAAAGCAACTAAGCCGTTACAGCAACAGGATTATTTCAGCAGCAAAAGCCTCAGCGTTCCCAGCGGCTGCACGTAGTCTGGCTGGCCGAAACTGGGTGGCAGATGCTGAGGTCCCCCTCTGGCTTTCCTATAGGCATGGCTGCCTCATCCCCCCAGGTTTTGGGTCGCTGGGCTGTCTGGTGCCACATCTGAATGAAGCCAAAGGGCTTGTCAAAGGTGGTGGATTTGCGTGTCTTGGGGGACCCCAGCTTCTGCAGGGGGCTCAGGGGGGCGGGAGGAGGGAGGGGGCCACCATGGGCTGGACCCGATGCTGCCCTGCCACCAGCAGCCCAGGTGAAGCTGTCTGGTGCGGTCGGGGGTTTGAGCGCAGTGGCACGGCCCCGAAGCAGCTGTCAGGACAGCCGGGTGATTCAGCAGTGTCTCTGCCCGTTCCCAGGGCAGGGCGCAGCCGTGCCGGCGGCCGTTTGCCAGCTCACAAGGTGCTGGGCAGCTGGTGCTGGGTACTGAACCCCCTGCGGCAGCATCTTCTCCTGGTCAGCCCCTTGGGAGGAGGTGGGCTGGGGCAGGGGGCAAGACACCCCGAGGCAGGTCTGGGCTCGGTGTGACTGTGTTTGTGGCAAGTGGCTGGTCTCCAGGCCCAGGGACAGCATGTGCTGGCCCTGGCGAATGTGGAAACCTGTCTGGAGTGCGAGCTTTGTGCAAGCGTCTGCGGCCGGAGTTGTCCTCTGGTTTAGGAGCATCCTGGGTCCCAAAGTCCCTATTTCTGCCTCAAGGAACACACCGGCCTTAAGCGTTTGTTTGGGGCCTTGGCAATGGCAATGTCTGCGCGAGGTGATGGCCCTGTGCTGGCTCTGGCAAGGAGAAAATCCATTCCCTTACTGAGAGCGAATGTGGTGCCTTGGCAAAGGGGCACAGAGGTGCTGGAGGTCCTGGGCTGATGTTCCTGGAGGCACTGGGATGCTGTGGTTACTGATGACTACAGGAGACTGGAGGAGCCTCTGTGCTGGCATGTGCTGCAGGGGAAGGACCAGTCTTGCCTGGAGGTATCAGTCCCTGGGGAAGTCCAGAGCATCGTCTTTAGCCAAGTTTTCTCCAAATCCCATCTGAGCCCAGTCCCCCTTCACCCACCCGCCTTCAGCCTGTGCCAGCAGCACCCCCGGTGTGATGGAAGCCACCCTGAGCCCCCACAAGAATGGACTGGGAGGAGGGAAGATGCTCCTGGTGGTGTGCCAACCTGCAAACGCATTGCTTTCACCGTCCCCGTGCCATGCTGTGGGCTGATGGGACCGTTTTGGTATCAGATGCTGAGCAGTGAGGAGGCTGGGTGAAAGTGAAGTGCTGGCAGTTTGAAAGAGAATGTACGCTTTGGCACACGGAGTAGAAAGTTTAGTGGTAGGAAGGTTTTATGTCAGTTTTCCTGCCTGCTAGCAAGAGAGAGGGAAGGGGGAAAATGTAGGGGTGTTCAGGGCTGGGGGATATCGTACTGTGCAAGGACTGCAAGGCTTTCCCCTCTGCCCTGGCTGCTTTCCCTCCAGGTGCCTTAAGCCATAGCTGTGTTGCTATTTTGTTAAATATTAAGAAGTCAAGTAATAAAGAACCAGAAACCTAATTGCATGCTGCCCTCCATGGTTTTCGGTGAAAGCAAACACAGCCCCTTGCCTTACGGGAAGGTTATGCCGCTCAAAGCGACAGCCATAATCCAGCCAGACAGCAAGCATCGGTGCTCGGGCCACTGTGCAGGCGGGAGATGCCACATTGCTGCCTGATGCATGTCAGCAGCCCCGGTTCCGTGGTGCTCACACACTGGGCCTGGGGGGCTGCAGCTGAGCTCTGCCAATGGCTGCTCCTCCGTGTCCCTGAGGAACGGGAGCCCCCACTTTTGGCCAGAGCTGGGGCTGCCTGTCCCTCGCCACGGCGGCTGGCACACAGGACGGGGTTGGACAGCCCTGCGGCCCTACAAGGCGCTCATGTCCCATCTGGAAGGGGCTGCATGGGTGCACGTGTACACCTATGCATGTGTGCATGCAAGCACATACGTGTGTGCATACATACGCATGTACATACACACACTTGCGTGTGCAGGCACCTGTGTGCCTACGCCTGGACGTGCCAGCAGCGGTGCGTGCTCCTGCATACCCTGGGAGTGGAAGCCGGGTGGGAGCGAAAACTGCAGGAACCTCCAAGATGTTTCCTTCTCTTTCCCCGCAAGGAGCAGGCGGGGGTCCCACCGGCAGGGCACACTGTCCTGGGATGGGGCAGCAGAAGGCAGGGCTGGGGGACCTCTCCCTGCCCCGTGGTGGGCTCAGCTCCCAGCCTCTGTTGCATTCGTTCTTCCTGCTCCCAGTGGGGAAACTGAGGCAGAAAGCAGCCAGGGTCACCCACCCAGGGCCACAGGCAATCCCTAACTCCTAAACTGACCACTAGTCACTTGCCCCCTTACCTGGCTGAGGTGGGCCCTTCTCCTCCCACCAGCTATGAGGGTGGCTGGTCTCCGTGGCTCATGGTTGTCTCCAGACGGGCCCCCCACCCCACATTGCTGGGGGGGGCAAAGGAGCTGTTCGTGTTAGCAGCCCCACAGAGGGGCCATGGCCTCCTGTCTCAGCCCAGTACTCACACGAAGTTGTGGGGCCACCCGAGGCACCCTCCCACCTCCCCCTGCCCTCCATTGCCTGACCAAAAAATAGCCGGAGCCATCCTGCATTGGGAACAGCTTTATCCAGACAATCCTGCACCCACGGGGCAGGCAGGGCATAGCTCTGTGGTCCCATCCCACCCCACCACTGCCCAGGATCCAGGGCTCATCCTCATCACGAGGCTGCTCGCCAGGCATCCCGCAGCCTGGCCTTCACCCGAAACTTCTGCACCTGCAGCACGACACCAAACTTGCCCTCCAGCGAGGGAAGGGGCTGGTCCTGGGGGCACTCAAGCGTGAACCTCTGCAGCACCCAGGCCAGGAAGAGGAAGAGCTCCATCTTGGCTAGGACTTCGCCCAGGCAGACACGGATCCCGGCCCCGAAGGGCAGGTAGCTGGGTGAGGGCGAGTGGATGTGCTGCCCCTGCTCATCCAGGAAGCGGCCTGCAAGGGGAAGGGGCACCATTGGTGTCGGCAGGGATCGGTCCCTTCTGCCTGAGACCTGCCCAAGTTCATCACATGTGTGTCCCTCCTGTGAGCTGCAAGAGCAGAGACGATGCGAATGCCCCAGCAGGAAGGGAGCAGGATCCAGCCTCCCACCAGCAAGCCTCCCCCAGGCTCAGCACCTCCTGCTGCGCTCACCCCACTGTCCCCTGCTCCCCGGGGAGGACAGGGAGCACCCAACCCACCGGGGTTGAACTCCTCGGGCTTGTCCCACTCCTCCTCATCATGGTGCACGGACCAGAGGTTGATGACGACCCTGGCACCCTTGGGGATGGCGTATTCCCCGATGCTGCAAGGCGAGCGCAGAGTGAGATGGTCACTCTCTCCCGTGGTCTCTGCCCCCATCCCGGCTGCAGCCCAGGGGGTCTGACCTGGTGTCGGCAAGGGACACATGTGGGATGAGCAGGGGGGACACGGGTCGGATGCGCAGCACTTCGCTGATGGTGGCCTCTAGGTAGGGCAGCAGTGGGCGGTCGCTGAGGTGGGGGTGACGCTCCAGGCCGATCTTCTGGTCCATCTCCTCCTGGATCTTCCTCTGGACCTGGGAGGGGAGCAAGTGCTGGGCTGGGAGCCCAGGGAGGGGGGTACCCTGTGCACAGGAGCTCCCCGTGGCAGTGGAGTACACCCAGCATCACCACCATGTCCTGGCAGGTTGTGCAGGGCAGAAGTAAAATGCCCACGGCCTGATCCTGCTTATTTGCAAAGCCTGACATCTCTCTTGGCACCTGCCTTCCCCAAAGCCCCCCGTGATGTCCCTGGTGCTGGAGGGAACCCAGGCCCCCCACCGTGGGGTGCAGACCCTACCTCGGGGTAGTGGAGGAGGTAGAGCACAGTCCATTTGAGCACAGTTGTGGTTGTCTCCACGCCGGCCCCGAAAATGTCCCCCACTGTCATGAGGAGGTGGTCATCGGTCAGCTCCAGCCCTGGTGCTGAGAGGCTGCTGTTCTTGGCACCGAGCCTCACTTGCAGGAGGGCATCCATGAGGTCCCTTACGGCGTCCCCACAGAAGGCTTCCTGACAGGGGACACGCATGAGCCAGGCTGTCCTGGGCACAGTTCACCCCAGCTCCAGCAACCCACAGCTCCCGAGCATCTCCCTGTCCTGGCCCCATTGACACCTTGTGTTCGGTGAACTTCTGCTGGAGCAGCTGGTCCCGGACCTTGAGGCATCTCTTCAGCAGGGCCAGGTCCTTGTTGGGGAAGATCTGGAGGAGAAAAGTCCTATTACAGCAAGGGGCTCCAGCTCAGCCCAGCCTCCACAGGCCCTCAGGCAGTTGCTCTGTACCCACCAGGTTACAGGGACACCAGGCCAGGGACCCTCCTAACCCCAGTGGGCTCAGGTAGCCCCCCCCCGCAGGACACACCCCAGCTCCTCCCTCCCATCCAAGGTGAGAAGAACAGGCATTCCCCGTGTCCCTGCTCACCTGGAGCCAGGGGAAGATATCCACCAAGCTGTCCTTGGCCACAGTGTCCACGATACCCTGGCTGTACTCCAGCATGGCCTCAAACTCGGGGTCCCCACGCCGGTACGAGGAGTTGAAGCAGAGGGAGCAGACCACATTGGTGACGGCCCGTGTGAGCTCAGGGGCCACGTCCAGTGCCGTATCCTGCGCAGCGCTGAGTGTCTCGCACAGGGATGCAGCCTCCCGGCAGACTGGGGTGGAGGGGAGAGGCAGGAGGGGGGTGGTAGTGAAGATGAGGGGATGGAGAGGGCAGCTAGGGGCTGGAAGGAGGGGTCCCCAACTCATTCAGGGTGTGCAGCCTGCAGAGAGCACCCCCCAGCCAGGGCTGAGCCCCGAGGGCCTGAGGCAGGCAGAAGGGATGGTGCTGGGGAGGAGCAGAGAGGATGGAGGCGCACAAAGAAGTCTCCATGTGCAGCTTGATGCTTCTCCTGGGTAAAGCAGAGAGCCTGGGAAGCGGGGAGCTGGATCCGTGCCTCAGTTTCCCCAACTGTGAGTGAGGGGAACTGAAGCTCAGGGCAGAAAATGCATGGGGAAAGCTGTCAGTAAAGTGCTGGGGATGGAAGGAGAGGGACCGAGACCCTGCTAGGTGAACTGGAGAGATGCTGGGGGGTTTGAGCTGAGCCAGTGAATCTACCCTTTGTTCCCGGGGGATCAGGGCACAAAGAAAGGAAAAGTCCAGCTCAGATCAAGTGCAGAAGGGAGACAGAGCTGTGAGGGAGCCTGGGGGGGCACTTACTGATCCTCTCGAGAGCGAGTGAGCCCTCCCCAAACATGGAGAGGGCGGCATGCACCAGCTTGCGTTGGAACTTCCAGAGGGGCCCATAGCTGGCAAAGGCGATGTCCTTGCCCCCCCGGGACAGCAGGTCCGTAGTCACCTGTGGGACAGGCAGCCCCGGGGTCACGCTGCTGCAGGGCAGCCCCATGGGGGCCTTGTGTCGGAGAGGGGCGATGCCGAGGAGGTGGACGGTCATCTCATCTCATCCCAGGGGTAGTCCAGGGGGCTGGTGGGCAAAGCCCAGGCCATGAGCTTTGCTTTCCCCCACCAAGGACCGATGGGGAGGTTTGGAGACAGAGGCCAGGGTTAGGGGCTGGGGTGCCCAGGAAACTTAGGGGGTACAGGGATCCTGGTGGTACCTGAACCTGTATCCCCATGCCCTGAGATGCAGCCAGCCCTGGGGAAGAATGGGCACCCCCGGGATGGAGGATGCACAGGATTTGTCCTGGGAGACAGGGCAGAGAAAAGCAGCCCCTGCCATTGCCTTGCTGCAGGCAGGACGGGGAGAGGAGACGGACCCTGCTGGGTGCCGACACCTTTCTTTGGATCATCCCCTGCCTCACCCCATGCTGCAGTGGGAGGGGGTCCCCCCGAAACCCGCTGCCAACTCACAGTGCGGGGCCGTCCAGCGAAAGCCTTCCCCTTCTTCAGCAGCACCTCCCTGGCGTGCCGGTAGCTGTTGACAACCACCACGTAGTGGGAGCCCATCCAGAGGGCGTAGAGGCTGCCGTAGCGGCCCTGCAGGCGCCAGAGCCGCAGGTGGAGCTGGGGGTGCCCGGCCAGCTGCAGCAGGCTCCCCACCAGCGGCAGGGCTGGCAGGCTCCGCGGTCGCCCCAAAACCATCCCCGTCCCCGAGGTGGCTCGCTGGCGTGCCAGCCCCCAGGCACAGAGCAGGGCCAGGACCAGCAGCAGGGCACCCAGCAGCAGCATAGTGGGGCCGGCTGCGGGGCTGTGGCAACACAAGGGGCTTTTATACCGTCTGCAGGGTCGTCGCCTTGACCCTGAGGCGGGCTTGCCTCCTTATCGGGGAGGACAGGGAGGGGGGAACCAAGTGCTGGGCCGGTGGCCAGCTCTGCAGCTGGGCACCTGGTGGGGAGCAAGGGCAGTGGGGCCATGGCTGCGTCGGGTGGCCATGGGGGAGCCATGTCCAGTGGGCTGCAGGCCAAGGGATGCCCAGGGTCAAATCCATCCTTGGGGCTCCATCCCCAGGGCCCTGTAGCGGGCAAGGGCTGTGGTGGACATCTGAGTCCTTGGGGTCTCCTCTGGGACCCACGAGCGCAGCTGGGGACTGGTGGAGTATTGGGGTCTGTCCCCAGACTGGGAGCCCCTCGGTGTGCCCAGAAGAGGATGGGAGCACAGGGCTGGGTCCACTGGGGAGCACTGGGCAAGCACTGGGGAGGGCTGAGAAGCTGTGGTCAGTGCTGGGCAAGCACTGGGTAGTGCTGAGAAGCCCTGGGCAGCCCTGGGCAGTGCTGGGCAGCAATGGGCAGCACTTGGCAGAGCTGTGCAGCCCTGATCAGTGCTGGTGAGCACTGGGCAGCCCCGGGCAGCACTGGGCAGCCCTGGGCAGACACTGGTCAGTACTGAGAAGCCCTGGTCAGCACTGGGTAGTGCTGGTCAGCGCTGGTCAGCACTGGGCAGCCCCGGGCAGCACTGGGCAGCCCTGGGCAGACACTGGTCAGTACTGAGAAGCCCTGGTCAGCACTGGGTAGTGCTGGTCAGCGCTGGTCAGCACTGGGCAGCCCCGGGCAGCACTGGTCAGTGCCGGGCAGCCTCGGGGTGTCCGTGCCGGAGTGACGTCCGAGTCTGAGGTGCCCTGGAGGGACAAGAGCACGAAGGGGCCCGCCCCGTCTGGCCCCTCCGCGGCGGTGCCCCCTGCGCCTTCCCGCCCCGTCTGGCCCCCGGCGCTCGCCGTAGCGGCGCCCGGCGGGGCGAGGCGGGGCGCGGGCAGGGTAAGATGGCGGCGGGGGCCGCGGCGGACGCCCAGGCGCGTTTCGGCCACTCGGTGAAGGGGCTCCTGACCGAGAAGGTGACGAGCTGCGGCACCGACGTGATCGCCCTCACCAAGCAGGTGCTGAAGGGCTCCCGCAGCGCCGAGGTGAGCGGCGGGTGCCGCGGGACCGCCGACTACAGCGCCCGGCGTGCAGCGCGGCCGTGAGGCCTGCGGGGAGCGGCCGGGGATGGCGGCCACCTGGCCCGGCCCGGCCCGGCCCGGCCCGGCCCGGCCCGGCCGCCCCCCAGGGCAGTGCTTGTCAGGGCCGGCGGGGCGGCGCGGCCGGGGAGCTGCGGCCCGGCCGATCCCCGCCGGCGGCCGGGCCGTGAGCTGTGGCGGGCGTACTGGGAGCTGTAGTCCGGGGGCGCGTCCCTGGGCCCGGGCCCGGGCAGGCGACGGGGACAGCGGGACTCGGGCACGGCCGGGCCGGCAGGGCACCGCCGCAGGGCTTTTGGGCCCCGGGTGCCGCCGACAGCGCTGGGGAGGTGGTAGGGGGCGGGAGGCTGCCTTGGCCTCTTGGCATCTCTCCGGAGAGACTGGAGCGATGCCTCGGGCTCTCGGTAAGCCCGTGTGCTCTGAGGGGCGGGCGCAGCACCGCGATGGTCCCCACGAGCCTCGCACCGTGTCAGCCGGGGTCCCCAGGCTATCCGCCTTGCATGCAGGTCGGCTGAGCAACCGTCACAATGTCTCGGGAAACGCAGAGCTGCTGCTTCTCAGTCTGGTCTATGCATTTGTCTTTTAGCTCCTGGGTCAAGCTGCCAGAAATATGGTGATGCAAGAAGATTCCATCCTGCACTCGGAAGATGTAAGCTGTGTTTATCTGCTAGAGCAACGGTGTTCCTAGTGGACAGGAGGAGAGGAGGGTTATAAGAACAGATATACAGACATGTTACTGGAACCCTGCAATGAAATGCGTCATTTCAGGCAGCAGGGCTGGTGGCCAGAATAATTCAATTCTTCAAACACACATGTGCTGCTGGCCTTCCAGCGTCCTGCAGCCCAAGCCAGCCCTTAGGCTGTGCCATCTCTATTGGAAAGCTCAAGAGACCGTAGGTGAAAACAAAGCGATTAGTGTTTGTGCCTGTCACTGGGAAAGAAGAGGGGAGCATGCCGCTGCTGACAGCTACCAGTGGGGGGGTTTTGGAGGCAGTGCAGTGATGCAGTGATGGCTGTGCTGGAGGAACTTCTCAGGGCATTGGGACAGCTTGCCCTGTGATTCTGCTGAACTGCTCCCATCAGACGTTCATTCTTTGTCTTGTTTTCCACAGAGTTTAAGGAAAATGGCCATAATAACCACTCATCTGCAGTACCAGTAAGTAGGGGACACCACATTCTCTCTGGGGACCTGAGTGGATCCCTTGATCCCTTTCCATTCTACTTAAAGACTTTGTATGAAGCCCAGTCAGACCAATCCCTCTTGCCCATCTCCTCCAAGCTGAGCAGACCATGGAGCTGGGGTCTTCCAGCCCTCTCCAGCTCCACTGGTACAGCTCAGGCTGTTTTGGGGTGGGAGCTGAGATTTTTGCCTCCTGTTTGCCATGCACAGTGTCTCCTGTGAGAGTGTGTGACGCATCTAGGGCTAAGAGGGAGAAGCCAGTGCCGCTGCTGACCTCTCGGGGCTTAATCCAGAAACACCAGGGTTTTGGCCTCCTGAACCCCTGATCAAATCCTTTTTCTTCAACGCTGTTGCTGAGATTTTGTTTTTCTGATGCTCTGTTTGTCTTCTCATCTAGGCAAGAAGCGATTCAGAAGAAGTGAGTACTCAGGTGAAGGATTGCCAGGGGGTTGGTGGAAAGGGAAAAGTGATGGAGTAGGGTGGGGGAAAAACAGTGAAAAGGTTTTGGCAGCTGCCTTTGAAGCAGATGCTGGCCTAGCAGGATAGTGTTTCAGTGTTGTGAAGAGATGGGAATTTGAGTGAAGGGATGATCTATACCAAAACTTCCATTTGTTTCATTAATGTGATAGAGCCTGTGAGGTTGGTTGTGGTGGGAGATGAGGGTTGTGTAGAGCTCATGGGTGCTCAAAATGAGGTGTGCCTTGTGGGGACACAGAGGTCGGCTGGGGAACCCCAGGGTTGCTCTTTGCTGTGGTGTCAGCACTAGAGCTGTTCTGGTCCCTTGGGCGCAGGCAGCACAGCACGGCCTGGGGAGCAGATCTCACTGTGAACATCTTCTTGGTCCCCAGCGTCGAGCAGTCGTCAAATCTACAGGACCAGCTGAGTCACTTGCTGAAGTGAAGCATAGCCGAAGGCATGAGGACATCTCAACTGGCACAGAGGGCAGCGAAGCGTCCTTTCCCCTGCAGACCCCGGGGCTCAGACCTGTGTCTGGATGGTGCTGCGCGTCAGCTGGGATGTGTGCAGAGTTGGTGTTGCTGGGCACGTGGGCCCCTCTCACGTGCCTCCATCCACATCTCTGCTCCAGAACGCTCACCTGCGTGCCAGCACCTAACTGGAACAAACTTACCTGAAACTTGACTCCCCCCCAACAATTCCTGTGTCCGTGTACTTCCCATGTAGCATGAGGTGCTCGGCCCACACCAGCACCCCTGTCAAGAAACACCTAACATCGAGGCGTGGGTTTTAAGTACAGGTGCCTGCAGTTCAACACTGGTCTGTATTTAGACACGGAGGTGGCACAGAGTGAATTTATTTAGGGCATGTTAATCAGCGGGAGCTCTAAGTGCCTGGGTGGGTGAGAGAGGTGCTTCAGTGTAGGCTGAGGTGCCAGTCCCAGGCCAGAATTCCTGAAGGGGGGAATCTGGGCACACACTCTATCACTGATGCAGCTGGATGACATGGTTTAGCCAGCGTCCTGCTCGGAGGTTATCTTATTTTCCACTCTGCCAGAGCTTGGAACGTCACCCCCTTGCCAACCCATCTGCGCTGCCTTCGGCCTTCAACTGCATTCCTCTTCCTGGGCCGCTGCTCCTGCTCTTGGAGAAGCAGCCTTGGCTGTGGTGTGTGTTTGTATCTGGTTGGGAAGGTGTCCAGCGGCCCGGCTGGGAAGCAGGCAAGGAAGCATCACAAGCTGGTGTGCTCAGTTCTGCGCTGTTCTGTGGTGGAGGACTAGCGACCGGGCTCCTATTCCCATCCCGGGGAGCAATGTCAGGCTCAGGCTATAAATACTGTGTCTTGTTTTTGGTAAGTCACTTATCTGGAGCACTTGGAGTGCACGGGAAGCACTTGTTTGCCCGAGTGTGCTTTTCATCAGCTGATAGGAGAAGGCAGGCTGAGAATGGGCATCAGCCTGCCACGTTCCTGTTGGAGTGCTGCTGGGGTTTGGCTCCTGTGCTGCAGAGCCTTCTCTGGGGCTGGATTTCACCATGTCCTCCAATGCCACTGCCTGTTTGGGCTTCACCTGGTGGCAGCACAGCTCCTGCATCCCCACAAAGGTGCCGCTGTTAGCCCAGGGGTCACGGTGGCTGTTTTTTGCCTTGGGAGCCCTCCTGATCCCCAGCTTTGCAGATACACTTTGGGAATGGGGTTTTTCCCTGAGCTGCTGAAGAAGCTGTGACTCACTTGCCGGGAATAAAAGCTGCCCTGAACACCACCAGACTGCAGTAGAGTGTCCTGGATGCTGTTGCTGGCAGTCCCTGTGCAGGGGAGAGACTCTTTGGGACGGTGGGTCTCTGGCCCCAGCGTCCCCCATTGTGTTTCAGCGCTGAGGGCTTATTTGCAGATGCGGTGTGTCCTTGCTGCAGGTGGCTTGTCCCCTCCAAGGTCCAGTCCTCAGCCCTGCGGCATTGAACTCGGGCCTCCCTGCGTTGGGGGTGAGCAGGGACAGGGCTGTGTCATGGGGGTGCAGAGCTGTAGTTAGGGGAGGCAGCAGGGTGGGGTTTTGGCAGCTGGGTGCGGGTAGAGGCCGTGGGTGCAGGCACAGACCGTGGGTGATGGCAGCGTGTCCCCCATGAGAGTGGGGCCAGTTCCCCCGTGCCGTGCCTGGGGCCCTGTGGGGCTGTGTGCCCAGGGTCTGGGCCAGGCAGGAGCCGGTGTTGGGGCAGAAGCCAGGCCCGGGGCGGTGCAGGGTGCCAGGGCAGCTCAAGGTGCCGGGGCGGAGCATCACCCAGGCCGGGCAGAGTCCAGCCGAGGTGCTGGGGCTGGAGGCAGTAAGGCAGCCCGGGGCCTCTGCTGGGGCCTCCCTGGGGCACCCCTGGGCCCCAGGGCTCTCTAAAGCAGGGGGGGGGGAGGGGGGGGGGGGCGGGGGGGGGGGTGTGTGTGGGGTGTGGAATGGGTGGGCTTTGCCCTATGTGGAAGTTTTTGGGGCTTATCTCTCCAGGGCATCCGGAACAGGGGATTTGGGGGAGTGGGGGGTGTCAGGTGCCCCCAGGAGCATCCCACTAGGCTGCAAGTTTAGGGGGTCTCCCTGGCTACTGCAGGGGGGTTGGGGGCAAAAGATGCTCCTGTATTTGGGGGAAGAAGCGGGGGGTTCAGGGCCATCGGGAGGGCCTGGCGTGGTGCCCATCGCTGTGGCATCTGGCCCCAGCCCCACATTCCGTTGCAGTGGCAGCCCCCTGCGGAGAGCAGATCCACCGGGAGGTGCAGGTGAGGGGCGCGGGTGGGAGCTGGTGGGGGGCAGGGTGGCTGGGCAGGAGGGACGAGCCCAGGCAGTGCCAGGATGCCCGCTGTGGTCAGAAGGCAATGCTTGTTTTGGGGCCCAGAGAAAAACACACGGTTCCATCGGGCTGGGCAACCCTGCGTTTCCCTGGCCTCGTTCCCTGCACCCCTCTCGGCTGGGGGAATGGTGGCTGCAGCCTGCAAAATCACTGCAAATGGGAACTAAATCCCCTATGGCACAGACACATGCAAGAAAGGGGAGCTGGAGACGATGGGGGCAAAGAGCCACTTGATGTTAGCCCAATTTTTAGCTGGGTGCAAACGAGTGCCAGCGCTGGAGGACACCGGGGGCGCATACAAACTGAGCGCAGGCATGGCCCCCATGTTTTGATGCACGGGGAGCTCCCAGGACACAGCTTGCCATAGTTCGGTGGCCTCTCTCATTCCCATCTCAGGATTATTATGGCAAAGAGCTGCAGAAATCAGAGGACCTGAAAACGAATGCGTGTGTCACCTCAGCCAGGCCCCTTCCCAAGGCGGTGAGAGATGCTTTGAAGCGTGTCCATGAGGAGGTGGTGGCCAGGTAAACTCTAGGGGCTCCCATCCTCTGCCGCCTCCCCATGGGCTGCAGCCCCCGAGACCACCACACCATGGGGGGCACCTCTGCCTGGCTCAGCTCAACTTCCCCCCAGGTACTATGGCTGTGGTCTGGCAATCCCTGAGTGCCTGGCGTCGTGCCGGATCCTGGACCTGGGCTGTGGCAGCGGCAGAGACTGCTACCTGCTGAGCCAGCTGGTTGGGGAGCGAGGCCATGTCACCGGGATAGACATGACCGAGGGCCAGGTATGGCACGGAGCCAGGGCTTCACCTCATCCCCCCAGCATCCCCTCACCGTTGTTCACAACTTGAGGCCATTCTTTCTTGTCCTATTGCTTGTTGCTTGGGAGAAGAGACCGACCCCCACCTCACTACAACCTCCTTTCAGGTAGTTGTAGAGAGTGATAAGGTTTCCCCTCAGCCTCCTCTTCTCCAGATTAAACAACCCCAGTTCCCTTAGCTGCTAGACTGGACGTTAGGAAAAATTTCTTTGCTGAAAGAGTGGTCAAATATCGGAACAGGCTGCCCAGGGAAGTGGTGGAGTCACCGTCCCTGGGGGTGTTCAAAAAACATGTAGATGTGGCACTTCGGGACATGGTTTATTGGGCATGGTGGTATTAGGTCAATGGTTGGACTTGATCTCAGAGGTCTATTCCAACGTTATGATTCTATGATTCTCTTTGTCTTCCCAGGTTGAGGTGGCGAAGAAGCACATTGCTTACCACATGGACAAGTTTGGCTACCAAAAGCCAAATGTGGAGTTCCTCCAGGGCTACATGGAGAAGTTGGGCGATGCCGGGCTGGCTGACGAAAGCTACGATATTGTCATGTGGGTACCGCCAGGGCACTGCCACCCCCGGTCCTGCTGCTGCCTGGGGCTATGGGCTGGCATCCGGGTCCACATCCCACTGGGTCACCTGCTTCAGGAGCACGTGTCAGGAAAGGGAAAATCCCAAGGCAGAGTCTGGGCTAGAGCCTAGGAATATACAAATCGCCCTTTTCGTGGTCAGATCGGTATCTCCAAATCCTGCGTGAAGTGATGGGATGTGCAGCAGCCAGTGGTGCTGAGGGTGTGAGAGGGTACAAATAAGGCTCGGTCTCCTCCTCCCCAGCTCCAACTGTGTGATCAACCTTGCCCCCGACAAGAGGGCCGTGCTGCGGGAGGCCTACCGTGTGCTGAAGGTAATGCTGGGGCTGGCACCTGTGGCAGCAGCAGAGCACGGTTGGGGTGGCCCTGCTGTTGAGGCACAACTGGGAGGTAGCAAATGGGATCTAGCAAGGCAGGGATGTGGGATGGGGCCAGGGGAGGGCACCTCTGCAAAGGGTCCTGAGCGGCGTAGCGTTGGGGGTGCCCAGTTCTCCCTACCCCTTTTGTCTCATTGCTTCTTGGGGTCTCCCTTCACCCCTCACTTCCTGCCAGCCTGGGGGAGAGATGTACTTCAGCGATGTCTATGCCAGCCAGCGCCTGAGCGAGACCATCCAGAAGCACAGGGTGCTGTGGGGTGCGTAGGACTCCAGGATGGGGGTGGCCATGGGATGGGGGGACCGGACCTTTGCCTCCATCACCCACGTCTGTGGTCTTGTGCCAGGGGAGTGCCTGGCAGGAGCCCTATACTGGAGAGACCTGTACAGCATCGCCGAGGAGGTGGGGTTCAGCCCCCCATGCCTGGTCACCGCCAGTGCCATCACCATCAGCAACAAGGAGCTGGAAGGCATCATTGGTGAGCGTCCGACCAGGGATCGTCAGCTCCAGGCAGCTCTGAGGAGCCGTGCTGGGATCCTGGGCTCTGCCAGTTCCCAGCCCAGGCACTCAGTGCCCAGCCCACCAACCTCTCCCTTGCAGGCGACTGCCGCTTCGTCTCCGCGACTTTCCGCCTGTTCAAGGTGCCAGACAGCAGCTGGGCCGGGCCGGGCCGGGTCATCTACAACGGCGGGATCGTGGGGCACGAGCGAGAGCTGGTGTTTGACACCAACTTCACCTTCAAGGTGTGAGGAGGTGCAGTGGGGCTCCCCCTGGTCTGTAGGGATAGGGTAAAGCTGAAGAAGCAGTACTGCTCAGCAGCATGCTCTGTGATTCTGGGGGTAAGCTTTGGTAGAGGGACTGGTGGGTGGGAGCACAGGGGGTGCATAAACCAGGGGAGGTGCAAACGAAGGTGGGAAAGGGAGCCAGACCCATGCATCGCATTGGGATGAAGGTAGGAGCAGGACATCCATGGTGGCTTCACAGGAGGGATTTAAACCAGCTGTTTGGTCTTTGTGGGTGTTTCTCAAGGTTTTGGGCCAGGGTTTGCCCTTGATTTCACTCCTCTCATCATCTAGCTGGGTGGCTGGTGTCCCCTGGGCCACATGTCCCAGACCCCAGCCCTGTGACAGTCCCTCTGCCCCCAGGAAGGAGTGGTGGTGGATGTGGATGCTGAGATGGCTGCGATTTTGCGGAGCTCCAGGTTTGCGGAAAAGTTCCTGATGCTAGCTGCCGAGGGCAATGCTGACGCACTGCAGGGCTGCTGCTGCCGGGGAGCGAAGGTTGGTAGCAGGCAGCTCCACGGCTGGGTTCAGGGATGGGGACATGGGTGTCCCATGCCATCAGAGTTGCCCTGGGGTATCAGGAGGACTATGGCTTGACACCAATAGACCTGAGTCCTTCTGGGCCAGACAGGAGCCTGTGGGGCACCGAAGGTGATGCCTGGTGCCTGAGTTTGGGCAACTGCAGCCCAGTGCAGGTTGGAGCCCTCCAAAGGAGGGGGGTTTGCTCTAACCACCAGGTGTGGGAGCCCTTTGCCCCCCCAATATGTCTATGGGGGCTGCCAAGGCTGACAACTGGACCCGCCTGAGGTGTCCCAAGGGGAGACATCCTTCCCTGGGGGAGATGGCTGGGGACAGCCTGCCCCAGGGAGGTGATGGCCCATCCGTGCAGCTCCTTCCTGCCCATCGCTCTCCCAGACGCTGGTGTGAGCTTGGCCCTGGCTGCCAGCCCTGACCCTGCAGCGCAAAGCACCTCTAACTGCTAGAAGCCTCTCTCCTCCTCTCTTTGGTGGTCCCTCCAGCCTGTAGATGGGCCAGGAGAGGCAAGGGAGATAACACCCTGCAGCTGTGTGTCCCTGAAACACAACCTTGTACTGGGGAGGGGGAGATGTTCTTGGGTCCCCATCCAAGCAGGAGGCATTTCTCAGATAAAAGCAGAGCCAAAGTTCCAGAGAAGCTCTTGGTTTCCTCCTCGCAGCAGGGAAAATCAGCTGGAGTGACCTGGGAGCTGCTCTCACATTAGAGGGTCTGCTTGGGCTGCCCTGTTGGCAGGGAGCAAGTTGGGGAGAAATGCTGCTTTCCTGGGGTGCCTCTAGCTTCCCTCTGGCCTGATCCTGCCCTGGGTTGTTTCCTGCCCTCCAGAAGATCTGCAATCCTTTCCAGCTGCTGGAGCTGCTGGCAACCCCGGCTCCTGCCTGCTGTCCCCAGGGATGCTGCTGAGTGACGAGTGATGCCCCTGTGGCGGTGGATGCCAGCAGGGCAGGAGGATGTAGCCCCGGTGGCGTGTGGCTTCCACTGCAAAGCAAATAAATGGCTGAGCTCAAAGGCTGCGTGTCTGTGGCCAGGACCACAGGGCCCATGGGGTGCTATGATTCCCTGTCAGGGCTGGTGGGGCAGGTTGTGTCTGGCTACGGTGAGGACAGGCAGCCATCCTGTGGGTCCCCTTGCTATGGGGCTGGCAGTGGCCACATGGCTTGGACATGCAGGCAAGGACTGTCTCTGTGGAGAAGGGGTCATGGGTACCTGTGTGTAGGATGGTGGGTCTGGCGCGGGTTTGGCAGCAGCTACGCGGTCGTGTTGAGCCCACGGAGCAGAGCAGAGGCGTTTGCAGAAGGCAGCTTGGCAGAGCGGGGTGTGAAAGGAGGCCCTGATGCCACACAGGGCCTCACCCTGTGGCATGTACTTAGGGACATGGTTTAGTGGTGTTGATAGAGCTAGGGCAAAGGTTGGACTCGATGATCTTGAAGGTCTCTTCAAACCAAAACTGTTCTATGATTCTATGAACCGCTCTGCGTGAGCCTGGCTCCGATTTGAGGTCTTGGGGAGCCTGCAGCTGAGATGTAAACGCTTCTGAGAAGTGAGAGGCACAGCAATAAGCAGCCCAGTTGCTTTTTTCCTTCTTTTGATCTCCCTATGCTAGCCCTCCGTATGCAGGGAGCTGCAAACACCTGCCAGGTAGAGTCTGTGCCAGCTCCCGGTGGTGGGGTGAGCAGCTCAATAACGTGGTTGAAAATGAGCATCTCCCCAGGGCGGTGGGCAAGAAGGATCGGTCACCTCCTGGGGGCTTGGGCAGCCCTGCTTTTCTGTGAAAAACTCGATGTGGCATAAGGGGTGCAGAGGGATGTCCCCGTTATTTGCATTCAGGACGGGGGATGCCCCAAGCACAGCTCCCCACACTTCATCTCGCTTGTGGCCCTGCAGCCCGTGCCAGGAGACGGGAATTTCTCTCCCTTTCCCTGTGCAGCACCACTGAGGTTTCTATTTTCCCCCGGACTCCATCTAGCGGGAAAGTCCCGAGTCCACTGCAAACATCGCACCTGCAGAACTTTGCAGGGAAATGCAGCCATTCTGGAAAAGCAGAAATCCGGCCAGGCGCATCCCGCAACAGGCAAGGAGTGAGGGCTTCGAGGCTGCGGTGGGAGGTGATGGGCTGCCCTTCTGCCGCCCCATGCAAATCCCACCTGCCCTGGCCCCCAGAGGCTGTTTGGGAAAGGCTTGGTGCTCTTGAGCAGCAGTGGCACCCAAGCCCTTGGGTGAGCAGCTGAGCTTAGAAATGAGGGACTGTTTCCACCCCTCATCATGCACTGATTTTCCAAGAGGGACCAAATTTCCCATCTATGCCATTTAAACAGCATCTTGCTGTGGCATGGGGGAAGAGAAAAAGCAATCAATAAAATATTTGCATTCAAAAAGAAACACGGGCAAGTGCCAAGGCAGCTCTACAGTAGCAGTAGCGGTGGCTGAGGGGTGTCCAGGTGGTAAGGAGGCATTTCCAGAACATCTGGAATGAAAAGCATGGGCAGTCAGGTAATGCCTGACTGTCACACAGTGATGGGAAATCCAGAAACAGGAGTGACAACCCAGAAAGCTTAACCTGCCCTCTGCCATCAGCAAAATAATGGAGTGATTAATTCACAATTTAGAGATTAAACATATAAATAATACCTATAAATATGGTTTCCTGGAAAGTCACCTTGCCAGACTTCTAGCTTTGGATCAGACTACGAGTCTGACCTATTTGGTGTACAAAAATTTGTAAGTTGTTGGGTTTAGAGCTATACCACGATTAAAAAAGTAATCCTTGGTGTTATCTGGAGTCAACAGGGCATGTATTAGCTGGCTTCAGGTAGGACTCCGTGGCAGACCAGCCTTGGGGTTGGCTGTGACCTAGCAGGTGAGAGAAGCTCTGAAATTGTGTGGAAGGACCTTGGGAAGGACCTACCAAAAACACAGCCAAGATGCTGTTTAATACCCCCCCCCCCACCCCCCCCCCCCTTCTGCGATTACTTACAAAGACTTTCTCAAAATCCCCAGGCAGCTCATCCCAGGAGGTTTGCAGCAATTAGCTCCTGCTATCAAAGAGAGCCTTCCCAGTGCGAACGGAAGAGCAGATGGGGCAGGGGGTCCTACCTGTAAACCCTTTCATTAAAAAGGCATGAGACCCTGCTGCAGCCTTTCAGCTTGCCTGGGGAGAGAGGTACCCACGGCGAGGTCCCCGCTTTCACATGCATACGGAAAAAGGCCACAGCTAAATGCCACTGCATTTGCATAGCACTATTTTTTTTCCTAAGTTCTCAGCATTTTTGGGAGGAAGCAGCTGCAAGCACTTGGCTTTGATTTTAAGCATTAGAGTAGGGGTCTTCACCAGGCTATGGATGTGGGGTTGTCTTGTCTGCCTGGCTTTGCTTGGTTTTAGCCCCAAGCCACGAAAAGAGGAGCTCCTGCAGTCTGATCCTGTGTGAGGAGCCCCAAACCAATTTGTCCAACACCCCAGTCTGGGTGTTTCGGTGATTGTAGAGGTGGGCCAAATCCCCCTCTCCCAGTGTGAAGCTCCGCAGCTCTGCAGGCAGGGAGGGTGCTGTGAGGGCAGGAGCCGCAAGTTGTGGTGCCCTGATTTACCCCAACGTGAAAGGGAAGCGATTCCTGAGGCCCTGCTCACTGGTTAGTAGGGAGTCACAGTGGCTCGGGGCATCTGTCACCTCCCTGGGGGAAGAGACCTGCAGAACTCACCCAAGGACGAGCCAAATGAGGTTTGGGGCCAGTAAATATTCGTGGCTACAGCCCCCAGAGCACTGTGCTCTGTTCTGCGCCGTATTGGGGTGTCCTGCCCAATCCTCTACTCTCTCATTTTCCAAGCACTTAAATGGAGGGGAGGCTGTTTTACCTCCTCTAAAGGGTCACCCTGAACCCAAAAATGCGGTCCCAGCCACCACAAGCCATACGGGATGCTCCCGTGGCTGTTCTGCTCTGGCTGTCTGGGATGCTGAACTGTGTCCTGCGCATCACTGATGGAAAGCGGAGTGACGACGGCTGGGTCGTGGGGTGTTTATTGCCCCGGCTGGGATTGCGGCACAGCAGCCTCGGCAACAGCCCGGCTCTCGGGGCGGTGGGACATAAGCACACACTGAAATCACAGCTCTTTTCCCGAGTGGGGGCCCGTCAGCCCTTCGTGCATCCGTGCGCTAAGGACGAGCAGAGCAGAGCGCCTGGGGAGGGTCGGAGCGTCCCCGGCGGGAGCTCCAAAGCCCCGGCCCCGCTCCCGCCGGGTCTTGGTACGGGGTTTGTCTCATTCGAAGAGGCTGGAGGTGCCCCAGGAGGCTGAGCAACAGGCGAGCGGGCAGGGCCGGACGGTGCCGGGAGAGCCGCCGCTCCCCGCCGCCAGCAGACCGAGGACGCGGCCCCGAGGATGGGGCGGCCCGGAGGAGCTCTCCGGACCGCTACAGCGGGAGGGCAAGTGGATGCTCCCCGCCGGGCCGGGCCGCGCCGCGCGGGGTCGCCAGGGGGCACTGTGCGACCGCCGACCGACACGGCGCGGGGGGGGGGGGGGGGGGGGGGGAGGGGCGGGGCGGGCGCGGGGAGGGGAGGGGAGGAGCGGCGCACCGAGGCCGCTGCGGGGGGCGAGCGGCGCGGCGCGGCGGGTCCGTGGGCAGCGGCAGCTGCGGCGGGCCGGGCAGGGGCAGTGGGTGCAGCGGTCCCGCCCGGCTCGTCCGGCCCGTCCCGACCGGCCCGTCCCCCGGCGCAGGAGCTCGCGAGCCGCCCCGCCGAGCGCCGCACGCGCCGTCCCCGGCCAGCCGGCCGCACCGCGCCCCCATTGGTCGCGCCCCTCCGAGGCTCCTCCCCGTCGACCCCGAGCCCCGTCGCCATTGGCCGTGGTGGAGCGGCCGGCCCCGCCCCCGCCCGCCTGGCGTACACACCGGAGTCACGCGCCCCCCGGGCTGGGGAGGCGGTGGCGGGCGGCGGGGCGGGGCCGGGCCGCCGTTGGTGGAGAGCGGGCGCTGATTGGCTGCGCGCGGCGCCGGGCCGGCCCCCGCGAGGCGGGCGGGGAGGGGCGGGGAGGGCAGCGGCTTGAGGCGGCGCTCGGCTCGACCCGGCCCGGCAGTCGCCGCCTGTCGGGTCCCGCGGGCAGCCGTGCCCGCCGCCTTGCCCGCCGCCGCCGCGCCGCGCCCGCCACCGCCGCCGCCGGGGGAGCCGGGGCACGCCGCAGGCGCCGCGCGGCGATGCGGGGCCGCGGCGGCGCCGAGCCCTGACTAAAGATGGCCGCGCTGCCCGGTGGGAACATGGCGGGGGGCGGCCGGGGGGCGCGGGTAGTGGTGGTGGTGCTGCTGCTGCTCGGCGGTTGCCTGGGCCGGCGGCCCCTGGCTGCCGCCGCCGCCGCGCCGCCCTCCGCCGCTGTCGTCCCCTCCTCGGCAGCGGAGGAGACGGTGATCATCGGCCTGCGGCTGGAGGACACGGACGACGTCTCCTTCATGGAGGGGGGCGCGCTGCGGGTGAGCGAGCGGACGCGGGTGAAGCTGCGGGTCTACGGGCAGAACATCAACAACGAGACCTGGTCGCGCATCGCCTTCACGGAGCACGAGCGGCGGCGGGGCGGGCGGGCGGCGGCGGGGGCGGCGGGGCGCGGCGGCGGCGGGGTCGGCGGCGGGGTGGTGGGCGGCGGCGGCGGCGCCCCGCAGCGCTGCGGCATCCGCACCTCGGACATCATCATCCTGCCGCACATCGTGCTCAACCGCCGCACCTCGGGCATCATCGAGATCGAGATCAAGCCCCTGCGCAAGACGGAGAAGAGCAAGTCCTACTACCTGTGCACCTCCGTCTCGGCCCCCGCCGCTGCTGCCCTGGGCCCCGGGGCCACCGGAGGGCTGGCGGGTGCCGAGGGGCCGGCCGGACCCCCACCCTGGGGCGAGACCACCTGGATCTACCATGATGGCGAGGACACCAAGATGATCGTGGGTGAGGAGAAGAAGTTCCTGCTGCCCTTCTGGCTGCAGGTCATCTTCATCTCGCTCCTCCTCTGCCTCTCGGGCATGTTCAGCGGTCTCAACCTGGGCCTCATGGCCCTGGACCCCATGGAGCTGCGTATCGTGCAGAACTGTGGCACGGACAAAGAGAAGAACTACGCCAAGCGCATCGAGCCTGTGCGCCGCCAGGGCAACTACCTGCTCTGCTCCCTCCTGCTGGGCAATGTTCTGGTCAACACCACGCTTACCATCCTGCTGGATGACATTGCCGGCTCCGGGCTGGTGGCCGTGGTGGTCTCCACCATCGGTATCGTCATCTTCGGCGAGATCGTGCCGCAGGCCATTTGTTCTCGGCACGGCCTGGCCGTGGGCGCCAACACCATCTTCCTCACCAAGTTTTTCATGATGATGACCTTCCCGGCCTCCTACCCCGTCAGCAAGCTGCTGGACTGTGTCCTGGGCCAGGAGATCGGCACGGTCTATAACCGTGAGAAGTTGTTGGAGATGCTGCGTGTCACCGACCCTTATAACGATTTAGTCAAGGAGGAGCTCAACATTATCCAAGGAGCCCTGGAGCTGCGCACCAAGACTGTGGAGGACGTGATGACTCCCCTCCGGGACTGCTTCATGATTGCTGCTGAGGCTGTGCTCGACTTCAACACTATGTCTGAGATCATGGAGAGTGGTTATACCCGCATCCCTGTTTTCGAGGGTGACCGCTCCAACATCGTAGACCTACTCTTTGTTAAGGACCTGGCTTTCGTAGACCCTGATGACTGCACTCCACTCAAGACCATCACCCGCTTCTACAACCATCCCCTGCACTTTGTCTTCAACGATACCAAGCTCGATGCTATGCTGGAGGAGTTCAAGAAAGGTGGGCTTGTGCCTGTGGCGGGGGCGTGGGGGTGGGAGGCGCTACTCGGTGGCGGTCAGTATCTGCCTTCTTGGGGCAGGGAAACTGCAGAGAGGCCTCTTGGGTTCCTGCTCGTGGAGGGGCTTGGGAAGGTGCATTCAGGACAGAGTGGCCGATATTTAGGCATCTGCCAGATCTGCACGTTCCCTGGGCCAGAAAGTTGATATGCGGCTGGTATGTGCCCCCGGCCTCTTTTCCCCCCTGCACTGAGATGTGTGTGTGGGCACGGTGCCAAGCAAGGTTGTTTTCTTTCTTGCTTTTTCCACTCATCTGTCCATTATAGTGAGAACCGCTGACGGGAATCCGCGCCCATTCCTTGGCTGTGTCTTCTCCGTGCTTTTTCAGCTGGCCGGGCGGAGAGGAGCGGGTGGGCTGCTCGGGTGTCTTTCAGGCTTAGTGTGCGCACACGTGCTGAGATAAACAAGGCGGTTTAGCTCCATTCATAGGCTCTGCCGGCCGACCTCAGCTCTGTGGTGGTGTTCCAGTTATTTTGATTGATGCTTTGATATTGTAGCTCCTAAATAGTTTCAGGGTCTTAAAATACATTCAAAAGCACCTCTTGGTGCTGCGCTTTAGAGTCACAGGTCATTTTTCCAAGGCTTCCCTCTGCCCCCAGGACCACAGGACCCTTTCTACCTCTCTGGTGTAGTCTGTGTATTGGTTGTATCAGAACGGGACTGAGGCTTTCTGGCCCCATCTTAATTGTAGGAGGTGTTGACCTGACAAATGCATCTTAATTCCTGTCAGAAGCTTTTGCTTATGAGAAAGGAAAAAACTTTCTTTGTTTCCCTTTTTGAATCTGTTCCTGTCTGCAAGCCAAATAATAATACTATATGGCCAGTGCAGGAAAGTGCTTCTAAAGAAACAGTTAAGTGAAATTTCAAACAGATTGGGTGTGTGGACTGCTGTGCTGGAAAACTGAAGGCCGTTGGAGTGCCATGGAACTGTACGCGGGGAGATCTGATCAAAGTACCACTGAGCAGCTCAGTCCCTGGGAGATGATCTGGCTGAAAGAGGAGATCTCTACAGCTGCATTGATCCCACAGGTCAGCTAATGGGGAATACTTGAGTTCACCTTTATCAACTGCAAAATTTACCTTGGAAAGAACTTTATAAATTGGTGAATGGCCTTTCTAGGTATAAAATTTAAATTACCACTTGAATTTCAAGTGCTGTTTTGTCTGCATGCTGAGCTTTGACAGCATGGCATTCGATCTCTTTCTTCCTGCTTAAGTCAGTCTTGGGGATTTGGAGGGTTACCCGATTGGTTTCCTTATCTTTATTTCATCTTCACGGACAGAAGGTGAACATACTCTTGCTTTTCGCTGACCAGTGCAGCAGCAGTTTTCTTTATCTCCTTCTGCCTTTGGGTATTGATGGGGAAATCTTACTTGGGTTCAGAGCTGATTGAAGGAGAGATGGGGGAGAGCCTCTGCTCTCTCTGCTGCGGGATCTGCAGCTCGAATCTGGGAAACTCAATTATGTCACTTAACTGTTGGCTGATTAAGATGGATTTCACTGTATGTGTGGGCATAGGGTGGTTCTTCTCTCCCCCTGCCCCCCCGCCTCATTATTCAGACTCCAGAAAGCATGATGGGGTTCTTAACCTGTGGCAAGACTTGTGTTTTTTCTAGTTTTGTTTATAGCAATGTGTCTGAAGAAACGTGTATTATGTTGGTTACTTTATTTCCCTTGTGTGCTCCTGTGTGTTAATGTAGGAGTCCTTTTATTTAATAGCTGGGAGAATTAGGTGTGCATTTTAATCCTGCAAGTGTGGCCAAGCCAAATATTCCTCCTTACAGTTCCTGAAACCTGTGTTTAAAGTAGGCTTCTTAAAAATTCACCTGTGTGGCTTGGAAGGTGCAGACCAGGGATCGCTTTCCCTGGTAGCCAGAGGACTTGCCTGCACTAGGGAACATCCCGGTAGCACAAGTTTAGGATGACTTCTTAACATGTGTGTTCCCTCCAGAGATTGCTGTCTCCTGGAATAGTCTCTGTAGCTGTGAATTAATTCAGGCTGGTCTGATTGTGCTTAAATGTTTACTGCAGAGTAGCCATGCTGGTTGGTCTGTATTGACAGGCCCTGGTATTAGGACCAGCTCTGCCCTGACTGGTTCTCTTTAAAAGTGCAGATATGGTGGAAATAAATTACTTCCTTTGTGTCCTTTGGAATGAATGTAAATAACTGATAGCTTGCTTGATCTGGCATAGCATGGTGTCTTTTGCAAGAGTTCTTCAAACTTTCTTCTTCGGAGCAACCTTGCCAAATTCCCGTGAGAATGTACAAATTAAGGGTGAGAATCAAATTGCATGTTACTCTCTGGTAGAGTGTTGAAAAGAAATAAGCTTGCAGTTTTTAATTGTTGCCTTCCCACCACATTGACCTTCTGCCGCAGTAGGCTTGCTTCAAAACTCACATGAATTTATTTTTTTTTTCCATCCAGGTCCCTGCTACTACTGTTTGGTGCGATGGATCGCTCGTATGATAGTGCTATCAGTTGAATACTTTAAGGGGAGAGCCTTGGTGGTGTTTGTTTGTTTGTTTTTTAAGAAGTTTGATAATTAGCTGGGTAGGTGGGGTTTTGTAGCTCACTTTTTGGGCAGGAATAAAACATACTTAACCTTAACATGGGATGAAGGCTCAGGAGGAGGAGATTGAAAGCCAAGCACGGCAGGATGTATGTCCTTACGCTCTTGTGGAAGATGAAATGGGTAGTTCTATACTTGTCCTGGTGCTTAGGCTGAACAGATGGAGGAATTGGTGGTGGGCCTATTATTAACGTTCTTTGCTCACAATTGCAAAATAAGTATCTGTTTCACTTCTATGCTGCCAGGCAAGAAACGTGATTTTAAGAGAGCGTTGCAGCACATTCCTACTCCCTTGTTGCTCTGATCTCTTAAAGTGTGAATAAACATGATTTCTGAAGCAGTCTGCAAAAAAGCTTTCCTTCTAAAAGGCATTGTTTACTTATAAATAAATAAATAAATAGCTTTTGACAGAGGAGCAATTTTCTATTCCCGTCGACAGACTGTAAACCTCTACGAGCATTGTCAAATGTACTTGCCCACAAGGTGAGCAGACTGTTTGAATTATTGAATTTGAGTAAGTTAAATGCAAAGAAGTTTAAGGTACCCTTTATACTGGCCCAGGAAATGACCAGCCTGACTTTGCTCAGCACAAAGAGAAATCTCATTTGAGCTAAGTCCACTCCCAGCTAATCTGACATTGCTGTTGCTGTAAAGGGGAGCAAGGCGTTACCTGTTCCAGGATTGATTTGTGTCCTGGCTCCTAAGCTGCGGCAGTCATTTTTGGAAAGAAGCTAGTGAACTATCTCCACTGGTCTCCTTTTTCTTCTTGACAAGTGTGTGGGCTTGCTTTTTTTTTTTGGTTGGTTTTTTTGTTTTGTTTTGTTTGTTTTCTCTTTTCTTCCCCCTTTTTGACGGTTTTCCTAGGTCTCTGTTCAAATACTCTCTGGTACTTGCTCTTGGTGTTTTTCACAGGCAGATCTCTGCATGTGTGATCCTAAATCCAAAGTATTCTATTTCTAGCTCCCTGCCTGCCAGAGCTACAAGAATTCAGCTTGAAAAGCCTCATGTTGTAATACTAATATTTTAAGATTGGCCCACTTTCTACGAGCCATTGTCCGACTGCTTTCCTGGTGGCCTGGACAGCTTCAGAGGGCAGCAGTTTCTCAGTCGGAGTCCTCCTTATCTGGGGATTTTGAGTCATATGTTTTGATTTTATTTATATCTGTCTCCACTATTATGTTATACTAAAGATCAGAGTTAATAACCTGTTACAAAGAAGTCGCAGTAACTGTGTGCAGCAGTTCTGAGCTCTTGTTTTCTGAATCACATGGCAGCCTTGAGAAAATTCCTAGATTCCTTATTAAAATCATTGCCAACTGGACCTTAAAAGGTTTTTTTTTTTCTTTCCAAAAAACCTTGTCAGATTTAACTTGATGATCTTCTCTTCAGGCTCTGTTGGTCTGTTTTTAATAGTGTGTGTTTTTGGTGGCTGTATTTAATGTGGGCATAGGACCTGGAGAAAAACTTTGTCCCTTTTTTTTTTTTCTAATTCCTCTTCCCCCTCCAAGGAAAACCAAGCCTCAGCAACCTAAACCCCTTACTTTTCAGGGAGCAGAGAATAATACCTAGACCTACTTACTCCTCCTTTTGGAAGCAGGTAGGACAGCAAGTGATTGGTAGCCCAGGGATCCAAAGTTCTACATTACTGTTGTTGGTCTCAGTTTTTTTCCTGTTGCTAGGTCACTTACTTTTCTGGTACAGCTCTAACCCAGGCTTGTAGGTGGCTTCTTTCCTCGTCCCTTTCAGGTTTTATGGGTTCCCATCCTGCTGGATCTGAGTCCAGATGTCCTGTCAGTAACTTCTATTTAATGGATCTGAATGCTCACTTTCTAGTTCATCTAACAGGTTGTCTGTCTTCTGAGCCATTTTTCTGTGTAAGCCTGTGACTGCAGCATTACGAGAAACTGGAAGAAACTACATAAATCCCTTCTGGGATTATGAAAGGCATGTAAAACTCCTTGGAAAACAATATCGTTTTCAAGGCTGCTTGGCTAATATAAGGCACCTCCTCTGATCTTTTCAGGGAAACTCATATAAAAGGAAAGGTGTTGAGGAGGTCCAGTGTGGAGACTTTTTTGTGTGTGAAGAGAGTAGAGGAGTGGGTAGGGGGAGATGGAATTTGCCACCAAGATACAGAAGACTTAGCATGGCACGCCTGCAGATTTGTTCCCTGAACAAAAATTGCACGTGGGAGTGGGAGCTGCCTCGTGACAAACTGTTTCTTGTCTGTCTGGCAGTGTATCACCCGCAGGTATTGCGCTGCCAAGAGCTTTGCTGGCCTTGCAGAGCTCCTGGGGGATGCGTGCTCGTTCCACTGGAGAGGAGTGGATGTGGGTTACTGCAGTCAGCCCTCCTGCTGGTATGCTGAGGGGCAGGCGTCAAGGGGAATGCATCGGAGAACAGTTCCAGTTCTTCCGGGGCTCCCTACTGTGAAGCTTTTTTAGGGACCAGGAGAAGAAGAGACGCTGTTGGAGAGCAGCAGTGCTTCTTCACCCTGGCTTTGGTGAGGAGCCCAGCTGGCAGCTCTGTTCTGCTGCTGAGAGTAGAAAGAAACTTGTGGTTCAGGTGGCTGGCAGGGAGAGGAGCGAGTGAGTTAAATGGCTTGAGCAGTAGAGGTTTGAATCGGATGCTTATGTTGGGTATGATTCTTGAATTGCTTTTTAACTGATTGCTAGCGACTCTTGTCATTCAACAAAGACAAGAAGTTGCCTTTTCCTCCCCTCAACTGTTTGCTAAGTTAGGAAACGCTTTCCTGCACTGAAGCTGGTGGGAGTGAATTCCACCACAAGTGAACCACGTTCCTGTCTGCTTTCTCTGTGTCTGCAAAGGTTATCTGTAATAGGCAGAGATGTAAACTTCAGGTCAGTCCGTGCAGCCAGCAGCATTTCACGACCGATTTTGGAGCAGAATAGAGAGAAGAGGCAGAATGTCAACTTCTGAGCAAATTCAGTAGTGCAGGAAAATGATCAAGTTGTGTAACCATTGCAGTATTCTTCCAGGGATGAGATTTTTTTGAGTTTCGGTATTTCTCTGCCAACATGAGGTTCTGAGGAGCAGAACGCTTTCTCAGTGAACTTCAGTTGACTCTAAGGGTGCAAGAACAATGGCAGCAAATCCTCTGCAGTAGTACGTGTTGGACAATGGCTATAGCTGCTTAGAGAAAGTATGAGAAATGAGCAAATTTATTTTGTTCCCCATGGAAGCTTACTGATCTCATCAGGCTGTGATTCAAGAAGTTCTAGGACTAAAGATACTGTCTTTATTAAGTAGCCTTAGATGCTTACTGATTGTGTCTAATCAACACAGAACCTTTGTTAGCTCTTGCACATAGCCAAACAGCAGTAGTGGGATATCTCCCGTCAGTAGCTTTGTAGTGCTAGTCACAGAAAGAGGTGGATCTAAAGATTGCATTTCTGATTGTGACTTCTGTATGAAGCCATCCAAAGGTAGGTTTTGTTTTGGCGGGCTGTACTACCACTCTAGCTGGTAATGGAGGAAATGAGGGAGTTAGCTGCCTCATGCTTCGTACATGTTAGGAGCCTCAGTCCCCTCCCTTCTTTATTGAAGGCATCATTATAGTGTGTGGGAGTATCAGGGGCATTACTAGGTCACTTAGCTTGGAACATCAATGCTATTAAACTGTAGAGAAGACGTACTTATCTTTCTGGTGTTGACTAGTGTCAGATTTGGTCTTGCTCACTTGGAGGGCAGATATTCTAGTGCACACGAATTAAAACCTGGAGAATTTGAAGTCTCACTACATCATCTCTTCTAAACACTTTGCAATGTATGCTTAATATTAAGAGTCACAAGTCAGTTTTACAGCTGCTTAGGCACCGTCAATTAAGTGTAGAATGAAAGGAGTGGCTGAGCAGTGTGTTGAATGAGTCTATATCTCGTCCTGCTGTGCTTTTTCCATTAATACATAACAAGAACTCACTTTTTCATTAGCTTATGTACCTCTACAGAGCTTGGTGCAATTGCCAGTCTAGGTAGACCAATTGCACTTCTAGTATTGAGTCCCTCCAAGTTTCACTAGTGGAGCTTGTAAAACTAGCCCTTAACAGAGAGTACTCCAGTACTCTGAACCATACCCTAGTGAGCATGACCTGGTACTCTTTGTTAATTTGACAAGGTCCTGAAATACAGCCTACCAGCTACAAAGAGGAGTGTAAATACTTGGTGCTGATGAGCTACAGCTAACAGCACATGGCTAACAGTCCTGGATCAGATGGTTGATCCAGCCTGGCTCCTGCCAAGGTCACTGAGTCATTTCAGGACTATCTGGTGATGGGTTTCTGTTTCGCTTTTCAACAATATATAATAATAGAAAAAGAGATGCATAAATCTGTCATTAACCTTCTTCTGGTGGAATCAGTTTTCCCTTGGCCTAGAAATCTACCTTTTCGCTTGGCCTAGAAATCAGCATGGCCCACTAGTTGCTGGCAGAAGAAGCTATGCTGGGAATAAACTAGGGCTAAGTGTGATGGTCTACAAAGCATCTGTTAGAAGGGTATGAAAAGTAAAACTGGTTAAGGAACTATAAGGGAAAGATGACCTATTCACCTTAGTGTAGGTCTTACCGAGAGGTGGGTGTAGGGAAAAGAAAGGGGTGGCCTGGAACAGGTAAGTTGAGAAGCCCCTTGGTGTTCTAAATGGCTTTTTGTACAACACGGAGTAATGAAGTTCTGGTTCTTCAAAACATATTGTTATGAGTTGAGGTAGAGAAACTAAAGTCTACTAAAAGACTTCACATAGTTTCTTTAAAAAAACCAAAAACGAACCCCACCAGAAACATCACTAACGCTATGACTCCAGGACATGCAACCGTACTGTGTCTTTCACAAAGTGGACTTGGAGGAACCAGGTCCCTGTTTGACACTCCAACGTAAAACACTAAGTTGCGGTATCAGAAGGATAGATGGCAGGGGGATCCATCATGCCTAGAGAGGAACCGGATGTTCTTTTGACTTGCCACTGTAGTTGCCTGTACTGGAGGTGCTTAACACAGTGCCTGGCTCAGCTTATCTTTCCATTCCTGGTCCTCAATAACGAAGTGGTTTTGATTCTTTCCAAACTTGTCTCCACTAACTCTTTCCTTTTTTTGTCCTCCTTTACTCAAAAGTGCTCTCTCCCCTGTTTATATTTCTGTCTGCAGTAGCTTTCCACTTTGGAGAGTCATGAGTAGGGGCCTTTGGAGACCTTCAAGCCATTGTTCTCATATTTTTTGTTTAAGTTGCTTAGGAGCCTTCCAGAACTTTGGTAGGCAGCCAGTTTTCATTGAAGAGAAGAATGACTTTCAGGATTTGCCACACTTCTGTGTTGTCTGCAGGACATCATGTGGACTGTCTGATGACTGTGTTGTTTTAGCACACAACCTGTAAATGCAAGAGATGTTTCTTTGTCTGGGTTGGCTAGCATGTTGGAAATTAGGATTATTACATGGGTGTTTGTGGTTATTTTTGTGATTTAAAGACATGAGTCAGTCTTGCTCTTTACCTGCTGGTGATGATACCTGCTTGAGAGGAGTAGTGAAAGAATACTAGAAAAGCAACTTGTCTTGTATCTAGCTTGTTTTAAAATACCCAAGTCCTACATTGAACAGAAATGTCAGAGCTGAGAAAGCTTGTGTGAATGGGACTTACTTGTTGTCTCTTTGTATTGAAGCATTTTGCTTGTAAATTGTTTGATATAATAATTTCAGTGCTTAAATATGAAGCAACAGCCCTTCTCATCAAGGAATTGTACTTTGAAGGGCAGAGTAAGTGTGATGCCTGTCAATCTGGGAACTGAAACCTGGTGATTGTTGAGGCCTCAAGAATTACAAGCTAACATGATTCTACGGCAGTTATTAATTAACCAAGCAAGAGCTTTGCTCCAGCTGGAGGAGCTGGGGCCAGAAGGTGGGCACATACATTTAGTACGAAAGATCCGTATAGTTCTGTTTCCTGTAGTGCTTTCTGTTGGGATTGTACCATTCGTTTTGCTGGCAGTTCTAAAAGGAAATCTGCTCCTCAAACGAGAGCAGTGTTGTAACTTTGCTGTCTGCAGGGTGCACCATGCCATCAAGACCGGGCTCCTACTTGCTTGAGGTTCTCTCCTGCAGCAAGCATGAATGAAAGTGGGTTTTTCGTTTGTTTGTTTTTTAATAGTGTTTTTTTTTATGATGGTATAATCTCTTGCAGTGATAGAACCGAGCAATCGATGATTGTTGATCTTTGTGGAGGTGAACAAGGCTTTATTTTCCCCACTTGTCTGTGGGTAATGAGGAGAACAAAATGCTGACTCTGCCATAGTTGGATACTCTGCTGTCAGCAAACAATTTTAAGAAGGATCTTGCCATTTCTGGTTTCCTTCCTGTACTCCACCTCCTGCTTTCAGAAGGTTGTCCTGCCTGCCCTTTGCACTGGAGGGTTCGAAGTGCAGCCCTTGGCCTGCGGGACCCCTTTCCATGCAACAGTTATGTAACAACAAGGACAATCAGTTGCCCACTTTTATTGCTTGTGAATTGCTTGTCAGCAATTTCTAGACTCCTACAAAAAAAGGAAAAAAATCTGCTGGTGTGAACTTGTTCTTGATAAAAAAATTTACAATCTGGCATCAAAAGTAGGTGTGGCTGTGGGTTTTAGGCAAGCTGCAGGCTTAGTTCTTCTTATCTAGCCTGGGACATCTTTCCATTGTAAGCCAGTACAGATCTTACAGTTACAGTTCCCGTACACAGCAAGTGCAGACAGGGGCCTTCAGCTGATATTACAGGGCATCTAGTAAGAGGCTTCAGTTAAATTTTGTGCTAGTTAAGGTAGGCCTAAATTGTGAATTTGTTATTCAGTAGCTCTAACTTGAACTCCAAGGGACATCACTAAGTTTTTGCTTCAAGGTGGATAAATCAGTGTGATATGTCTTGCTATGTGAATTTGTATGGGCTTTTTCCCCCGCTGTATAACTGAGGTACATGTAGAGATAAAGCTTTGTGACTTTCAGCTTTTTTTTTTTTTAATGTCTTGTTGTAGTATTTGGGGAGTGGGGGAGAAAGCATCTCTCAAGATACCAGTTATATGGAGACTTGCTGCCTAGGTCTTGCTTTTCCTCCAGCGGCAGAGAGGAGTAAGGGATGCTTCACTGGAGGCTGGGCAGTGGTTCTGTGAGTAGGACTTCTACATGGTAGTGGTGTGGGGTTTATGCTGCTCTTCAGATGTGATCTGGTTTTTGTTTCATGCTGGTTCCCTGCCCCCATGGGCAATACCTTTTATCTTGTTGATATTCTAGTTTGCCTGGAGTCTTTCGGAGTGGTTAGGCTAGAAAACAGCGATAACTCCACAGCTAAATTCAAGAACTGCACACTGCTCACTAGGAGTACTTTTTTCCCCTCTCTTAGTGTTGCATAATTGCTTGTGCTATGCGAATGGGATTTCTCCCAGAGAAATGAAAATCCCTATCAAAATCATCTATTTCTCTCTTAATGAAAATCCTGTACAGTGTACTTCAGACTCAACATCCGCTGCTAAAAGTTTGAATGCTCCCTTGCAAGAGAAATGAGAGACTTTTTTCTATCACATGTAGAGGAAAGCCTGCTTCTGTTCCTTCTATACTAGCATACTTGTGTTTTCCTGTGACCCTTACAGAGATCACACCATGCTTGAAGCTAATTATTCCCTGCCTCTGTCATAATCAGGACTGACAGTTTTGTATGTCTTTCTGTTTGGTTGATAAAGGCCCAGGGGGGATTACGATCACTAATGTGGAATTGCATTGCCAGTAGCTTATTTGTTTAATCCAGCTTCTGTTGTATTGTCTGAAGGCTCCCAAGGAGAACCTGAAAATGGAGAAGTTGCACAGTTCACCCTGTGGGCAGTCTTGGTGGGGAGTGAAGCTTCCCAATGTGGGAATCCCCTGAGGTTAGAGCTTGAGGAAAGCAGCTGGGGCAGTGGAAAAACTTAATTACATACATAATGGATGCAGTCTCCAAGAACTACAGCAATCTGTTGCTCGATGCCAATCCTAGGGTTGAACCTGTGAGTGCAGTTGTAGTGTGTGTGGCCAATGTGCAAGCAAATACAGTAGCTTTCCTTTTTCCTGCTTTCTCCAGTGTCCCTGAGGTTAATGGTGGGGATGAAGGTTTCCCTGTACTGTGTGATGCACCATAGATGGGAATCCCAGTCTCTTGTCTCCTCTGTGCAGGGGCACGCCTGCTGTGCATAGGATGAGAGGTCTACCAGGAGAGCTCCGATGTCAATGGCTATATTCTGTTACTGTTTTTTGCTTTTCAGAACACTGTTTTGAATCTTCCAGGTTTTGCTCTAATCTTTGAACAAACTTTCTTCTCTTTTCTTTTCTTTTCTCTTTTTTTTTTTTTTTTTTTTAAATGAGAGAGAGACTGGGGAAGGGTGTGGGGTGGAGGGAAGACACACATACATCTGTGTGTCAAGGGCATTTTCATTTCTGATTCTTGGCCTGAAAACTGTGTTTAAACTTGTTGCTTGACTGCTGTTTGAACATGGTCCAGTGGTAAGAGGCTTTAATACGTTTCTTCTTTGCAAATCATCAACCTCACATCTTCCAGTAAAGGAAGGAATTTGGGAGTATAGCTTCCAAGAGTAATAGCCCTCTCAGCCCCATGCAATGCATAGGCTCCAACCAAAAAGTTCCAAGGAAAATATTCAGAAAGGGGGAAGTTGTCTAGCTGTATCCCTGATGGTTTTGTATTTAAACTGTTGGGCTTTGCAGAGAGATCAGTATGCTCTTTTTTTCCAGATAGACATGCAGCCATCCTGGAACTACTAACTGTGCTGGAACATCTTAATCCAAGCATAGAGTAGAGAAATATACAAAATGTCTCTTATTTCCCAAGTTTATATTGATGATACTCTGTAGTTTTCCATTTTTCCTGCTATCCATTTAACCTCTAGCTGAAAACACACTTGGAAGTGTTGGAGGCTGCATCCAGGTACCCTGCTTTCTACTTGCATCTACCTCCTGATTAGTAGAAAGAGCTGAGTGCCTTGAGAAGTGCTTGCAGAGCTTAAAGGAGGATGCTGAGCAAAGAGCCACTGTGAGGAAGCTGGTAGGTTTGGGGACTTGGATGGCATTTATGCTGAGTCTGGGTCTACATCTGTTTCCACTGAAAAGCACTGAAACAGGAGTGTTCTACTGGTTTTTAGAGGAAGCTTCAATGTGACTGTTCAAGGGAATGAAGTGCGTTAAACTCAAGAGATTCTTTTAACAAATAGGGTTGTCTTAACAATCCTTTCCAGCACTGCTGTTCGTGGTTGTGACAAGCAATGAGTGTGTACTGTGTTTAAACATGTACTCCCACAGCTAGAGGCAGCATGCAGTTTCTGGGAGCAAGAACTCTTGCTGTGGTAATGCTCGTGAACAATTCTCCTAACAAAATAAATTCTCATCTCGGTGTTTTTTGTGGCTTTGAGGATGATTGGGACGTAAAAAACCTGAAGATACGCTTGGATGCAAAAGTTCTTGCAGATAGGAACAGATTATTTTCTTAACCTCATAAAACTGAGTTTAGAGCATACAAGCATTCCTATTCCTGTTTATTTGTTTCCTCCAAAGTGGAAAAAATGACCCAAGGAAATCAGGGGCATAAGTGTTTCAAGTGAGTTGAGAGTTGGGCAAGGATAAAGTGGAGGGTTTGATCTTTTGGATTTCCTAGTGCTGTCCAAAGTTGCATGTAGACGGAGATGCCGCCTTCTTGTGCTTCACTTTGCTCTAGAGTGAGGTCTAATTTTTGTCCCCTTTGCTTGTATCAACTGAATGGTTTTATGGGAGCCAGTATGTTTCACCTTTTCTCCTCTAATTTAATGTATATAACAGGAGTTTGATTTAATCTCCTGTAACAGCTTCCTTGCATGATGATTGCAACTTTCTTTAGACTGACAGTCCCTCCAATGACTCGGATTTTATTTCTCTTGCCTTGAAGTCCTTGGCTGTCAATGTCTTTGCTTAGTGTTTTCACTCTCCGCAGATCAATGTGTAGTTCTCCTGGCACTGTTTGGCAGAAGGTGAAGAAAATCAGAGACTAGGAGATGAGATGAGGCCATCCACTAGACAAGTGTGTGGAGACACGGTTAAGGTGAATGCCCTAGTGGTTAATGCTTTGTTCTGTGCGTCTTTATGGGTACTAAAATTGCTGCTGTAAAGTTCATAGTCAGGTGCTTTCTAACCTCTTACTGACACAGGGATTTTAATCTGTTGGTTTTTCCTTACTGTGTCAGAAGTGCCATTGATCCTATGCTGCTTGGCTTTTGTTTTTAGAGAGTTTTAAAGTAATGACCAGTTTAGGGTTGATCATGAACTAAATATTTTTCTGTTTTACTGGGCTGAAAACCTAGTAGGCAAGTCGTTAAGTGGCCTGCCTGTTATTGCTTAACTTCCCAGTCATAAGGAATATGTAAGTAGCTCTCCTTTTTTCCTTGTCAGTGATGGGGTGGTGACCAAAGTATGATTAAAGTCGTTGGCTCCCTCATGAGCCAGGAAGTCTCAAGCTCTGTTCCTGATGCAGCTGGAAAGTTGTTCTTGTGCCATGGACAGGTTGGTTACACCAGAGGCTAACACAACAGTGTTCCTCATTGCCACCTGTTCCAAGGAGTCTTGAGCAAGCTGAGTAAGAAGAATGCAGTGACATGAGATCTGTTCTCACTGCTGGTGAGTTTTGGGATGAAAAGGATGGTGTAGTTGGGCTTTTCCCCTTATTCTGTGTGTGATGTTGTGGTATGGGGAAATAGCAGCCCACCAGCCTGCTATTTGGCAACAGCTAAGGGGGTGTGCAAGATCTGTCCTTTTGATAGTCCAGCCCCTCTCTAGGGTGGTGCGGGCTATGTCCTCGATATGCTGCTCACTCTGTCCTGCTTTGTCTGAGTGTATTGGCAGAGACTGGATTCCGCCACTGCCCTGATGGTTGTGCCGGGCACATCAGGGTCTAGGCTGGACTTGCCTCCATGACACAGAATTGAAAGAACCTGTGTCCTGTTGATACCATTATTACTATGTCTCTTCATGCTTCTGTTAATGACTGATGTCTGATTAAAGTGTCTTATTACTGCAGAAGCTCAGTGTTGGGCTCGTAATCAAGGGCATCATTGCGTTGTGCTAGCATGAAGAGTTTTGCTGTGGTTGTGATCATATTGATCTGTCTAGCTCCATCCTGGTTCTTTATTGTTTTCTCTGACATAGGAATTAGGAACAGGATGGAGGAGCTGAGAATTTTGCTGTGTCCCATTCAGAAAATGGATGTAACTGGAAGAGTGAAGACATGATCCATTTTCTCATCCCTCTCCCAGGGGTTAGGCTTGTGCAGGGAAAGGGTGGACAGGCACTAGTTTGTCCTTCTTCCCTCAACTGACTAAAAGAAGAGGTGAGTGAATGGTGTCCTCCAGTAAAGTGTGAATTCAGAAACCTCCTTGGAAAAGTTGCTACCAGACGTGACAGAAATAGATTTCTAGTTTCAGAGAAAATGACTTTTCTTTAATTTTTAATCTGTTTGTGTTGGAACAGGTAGATGAAGGGAGTGATGGTAGGACTAGGTAGGGCAGCCTTTGAAGACTACGCAAGGAAGAGATGGGAATGTTACGACCTTTGAGTAGTTAACCTTTTGAAGTCCCATGGGGTAGATGTCTCATTACCCTTGCCCCAGCGAATGCACATTTTTACCTGTGACATACCAAGCAAATTGCCTTCTGCCTCAGAGATGGTGAAGGGTTGTTAAACCTGTTTGACTTCGAGGCAGTCATTCTGGGGATTCTCATTATTTGCAAGTGTGAAGGTCAGGAGGCCTATGGAAGCCACCCTCCTCTTCCCATGTCTGATGTCCACTCTGCCGGCCAGCACATAAGGCAAAAGCTCCTGTGTTGGGCGAGGGGTTTTAGTAAGTGCTTACAAAAATAGTGATAGATTGTCTTCTGTTTGCTTCTATTTTTTTTTTTTTCCTTTTTTCTTCCAGCTATTGCAAACTCCTATGAGATTGCTGAGCCAAGCCTGGGTATGGGGGTGGTCAAGGAGAACCCAGAAGCTTTGCAAGGAGAGGGAAAGTGAGAGAACTGCAGCTGTTCAGTGCATGGGAGAAGGTTAAAGCATAAAATATAGAAAATGAAAACTACCATTAAAAATAGGGAAAAAAAAAAAAAGTAGAAAGAGTAAAACCTACTGGTGAGAATAATCACTCAAGTATCTGACTTTCCTTGCTGCTTGTCACAACTAACAGGCTCCTGACTTGCTCTTTGCGCTCACCTGTGTTTTTGGAAAGTCTCGTGATCCGTTTAATGTTACGGAAACAGGTGCCATGTAGACACAGGCAAGTGAGCTTTCTTTTTACTTTTCTACCAAAGGATGTGACTCACTGCTAAACTGATGGTTCATTTAGCGGAGCAGTTAAACTACAAGTACAGAAATTGTCAGGGTTTCCAGTGATAACTATTTCCTTTGGATATTTTTTGTGTTATGGACACAGCAGGGAAACTTTTCACTGTGGACATTGGTCTATTAGGAACCGACTTGTCGTAAATTTAATTTATGTGAGTCTCATAATGCAGGTAGCTGCTTGGTAGTGGAAGTTGAGCTAGATTTAAACTTATAGAAGATTACTGACTTGGTCTCAATCTGTCAGCTCATTCTTCACTCCTGTTTTGTGTTTGGATGTTGTAGTTTTGAGATGTTTTTGGAAAGGATACTGGGAAAACTTGCAAACATTTTTCAAACAAAAGATGGTTTGTCTTCATGGCTGGGAGGGTTCATTTGGACACTTGCTCTGAAATTTTTTTTGTTTGGAAAACTCAAGTTCTTAGAAGTTAGATGGCCTTGGCTTTCTTTGTTCTTTCTTCTGTCTCAGACATCTGTATCAGCTCTCTCACCGAGCTCTTTATCTTACTTGGCTTTTCTGTGGATGCCTGGAGGCCTTGGCTCACATTCTCAAGAGTGTCCACTGGTTCAAGAAGCCATCACTGCTATCAAATTACCTTGACAGCTGTTGTCCCATTTCATATTTGCCATCCCCTCCTCCTGGCTCCCTTGTGATTTTTGGCAGAAGCTGTGGCTATTGAGCAATAAAACTTGGATCTGAGAATCCTGTTGCTGGTGGGAAAATGAGATGAGAGCATACTAGTTAATGCCTTGCAACTTGACTTCTTGGTGATGTATAATCAGTAGCATCTTATTTAAAAACAAAACTTACCACTAGCTACTCTGTTTGGATTGAGTGGATGGTTCATTTACTGTTCATCTGGAGTTGTGGGATAGGTGCTGGTCTCTTAAAATCGCACAGTCTGTACCAAGATGTGTATGACCAGACGAGCGCTTGATTTGGGGTCCTGGACAAATGCCTATGCATACCGACTACAAAACAGCTAGGATGCCCGTGTTAATGAGAGTAATCCGTAAGGGCGTGATTGACTTTGTCTTCATGTTAGTTTTATTGATGATCCTGCCCCTGCGTAACCTGGAATACAGCTTCTGTATTACTATTTAGTGGACATTAAAGATGACCCTATAAGAAGCAATTTGTCTTGCTTGGATTTGAATTAACAAAATGTAGTGATAGCATTTGGGGGCTCTTCTTTTGTGTGTGTGTTTGGGGATTTCATTGCCATTCTTTTAAATGCAACTATAAAACGCTTCTGACAACTGACAAAAATGGTGATGGTCTTGGGACCAACCATCATAAGAAAGCTGCCACCTCTGTAAACCTCTCATTTTAAGATGTTTTGTGTTTCCTTTTGTAAGTTGTTTGAGAAGTTGGCTGATGCATGGTATGCTTTAATCTCTACTGATGATTCCTCTTGTCCCTGTTGGAACATGTCAGCAACTAAATTTTGTGTAACATACTGGAAAAATTAGGAAGGAGCAGATCTTAATTTGAAAGATGACTGACAGAAAACAATTAATGTATCCAGAACACTCAGTTCTGAGGAACACATATAGGGAAAGCAGATAAAAAATTATTTTGCTTGCAAGGTGTATGATTTACTAGCTGATAACATCAGTGTGAAATGTAAAGCTTGTAAAAGTCTGGATCAGACCAGCCTTAATGCACGTCTTACAGCTCCTAAATTACTGTGCCAAAGGGGGAAGACTAGACTCCTACTGGAACACGTGCTGTGACTGTTCTGTACGTGTCCACCGAGAAGGGTATTTTAAGCAGTTGGTGAATAGTTCTGAGTGAAATCATGACTTCAGTCAGTGTCTGTAAATTTGAGGGCTGGTGCCTTGGGGCTCCACCCTGGTAGGACCTGGTGGCACATCATGTGGTCGTGGGTGGAGTCCTCCTGGGTCATGAAAGCCAGGGATATAGTGTGACCAGCTGTGAAGTCAAGGGAGGAAGAATCAGCAATCATAGGGCCAAAGAAGATGTTCTCTAACTTTGGAAAATCACAATTACATCAACATTACCCCCTGGAAAAGAAGTAGAAGTAAAATAAATAACGGGTTACATCTAGGTGAAAAATGCTTGAAGCATCCCTCCCCTAGCTGTAATGTTTGAGTTGCAGGGTGGCATGCACGGGTTTTCTGTTGACACGGGGGGCAACTAACTTTTTACTGACTTTTCTTTCTCCACAAAGGAAAACAAAAAACACTCATAGTGCCTCAACTTGGTGTACAGCTTGATTAAAGTGTGGGTTTGTGGTGTGGTGTGTTTTTGGTTTTTTGGTTTTTTAAGGAAAAAAAGTGACAATTTATCCTCCCTGCCCTGCATCCCTTGCTATCCTGGCATTTAACACGGGTTTAAACAAGGTGCTCCTTGGTCCGGTCTCTCTATAGAGATCGCAGAAAGCGCTGGAAGGCTTGAGCTTCCTGCGATCCCTGGCACGTCTTCCGTTACGCAGCTACGGTTATTGTAGCAGTAGGGGACTTGTTAGTTTTCCAACTGCAGTTCCCAGCAAACGTGTCCGCTCTGCGGTGGAGACTCCTGCATGTTCGGTGTTAAAATAGTTCTATAGCTTTCAGGCATCTTGCATTTCAAATATGGGTGGAGAAACAAGTGTTGGTCTTTAAGGCAGGGGTTTCAAAGCTTTCTGATATCAAAGGCCATGTTGACAACTTGGCAAGCGCTTGTGGGCCTGAGTGCATTAGATCTTTAGGATAGGAGCTGACTTGCTGCAGGCATCGGAAAGGATATTTTGCATTGTTTAAATGTATTGTCAGATGTGTTATGTCCTTTCTCTGCAGTGTGACTGCTGAAATGTCTCCTCCTTTCGTGCTAGGCTTGGCTCCTTTTCCCGTCAGCCAGAGAAGGAGTTAACTTGCTGTTACAGTCTGCTCCAGCTCCTGTCTTACTGTCCAGTCTCTTCTGCATGGGGAATCCCAGCTCCTGATCCCTCTGCTGCAGCAGCTCACGCTGTGGCAGCGGAGGGTGGAAGGGAGCTTTTGGGGAATGTGTTAAACTCGGCCAGCAGGTTACAGGGTGGGAGGAAGCATCTCAGCTGGATGTCCTTCATAGCACTCTCCTGGGTGTGGGAAGCCGGGAGGATTCTGCAAACCCAGGAAAGCAGCAGGTTCTGGCAGGGTAGAGCTTGTCTATCCTGGTCAAGGTCTCAGAGGTCTTACCAGGTTACTTGCTTGTTGACTGTTTGAAATACCAGCATGTGTTGCTTCCGCTTTGCTCTTGCACTTTCCAGCCTTGCTGAACTGCCACTCTACTTTCTTGCGTTGGGTGCATTAGCTTCATTGGTTTGCTGTAGTATTTGAAGATCTTTGGGTGACAGGCAAATGTCTTGCCAGTACTTAATGAGCTAGTTTATTTAATTTCCTATGCGAGGCAAGTGAAGTGCAGAGGTCAGTGCTACAACACAGTGCAGGAGGATAAATGCAATACACAGAGATGTACTGAAACTTTTCTTAACATCAGCCCTGTCGCAACCAGCGTAGCTATGACAGTGTGGAGTGCAACCAGGCTAATCGTTTGGGTCCTTGTCTGGCTTATGGGTAGAGCTTGTGGCTCGCATTGAGCTCTGGCTGTGCTGTTGGCTTGCTTGCTGGAAGGATCAAACCTGGCACGGATGTTTCAGCTTTTAAATGCAGTCACAGGTTTTGGTCTGAGGTGGAAGCGTGCTTTATGAGCTACATTGTTTTGCTTGAAAGACTAAACAACAAATCTGTAGCAGTGTAGAGGAGAAGCCATTCCCCTAACTCCTGGTCATGTGCTTTCATCACAAAGACCCTGTTTCTTTTACTTAACTGAAGAATTCCATTCGATCAAAAGCTAGTTAAGGAAAATAGAGCCCCATGTGGTCCTGTGTGGTTACTTAGGCAGGTGCTATTTTTAGGAATCCCAATTGAGTAAGCCCTGGCTCTTGCTGCTGTTAATATCCATGGAAGCAAAATTAAAACTTCTACCTTCATCTCAACCCCATGTAGGCCACTTGGCTCTAGCCACCTGTTTTGTTTTCTCCTTTGTGTCTCCCCCAGCTTATTCCCTGCCTTGCGGGGATTTTTGCCTTTCCAAGTGAGAGTTAATCAGTTCCTTGGGTGTGGGTGATGTGGAATAAAGCAGGTAGGATTGTTCTGCACCTCTCAGGATCGTTATCAGAGTTGTTAATGAGCTCTTGCCCTCCAGTCCTAGGGTTCTGCAGAACTCTGCCCATCTGCTTCTCACTTTAGCTTCTGTGGCCCAGTTTCATTGATCTGTAGAAGATGCTCCTTGCCTGCTTCTCCGCCCCCTCCAAGAGCAGGGAGCTAAGGTTTGCAAAATGTGACCTGTTTGCAGCTCTTTTTCCTTGTTGCTGCTGAAGAAAACTTCTTGCTCACAAAGTTTTGTATACAGACCTGCTTGACCTGCCTTGTAGGAGCATTGGAGGGGACAGGAATGATGATAGAAGTAAAACAGTTTGGACTTGAATTAAAATAAAAGAATCCAGTTCCTTTTCTGGAAACAGTTGCTGAATGTGACCAGATTCCTCTACACAACTTCATGCCCCAGCTTGCAACATGTAGAGATTTCATTGGGGTTTTTTTGTGAGTATTTTTCTCTGAATCTGAGAAGAAAAGCAGTGGAGGAGTAAGGTGGAGGACATGGCAGGAAAAGAGGCTAAAGCCTGAGAAAGCTTTGGGAATGTGGCTCTAGAGAAAGCCTGCTGAACCTTTTTTAGCTGGCTGAAAAGGCTGAGAACTGCAAGTCATATTTTGTTTGATTCATGCTGTTTGTACAAATTTCTTTTCCATAATTTTTTATTAAGAAAAAATATTGTGAGGAAATCACAAATTTATTCTTCTGCTTAGAATTGTGACTGAGTAAGGGCCTGGAGATTTAGCCAAAGGACTTGGTTCAGAAGTGAGGAATAACAGTGTTTTGAGTCTGAAGACCCTCTGTTGGCTCATAATTTCTTCAGGTTGCAAGATCTCTGCTTGAAGAACCCTTTGTTGAAAAACAACAGAAAAAAAACGCTTCTGAAATCTCGTGTCAGGACTAAAATTTTATACATTACTGCATGGAGAAGGCATAGTAGTATTCTCTGAAATATTTGAGATCCTTTTAAATGCAGAGCAAGTAATTGGTGACCTTTTAAGCTTGGTTGACACTAGCCACTTGCTAATGTTCCATGTCAGGCTGAGGTGGTGGGAAATTAGTCAGGGGTATTGTTTATCTGTGCTGGTGTAAATGCAGTTAGATGGGCAAAGTTTTCATAATGTTTCAGTTTTCTTCAGAGATTTGGCTTGAGTTTGGCTGGTAAGGGTAATCTCATTGATACAAACTGCATGTCCCCTCAGACTTTTTGAGCCCTAGCTAGGAGTGACATGTAGAGAAGCCACAGGTGACTTGAACTGAAGCAATGCCCTAAAACAACATTAGAAAAGTATTAGTCTGGGATAGTTGTGGATCAAAACATCCTTGACTGTGCTTAGAGTATGGCATACACGGTGCTACACTGCTGCATCCTTGGTAGTATGGCTGTGATAGTGTCAATAGACAAGGCTCAGGGATATTTAACAGATATATAAGGATCTGTTGGCTAAAAGATTCCTCTTCCACATATGTGTGTAGTCAGCTCTTCTTCTCTCCCCACCCACAGCTGTGATAGCTGTGACAGTCAGTCATTTCTGCAGAGCAAGGAGGTCTTCAGAATGTGAAATCCTCATGTGTGGAGGAGTTGTTCTTGTGGCTTTTGGGGATTGTACTTGTGACACCTTTCTGTGCTGGGAACCTGCAGTCTGTTCCAATGTTTTGCTTCATGTCTTGTAATGCTTATTGCATGGGATTTTGTTTGGAGCACTTGCACCTATAAAACTGTTCCACCTAAACTCAGCTTTCTGTTGAGTATTTGTTTACAGACCCCCCAAAAGGAGGATGTGGTTACTGTTCCTCAGGGCTAGAATCATTTTCTGTCTGGACAGTTTGGAGGCTTTGTGGCTTCTCATCACAGAATGGAAGCCCAAGTAAATAATCCGAAATTCTTTGAAAATGTGGAATAGATAACACTTAGCTGCCCTTCACATGGACTGGGGATCAGAAACAGCATCAGTATGTGAACTTCTGCAAAGATCAACTGTACAAAGCTATGGGACTGAGAGCCAGAAATTTTCATCATAAAATATTGATCGCTTTCCTTGCGGAAAAGGAAATTGAGGTAATGTCGTGTTACTGCAGGTCTCCTAGCTGCAGCTTACCTAAAGGACAGACAGTTGCCAAGCCACAGAATGGAATTAGAGGGATGTAATGTCCCATGATGACAACCACTGAACTGACTGGCAAGATGTGACATCAAGTTAAATGAACAAGCATAACGTTTCTTGCTTGTAGCCTTGTATCTGGAGAAGAAAATGTGCGTTGTGATGTTGTCAGTCTGTCAAACTAGTTCTGTAAATGCACTTCTTGCAGCCTGCCCTGCCCCCCACCTTCTGCATGGCACTGCAGTGAGTGACTTTGCTAGCTAGCCTGCAAGTCAGCTTTTTCTGGGTTTGTGGTTGTTTCCTCCCTGCCCCTTAAAAATGTTGTTACCCAATCCAGTGATTTTATTTTTTTTTTTTTTAATTATTCTTTGATATCCCCAAACTTCATTTTGTATATTAGCCTTGGGTGTGGTTTTCACCTTGAAGTCCTACTGGGATATAGGATCTCGTTTAGGTATCGGTTATAGTCTAGGTATTACTTGTGGGATGTCTTTAGTTTGAAGAACAATCCTATTTTTAAGGTAGATATTTTGCAAGAGACAAATGAGAACTGCGTTTTCAGAGCAGTTAAATCCCAATGGTGTTTTAAATTATTTTCTTCTGACAGAAGTTTTTTTGAAGAAACAGCTGTGAGGTATTGCCACGTTGTGTTTCGGAGCATTCAAAGCAGAGTGCAAAAGGTGACTCAATACAGATGCCCAAGATCAGTGGTTCTTTCAGCATTGTATTTGACTTCAGCCGAAGTGAGTGGAGAGGGTTAATCCCCAAAGAGTTTACTTTAAATGGCTAGTAGCATGGCTATTCTTACTTTGCTGTGGCCCTACGTTTCCCCTTAAGGAAAGGGAGCAACTGTGATGCTTTTGAGAGTTGCAGGGGGTGTGAGAAGGCATGCAGAAGGGCACCGTAAGAAGATGGCAAAGAGCAATTCAGCAGCAGGGTTCTAGCTCTTGCATAGCCACCTATTGGGTAAAGCAATTATTCCCCAATAGAGGAAATAGTGAATATTAAGCAAAGAAGACTGTGTTGAGAATTACAACATTAAAAAAAGCTTGCTTTGCTTTGCTTCCTGTATTAGCCAAGCTGTGCAGAGAAGCTGACTCACGCCAACCTGTGTTACAGGCTGCTTTGGGTAAAGCAGCCGGAAAACTGTGTCACTTCAGCCCAAGAGAGCTGTAGGAACAGAAGTGTGGTAATATACTAAAATTACATCAAAGGCTCTGGGAGATTTTAATGAGATCACCCCTGTATTTATTTTCATGGTTAGGAGCAGAAATAACTGAATAATGTCATGGAAATATTCTGGAATGAGGAGATATAACAGCCAAGACTGTCTCTAAGCTGGTCAAAGGCTTTTTTAACTCCAGGCAGGATGCTTCAATTGAGGGTATTGAGAGCTTGAAGATAGAGGGTTTAGGCAGAGCAGAGACCTGAAGAAGGTCCCAAAATGCGAAAATCGAGTGCGCATGGCAGAGTGCTTCTGCATCAGCAGCAGGGCCAAGTCAGCATTGCTTTGGGCTGTACCTTCTCTTTACCCTTATGACTCCCTATTAGCCTGGACGTTCAATTAAAATGGGCTGGGGCTGCTTCTGAGGGTGGTTGGGCCCCAGCTCGCTCTGCCAGGCTGCTACAGCGGTGGCTTGCCCCAGCTCACCTCAGCAGGACCCCACTGCTCCCCAGGGCAGTTCTTGGCTCAGGTTTGTCTTTGCAGGTAGCCGGGTACTGCAGTGGGGTAGGACTGCGAACTGTTTCAAGGCTTAAAATTTTTAATGGTGCCCCATATTGCAGGGGATTTGGTGCTTTCTTTGTAGCCCTTGGAGGGTGTCAGGGACCAGTGCCAGCTCACCATCTTCTCCTGTCTGCCTGCCTTCCCCCTGAGCTCTTTCCAGCTGTCAGCAAAGCTCTGGGCCTCTTCATACACACGTGCCGGTGGCGTGTTCAGGGTGCGGCAGGAGGTCTGTCGCTGAGCTGAGGGCGTAGCTTTGTGTGTGCCTGTGTCAGCAAACTGTTCGTAATGGTTGGGTTTGGGAATATTTCTGCATATTCCCTTGCATTTCTGTGCTCTCAAGGGGCCACGCTTGCCACTGCTAGTGCTGCACATGCTGTATATTTGTGCAAGCAGGAGCCTAAATATTTTCCTCAGACTTTGCTGAAGGAGAGAGTTATTTTTAAAAATGTCATGCATTTGTTTTATTCGCTTTGCCTAAAATGAAGGGAAATGTTCCTCTGCTGGTCAGAGCTTTGTTGGAAGCAGGGCTGCTGCATGTGTGTGGCTGTGATGGAGATGAATGTATCTGACCGTGCAGTTGGTGTGCTGCAGCTGTTACCTTGCGGCTTGTGGAGGTGATCTTTGCACGGCGTTTCAGCTGTAGCGAACACTTTATGCACTGGAGCTTGGGCGCTGCTCCTGTAGTGTTGGGAAGATGCATCAGCTCCTGTTGGACTGGATGGTGGATACATCCCAGAAGACGCAGGGAAACCATGGACTGAGTCGGCAATAAATGCATTTGGCAATAAGTTTGCACCTCCCAGATTAGTACTGGGGTAATGGTGGCTTGCAAAGACTTAATATTAGGCCCGAGCAGTGTCCAGTCCCAGTTGGAAGGAAGATGAGGGATATGAGAAATAAAGACCTTTCAAAGTGGAGACCAGTTGTCTTTTCCAGGTGACTAAATCAGGAAGCCTTCAGTAAGATTATTTCTTAAGAATTTTTACGGTCCTATTTGGAGGAGGACAAAAAAGTTTAGTACTTTCTCTAGCATCATATTGTTGCCATTCTACTAATTTTTAGACTTGAACCTCCACAGTACTTGGAAAAACGAAATCTCTATTCATGTACTTATCAGTAGCTAAAAACATTCTCAGAAAACTCACTTGGTTTTCCTGACTGAATCGCAAATGCTTTCCCTCTTGCCTTCAGCCACATAGCATCTGCCATACTAACATTGTTTGTGTTTTCTTCAGAGTGAATTGTATTTGGAAACTCAGGAGAGGCACAGGAGAGTTGTGTGCAGTGAAAAATCCTTTTGTAAATGAATAGAGAAGCTGCACTTAAACAGTCCTTAAGATCTTCCAGTTTTCTAGATGCCAGGAAGATGCGTATATTTTACTGTAGAAGGACAGAGGTCAGCACAGCCTTTCAACAAGTTAAACAGCCAAAGAGGATGCAAAAACTTGTCTTTAGCCTTGCTTAAGTCAAAGGAGAAAGTCTAAATCTTTTTTTCTTTTGTTATTCTTCTCCCTCCCTTTTGGACAAGTTTCACCTTGAATAGGTGAATTCTAAAAGCCAGGCAAAGAAATCCCGTCTCTCTTAAACTAGCGGTTCATGGAAGAATGCTATTCTTTCAACAGGCAAATAGCTTAGAAAATGAAGCTAACAAATCGATATTATTCTGTGATTGAAATCAGCAAACAGTCAGGGATACTTTAGGCTCGTGAAGGTGGTGTCTATAAGAGTCTTCACTTTAAGAAGAATTATTTCTTCCCTAATTGATTAAATTCTGGTAAAACTACCTAGAGTTACATAAAACTTGGGATCATTTCAAAAGCTTTTGGACTTGTGAACATCTTGCAGTGTGTGGGGACTGTCTTTGTAGAGACAAGACTGTGCAGTGCCTCTAGAGTCTGCATTTCAGTTCTGCATCTCTAAATTGTTCTGTGGTCCTGGGCTCCCAGTCATCCTGCCACCAGGATTGCAGGGTTTGACTTCCCTGGGAGGAATCCTTGGTTGTGAAAGACAGAGGCACAGCCCAGACTCTTCTCAGCATGGCCAAAGTGTGTTCTGAGTGTGGGGCTCTGGGAGGGGTGGGATGGGGATGTTCTTGCCTCACAGTGTATCCTTGATTGTCTGCATCCTCCTTAAGCTTAAGAGAGAAAAATTGTAACTTAAAGTTTGGTCACCTTCAAGGTCTCAGTGGACTTAATTTTGTGGTCTGATACTGATATTTTCCTCTCTTTATGCATGTTTCATGTTAGGAAGGCATGAGACAATTCCCTGATCTCTTTCTCATGCAGGAAACGATACCTGATGTTGCCCCTGCTGTGTTTTACAGTGACTAGCATTACACTCTGAATTATACTCTGCTGGGTCTTACTGAGGTGTGTCTCTGTATTGCCTAGTGGAGGGCCTGTGGTACCTGTCTGCTGCCTATGGTAAAGTGCTTATGTTGGTGTAAAAAGAATAAACAACAGACACTCTGCCAGAGAATGGGTAAAGATGGGGAGAGAGGAAGCTCTCTGAAATGGTACTTGGCCAAATATGCAGAATCTTTAGGTACTAGATTCTCGTGGACTTTGAAGGGAGCAGCACACCCTAAAGTGGGTTTGCTGCTACAATGTTTTTGTGGAGTGGTATTAGCCTTGGTCCTGTTCTTGTACATAGCCACAGAAGAGAATTCCCTCTGAGGACTGAATTGTCCTTACTTTGTCCTCTTCAAATGCAAACACTGTTAGACATCATAGTCTGACCTTGAAACATTACTTTAATCTGCCTCACATCAGAAAGGAGATGCTTTTCGATTTCCAAAATGCTTTGATTGCCTTCTATATTGTCCTTTTGTGGCTTAAATTGAACACTTAAACATACAACTACCAAAGACTGAGTCTCCAGGCTCTTTAAAGTAGAGCGTGAAGGTTTTCTTCATGCTGAAAATGCTGCGTTACACTTTGATAGAGGATGATAAAATGTGACTGCCTGAGATGAGCAGTTGCTTCATCATGCATGACGGAGCAAATCAATTTTCCTCCCATTGCTTTTCCTCTTGGGAAATAACATGCCAAAACAGTCAGTACACTGTACTATGAAGGTTCAGGGTTAGACAAATTGTGCACTGAGGTTAGTGGTTTTTTTCTTTCTCCCCACTCACTGCCACTAATGGCTTAAATAATTTTCCCTTTGGAAGTCCTAGCATAGGATTTCAGATGTCCTAAAAATATGTTGTGAGTTTACTGCTTCACTGGAAGATTTCTGGTGTTTTTTTTTTCTCCTGTCATCCCAGACACTTTTTTGAATTTGGTAAGCAGGTAAGAAATGTGGCTATCTTAAAAGGTTTAAGCTGCTTGTGGAGAAGGCATAGCTCAGCTATGTATGTTCTGTTCATAGAGAATCTCTTCTGAAAAACACATCTTTCTTTTGTTTTCTAACATTAACAGTACAGGATTATACTGTTAAATGAATTATTAAAACTGTTGTGGTGAACTGGCAAACATACCATCCCTCAAGGAGAGGGAAGTGAGATACAAATCATTTTAATCTGTCAAATTTTGTGTTGTAGAAAGAGTAATGCAATCTAACAAGAGTCAATGTGAATTGTAAGCAGAGGTAAGAGTGTAGAAGCAATCGGTGGACTTTTAAGAAACCAGGAAACATACTGAGCATTGTGAATGTGTAGGACTGTGAAGACCAAGGTTTTGACAAGTAATGCTTTTTGGTTGTCTCTGGTAGTCCAATATACCAGTAAAAGGTACTAGGGTTTTCAGGAAGTGCTTAGTACTTGGAAGACTGGCTCTCTGTGAGGGGTCGATTTGAACAACCAGATAGCATCTGTAAAATATGAGCCACAGTACTAGAAGGGACTTTCTTGAAATCTGAGAAACTAACTTGGCCAAAGGTTCAGCTACCTGCCTGTGTAACTTTGTTTGGATTTTTGGGTATTGTGTTTTGTTTTGTTGGGTTTTTTTTTCCTTTTTCTTTTTTGTTTTGTTGTTTTTTTCCCTTCCTTCCCAAAATAGCCCTGCTACTGCTGTTTAAAAAGGATAAAATAAGAAATCCTCTCTACAAACAACTTTTTGCTTTACCTGTGGTGGACTGCAGCACAAAGTTACAGAAATGTCCTGAAGTTTTCAGGAAAAAAAGCAAAAAATTATTGTGTAAAACTTTGGGTTATGAGAAGGTAGGAGCTAAAAGCAGACAGTTTGAGTGTCACATAGCTACCTATAAAAAGCTCCTGATTACCACTAACTTCTGTAGATAGTCAGAATGCCGCTGTTTATGCCTGCAGAGGTCTGATTTCTAATCCTGAAGTTACAATAAAGTGTCACAGATGTTGGTACCTTAAAATAACACATTTAAGGCATTGTCTTGGGTTCCTCTAGAAGATGTTTTGCACAACACAGAGGATGATTTATGAAACTGGAAATGGTGCCTAGGAAATGGACGATGGCTTCTTTTTTGGTGTGTCAAACAGTCACTTTTGTGTTTGATGTAACCATGTCTTCAGCTGAAGGCAGACTCACTGGTGAACTGCAAGCACAAAATAGACTTGTGGTTAAGCTACGTTTCAGCCATGCTGGCTCTCTGGACCTAGTAGGCTACAGGATGCTGATGATTCTCAGGCGAAACTCAATTTCAAAGAAGGCTGGGAGATTCTGTGAAGGCTGCAGCCTGAATGATACATGCTTCACGAGGAAGTTAAGACCAACTGGACTTCAGGCCTACAATCTAGTGTGTCATAATGTTGCTGTATATTGTGATATAATCAGACCTACTAGAAAGGTGCAAGGTGAATGCAGGGGTCAGAATTTGAATTGTCTTAGAAAGAATCCATCTCTTGAAGACTGTCGTGTTGGTTTTTAGATGATATTCTTGCTAAGCATGCTAAGTGACATCATTTCAGCTGATAGTCACATATTTCTCATCCTAGACTGAGGGAAGGGGGCAAGCATCACCTGTTTTTCTTCATGCGTCGGGTTTTATATAGACTTTTTTCAGGTGAAAACAAAAAGGCGCCTAAGCATGAGATGGAAAGGTGTTAAAGAACATGACATCTTTTTAGTGATCGCTTTGTGGTCAAAAGAGCAACAGCCAGCAATGCAGCAAAGGACAAGCTCTGCTACCTCCACTAAACTGAAAACTTGAGACATTAGTCAAGTGACTTCGCTTAACATAAAGCCTATTTAAAAGAGCTTCTGCTTTCCTAGATTATTGCCAAATATCTGTTTTAAGGCATCTGAAGCCAGTATAATTGCTGAAATGGGCTGTGGACACATTAGTCCACAAGTAGAAGACAACACATGTGTGAGTGTATTGTCTGTGTTAGGCTGATGGAGTTCTGGCCTGCTTTGGTGGTGCTTGATCCTTCTAGTCCAGTTGGGAGATCCCTGGTGGAAAGAGATCCTAGTGTGACTCCCAGTAACCTGTCTTTTCAGTTAGCCTATCAAAGTAATTTTTTTGTGTTGCCTTCACCAGAGGAGGACCAACACAGCATGAAGATAAAAGCTGCTCTCCATCTGTTTTATCTGTAGTCATTAATTAGAAACTGATGAAAGAAACAACTTTGGTTCAAGGCTAATTGATTCTTCTTTGTAGTTCAGGCATCCTTAACACGGAAACACTGCTGCTGTATAGCCAAGTAGAGCTTACAGCTGAAACTAAGATATCTGGGTTTGTTCACACAGTGGAAGGTTTATACAAATTATTTAGATACTGTGCTTCTGGTTGCTTGTGAACAGAGGCTCTTGCAGGGATTTTGAAAGTTCATACTTCATGTATTTGCATGCCTTAATCCTCTGAATGGCTGGTGATGTAACTGCGTGCTTAGAGCCTTGGGTTGTCTAAGTGAATTCTACAATTTGTAATAAGTGAAATATCCTAAATCAAAATAATTTTGAATCCTGATAGTGGGGAGGAGATGAATACGTCACTGCAGTTGGTTTGGTTTGTGTCTTATTGAGGTATATTGGTAAGATTTCTACTGAGCCTTTCTGGAGCGTAAGAAAGGAATTGAGTACGTGTCTTTCTCTACTGGTCTGCCTTTTCTGAGTAGCCAGTCTTTGTGTTGGAGGTCTACCTTGTGTGTCTCCACAGACCAGTCATGGTGGAAATAACTCTGTCACATGCTCTCTAATTACAGTGATGCATTCAATATTTTCCATCCCTTTGTAGCCACCTAGGAGGGGAAAGTAGACAGTCTATCTGGAGGATAAAGGAAGCTCCGTCTTGGTAGTCAGACATGGCATGATGTTCCTCTGTGATGCACCTCCTTTCATCCCTGACTTCTCTCATCATCTGTCTTTTATCTTTGCGTTCTGGATTTAGTTGATGAAAAGTATTTGCAGTGGAATGAGGCAGAAGTGTGGAATTACCTTCTGCGGCCGCACTGATGCCACTGAATTTGTAAGCTGTATTCCCTTCCTGCAGTCTCTCTGGTCTGCAGAGGCATTTTTCTGGTTTTTGTTTTTTGGTTTTTTTTTTTTCAGGTATTTACCAGAGTGGGGCCTTTGGACTTCTGAGTTCAACTGGACAGGAAGCGTGTTTTTTACTGTTGGGTGTTAGAATTCTTCTGGAGAAGGTAGATTGGGAGAGATCAGGGGATATCCTATAAGGATGCAGGCACAATCCAGTTTGATAAGCCATTATCTAAAATAGACAGAATGTGTTGTCCTGGGGAACCTGTCTGTTTTTACAGGCTAAAGAATGGGTGCAGCTACTGAAAATGTGGGTTTTAAAAATAAGTAGACAGACTTGATACTTGAGTGGGTTATGTATTGGTTCTATTTCAGTTCCTTTGCAGAGATACTCTCAACCTAGTGCTTCTTCCAGTTCTGATACCTAAGGTAATTTCTTAGCAATTTCTGACCTTAAATTCTTTGTGTCTATGAAAAATATAAAAACAAAGGCAAGAATTCTTGTTTCTTTAAACTGAGGATAGTCCACAAACAACAAAACCATTAGTCTGAGCAATTGTGATCTTGCTACTGCTTCTTGACCAGACTGGAAGCTAATATTCATCTGTGTTGCTGTAGCATGCCACCTGCACAACACTCAGCAGCTCTTGATACACCCTTGCACAATGCCGACTTCAGCAGGACTGAAGTGTGACCTCCACCTGCCAGGTGATGCATGGATTGTCAAATGGGAAAAGTGTTTTAATGTGTTCAGATCTCTTTTGAGCTGGATGTCCAGTTGTGCAAAGCTCCATGCAGCTGCTTAGGATTGCCAAAGGAGCATTTGTGTTTGTGACTTGACCAGACCACAAATGTCACAGTTCTGAGAAGGTCAATGAAAGTACATAGGGAAGGTTTATGCATGCCAGGCTGTTCTTTTCTACATAGTTTAAAATGTCTGGAAATGCTGTTGTGGAGTGTAATGCCAAATTGAACACAGGATTTAACCTAGGAGATCTAATCCACAATCTCTCACAATTCTGACAAACCCTGTCAAAATTTGAGTGTAATCAGCCCTAGTGGGTGACTCATACTAGAAGAGTTGGAGTCAGGCTGGGCTTCCTCACGATGTCTGAAAGTGCCTCTGCTTATGTTTCATCATTTTTTTTTTTAAGCAGCCTTAAGAGGCTCTTGGAATAAGATTCTCATCTAATTCACTTCCCCGCTTCTTTCTGAGACTGGATGAGAAGGGAGCATAGAAACTGGTACAGTATCTCCACCTTTATTATTTAGTTGTGTTGATACTTCTAAAAGCATGCATTGGACTTCTGTTTACTTTTAATGGCCATTCAAGCTGTCCTTTCTAAGGGCTGCCAGTGTCCAGTGGTACCTGATGCTCACAGACATCCATGTCTGCTGCTCCTCTTGGTGTGGGGGACGATGGCCTGCAGAAGCACTTGCTGGTTCAGGCAGAAATCCAATTCGTTTGTTGTCCTTCAGGCTGCCTTCATAAAGGTGCTTTACTGGGTAAGCAAAACATTTTTCTGAATAGGCACGTATCCAGTGAGCACCCAGAGCCACAGTGCAGAGGATACTGTGCTGTGGCAAACAGTCTTGGAGGTCAAGGTTGTTTTTCAGGTGGACATATTCACAGCTCTGAGCCTGCAGATTCAGCAACTGTAGTGAGTTCAGGTGGTTACCATAATGTGGCAGGAAAGTTAAGCACAAAACTCAGGCAAAACTTTTCTTGGGCTAGGATAGAAGAGCAATGTGATTTAAGGTGAAGCAAGAAAAGCTGCCTTTTCCTCTCCTTTATTTTAGTCTGTGCTGTTATTTTTATCTGTGTGGTCTTAGTAGTGCAGAGGACTATCGAGGATTGGAGAAGTGGTACACCAACGTGGCTTTTTTTTTTTCTCCTGTTGCTGAGAAGGAGCTAAATCCTTCTAGGGTTGCTGGGCCAATCAGCGACACTGTGAGGAGAGCGTCCTCTTCTTATTTCATGTTGGTGGCTAGCATAAGTTTAGCTGACCTTCCAGGGTGTATGGAAGATGTCATCTCATGTATCGTTTTGTGTCTTTGAGTTGAGAACCCCGTGGGAACTGGGGCTTGTTACAGCGGAGGAAGACTAGTGGGAAGCTTCATTTGATGCTGTTGATGTCACTTAGAGGGCAGGGTCCATTGCTTGGCAGGAAGCATGTGTTTGTGACCTTTCGCAAAGCTATGGTCTTCATGCTGGTGGTCATTAATTCCATTCCTTTTAAGGCAGTGGTGAGATTATCTTGATGTCTGAACCTTCTTTGGCTCCTGCCAGATAGCGCTGACCTGGGTGTAGTCTGGAGCCTGTTCGTCTAAATGTGACTATCTTCTCCTGGCAGTCCATGGAGATCCGGTGTCTGTTCTTGTATTGTTTGTTCTTGTCAGCTGTCTCTGTAGTTGTCAGGTTGTGTTGACACACCTTTCCTCTTTGGTATGGAGAAATCCAAGCAGCTCTGGCCTTGTGTGGCTTCATTCGTCTCTCTGGTGAGCACCACAGGCTAGTGTGAGTAACACTTCTGTCATGAGACTGCCTAATGCCTTTGCCATGGTAGTGTTGTACCTGAAATTGAAAGAGGTGCGTAAACTAGACTTCCCATTGAACTGCTCGCTCTCCTCTATTTTGAACAGGCGTGCTCTGAAATGCATTCCTCTTAAGCTCTGTTGAAAGCTTCTTCTGTGTTAGATCTATTGTATTCCTTGGTTTACTTGGCTAGCTGGCCATCTAGGGATACTTAGCTGAAATTACCCTGTGGAGTGTGCTTCTCCTGTCCTGTATTGGAATGAGTTGTATTTGGAAACAGATCAAGCAAGTTGTGCATGTAGAGGAGATGGAAGTTGGTTTAAAGCCTGTTGTCAAGGATAACCGTTTTATCTTTTCCTCTGAGCCATCAGCATTCAACTGTCCCTTTCCCAGCATCAGTCCCTGCACAGTTCTGACATGGTCACTTGTGCCCCCAACTTGTGGGTCTGATCAAAATAGTAGGAGGTCAAGCCTCAGGGTTTTGATTGGCAGAGGTGACAAACTGGCACCAAGACAAGCCTGATTTGATTAAACTACGTGCTGCAGTCCATTGAAATGGCCGTGGTGCTGCAGCGTCTATCACTGTGAGGGGGATGTCCTTTTGTTTTTTTTCTATTTGCAAGATTGTCTCTTGGTATTTGGAATTTTTCCAGAGCTTCAGGTTATTGTGTTCTGTGTATAATTATGTGATAACGATTCCAGTTAACACTGTTTCCTCAGAAATTGACCTCTGCAGGGTCTAAGTGAGGGTGAAAGTGCATTTTCCATGTTTGCATCCTGTACAGCACAAGTAGTTTCTGATATGACTTAAACAACTGAGTGGCAAAGTAAAGGCTTAGGGTACAGCTTGCCTCTTTGACAGCAATTGATGCATGTGTGAAGTGTTTAAAAATTATTTTGAACTTGAGTGAAAAGCTGCTGATGTGGAAAAAGACACTTGTCCCTTGCTAATGGCAGATACTTGGAATCCTGTTCCTTTGGGGCAACCATTCTCTGACTGGTCATTGCTAGAAATTCTTTGGTGGCTATAAAATGGTGTAACATTGTAGGTGTCTTGTCTAAAGTTAGGAAGAAGCACACCTATTAAATTGTTACTGTGCTAAAAAGTGAGCATCTTGGCATTCTGCTTTGCAAGACTGACCCTACTTGACTCAACTGTCCTTATTTTGCAAGTTCAAAGCTGATAATGTAGATGCTGACTCTGAGTTCCACAGAGATGACTCAGACATGATGTCTGTAAATCATCAGATAAAATTGATGTAGTGGCTATAAATAAGCACAAATATATTCCACTTAAAACGGAGGAATTCAGGGTTTGAATCCAATTGCTTGTCTTGGAGCTTTGCCAATGTGCTAGCTAAGCTTAATTAGAAATGTTAATAAATATTTAAGGTTTAAATTCACCTTTAATCCTGGATACAAGATGGAATATTGAGGGGAAAAGGGGGGAAAAAAAAAAAGGCAAAAAAAAAAAAAGCAAGTTGCAGGAGTTTGGGGATTACTTGGAAGACATCTTCTTATTGGGGAGGTGGAAAATTGCTATAAAAATATACAGATTCTGTGCTGTAAAATGCGTGCATTGATTTGGTGATGAAGGCATGCACTGAATTTGGGGTAGGGTAGGAGGTGACCATCATATGCTCAAGGTTTTCATTGAATTGCATGTCCAAATAATCAGCCCATCCATTGAAATGATGGGGCTTATTCCTGGCCCCAGACTTGCACAGCCAGTCAGACGTCCTGTAGGAACAAAGAAGGTGCTTTTGCTCTGCAGACTTCGTCTTCAGCTAAAGCTGTCTGAAGTATCTTTCTGCTCTCGGTTTTGTAGTTAGTCAACTCCCTTTTCACCCTAAAACCAATGCAAAGCTGTAACTAACATTTTTCTCTTTTGTCTGGGAATAAAATACAGCATGCAACTTATGTCTTAATTTCTGGTGGGTGTTGTTCAAAACCAGGCCTCTGCCAAGCAGTGTCCAAACTTTTCTTGCCCAAATACACTGAACTCCATAGGCAGTAGCTCATCAACCGCTAACCATTGCTATTATAAAATATGCTGACTAGTGAAGCTAAGCTGATGAAAAAATAAACTCTAACTGGAATTGAATGTACTTAAGAATAATGAGGGATTTTTGTTGGTTTGTCTTACCTGCATTGTGTTATACAATAATAGTATAAACCCCATAGCAATGTCACCAATTTGTCAGACTATTGATCATCTACATCACGTGATTTCCTGCAAGCAGAGCAGGAAGTGACTGGTCACTGCAAAGCAAAGCAATCTTAAATTAAGTGATGACTTCTGCCTAGTGTCTATGATGATAAGGAATAAGTTCATGTAATAATTACGCCGAGTTCAGAATGGAAAAGGTCTGGCAGTCAACTCTGCAGGTTAAGGGTGCATCTCCTTAACTTACAGTTTGACAATTGATAATGGATAAGCAGGAAAACTGACCCTCTTTAACTATTTATTGCTTCTCTTTATCTTATAAGATTTCTTTGTGGCTTTGCTGTGGCCTTGTTGCACAGTGAAACAGCGCCTGCAAACTTGTATTGAATAGGATGGTGGGGGAGGGTGAAACCTTGTATACTTCACTTGTTAAGATGTTCTCCAAATGATTTAACAACTTGTCTCCAGCAGCTCTTCCAAGTTGTTCTGATGCTTCAATGGGAAGGTCAGTACTGAGGAGGGGAAAAGTGCTGTAGAACATATTAAGGCTTGCATGTATTTGCAGCACTTTGAAATAGGGGAGGTTTCCCTCTGCTTCCAGTTTTCTGGTCTCTCAAACCACTTGAAGTGGTTTTTGTCAGTCATGCACATGTACTTGTGTCTAGGACTGGGCTGGGGTCATGATCATGGTCATATTCTGTTTGGGCAACTTGCAAATTAACTCTGCTTTGATATTGCACATCAAACAAGAAGGCTTATTTCGTGCTTTTCTGGACACTAGTACAGCAGATCTCGCCTTCTTTTCCAACAGGGCTGAAAATCTGCTGTGACAGAAGCCTGTCCCATAGCAACGTAGTTGTATTTCTAGCAGCTAGGGGACTGGCTTTTTTGGCCTCTCTTGCTTAGGAGCCTGGAGATGGTCTGAATTTTTGTCTGGCTTGAAGGCAAAATCAATACTGATCTTATTTTAAGACTGTGCACAAGAGAAAGGAGGTGATGAATCTCCACCCTGATGCTTCTGGACCAATTTCACTTCTGACACGTGGGTTCTAATTGGTGTGGGAGCTGTGTCAAAATGCTCTGTTGCCTTCTGCTGTGGACATCCGTGTTTGCTGAAAAGGGGTTGTTAAGTTTATGCTTGTGAAATTCATTTGCTCCTGAGAAATAAAAACAACACTTATTTTTTCGTTGGATAATGAATGACAGGCTTGTGTGGATACTTAAATGTTAAGCCTTACTGAGAAGGGAAGGTAGCAATGCCCTGTTTTTGGCAAGAGGTTCCACCTGCTCTTTTCCCTCCATTCCCATAAATTCCTCCTCTGGTAGAGAATTAGACCTGGTGACAGTCATAGCCTGTTGTGCTGGGAGGCCTTTTAGTCAAAACTGACATTGCTGCAGTGACAATTTCTGTCATGATTGTCCAAGTTTATGCCATTTTGACAACCCAACTCACAAAACACACATGTGCATGTTCTGAAACACTTAAAGCAGTTCATCTTCATGAAGCAATGGTTATTGATTAAAAGAAAACACAAAGAAAATAAGTCCTTATGTTTCAGTGGACAAGCTTAACTTCTTAAATATCAGAAATGGTTGCTCTTCGAAAGGGGATTTATCAAAGTCACTCAATCTACATTGTAGTTAAGGACCTGTTTTTAAACAGAAATAGCTCCATGAATATTCACTACTTGCATCTGGTCTATTGTTCCTGTTTTGTGTCCAAACACAGCCGCTTGTTCTTGTGAACCATTTGACTTTTGCAATGAGTTATGGTTGATATTATTTCCTGACTCCTTTTCTTCACCCACCAAACACTCAGCAGCAGCACTGAAGTACAGATCTGACCCCTCAGGAGCACTGTTGCTTTCCAGCTTGGCAATGGTCGTACACAAGCCAGCAGGTCAATAAAGATGACCTCTGAGATTTGATGCTAATAGAGCATTGTCCTGACCTTGTAATTCCAAATTTCAGAACAAATACCTCTAGTCAGCCTCATCGTTAATTGACACAATTGCTGTTGGTATGATCTGGCAGGAATAATCATCTCATGATGGGTGGGAACATGTCTAACATAACTGCTAATTGGTAACTGTTAAGCAGAGCACTACTGCAGGGATGTGTGCTCAGTGAAGTGTGTCCTGACACTGACAGCCGTTTATGTTGATAAGAATACTTTGCTCTCCCTGTACAGGCTCCCATTCACTTCTCTTGGTGCCAAAATTGTGTACAAGGGGAGCTCAGGTGGGAGATGATCCTGATGCTGTAGATTGACTGGCCAGTCATATAAAGACGGCAGATACTAATCTCCACAAACATTGCGTTGAAACTCTTATCCATACTGATCTTTATAAACTAAATTATGTTCCAGTTATATGTGCTGAGCTTCCAACAGCGCATACCAGAGAGCTGGCTGGCTTATTAGTCCCAGTCAAAGCTGAGAGGAGTAGACTTCCCTGGTGTATAGACAGCTGCTAAAGTTGTGCCATATACCTGGGAAATGCAGTTTCTAACTTTTTCAGATCCCTTAAGGAGAAGGCTTGGGCAATTAGACAACATTCTAGCTGGTTACTGGTTTAAGAGTCATGTTGGTACTTTTTTATTTAAACGTGAAAGGCCATTTGAGCAAGGTTTTATTGAAGCAAACTTACTGTATTATCTGCTTGTGTTGTGAGATACTTCAGGTGTGTATCTGGAGGGTAACAGGAAGGCCTTTCTGCTGCTGGAAAATGGACTTTAACAAAACAGAACAAACAAACAAAAAATCTGTAGCACTCAAACCAACTTGTCTGTTCTTCCTGGAAAAAGCAACATTTGGGTCAAGTATATATTCTGCACAGCACATCTTTATGTGCCTTCCTCATGCATCGTGGTGAGAAACACATCTGACCTGCCTTCTGCGTAGTGGCAGTGGTTGCTCAGCTTGCTGCTGCTGTGAGCTTGACGACAGGTGATGGCTGCACTAAAGCACCCCAGTGTCCCAGTGAGAAGCGTGGGTTGTGGGGGTTTTTGTTTTGTTTTGTTTTTCCTACTTGGGCTGTCTCTTCCTCTTCCTTCTCATGTATCGTGTTTGGGAGCAAGGTGTTTTATTTTTGTGGGGAAAGGAAAGGGGAAGAGGCAGAACTGTAGTTGTTTTATCAAAAAGTACCCGGAGTGTTTAAGCTTTGCTCACCATTGCACTATTTGCTGTGCCTGGTTACATTCCCACAGCTTAACCGAGACTGTAGAGCTTTTATTAGTAATTAGCTCGTTGTGGCTTTAGGGCTTTCAGACACGAGTAGTTGTTTTCATTGGGGGTATTAATTATGAATCACAAACCTGTAAACAGCTATAGCCAAGAATGTGCACGTTTGCAGATATGACTGTTTTGCTGTTCAGCCCTGGGTTAGCTCTGCACTGCCCTCATTGTTGTTGCAGAGAAGTGTATGGAAAACATGTTTTTAACCTCCTAGATGCTATTGAGTTCCTGCATAGCAGTCTGTAAAACTGTGGGAAAACCGGCCCGCTCATTTGCTTTCTAAGCAATCTGTTTTAAATACGATGGTTTGAACAGGTTGAAGCAAGGACTTGGAGAGCCCTCTTTTCAAAAGGCCCTGCTTTTAAGATCTTCTTATAAATATACTTAAAAAGTATTTGACTTGTGTCTTCTGGGGGCGGAGGGGGCGGGGAAGAAAGTGTTTACACAGGACAGTCTTACCAGCTCAGCGTCACTGGTGCTGGCTTTACTTCCAGTGCTGTTTTGCTGATTTTCTGCAAGCAGTGCTACCTGACTAAGAAATCGAATTAAATTCCCTTCATATCAGAGTTGATAGCAAATCTTCCTTTCAATTCATTTGGGCTTAGTTTTTCCTCTTCAATGTGGAATGAGCTTGCTCACTGCTCAAAGAAACATCCTTTTATACTGGGGGTCTTGGAAGGCTCCTGACAGCCTCTTGTGGCTGTTGAGATCAGGGAAGATAGAGTGGATAGCAGGGACTCAGGTTAGAGACCTAGTAGAGATGATGGGCTATCTGGATTTCTGCTCTGGAAATGGTCTCTGACTATGTGGGATGAATAGCTCTTGTCCACTGGATTCATCAATAAAAAGGAGAGAGGAAAAGAAAACCCAAAGAACCCAAACTAGGACAACTGCTTTTTATAATTCTCTGCCTTCTCACAATTCATGACCAGAGCTATTTTAATGCATGTGTTGAGTTGTTGATGCCTGACAAAAAGAGCTCCTCTTTGGGGAAGAATAGTACTACCCTTTTCTAGCTGTCCTTTCATCATGAAAAAAGCCCTATCTTCCTCTCTTAGACCCTGCTTTGTGTGCAGTCCATGAGAAACTGTCTGTGCTAGACTTAGGTTTTGAGGGACACAAGAAGAAATCGGTGGTGCTAGGCTTGCTTTTTTTTTTTTTTTTTTTTTCCCCCAGCAGGCTCTCTCCTTCCCTCCACTTGCTCTTCTTTTGATTTTTACTAAGAACTCTCCCAGTACCTGTCTAACCATGAAAAAAACCCCTCCAACCTTGACTAATTTTGTAGAGGTAATAAAAACTGAATCATAAGTTGGCTTTTGAGAGGCAATTTTCTTGGGCAAATTCTTGAGGCACTTTCATTATTGCTAATTTCCTTTCTTTAAATGTGTTTTGTAGTGGGTTATAGGAGGAAACACAGCAGATGTATGTTAGATAATTTGGGGTTTATTGTAAGGTCTTTCTCAGCTTTAGATTTATGTAGAAGTAGAGGGGAAGGTGTTTTTATCCAGTCTTCTCTCCTCCCCTTCCAAGTTAAGAAACGGATGGTTTGACCTGTGTAAGGCTTTAAGTGTTGGAATTGGCATCAGTGTCGTCTTAAGGGTTATTTTTATAAAAACAAAACCCAGGAAGCATAGTGTCTTTGCTCAGTGTGAAAGCTGGTCTGTACAAAAATAGCAGGCTCACAATATGTGACTGAGATGATTCCACTGACCTAAATAAGGAAAGCGATTACCTGATATTTGGAATGTGGCTTTCCTTCTAACATTTCTTCCTGCGTCAGGCAGTACTCGTACCTACCTTCCCTCCCCCCTGCCCATCAGCACACACTTGTCAGCAGTGTTGCAGCTTCAAATATTTTATAATCTAAGCTCATCTAAGTCCTGTCTATTACTTGATTGTCAGCTTGTAGGGTGGTTGTTTGAAATGGAACTGGTTTAATAGTTATGCGTGCATCAGGAAGGGAACTGATGGAGAGTTGTTGATGGTGGAAGGTGCCTGCCACATCTAGTCTAGGTATAGGGGGCCAACTGTGATTTTTAAATTAAGCCTAGGTTTATTTCCTTTTTAAGTTAATGTTTCCTGAAAATAAAAGTAAGCTTATTGCTATTCTTGATCACAGGCAGTTAGATTAATAGTTCATCACAATGTAATGGAGCCCAAGCCCAGCAGAGAATAGGTTTTTACTGGTTTATATGAGTGTATTGAGAAATGATCAAAACTAAAATCTGTTTAACACCTCTTAGGTTTTACTTGTGTTGTCTTTTCAGTAAATGAGATTCTGGTTTGGATCTTGGAATCAAATCAAGCCTTCCCAGTACAACAGAGCTAAGGAGTATTTCTGTTGTAAAACTTGTGCATAACTACGGTGGTTAAGAGAAAGGAGTCCCGTGAAAACAGATCATAAAACAGTGTACTTTAATAAAAAATGAAGATGTCAGTCCTGCTGAGCAAATCCTGGTGGAATATCTTTGGAGTGGTCCTTGTTTGCATTTGTCATTGTGCTTCTTGTTAGTCCTTATGGATGTGGTCATTGCTTTTACTGAATGAAATGATTTTAAGTCTCGCTTCTAATTTTTTTGCTAACCTTTTTTTAACCTTGTTTAACCACTGCAGTCTGCATGGAGATGTTTGAACTGTGTTGGCCAGTGACTAGCCTACAACATACATTTTGAACCTGCATTTGCTCTTATCACTTGCAGTACACTACAAAAAGCAACAGGAGAAATTTTGTGGGCTAGGTTATTCTATTAATAGCCAGACATCACCTTGGCCTATAAACTGAGCTGCTGGGGGCTGGAGGAGGATCCTTGGGAAGGCTGCTGAGTGCTCGCTGTGTGCTCTCGTTCCCTGGGCGCCTGCCATTGGCCCTAGGGAGAGAAGAGGTTCTGAGTTGGGGGATCTTTGATCTCACCTCTTACAGCTACTTCTACAGAGAAACCACACAGCTCTGCTTAAGCTGAAGCTGTAGGCGTAACTCTGCTCTCTTATTGTGGTTTAAAAGTGATATTATGTGCTTGTTAATTAAGGCTGTGATGGCAGTGCAAGTGGAGAAGAGGAGTGGTTTGCTCATTATTGCTGCTTTCCTAGAGGAGAATGTGGGAATTAAATAAGAATCCACAACTGGAGCAGTAATAGCTGCTTGCTGTCCTTTGTGATGCATCTTTAACCTACCGTAATCACCATGCTCTGATCTGACTAAAGTCCATCATGTCACTTCTCATGTCCTTCTCTGTGCGTGCCACCTATGGACAATTATCTTGCCTGCAACTGCTTTATCCACTGGCATTTCCTTAAGAAAGTCTGTGGAAAAGTGTTCATTTTGTTGCTGCCTCCTTTAAAAATGGAATATCTGGCACATCTCTAACTGAAGCCAAACAGTTGTTGAACAGGATGAAAATTGTTTGATCTTGCTTATGTTACAGTATTTGCTACCCTGAGCTGTTATGCTAAGAGCAACATTGGCTTTTGTTTCTATGTGGCAGGCCTATACAGGCAGCTAGCATAGTGGATAAATAACATGCTAATTGCAACAGAGCTTGACCCTTCAGCCGAGTTGGAGCTGGCTACCTTGTGTGTACTACGAGGTAAGAGTTTCCATGTAGGCAGTTACCGCAGAGGAGTTAATGAGCTGTGAATGCACACCTACCTTGCTTGCAGGTCATTGCTTGTGTCACCGTATCAGTGTAGCATGCATCATAACTTTTTCAACTCTGATCTTTGGGGTCACATCTGCGCCAGTATTCCGCTTACGTGACTATTTATATGATGATACTTGTTTGCAAGAAACAGAAATGTTTGGTGTGACTTCAAACCAGTCTTAATAATTTTTGATTTATGAGAAGTCCTTCTTAGGCCCTCTTTGTCAAACAAGCAAACCCTTTTACTGGAACTTCAGTCATGTTGTAGATTTAATTTCGTTTTGTTCACCTTAGGATAAGAAGACTTACTGAAACCAAAAATAACTTTCCTGAAAACACTTAATGCACATGTTTATCTGCTACTCCAGTTCAGACCTGGTGGCGAAAAGTTAAGTTCTTGATCCTAGCAGTTCATGTGATTCTGGTTCCTAGCTGTAGAGACATCCACAACCATAATATATTAACTTTGAAAGGAGGAGTACAATTTAATGCAATGTGTTTTCACTAGAGGCATCTAGGACCACTGGGGTGTATGCAGTGTTCATTTAAATTATTTAAATTGAAAGAAAGGTTGGACAAGTTAGAAGTACCATTAAGACCATTGATTAAAAGTGAATATATTTGTGATGGAGAGGAGGACGTGCCTCAGGTCGTGACAAAAGAAGTTCTGTTCACGGCCACCGAATTGGCAAAACTAAAAAAAAAGATTCATCCACAGTGATGTCTGGTTGCATGTGTGGAGGCTTTCAAATTATTGTCAGACCTATGTGGTGTTTTGAAAGCCTGCTTGTCCAGCTTTATAGACTGTGTTCCTGTGTGGTGTTTGCTGGGGATTTGTATCTTTGGAGGCATGGGGCTTTTGCATAGTTTTAGGGGGTCTTTGCAAGCAGGTTAGAAATGAGAAGACAATTACAGGGGTAGGGAGTAGCTTTCTCAGTGGAGCTGGTATGTTCTAACAGATCTTGTTCGTGAGGTGTTCTTTAATCTCATCAGGCATAGCTAGTAGGTCTGGCTTGGCAAAATTAACTATTCCACCAAGGTTTGAAGTCATTAATGTTTTTTTCCCCTCTCTTAACTAACCCCATTACGCTTTCTGTAGTCTAATCGTACATTTGGCCAGGCAGCAGTACAAATCCGAACTACAGACGAGTCATCTAGGGTCAGGAAAGGCACAGAGTGTTGAAACCAAGAATGCTGAGGAAAAGTTGAAGGATTTAGAAGCAAGTCCTCTATGAGAGGCTCATAAGGAGAGAGAGAGCTTTTTGTGTCTGTGTCTTGAATTAAGCATATGACATTAACTTTCAAGGGACAATGAAAATGAGTTGAAATTGAGAGGTCTTTCATTTTACAGTTGATGTGAGCTTTTCATTGAGTCTGTTGGAGGTGGGCCAGGGATGAACCATGAAATTCTTCAGTAGGGCAGGCTTGGCTGTTTCTTCTGTTTTGATGGAGAAATGGTTCTCATGTGCAAGGCTTCTGTTCAGAAGTTCACAAAGCTTCCCTGTTGGAAAAGAGCTAAAGGCGTCACTGTCTAATTAGCTGAAACAGTTTAATCCTCCTGCTAGACTACTTGCAGACATGCCTTTGAGCAAGGTACATGTTGAACTTGAGCTAGGAGTAGGTGTTTGGGAAAATGAAGAAGACACAGCAAGTATCATAGATTGTCCTAATACACAGAAACTGAGTCACTTCCTGCCCTTCCCCTCCAGACCTTCAGTTTGACTCTCGCTGTTTAAATTGTTATGTTCTTACACAATTACTAATTAATTTCTCCTGCTGAATTTACACCACTGTGACTGTAAGTACTTTAATGGGAACTACTGCTGACTCACCTCTGCAACAGAGGAAAGATCCCTGCCCGCAAGTATTCTATTCGCCGCCTTTTTGGGGGGCCTCACAACAACTGTTCACATTTCAGTGGGAAGCTACAGTGCTACAATAGCTTCTACTTGATTTCCATAGAAGCTACTTTCTAATGCTAATTTCACGCTTGATAAATACAGTCGCTTGTTGCCTAGGCAACAAGTTACGGCGCAAATGTTCATTACCGCACTACTGGTTAATGAGTCTCTAGCATTCTGAAAAAATCACAGCCAGAATTAAGTGGGTTTATTCACTTTAATCTTAAGTCACCCTCAACCTGAGAGACCAGTCTGCAAAATGTTTCCTGTTAGAAGTGGTACCGAAGTGCAATAGTGACAGAGTAACAGAAGAACTTGCAGAAGCGTTAGGTACAGCTTTGCCATGGTAAACGCACGCATCCATCTTGACTGTTCTTTTAAAGGTCTGCTGTTTTATGAGGGTGACTTTGTTATGAACAGCGAAATATTTAAAAGTTTACAGTTGGGATACCTAGAAATACACTCTTGTCAACATTCATAATCTTTCTTAGTATTGTCTAGCTTGGCCAAGCAAGCCTGACGGTTTCTAAGCAATTTCAGAGTCCAATTTTTTTTGTGTGTTGACAGACCTTTGCATCCTGTTGTTCCCAAATTTATTGTAAAACAAATGAGGGCATATTTGATTTGATATCTTGAGGCAACAGTAACATTTTCCAATGCGAATGTGTCAAGGGACGTCTTCCCAGTGGCTGGTTTTGCACCAACTTCTCAGTTTCCTTTTTTTTGTAGAAGGTCTCATTTGTAAAGATTTGTTCAACTTGATTCAGTTCACATGTAATTAAGGTAAGAATTCCTTGGTGCTCAGTTAGTTGAGAGGGGGCTCTGCTTGTTGACCTCTTCTTTGGTGACTCAGCATGGAGAACCTGACACTTCCCTGCCGGGCAGAGACCATTGTTAACTTGTATTCCATTATTATTTTTCATTTAAAAGCCAATTTACTCTTTTGCCTTCAATCCCTGTCATACGCATTATTCCAGCTGTTAAGTAATATGAAAGTTTGTCTTTGGCAGGCTGCACATGTCATCTTGCCTTGGGAAATCAAAAGGGAAGATTACATAACAGCTGACAGTAAATCTGGCTCCAGAACGTCATTAAACTAATGAACATTGAGTTTTCTTTCCCAGTCGCAATATTGTTGAGTTCAAAACTAAAAGCTCTTTTTTTTTTTTTTAACATGAAACCTAGAGTGCATGTAGGTGAATTGCAGAACTTCAGGAGCTTTCTGATCGTACACCGTTAAACAGAACATCCTCCTTGGTTTAAAAATCGGAAATGCAATTCAGATACATGGAAGTCAGTTCTCTGTAAGTGAATTTAGAATAATTTCATTTTTTAATTTTGTCTGTCTTTAAAGTTACTATTACAGTTCCCTAAACTTGATGTGAGTTGTCACCCTCCAAAGGAATCCCAAACTGCCTATTTGAATGCAGAAGGGCATTGTCTGTCTTCATTTGTAAAAAGCTTTAACAAAAAAAAAACTTGGCTTAATCTTTTTTTTAAACCAGTTCCATTTTGTTATTGTTGAAGGCTAAAGAATTCTAGGGTGTAAAATACCTAAGAAGAAGAAAGGCCAAATGCCTAGTACAACTGCTTATTTATTACATGCTTTTAAGAACTCAAAAAGGCCTTAGAATGAAATTCAGTTGCTGATGTAGTGTTTTAACTGAAACGCGAAGCTTTCAGTTAAAACATACCTTTTTATCATCGCAGCTCCTTAAAGACTTCTGTAAGATAAGAGAAGGGGAAATGATCTCTTTAATTTAGTTTAAAAGCATGGTTTTGTGTGAAGAAGCGGTTTACCACATCTCAGAGCTCCCTCTTCCTTTGATATTTATTGTAAGAATATATTTGTTTGCACAGGGTGCTGGATTTGTGCTGTGGCTACAATAGCGTAGCTATGTTGGGTGCTTGCTGTGTTAGAAGCTATGTTGTAACTGCTGTAATAGCGACACAAATCAGAATACATGTTTGTAAAAAAAAAAAAAAAAAATTATTAGTGCTGTATTGACTCTTCACATGCCTGAAAATCTGCAATGGGCAGGGGTGTGGGTTTTTGTCATGTGGGGTTTTTTAATTCTGTTCTCTTCTTTAGAGATGCCTTTATTAGGCAAATGAGAAAACGGGTATCCAAATCAGAGGAGGATATAGTAGGGTGCATAGGTGTGGACTGCTGTTCAGGATGCTGTAATACACTTGAGTGCTCCCTCTTAATAGAAGAAACTTGTTCAGCTCATAAGTCACTTTCTAATTTTTGTTGCTATCTGTTATGAGAAACAGAATACTAAATGTGTTTAGGGACACTTTTGATTTTTTAATATATTGGATCAAAACTGATTCTGGTGCTTAAAATGAGCCTGTTCTGAAGCAAGCCACATGCATGATGTGAATAACGATGATGCTATGCAAGTAGCCCATTAAACTACCAGTTCGAGTAGTCTCTAGTGTAGGTGATTTGGATCTTCATGTCTGTGCATTTTAACAACCCGCATGTGAACAGGGTAACTTTGTTTGAAGTGGGGCCCTTGGCTTGGACTTCAGACTTTTCTTGCATGGCAGGGAAGTTTATTTTGCAAAACTAATCAGGATCCCGGAGCAGGTGAGATGCTTAAAACTCTGTTATGTACTTACATGTGCACTGGCTAATGGAGCCCAGATATCAAGGACAGATGATGGAAAGCATCAAATAATAAAGTAACATAAAGGATAGCTGGATTTGTTAAAAATAAACGGAAGTTTTAATGGATTGGTTAGCGTAATAAGTCTGATGCCAAAGTGGAGCCTATATGAGTCACAATCATTCCAAGCAGCAGTATATTCCTTTTTCAATTATAGGGTAATTTTCTTAAGAGCATGCCATTTTTTCTCTGAAAGTGGCAAACACTTCAGGGTTCCTGTGGCAGTAACTTGCTTGTTGATCTAATGATACCTTCAAATTTGAATTGAGTCTCTTTCAGCAGAACTTATCCCCGTTCTTGTTTCTCTGTCAAGAAACTGTTGTTTTGTGCAGGATCAAGGCAAAATCTATTCAGAATCTGCTTAAAATAAATAACAAAATAAGCAGCACATGCTCCTTTTGGATAACTCGGTGCTTGCAACCTTCTGCTAGTGCTGCAAGTAGTACAGGCAGAGTGTGTCAGCCTGGGAACTGGATTTACGAGTGAAAAATACATGGTTCTATTTACTCAATATTTAAACCTGTAGGCAGATTTGATTTACTAGTTCTGCTTGCTTTGTATGCATAGCCTACCCTGCTCAGTATTCAGCAGCAATAAGTGAGTTAACACTCATATAAAATACTTCAATCTGGACATAGTGTTCAAGGTGCTGACCAAGTGTACAAAATGTTTTGTTAAATGTTCAGGCCCACTGCCTCAGGGAAAACTGTTCCAAGTGTACTAAAGCAAGATGGCAAGCTGTGATGAGGGAGAGGTGAAGAGTCAGCTGGTTAAGCACTGGCACAAGGAAGGCTGAGGCAGGATCTTCAGTTGCAGAGCCTTCTGAAGGAGCAGAATTCCTCCATGGCACTCACTTCACAAGGGTGCCACCTTTTCTTAGGAAAGTCCCTAAATTGCAGATATCTTCTGGGGAATGTCAGTAAGAGGTAAGACATACCAATCCCTTAGTGTTACCTCTTGACCATTACTGTGAAGAGTGTGTTGGGCTAGGTGGACCTCTTTTGGTTTGACCTTGTGTAGTAGTTCTGTTGGGAAGCTCTTACTGGAGTGTCGGGACTCAGGCCATGGTTTCCCGAATGATCAAAATTGTAAAGCAAGGTGAGATGACCCTGCCTGAGCCCCACCCTGCCCCTGCAGGATCCTGCTTTGTCCATTCTCACTCTCCACGAGTAAGTTCATAGCATTAAACCCAGAGTAAGCTATTCACTTACTTCTGGGTTAGCTTTCTGTAAATCAGGTGTCCTGAGCCAGGAGAGCGGCTAGAAAATAACCAGAAGGGGCAACTTAAGGACAGAGATGTCAGTGACTTAGTGTCAACAGTGTCTGATAAGCATGGGAAAGGTCAACACTGTGCTGCTGCTTTGTGCAATAGCCCACAGCCTTTCTGTCGACATGTACATTAGTCATTTTGATAGACTTACTAGAATGTTGTAAGTAGGTTGTATCAAGTCTGAACCACTACCAGTCTCCATGCAAGTTCCCAGCACAGTGTTATGTTAGCCTTTTTTAATTTTTTTTTTAACTTCTGCACCAGCCAGATGTCTTGCACATCTGCTGCTGCCTATACACTTCTTGGTGTGCCTTACTGGTGGGGGTTTCAAGATGCTGAGTTAGCATGTGTGGTGTCACATCTGCTTCCTAAGAGGAGGCTGCCACAACTTCTAACCCTGCAGTTGACCTGCATACTGTCTCAGGGAACCTGTTAGTGCTCTTTGCACTGTGTTTTGGATGACATGGGAGCACCCCCATGTGTCTCGTGCTGGGTATAATTATTGATGCCAGTTTGCTAACTGTATCCTTTGATCATTGATATCACCTCCTCTTCTCTCTCCTTCCTTTATCTACCATCGACAATAAAAGCTGCCTTCAGCCATTTTCAGCTTGTTAATTAAGTGCCGCTGGCAGAAAACCCGGGTTTGGGCATAGGTAGCTTTGCTGTTGTTGCTGCGGTCGGAATGGCTGTACCCTTCTTCAGGAGCTCTTGGTCAGCATCTGACGAGCTTGGAGCACAAAGAGTTCAGTCTCGCTGATGAGTGAGATAAAACCCTCTGTTCCTGTTATGCTGTTCCTGTTGCTTGTTGGTCCTGAACTTCCAATGGCTCTAGTTGTGTAACCTCTAGGAGAGCCAGGTTCTATTGCAGCCATGAGTTTTTTCTTAAAAGGTTGTTTTTAAGATGGAAGTCTACAATTGTCTTTTGTCAGCAGGCAAGATTATATTATAGCCTGTTCCTATTTAAAGAGCAGTGAATCCTCAACTGATTCAAAGGTTTTTTTCCTTTTAAGTAGCACTGTTCTGTCTCCAGAGCTTTACATGCCTGTTTCTAAGAAGGATGCCTGTTGCAACACATGTTTCTAATACCTGCCTGATTTAAGAACATGTGCTTGTCATTTTCATGTGGGCACACAGACTATTTCTTAAGCCTGGTTAGGTGTAACTGTAATTAACTCTGCATTGAGCTTGGGGTAACTGTTGGGTTTTTTCACATGAGAATAGGCTGAAATCTTATTTCCCAGCCTTATTGGAAAGGATTTTCAAAACCAGGATGAAGGGCCTAGTGGTAATGAGGGAGGGCAGGATAGCAGTAGCCTGGGGGTTGCAGTGATTTATTTGGATCTGGTTGAATGGATGAGCGTGAAATTGCAGGTCCCACCTGCTCTTTAGCTGCCCCACTCTTAAAGCACAAGTGCTTTTCTGTACTTCTGGGACCAGCTCCTCTGCCACCTTTGGCACCACCACTGCTAGCACTGGATTTGAAGAAGCTGGATCCAGTCAAAGATGCATCTTAACATGTTTGCCCTGCTGTGATGTTCCCAGGTCCCAGCATGTGGAATGGCCATCCCAAGTCAGATCAGGAGCCCAGCTCGGGTCCTGTTTCTAGTAGTGGCAGAGAACAGAAGTCTTGAGAATAAAAGAAAAGGAGGGAGTGTGTGTATCCTCACTGTACTGTCTCTACCTCCAGGCACCTGTGGCTTCAGACTTTCCTGAAGAAGAAGCAGCATCTTTGTATTTAGCAGCCTTCAGTTGACTTCTTTTCCTTGAATTTATCCAGTTTATTCTTTTAACTAATTTATTTTTGTCACTCACAGTATCCTGTGCCAAGACACTGTCATCCATAGGTTCAGTGCGTGCAGCTACTTACCTCCTTGATTATTTTGACCTTGCTATCAGTTTATATTCCTTATAACTTATGCTGGAAAAGAGCATGAACAATGCTTTCTTTGCTGCTTTTTCCATGTCACTGGATTTTGTAGACCTGCAGAAGCCAGGATGAATATGGAAGTGCTTATTCATTCAAACCGCTTACCCTGATGGTGCGGTGTGAGCATATGATTGGTGAGACACTGAACCAGCAAAACCATGGCTCACCAGCTGACCACAGGAGTTGGCTGCTTCTGTCAGGTTCTCTTTCCGTGTTCTTACCTGGCTGTTTGAATCTGTTTGTTTTGTTCTCACTGTTTTAGGCTGTACTGTGAAGCTTGTTTCAGAGTGCAGAACAACACTGCGTCCAGGACAGAATAAGGAACAGAGTATAATGGAGGCCTGAAGCTGCAGAGGAAGTTTTAAAGTGGCAGACTGCATCATGAAATAACCATGCCAGAGGAACGGGGTGTCAGTATCTTTTGCTGTCATCCACGAAGATTCAGGCTACATATTAGGGAAAAGTAATGACAGAGCAATGGAATAGGTTAATTAGGGAAGTTTTGGACAGCACTGGGAGGTGAGGACACTCAAGAGGTGAGATCAGTGAGAAGATGAAAATGGTATCATGTTTGCTTGATTAGATCATTTCTCTCTGCCATTGTAGACCTCAGGTAGAGGCAGATATTAAAGTGGTGGGTTTTTTCATAATAAGCTGGTCCCTTCTGTTTGTCAGTTAGGCATATTTTCCCCTGGTGAGGAGTCTCCCCTGAAAACTGTATCTCTTTATTCTCAGGGGCACAATAAACAAGGTTTTTTAACACCTTAGTAAACTCAGAAGGGAAGAAGGCTGTTACACAGTTCAGAGAGCGAGAGCACAGTTTACCTGATGGTGCTCTTAGTTAGATCAGCTTAATGCTTTGCATCACAGATGTTGTTTCTGTAACCATAATTACAACCTGCTTTGTTTTAAAAACACCAGAGAAATGGGACTACTTTTAGAAAAGCATTTAGGAAGGTAGGATTTTGAGGTAATCTGAAGTGACAGAGCTATCTTGGCTCAAGACGGGTTCAGCCTGTAGCTTGTGTAGTGCCTGCTTCTTTACACTTCTCTACTGAACAGTTAGATTCCCTTGTTAATCTGTGCTGTTACCACTGAATGTGGGAAAAATGTTATTTTAGAAATAATTCTAAACTGTGCTTTAAACAAATATCCAAATGTGAGTAGTTTCAGTATCTTAGGTGAACAGTACTTATTGTTGTACTGATTCAGTCCACCTGTAGTTAGACGACCACCCTGGCTTTTCTGGCTGAATTCCTCCTCACCTCCCTCTCTCACTAAATTAACATTTCTTTTATGAAAAGAAGGTAAGTACTATCTCCCTTTTTACATGTTTCCTTCCTCCTGCTTTTTTCCATGTCTTTCAATATCAGTGTTAGTTAATAATGCTGTGCATTATTTTTAAATATTTTCTCCCTGCTTAGTCATGTCTTTTCATTGTCTTCCTGGAGGACTTTATTACTTGTCGTAAAACATGTAAACCATGGACACAAGACCATAGTTGAAGTATGACACAACCTATAGCAAGGCTTAGCGATGTATTGTTTGACAGAAGATGGGATATTTTTATACCAGAAGTTACAGGGAGAGCTGAGTTGACTTTCCTTTGGCTAATCTTAAAAAACCAAAATACAGGATTGCCCTGTGCAGAGATTTTCATGACTGCCTTGGGCCTGAAGCTAGCACATCCAATCTACTTGTGTTAATCTTCTGCTGTACTTAGGCTAGTAAGCTGTAGGGTCTTGCAGATCTGTCCTGGGTTGAGTTGTCTCTGTGCTGTAGCCTCTTTTCTACTTCAGACATGCTCTTTGCACATGCCTGATGGATACTTCCAGTCTGCATATAGGATCTGTGACTGGGAGTGTGGTGTTTAGGGCTTGTCTCTTGGCTGGAGGCAGGTGGTGATGATGATTTCCCTTCATCTCTTTCCCTGAGGACTTTGTGTCTCCGTGTGATTTTTTGATGAACTTAAAAAGTGAGGATTAAGTTCTGACAAGTTTAATAATTTATGGTTGTTTTCAGTCTCCAAAGGACCCTCATCTTGAAGAGCTGGCAATAAACTTTCGGTGGGTGTTACCAGGTGTATTTGTCTCTTGCTTTGCCTGGCACCATCCTACACTTTTCAGGGGGATGACAGGTATCTTTGAAACCAAAGCAAGCTCTCACTGACCATTTCTGCTGTGTATTTTTAACCAGGGTACGTTACAGTCAGGACAACCAAAATGATGTCTCCTCTTTCTATCTAGAACTATCTTTCTGGTGAAAGTTAACACTCACTGTTTTATTTAGGTTTTCTGAAGAAACAGGAGCCTATTCCTGTCCATTCTGGATGTCCGCTTTTTTTTTTTTTTTGATTATACTGTGCTCTTAGTGCTTTTATTGCTTACCTTCTCTAGCATTGTCCCTGAATGATATGAGCAATCCCAGGGTACTTTGACCTCTGTTGGGCAACATTTGCCTTTTTGGTAGATTTTGAATGTGTTCTTTGTAGTAATTCCACTGTTGGGATGTTATTTCATCCTCTGGCAGCTACAGCAACATTAAGTATGTAAACTTCTTTTAGTGTCAGAGGAGCATGGGCTCTGGAAGCAGAACAGAGTGGTCTCAGATGCATGTAAGGGGAAGATAATGCTTGGCCTCTGGACAAGCCAGGTTATGTTTCAGTGGGAAAACTTGCCTTGGACCAGGTAAGTTCTGTTATCTCTTGAGCTATTCCTGAGTCAGCATCGGACCACAGTACCTTTCCAGGTGCATGTTGTTCTTCACAGGCAATTTGGAGCTCCCCTGATTCTACGTGTGTACTTAATCTACTGCTGCTTGGTTTGCTACTTGACATCTGAGAGCCATGCTGGAGGCATTGCTAAAGTCAAGAGTCCAAGCCACCTGTGAGGGCACCTTTCCTATATTTATTACAGCACCATGGGTTGGTTACCCAAGAATAATGTCTCATGCTGTAGAGGTACAGTATGCAGGGTAATGACCTACCTTGGTTCCACAGGGTATGATCTCAGTGGGCTGGGGAGAGGGCAATAATATTTGACACCATAGCGGTGAGGAGGCATTTTGGAGCAATGGTTATCAAAATTAGGGATGGTGGAGGGCCAGAAAGATTGATCACGTTAGAAGAGAGGGCAGACAAGCAAAGATGAGGACACTGTTCAGTTAAAGTAGAAGCAAAACTTTGAAGCTGTCTGAATTGCTGCTGCTTTCTGCCTCTCTGCTCAGCTGCCCTCTGGCTCTGTTTAGCTCCTGTCATCGATCTGTTGTGGCTGGGAGGAGTGAAGGTGCCAGGACAGCCTGGTGTCTTGTATGGAGCTGTCAGGTGGTCTCACTTGTCCCCTTCAGAGTACGTTGGTAGCTAGAGTGAGATGCATGGCAAGCCTCATTCCCTCCTACACGGCAGTGCAAGGATGCCCGTGCATATGGCCTGTCTGGGCTTAATGTGCAGTGCAAGGGACACCTTTCAGTGTCAGCAAGCATCTCTGCTCTCCTTGTTTTGCATGCAGGGTCACATATATATAACCAAACCAGCTTCTGAATCTGAGGTGGCATCTAGCCTGGCCTCACTGTGCCTCAAATCTCGCATGATGTTTTGTTGAGAATGCCAGGCTTGAAACATGTC